>NC_080064.1:197241640-197921140 GCF_949987535.1 Balaenoptera acutorostrata | reverse complement strand
AAGTTATCGTTGACATTCATGCCTAATTAAATTGTGTTAAGATGGGGCTAAACAGATGCAAAATAGGAATGTTCTGAAGGCACTACCAGAAACTATTAAAAGCAGGATAGGGTAGACATGGGCCTCCTCATCTTTGGCCAACAACAATAGTCATGAAAATGCAACATCCAGTCAAGGCTTCCAATCAAGATGTAGTCAGGCTTCCAAGCACACGACCCACAGGGGGTCTGGGAGGGAGGTGGCATTCCATCACCCTGCTCTTCGTGAGTGAGACCCCACAGGAAAGGAATGGGACAATTCCCTCTGGTGAATGTGTTCAGAGAAAGTAGGTAAGATGTTCTCACTCCAGCTAAACTTTTCTCACATGATTTAGTTGCTTCCCCAAGTATCCCATCAGAAAAACATTATGATTTCTAAGACTGCAGAGTCTCTCTGCCTTCAGGTCAGCTTAACAATCTATTCCAAATAGCTGAGAAGGTCCTACAACCTTTTTGAAAATTCAGTTTAGAAAACTGGGGTCTAACTTTATCTAACCTACAGCTAGCTGGACTTTACATCCTTAGGGAATAAGGAAAAATACAGACCTGAGGCCCTGTAGTGACCAAGGACTTGGGGGGATAGTGATGCTTACATACTAGTCTTATCTCCTCTGAGAGATGGAGATAACTGACCAGAACATAATAGAAAGAAGACTCAATTCTAAACCTCATCAGAGGGAATTCCCTGGCAATCCAGTGGTTAGGACTTGGTGCTTTCACTGCCGGGGCCGGTTTGATCCCTGGTCAGGGAACTAAGAGATCCTGCAAGCCGCACAGCACAGCAAAACAAAACAAAACAAAACAAAAATCACATCAGAAAATCAAGTTTTTTAGGATTTTGACTTTTCTGTTTTTCTATTTTAAATGCAAATGCACATCCAAGTTCTCTGCAGCACGTGATGTTCCTTGTTACCAAGAACCGTACCCGACAAGCAATAAAAGCTCAATAAACATGTATCTAAGTAAATGCCTAGATGAATGAACGACTGAACAACACCTCTCTCCTTCTTTAGCTTCCGCAATGTACTAACTGGCTCCCGGCTTCCCCTCTGACAGCTCTTCCTCTTCCTTTCCTCAATATGCAAATTCCCCAAGGGTAGCCCCGGGTCTTCTGTTCTCCCCGACACTGAGAGAGCCCATCTTCTTCCAGAACCTTCCCAGGCACTGATTCATTTTTTTCAAGCAGTGTGCTGGGCACTAAGGAGAAAGGATGGTTGAGACGCGCTCTGCGGGCAGGGGCTCGTGGCCTAGCACGAGACAAGGCAAGGATGAATCTGTGGGAGACACTGTCACATGCGGCTGCTAAACCAGCATCACGAGCAAGATGCTATGAGAGCAAGAAGGAAGGATAAATTCTGACAGGGCTGACGTCACAGAGGAAGTGACATCTGAGCGGAGCCCTGAAGGATTAAGAGGGTTTTACAGGTGTAGAAGGGCAGAGGGGGCAACTAGGCAGAGAGAAAAGCACGAGCAAAAGTTCAGGAGGAGTGGGTGGGCAACGGTGAGGGATAACCTTGCAGGTCTGTGAGCGTGGCTGGGGAGCAGAGGGAGAGAAACTGGTGAGACAGGTTGGAAACAGTTTAGATGCCACGTTGTTAGCCTTTTTACCTGCGTTCCAAGGGTTTCAAAACAAAGCTGCATCAGAATTGCCTGGGATGCATGGTAAAAATATAGATTACTGGGCTGTGCCCCAGAGCTACTGAATTGGAATTTCCAAAGGTAGGGCCCAGGCATCCGTATTTTAATGAATACTATGGTATATAGTTAGATTTAGCAACCACTGATAATGTTTTAAATAAAAGTTGCATTATTAGATTGGTATTTTAAAGATAACTCTGAAGGTACTACTAAAATGGACTGTAAATGTGCAAAATTAGAAAAGGGCAGACCTACAGCAGACTACAGTAATGATGCACTCATTTATTCCACAAGCACTCAGAAAACATGTGCCTACAGTTCACAGGAGAGAGGACAGCCCGAACAGGGTCCCGACAGTGTGAACGGAGACATTTAAAAGACAGAACTGGCAAGTCCTGATGATTCAGCAGATCACAGGGGAAGGCGGAGAGAGAGCAAATCCCAGTTTCCATCAGTGACTCCCAATGTGGATAAGCACAGAATAAACGGTCCCTGGGTCTTACCCCAGACCTACCGAGTGAAGGGCTTTGGAGGGTTGGGCTCAGGAGTTTCTGTCTTCAACACGTGCCCCTGATGATTCTCATGCGGTCAGCCAGGCAGCAACGTGGGACAGACAACTGGGAACCGATGTCTTAGATGATAATTTCCTCCCCCGAGGACAAGACAGGAGGAACAAGTTTGTGACTGGCATGAAAACAGTTTTGCCCTGGAAATACCAAGACTGAGATAAACCTGAGTAACACATCTAGATCATGATGTCTAGTGGACAGTTAGAAATATAAATCTGGAGTCCAGAAAAAAGATCAACTATACAGAGGTCAGGGTTGGACAGATCTGGACACCATTCGTGCATAAGCTACGGATGAGGCCCTGGGAGTGGGTAAGGTTACAAACGGAGAAATGATGGACGGAAAAGTGGGCTGAGAATGGACATCTGGGAAGAGAGTGGGCAGTGGAGGGTTAGAGTAAAGGAAGTGCAGGAGGCTGATTCAGGAGATTAGAGAAGGGCTGGGAAAGCAATGCTTCAGAAGCCAAAGGACAAGAGTTTTCATTGATAAAAGGAATCATGTGGACAAAATATTATAAAATGGTCCAAAAGGAAAGAAACTAAGAAGAATGATAAGGTGAGGCATTTAGGAAGTCTGTGGTAACCTTTAAGAAAGCAGTTTCAGGAGAATGCCAGGAATTAAACTAGAAGAGCAGTTATACACCACTTCTTAAAGAGAATTTGACGACAAAGGAAAAAAAGATGAATCAGTGGCTTGAAAAAGAGAGAAAGTTCTTTTGGAGGCCATTTTTATTTTAAGAATGGAGACAACTTGAGGTGTTTTAAAGAAAGGAAGGAGAAAGGAAGGGAGAGAAGCATGGGGCACATGAGAAGAAACGGTGGACCGAGTAACATTCCAGATGAGGCAGGGAGCGTGGTACCAGCCTCTAAAAGGAGGCTGGAAGGAGGAACGACAACAGAGAGGGTCTGGAGGGACAGACAGGAGCACTGAACATGTCTTTTTTGTTGTTGTTGCTGAGTAAATGATGATTAGGTCTCCATCCTTATTAGGAAAGAAAGTGAAGATGTGGCTGGAGCACAAAAATGAGATGCGGAGTCCCTGGGGATGATGAAAACACTGGCGGGTGGTAATGAAGGCCCAGAGGAGGGCATTTCACTTCATTTCACCAATACATATATAAGCACTCTTGGTGGCAGGCAGTGTTCTGAGCACTTCACATACATTAACTCAATTATTCCTCATAATAGCTCCATGAGTTTGAAAGGCTCATTATCCTCATTCTACTATGGTGAAATAGGCACAAAGGCTTTAAGGGACTTGCCTAAGCTCGAAAGTGGCAAGGACTGGGACTGAAATCCGTACGGTCTGGCCCCAGAGCCCTGCTCCTGACTACTCTGCTGCTTCTTCAATACAACATCCATATGTCTGTAATGTAGCCAAGAGGAAATGGGATAAACTTCATCTTGCGCTCTGAGAAGCTTAGGAAAGCAGGACTGGGAGGAGGCAGCATAAGTGCTGTGAACAGCACACACTAAAGGAAGTTGGGGTCACTTATGAAAGGATGGTTGTAATAACAGTGGACTTTCCACCAGTCCAGCGGATTCCGACTTCAAAATACACCTCAGCCCCTAAACTCTTCTCCGAATTCCAACTGTTCAATGCATCTTAGTGGTCTGGCATCTCACAATCCTACCTCAAGCTGTAAATGCCTGAAGCTAAGCTCTGCTTCTGCCCCACATCAGCTTCCTCGTGCCTTCCCCATGTCTGTCACAGCACAGTGTAGAGAAAAAGCTGCACCAAAGAGGACTTTCTCACCATTTTTCCCCAGCACCTAGTTCAGTATCTGGCACACAATGGATGCTTAATAAATATTTGTTGAATTTCAGTTTATTCTCCAAATCTTAAAATTGTCTCTGACTTTGGCTTCTCCTGCTTTCTACATCCAGTAATTCTCAACATCCTGTGTTTTGCCTACATGCCTACTCATACCTTACTGTTCTCTTAACCCCTTTTCACCATTGCTGTAGAAGCTATTCTAATAAGCTACTGTGCATCTTAATTTTTGCTTCTCCCTCCTCAATCCAATATAATCTTACCAAATTAATCATTTAAAATACTATCCTTCTCACATTACTCTTCTGCTCCAAAATATTCAGTCTCTTTATTCAAGAAGCAGTTACGGGATGCCCAACCTGCCAGAAACTGTGCCCTTTCCAACTGAAAGTAACCCGTTTCCTCAGAACGCCCACACTAATTGTCTATTCACTCCAGTTGCCCCGTCTTACACAGCTAGTCCTTATTCTCTCACGTAATCGCGTCTCATCTCACCCGCAGGCGCACAAGTTCTTGAGCGGGGAGGGTGTCTCCTTTGCTCTCCCCGCTGGACCTGCGGCATGCGCGGGGCACAGAGCGGCCCTGCTGCTCCCGGCCAGCAGCGCCCAGCGCTCAGGAAGAGAGCAGACACGTCGCCCTTGATGGCTTCTGGTTTGGTCCATCACCCTATTTTAGTGTTTGATGTTTATGTTATATTGAGAACACTTTAATGATTCTTTCCATATTACTTTACTACATACAACAACTTCCAGGGTAATTTTTATATCAAATAAAGACTAATTTTACTTAATTCACATATAACTTCTAAAAGGATGCAAGTCTTTTATCTTTATGTACAAGACTGAATTTACATTCCAATCCCCAAACTGTACTAAAAAAAAATCTGTTTTATTCTTATTACAACTCTCATATTTGTATCAATTCATTCAATTTAGAGTTTGCTTCAAGCTGATATAAAAGCTGTAGTACTTCTACTACAGCAAATCGTCTGAACTTTGCAAAAACTTTCTATATCAGAGACACTCCTACAGCTGTACTTCTCATGTTGACATACTGCTTGTAGGTCAAGGCTCTAAATTCTGCAAAATTTTTAGCATCTAAAATCCTGCTTTATGCTCTCCTCCTTGTTCTGCTGGTCTTTAAAAGTCATAAGAACATGATATCCAATTCCTAATTATCTCTAAGACCTAACCAAGCAAAGTTTAACAAAACAAAAAAAAATCTAAAATAATAATCAATTATTAAGAAAGAAAATCATATACTTTGCAGCAAAGAAAGTTATAAATAGGAACCCAAATTCCAATTCTGATTATTCTCATTAAATTAGTCTCTGGAACAACTCACTGCTCCTCCCTTGCCACCACCAGCCTCTTCTCATGAATTCATTCACTGAATAAATAGTTATTCCCAATGTCTAAAACTGAATAGATATTATGGTGGATGTAGCTAACATAATAGTGAATAACTCAGGCACAGTCCCTGGCTTCTCAGAGCTTACAGTCTGGTTAGGGGAAGACAGACAATTAAATGAGAAACTATAAGACCATATGTCAAGTGCCATGACAGGTAAGCTATAAGATACCAAGGGAAAGCATAGGAGAAGCACCTAACATGGGAAAACAGAGTATGGGTAAGCCATGGGGTGGCGGGGGCGATTAGAAGCGATGATGTTGAACCTGAGACCTGAAAGATGGGCAGGCAAAGAGGAGAGACAATAAGGTTGGGAAAGGGGAGACAAGAGAACACACCATAACTGAGGGAATGAAAGACAATCAATGTAGCTGAAGCACAGAATCCAAAGTTGGGAATGGTGAGAAGGAGACTAGAGAATAGGGCAATGACAACCACTTAAGGGTTTTAAGGGAAGTATGGAATGTTCAGCAACTCTTGGCTGAAGTATAGGAAATAGAGGAAACAAGAGGAGAAGCAGGGAAACCACTCAGCAGACTATTTCTACTACCCAGGTGAGAGATAAAGGCTTGGACTAAAGTAATGAAAAAGAGACCAAATGAAAGCAGACAGACTCGAGAGACATTTAGGAGATGAATCCGCAGGATCTGGTGGCTGGAAGCTCATGAGAGGACCGTGTCTGTTTTGTTCCCTGCACACCCTCAGGCCTAATAAGCACCTAACACACAGTAACTGTGAACAAACGAATCAAGAAAAATAAGGAGCCACAGATGTTACCCAGGTTTCGCGTAACAGCTGGGCAGAGGGAGGTACCATTTACCGAGAGAGGAAGCACAGGAACCCGAGAAGTATGCCGGGTTTGACGTACCTGTGAGCCATCCAAGGACAGACAGTGAGAATGCAGGTGGATGGCCCTTACAAAGCTCAGGAGAAAAACAGATCTTCCTGGAAATGTTAAATCACGGCAGCCTCAGCGGCTCAGCTAAACTACAGCTGATAACTGGCACTTTTCTGGGGGGAAGAGGCACTTTTTTTTTTTTTTTTTTGGCTGCATTGGGTCTTCATTGCTGCACGCGGGCTTTCTCTAGTTGCAGCGAGCGGGGGCTACTCTTCATTGCGGTGCGCGGGCTTCTCATTGCGGTGGCTTCTCTTGTTGCGGAGCACGGGCTCTAGACACACGGCTTTCAGTAGTTGTGGCTTGCGGGCTCTAGAGCGCAGGCTCAGTAGTTGTGACACACGGGCCTAGTCGCTCCGCGGCATGCGGGATCTTCCCGGACCAGGGCTCGAACCTGTGTCCGCTGCATTGGCAGGCGGATTCTTAACCACTGCGCCACCAGGGAAGCCCAGAGGCACTTTTAAAGCATACTATGTGTGACATGACTCCAATCACCTTTTAAACTTCCCAGGGTTATTAACTAATGGCTCTAACATCAAAGGTATCAAAAAATTAATATTCATTCCTGATCTTAGAACAGTTAGCAAATAATCTTTCATTTCTTGACCAAGGGGATGGTAACTCAGGCCTTTGCTTTATAAAAATCCATTGATTATATATTTTTGTTTTACATATACTTTTCTGTATGTATATTAAATTTTGTAATAAAAAAGGTTTTTAAAAACCTTAACAAACTAGAAATAAATTGCTTAAATTAATCAAAAGAAGCTATTAAAAACAAAGTAAACATCATATTTAATGGAGACATATGAGAGACATCCTAATTAAAGAAAGACAACAGATGGAAGATGCCTTCCATCACAATTATTATTCAACACTCTTTGAGGTTCTGGTCAAAAAATGCAGACCAGAAAAGGAAAGGTTTAAACTTTAGAGTTTTTGCAACAAATGGTGCTGAGGCACCTGGATATTCGCATGCAAACGAATGAAGTTGGATCTCTACCTCACACCATATGAAAAACTAACTCAGAATGGATCAAAGACCAAAATGTAGTAACTAAAACTCTAAAACTCTTAGAAGAAAACACAGATGTGAATATTTGTGACCTTGGATTAGTCAATCATTTCTTAGATATGATATTAAAAGCACAAGCAACAAAAGAAAAAAACAAATAAATTGGATATCATCAAAATTTTAAACTTTTGTGCTTCAAAGGTTTAAATATTGGGGGGAAAAAAAACACCATCATGGTTCATAGATGCTAACATCTAACTAGAAAAACCAGCACTTGATAAAACTAATAAATAAGAGTTCAGTAAGGAAATCAAATAAATACTATTTTTTGAGAAGATTATTTTTATTTATTTATTTACTTACTTACTTATTTATTCATTCATTCATTCATTTATTCATTTATGGCTGTGTTGGGTCTTCGTTTCTGTGCGAGGGCTTTCTCTAGCCGCGGCGAGCGGGGGCCACTCTTCATCGCGGTGCACGGGCCTCTCACCATCGCGGCCTCTCCTGCTGCGGAGCACAGGCTCCAGACGCGCAGGCTCGGCAGTTGTGGCTCACGGGCCCAGCCGCTCCGCGGCACACGGGATCCTCCCAGACCAGAGCTCGAACCCCTGTCCCCTGCATTGGCAGGCAGACTCCCAACTACTGCGCCACCAGGGAAGCCCAATACTATTTTTAAAAAACAGCTTAGGACTTCCCTGGTGGCGCAGTGGTTAAGAATCTGCCTGCCAATGCAGGGGACACGGGTTCGAGCCCTGGTCCTGGAAGATCCCACATGCCGCGGAGCGGCTAGACCCGTATGTCACAACTACTGAGCCTGCGCTCTAGAGCCCGCAAGCCACAACTACTGAGCCCACGTGCCACAACTACTGAAGCCCGCGTGCCTAGAGCCTGTGCTCTGCAACAAGACAAGACACCGCAATGAGAAGCCTGCGCACAGCACCTAAGAGTGGCCCCTGCTCGCCACAACTAGAGAAAGCCCACACACAGCAGTGAAGACCCAATGCGGCCAAAAATAAATTAATTAATTAATTTTTTAAAAAAACAGCTTAAACTGGTTAGATAATATGAGGAAAATGCCATTCAGAACAACAATAAAACAACACAATACTGTCTGGGCAAACGCGCCATCGTTATGTAAGATGTTAACAGTAGGGGCAGCTGGGTGACGGGTATACAAGCTCTCTCTGAACTAGCTTTGCAACTTTTTTGTATCTCTAAAATCACTCTAAAATAAAAGGTTTATTTAAAAAAAAAGACAAGAACATGACAAAACAAGTCACAGACTGGGAGAAAAATATTTATAATGTATATCAAAACAAGGACTTATATCCAGAAAATATAAAGAATGTCTACAAATCAATAAAAAGACAAAAAATGTTTTTAAGTGCAGAAGATTTGAACTAGACACTTCTCTCTCTCTCTCTCTCTCCAAATGACCAAAAAATTCTGAGAAGGTATTCAACATTATTAGTCACTAAATGCAAATTAAAACCACAATGAGATAACAATACACAAACACTAGAATGACTAATATTAAAATGAGTAAACAACAACAAAAAAAGACTGACATTATCAAAAATTAACAAGGATGCAGAGCAAACAGAACTCTCATTCATGGCTAGGATAGTGTAAAATGCTACAACCACACGGGAAAACTGCAAGCTGTTAACAAAGTTAGAATTTTACAACTCTAGGACCCAGCAATTTCATTCCTATGTATTTGCCCAAGAGAAATGAAAACATATATCTATGAAAAGACTTATAGAACAACATTCATAACAGCTTTATTCATAATGGCCACCAACAAAAGAGGAAAGAACCCAAATGTCAATCAACAGGAGGATAAGCAAATTGTGGAATAGTCACACAATGGAATACTACTCAGCCATACAAAGGAATGGATAAACCTCAAACACATGTTCAGTTGAAGAAACCAAACATAAAACAGTACACACGATATAATCCATTTTAAGAACAGTCAAGACTAATGCAGAATGATAGAAATCCTAACTATGATTCCCTGGGGAAAGGAGGTTCGAGAGGAACTTCCAAGGACGATGAAAATGTCCTGTTTCTTGATCTGGGTGATGGGCACATGGTTGTATACACTCTCAAAACCCATCAATTATAGACTTAATATCTATGCATTTTTACTACAAGTAAAATATACCTCAATTTTTAAAAATGAGAAAGTGAGGAAAGTTCATCTGTCATTTTTAGATAGGATGGCCAGGAAATGCTTCACTACAAAGGTGACATTTGAATAAAGACTCTGCGGAAGTCTAAAAAAAAAAAAAAAAGCCAGCCATGGGGATATCTGACGTAAGAGGATTCCAGGCAGAAGGAACAAGAGATGCAAGGCCTTTTAGGGAGAGCAGCAACTGGGGTTCCTGAGAAACAGGGAGGCCAGTGTGGCTGGAGTGGCAGCCGGTGTGACAGAACAAGGGGGAGACAAGTTCCGAGGGATAACAGGGGATGAGATCATACAGTGCCCGGTGGGTCACAGTAAGGCCTCATTAAAGATTGTGGTCTTTGTCTTAGGACTAACAGAACGTCACCCAAGTGCCTCCTAAGAATCAGGCACTGAGTTCAGATAGCTTAACACAAAGCTTAGGTAAGTAGCAAAACCAGGATTACAACCCAGGTATATCTGATTCCAAAGCTCATAATCTTAATCATTTTGCAATAGTAACTCAACATAGTAATAGCCAATATTTATTGAGTGCTTATTAATATATTTAAGCTAAAGGACTTTATATTGGATCTCCCCAGTCATATATTGTATTACAAATGGGTTACAAGTATGACACAAAGATCTTTTGAATGAAATTTTGTATTGCTATTAAAAAATGTTTTGCAACCAATCAAAATTTTTAAATGGTAAAATCATATTTAATTTGTATGGCTCCTTCCATAAACTTCCTAAATTTAGTAATGATAATTTTGCTACATAGTCCACTGCCAGAGAGCATGCTACAGTGAGTCCACAAAATAGCCCTTTCTCTTCCTATTGAATCATTTTAATCTATATTTTTATTTTAGTCTACATTGTTCAACATCAGGGAAGATTTATGTTTTGCATGCACATGTAAAATATTTTGTTTTTCTACTGAATTTGCTCTAATTTTCCACAACTTTTCTAACTAGAAGATACGTATGGTTGTCATGATTGTCATCATGATCATCAACATGACCATTATTGACACAGCTGATATTATTAGATGTCCTTAAATAAAACATAACTGATTTTATTAATTTCTTGATTGTTATTTCTTGATCTGTTTACTTATTAATAGATTTTAATGCTAACACAACATTGTAATCAACTATACCTCAATTTTTAAAAATAGATTTTAATGCTAACAATTAGCCAAAGTCTGGTTTTTAATAGATTCTCTTATCATGATATATTAAGAAACTTAATGAATTTTTATACCAAACTCCCAAATCTCCACTTTACCAAGGGTGCTATACAAATATTGTCATTTTCTGTGTATGCCACGACATGAATGAGGCCTGGAAGCAATGTTTTTGGCATTATCTCACATTGAGCAAAGGCAGAATTATGTAAGAATCAAAGCAGCGAAAGAATGCAAAAAGAAACATCCCCCTACAAAATAGTATGTACCTAAGAGGTCTTTTGAAAGTAAACAGAAGGTCTAGATGGAGAGGGGAATCAGGACTTCAGAAAAGCAGTGTATCCTAGGTAGAAAACCAGAAGCTTCTGAGTCAGACAGATCTAGGTTCCAACACCGGCATGACCTATGGTATCTAGGTTAGGGCAAATTGTCTTCTCTGATTCTACTTCCTCAATATTAAATGGAATAATACCATCTACTTGGTGGAACTGTTGAGGCAAAGATAATAAAAACAGCAAAATGCAGTTCAACAGTGTACACTCAGTAAAGAGCACTTATTATAGTTATGACACACCGTGAGTTCTACCAAGTTAAAATATTTGTAAAAATTAACGTGACCTGGGAAAGAATAAAAATAAAAAGTTAATGTGTTAAGGTGGTATTTGTACTAATGAATTGTTTTTTCTTTTATATAATTTCGTTTTAATGTTATGTTGCTTAGCAGTAAATATACAGATGAATAAATCAAATGGGAAACCAATACTTAAAAGAACTCTTAGATTCATTTTCTTGGAATGTGAATAATTATCCCATGATGTTTCTATTATACTGAAGTTTTTTTTTTTTAATACTGAAGTTTTTTAAAGAGAAATACAACCATATGGTATCATCCTTCTTCAAAAGTTCAAAAGGAGTTAGAGAATATTCTGCTTTTTCTTGAAGTTATCTTGCAAACAACCACATTTTCAGAGACAGAAAAGAATATCAAGCAGAAACTTGATTTGTCTTATAAATAAAACATTTCATTATATTTTATTTCTGTTCCATGCTTATGGTATTCTTTCAGCTTCCTTCTCTAGGCCTCAGATTGCTCATTTGTAAAAATGACAGAGGTGGATCAGATGTTGTCCTCTAAGGTTCTTTCTGCTATGGTGTTCTAAAACTTGATAATCCTATAACAAAACAATATATATGGCCAGTCCTGCAACTCTGCATTCAAGTGCCCCTCTAACAAGTCTTTTCCCCTAGTGGTAGCCCCCAGAGCTGAAGCTATTACTGACTCTTACCCCTGAGCCAGTGAGGCCAAAGGGAGCTGCAGAGCTAGGAAATCCACAGAAGAGACAGCAAAATGATTAATGATTTGGAAACTGATCTTAAATTAAAGGGATGGGTATTAGATCAGAATAAAGAAGACTGGATTAGAGAAGGCTGATTATCTAAAAATGTACAAAGGCAAATTGTAGATAATGATCAATACTCTTTCTCCACTTTTACTATGAACAGGGTAATAGGAAATGGATTCAATGCTAAACAGGAGCAATACGGACTAGACTATGTCTTTAAACCTGTGAGTTTCCCAATCCCTGAGGGCAGGGACTATGCCATCTTTGTATCCCAGCAGCTACTATAGGATCTGGCATCTAAGAAGTACTCAATAAATACCTGGCAAAAAAAAACCCCAAAAAAACTTAATAAAGGATCATTTAAATTTTTAAAGATCCAAACCACAGAAGTGCGTTATGGAGACAGAACAGGAAATTTCTCTTCTTTTGATATTAAAAAAAAAAAGAAAAAGAAGATACAGTAATAGCCTTCTTAACAATAATGTAGATACTGACTTATGCTTCAAAGTTATTTCCCATTCAAAACCCTTGAGCCTTGGTGATCCCGTCATGGACGGGCTTTAGCAAAGAAAGAGCTTAAGCAAGGCACACAGCGTCTCCTTGCACCTGACAACTGGTGCCAACCATGACCATGAGTCTGTGCCTGCCATAAATACCCACTGAGCACTGAGAGCACTTCCCAGCAGGAAGACTCTCCTGACGCCAGTCCAGTGCCCAGAGCCCAGCGCGGCAGTCGGGCGACGCGAACAGATGGGCCTTTTCACCTGGCCCCTGTGCTGCAGGAGCTCTCCAGCAGGGAAGAACGCTCTCAGCAGATGGAAAGCAGCTTGGTGACCCTTCAGAACCATTTCCATCGCCCCTAGTGATTTACAGTGAGGTGAGTCATTCTTCTGACCTCATTTTTCATGCTATTTACCATCAAAAGGGGACAATCTAAACATGCCTCAATACAAGCGGCATGAGCACAAAACTGTGAAGCTGCATCCAAAGGACCCAAACATAATGTGTTTGGCACTTTACAGCCACATCTCATAGCAAGGCCAGCCGACTTTTAAAATGAATGAATGAAAGAATAAAAATAACTAACTAAAAAAAGACACCTAGCAAAAATGCTGCAGAGAAGCAGAAAGAAAGTAAACCTGCTTCCCATGAAATGCCCCATATAAATAAAACATAGTTTGTAAAACAATACACCCTGCTGTGAAATTCCCATTCAACTAGAAGGGCAGACCTCTCCTTGCCGACCAACCCAGTCTCCATTGGAATGTTCCAAATGTCACTTCCATTTTCAAAGATGAGCACATCATCTGCCCACAGCTGACCGATACACCCAGCATGGACACTCCTCTCTTCCTGCCTCCCCCCTTATAAGGCAGGGCCCTGGGAAGAAAGTCTCTCTTCTCCCCGTACAGCCAATTTACTCTAATTTTTAGTTTTCTTTGGATCCCTTCCTTCGAAGTTTTCTTTTATGATGAAGCTCAAGGGCTGGTGGTGACCTTGGGGGACAAGAAACCACAGTACTGAACTAGAACTTTGAACAATATTTCAAAATAGGGGGAACTTCAGCTAAGAGTTAATGAAACAGATTTGAAAAGGTGATAAAGTTTACCCCACGGTCATCGTCACTGACAAATCTTTACACACGAAGGCACTGATCTAAATGTGCCGAGCCCCACGTCAAGCCGTGCAACAGTCAATACACTACACTGACCTGTATGAGCCACTTTATTCACAAGGTTCACAACTTACATGCTTTGAACCGATCTTTGGTATCCCAAGTAGAAGGTCAACACAGGGAGATGTGATGATGATTAGAAGAATGTATTGATTAATAGAATTCAGGTCTAGTCAAGACTGGCTTGAAACTTCAGAATTCTGTTTAGGCCACCAACGGCCACTAAACCACAAAGAGATAACAACTTGGTATTAGGTACCTCCTGATAGAAGTATATACCACCACCTATGATGTACTCTTGCCAAAAAATTCAAATCTGAATCAGATCAAATCTCTGGATCTGATCATCAGTTTATAGAAAATACAGGAGACAAAGGAACATGTTAACATTATAAGCAGTCAGCAGAATCAAGATTGTGGGAAACTCTACAGTACAAACAATTCAGTTTTTCAACAAATAAAATGCAGAGGAAAAAAACGAGGGGGAAACTATATATTAAGAGAGTCTTAAGGTACCTATGAACCAATGCAGACCTTATTTGAATAAACCAACAGTAAAAAAAAAAAAATTCATGAACCACCAGGGAAATTTAAACACTACTGAATACCTTATGATTTTAGGGAATGAGTGTTCAATTTTCAGGTGTGTTAATGAAATTGTAATTGTTTTTATTTAAATTCCTATCTCTTACAAATACATATTAAATATTTACAAATAAAATTATGTGATAATTAGGACTGGCTGTAAAATAATCCAGTATATTGGGGATGGGGAGCAAAGGATCTAAAAATGAAACAAGACTGGGCATGAGTTGACAACTTTTGAGAATTCATTATACTATTCTATTTTTTTATCTTGAAATATTCCATAATTTAAAAATTTAAAAACAAAAAGAAAGTGGGTCACTAGACCAAAAATTCATATGTAAAAGCCAGATATATCATGGATGTTCAGAGCGTGACACTGTAAAATATTTTCCGAAAATTGCATTAGAACATGATTCCAACAGATCGCCACAGTATTATGATGTTTAAGTATACTAAGAACAAAATCTTTTATAAATTCTTACATAAACTCATTCCGTAAGTACAATGTAGTACAACATTGCATCAGAAACTACATACAGATCAATTTTCAATATTGAAAACTAAGGCTACAGTTTTCCAATTAACTTGACTTATGAAACAAATACAAACTCTGCGTGCCTGATAAAACTTCAAGCCCCCCAAATTTACTCAAACTGGTTACAATCTAAAATCTAAGAAACATTTTTTAAATTATACTTCAAAAGCAGAAGAAGAAATAAATTCAAAGCCCAAAAAAAAAAAAGTCAACAATTTGAGCGACCTTCGATTAGTAACCCAAATGAGCTTTCAATTCCTTGCCTTACATAAAACTCTGGGTCAAGATCGTTTACCTGGATCTATTGAACCACTAAAGATTAATTAAAGATCTCAAACTTCCCTCTTCCACCATCTTTAGGAAAATAGGATGATTTTCATCCTTAAGTATAGATGAAAACAGTTGCAAATACCGATGAATGTAATACTCCACTCCAACCTCCAAAAGCCAGAATGCTAAAATAGAAAATCACTACATGGGGCTTCCCTGGTGGCGCAGTGGTTGAGAATCCACCTGCCAATTCAGGGGACACGGGTTCGAGCCCTGGTCTGGGAAGATCCCACATGCAGCCGAGCAACTATGCCCGTGCGCCACAGCTACTGAGCCCACGTGCCACAACTACTGAAGCCCGTGCCTACAGCCCATGCTCCGCAACAAGAGAAGTCACTGAAATGAGAAGCCCGCACACCCCAACGAAGAGTACCCCTCGCTCACCCCAACTAGAGAAAGCCCTTGCGCAGCAATGAAGACCCAATGCAGCCAAAAATGAAAGAAAGAGAGAGAGAGAAAGAAAGAAAGAGAAAGGAAGGAAGAAAGGAAATCACTACATTGCCAATTTCCTATTATAAATGATAATAGTAACCAGCTATTCTGGAGGGCATTCCCCCAATTCTAGTTAGATTCTAAGATGTATCAACTGCTATGTAACAAGAAGCACAGAGTCAGGCACATCTATTCATTCAGTAAATGAATGTGAAAGAATAAACAGCAGATGAAACAGTCTGCTGGCACTAACCTCCCTGTCACGGCTCCGCTAAGGCTGCCTTCCAGCGACAGTGCTAATGAGTGGGAAATGGGCCGAAGCAGAACTGGGAAATAAAATAACCTAAACTAGCTAGTCAGCCCTTCAGTAACAGGAATGCAACCTTCCTGCCAGGTTTAATATCCTAAAATATTCTTAACTCATAAGTAATGAAACCTCTTGAACTAACCAGAAACCAGCCTTTTAGGAGTCTTCTCATACATTTTGGGCCCTAATTTACAGTTGTAATCACACTGATGGTAGATCTTTTTTTTTTCCCCCTTCCAAAAGTCAACAGAAAGACTAACTTAAGTTATCCTTAATAGTAAAAATGTGATATAATCTCCATGAATAGTCCTCAAAACACCTTCCCACTGAAACTGCTCTTACAAAAATTATAAATGACCAAATCTAAGTGTTTTTCAGGCCTCTTCCTCCATTTCCTTTTACATTATTGACCATTCATTCCTGAAACTCCTCAGTATCACTTGCTTTCTTGGTGCTCCTCTGCATTAGTTTCCTCTTGCTGCTGCAACAAATGATAATAAACTCAGTGGCTTAAAAGTACACATATTTACCGTCTCACAGATCTGGAGGTCAGAAGTCTAAACTCAGTCTCACCGGCCAAAATCAAGTTTCTGGCGGGGCTAGCTCCTTCTGGAGGCTCTGAGGGAAGATTCTGTCCCTGTGCCCTTTTCAGCTGCGAGAGGCTGCCTGCCCGCCTTGGCTCTTGGCCCCTTCCTCCACCGCTCCAGTCTCACTTCTGCCATCACATCTCCTACTACTGACTGTTCTGCCTCCCTTTCACAAAGACCCTTAAGACTACATCGGGCTCACCTGGATAATCCAGGCAAATCTTCCCAGCGCAAGACCCTAAACTTAGTCACACCTGCAAAGCCCCTGTTACCAGGTAAGGTAACACCCACAGGTCCTGAGGATTAGGACTGGGGCAGCTCTGAGGGGCATCACTCAGCCTACCACCTACCCTACAGCTCCAACCGGAACTTCTGCCTCCTCTGCTGCCACTGAATTGTGCTTTTTGCTCCCCTCTTTCATATTTTATCCCATCCTCTTCACACTCATCGCTTCAACTCTCACCTTTATGCTAATATCCAAGTCTCTCATTTTAAATGTGAGAGAACCGGAGCCTAGATGGGAGGTGATGACTGGCCTTGAATCACACAGATGTCGACAGGATATTTCTATGTGGATGTCTTCAGAGCAGCTCAGTCCAATGCTGGACTGAATCCTATTCCTGTCTGAATAACACAAGTCTCTCAGACTCAGGCTAGAACTGTATTACACTTTTCTCTTCTCTCCTCTATTCTCTCAGCTGGTTCTTTCATCTCTGTCCCTCCATCCATTCTGAAATCCAGTTGCAGCTTCCTATTCCTAAAACCCTGCTTTGGTTGGGTTACCTCTCCTGCTCAGACCCACCGTTCTCTACCAAGGACTGCATGCCCCCATCCCCACCCCTCCCGACACGTCCATGCCTACACACCACACCCATTCCTACCTCTCACCCTGAACTGCCTTCCTCTGTCCCTCCACTTAGGAGTGAATCATATAACGTACCCCTCTAAAAGGAACTGTTTTTTTATTTATCTATCTCCAAACCAGACTGGGTTCCTTGACGGCAGAAACTGTGCCTATCGGCAGACATATACAGTAGTTCCCCCCCTTACCCCTGGTTTCACTTTCCTCAGTTACCTGTCATCGGAAAATAACAAATGGAAAATTCCAGAAATAAGCAATTCCTAAGTTTTAAATTGACCGCCGTTCAGAACAGCTGATGAACTCTCCCGTCCACCCGCTCCGCCCCAGTCTGCTCTGTCCAGAACACCCAGTCTACGTACACTGCCCACCCGTCAGTAAGGAAATAGCAGTACCATGGACCCTTGAACAGCAGGGGTTTGAACTGTGCAGGTCCACTTATAGGCAGATATTTTCAATAAACATGTACTACAGCACTAGACGATACCCAGGTGGTTGGATCCACAGACGTGGAGCCCTGGCAATGCAGGACCGGCTGTAAAGTCACACACAGACTTTCTCTTGCAGGGTCAGCACTACAACCCACCCGGGGTACATACATACAGGGTTCCACACTGCACACGGTTTCAGGTGTCCACTGGGGATCTGAGCTTAAATAAATTCCAGCTCTGCCATTCATTACCTGTGTGACCCTGGGCAGTGTCTCAGTTTCCCCATCTCTGTAAAATCCAGACAACGATAAAGTACATATCTCGTGAGTTCTCCTGAGTATTACTCACGAGTTAACATATCAGAAGAACATAGAACAGTCCCTGGCTCAGAGTAAATACCATCATAAACAGTGGGAGCTATGATCAGTACTTTTACCACCTACTGCTGCTGCCACTACGATTACTACTACTATTATAACTGTCATTGGAAATGAGTCACCACTACATGACTATTAATATGGCTTAAAAAAAAATAACACAGAGTACTGGTAAGGACGGGAAGCAACTAGAACTCAGACACTGCTGTTTGGAAGCAAAATGGTGGGGCCATTTTGGAAAACAGCTTGGCAGTGTCTTTTAAAGTTAAACATTCATTACCACGTGACTCAGTTGCCCCACTCCTAGGAATATAACCAAGAGAAATGAAAAATTATGTTCACACAAAAATGTGTATGTAAATGTTTATGGTGGCTTTATTCATTATTACCAAAAACTGTAAATAAGCTCAATGTCCTTCAACTGGTGAACGGATAAACAAACTGTGGTACATCCATACGTGGAACATCCCCCAGCAATAAAGACCAATGTGCTACAGACACACACGACAACATGGAGGGACCTCAACACACGACAGCAAACGAAAGCAGCCAGATTCAAAAGGCTCCATCCGTCTACATGGCGTCGTGGTTACAGGAACAGGGCACTGAGGAAGGGCTGCCCAGGGCTGGGGGTGGGAGGGGGAGCTGGCTACCAGGAGCACAAGGAAACCTTGCGGGTGACGAACATGCTCCATGTCATGACTGTGGTGGTCAAACAACTGTGTGCGCTTGTCACAACTCACAGAACTCTACATGTTTAAAAGGTGAATTTTACTGTATGTAAAGTATACTTTAATTTAAAAATATGTAAAAATAAAAATAAGCAAGGACTTAATTTTAATTTACCAATAAGACCTGTCCAGCCCTCTACCTTTAGCAGAACTGTGCATCATCTACACACGACTACAGCTTGGCTATTGGAAAATACAGAGAAGATTCCAAAGCCCAAATGACAGCATATAGCTACTCTACAGGACTTTAAGAATGGGGAACAAAAATTTGGCCAGGGAACAAATAAAAGTCACTTGCAGGGCTTCCCTGGTGGTGCAGTGGTTAGGAATCCGCCTGCCAATGCAGGGGACACGGGTTCAAGCCCTGGTCCAGGAAGATCCCACGTGCTGCGGAGCAACTAAGCCCGTGCGCCACAACTACTGAGCCTGTGCTCTAGAGCCCACGAGCCACAACTACTGAAGCCTGTGCACCTAGAGCCCGTGCTCCGCAACAAGAGAAGCCACTGCAATGAGAAGCCCGCGCACCGCAACGAAGAGCAGCCCCAGCTCGCCACAACTAGAGAAAGCCCACGCGCAGCAACGAAGACCCAGCACAGCCAAAAATAAATAAAATAAAATAAAATTAATTAAAAAAAAAAGTCACTTGCATCTGTACTCCCCCAACCCATCCCCCCCCAAAAATAACCACCATAAAAATAAGCCTAATTTCCAAATCTGGCTTTGAGTTCCATTATGGCATGGCAACTTGAGACAAATACTCATAAGGCAAGTGGCCAGGTGGCTAACATGTTCTGATGCCTCCTATTAACCAATGTGAAGAGGTAAACTACCAAAATGACTCAGGATGACTGTTCTAGATCCACAATAAGAAAGACGCCAACAGGATTTTCTTAATCCCAGATTACCTTGCTCCCCAACACTAAGCAAAATTCACCAATATACAGGATAAGTCCCTTCACACATGGAACTATAAGACGAATAAATAATGAACTTGGAATAAAAGAGAAAAGGTTAAGAATACAAGTTTTATTCTAGTTATAAAATAAACAAGTCATCGGAAACAGACTCACAGACTTAAAGAATGAACTTATGGTTACCAGGGAGGAAGAGTGGGGGGAAGGGATAGTTAGGGAGTTTGGGATTGACATGCACACACTGCTATACTTAAAATGGATAACCAACAGGGACTTACTGAATAGCACAGGGAACTCTGCTCAATATTATGTGACAAGCTAAATGGGAAAAGAATTTGAAAAGGGAGTGGATACATGTATATGTATAACTGAATCACTCTGCTGTACACCTGAAACTATCACAACATTGTTAATCAACTATGCTCCAATACAAAATAAAAAGTTAAATAAATAAATAAATCATGGGGATGTAATGTACAGCAAGGTGATTACAGTCAATAATATTGTAGTGCATATTTGAAAGTCGCCAAGAAAGTGTATCTTAAAAGTTCTCATCACAAGGGAAAAAAACTAACTTTGCATGGTGACTAGATTTATTACAGTGATCATTCCACAGTGCACACAAATATTGAAGCAAATGTTGTGCACCTGAAACTAATATAATGTTAAATGTCAATTACACCCCAATTAAAAAAAGAATACAAGTTTTATTTTATAAGTTGGCACACATACATACTATTTGAAATTGAACTGAACATGTAATCATCTTAGTGTTCTTCTGTCTCACTCTGAATATAAACTGCTCTGCCTTTCTTCCTTCCCTAATCTATCCCTACCTCCACCTCTCTTCCAGGGAAATAGATAACTTTCATTTCCCTGAGGATACAGGGTCAGATTGAGGCAGCTCTAGAATGACAGAGGCTACTAGGAGTTAAATTCCAGTCTGGGGTGACCCTGAAGGTCCAAACGTGGACTCTGAGACTGTTACAAAACCAACCTGAATTCTAAGTCAAGCACAGTATCATTCTAGTCTCCTAGGTATCCCTCCAAATGAAGACTGATCAGCCTGGCCTAGTGTTAAGATCCACGTGTACTGACATTGGTGTCCTCCCCACACCCGCGTAAACATAAGTGTCAATATAATACACTCTGAAGGAAAAGCAGGCATCCATTTTAACAAATCCCAGAAAACCTCCTTTCCAAAAGCAAGCACTTGCCCCTCAGTAACCTGATAATTTGGTAGATACAGTTCTAAGAGCCTGTATCTGGACCTACAGTACCCAAGATCATAATGCTAAGGATACAAGATAGGTGCTAATAATCGACCTTACAAAATAAATAAACAAATAAAAAGAAAATTTAAAAAGTACCAGCCCACACAGAATTATTAGCCCACACTTCATGCCCTGTAATATATACACATAAATGAAACGGGTATTCCTCTGTGAGCAAACATGTGCTTCCAAGGTTATATAATCAGATTAACGCCCTTTTCATTGACAGCTCTACATACACACCAAATCTTAATTTATTTGCCCAAGTTTGGTTAGACTGCATCAGTTTCCAAGGCTTTCATCAGAGTAGTTCTAATCTTTGAGATACTTCTTATCCCAGTCTATTTCAAGCATTATTAATAGGCCCCCTGGAGCTTATCTTTGACTCAAGCACCTCGTGGCAGAAGCAAAGGCTGCCAAGAAAGAAAGGTCTCTAAGTCAAAAGTAGCATCAAGGCACCACAACCTGAAGTGCAAAACATCTACTATAACCTTGTGGGAGAAGAAAACTCATCCCCCCAACATCTTCTGGGAGTTTCTTCCAATGTGCTCAGGTAATAGTCCACAGCTGGTCAAGAGGCTGCGGCCAGAACAAGAGAGACTGGAAGCAGTCATCCTGATAGTTCACATCACACTTGTACAGCAGGTGGGTATTTTAAGTAATTCAGGGAAGTGTACCACTCTCCGCTTCACGGGACAAGCAGTCATTCACTCGATGGCTGTTCAGCCTCTGGCAGCTCCAGCCTCACATTTCGAAAATAATCTTGTATGTTTCTTCAGAGTTCTTCAGACATGGGAGAAACATATTGTAACTCTGCAGAAACTGACTTGTAAAAGGATTCCTGAGCCAATAAACGCCCCTGTCTTGATTCAAACAAAAGGGACGGTCTCTCAACATATGGTTTGTTTGACCTCACATCTTCAAGCAGCCTAATCTTTAGCTGAATTTTCTAGTATTGAGTATACCTGGTCAACTCAACTCACCGCCAGCCCTGTAAATAGGGAGGAATGCCATAGTGCACTGGCAGGTGTTTCAAAAAATTCCACAGCTGTCATCTCCTTCCTCTCCTATTTCAGGAGATTACGGAACGTGAAAGAATATTAACTGAGAGAGGTTGCACTTCACAATCTAGGGTGGTAATTAAGAGAGAAAGAAAGACACCAAGGGGACCAGTCTCAGGAAAAGGGGTCAGAAAACTGCTTTCCTGGTGTGGGAAGGAGACCTACCAGGAGTAACCTCAAAGTAGGTGCTTTTCTCAGGGCATTGTTAAAATGTGTGTGGTAAGGGCCAGACTCAGCTAGCAAAGTCACCTTAAAAGAAACAGGGCTACTGAGTTATACTCAGAAAACTGTGCTTCAATAAAGAACACGTGGACTAGAAACAGGTTTCTACTCCTCTAGCCTCTAGGACCCCTTCAAGTGTTTTCTTTCAGAATCTACATCCCAAATACATCTGAAAAGTAAAAATTCATCCTCTCAAAGAGCTCAGAAATTTAAAATAATGCACGTGGCCCTCCTGAAACACAGAAGGACCCTATGGTCTATGCCCCCCATGTCCTCAGCCTGCCTTTTGTCTGTGGAATAACTTTAGTCAAAGAATAAGTTTAATCAGAGAAGTGACAAAATGCAGAAACAAAGGAAAACAGTCAAAGGAGACCAAATAATAATAGTTTAGTCCTTAAGCATGGTCAAGGACCTTCAGTCCCTCCTCAAGGGCTATAGATAATATTCTGAGCCATATCCTGTGAGCTGTTTACTTTGTAGATACTGAAACCCCGGCCAGCTGGAAGAGATTAACTACATGATGACCAGGCTGTAGCCATGACCTAAGCTGCCACAATTCTGAGAATCGGCCTCAAGAAATGGGAACAAACCGACCCTGGAACTGAAGCCTAACTGTACTTAAAACAATCAAGATGATGCTGATGAGACCACCAATGACCAATTTCAAGATGACCGTCAGAGCTGACTGTGCTGTTTCTGCATGTAGCCCCTCCCTCTGCCTGTAAAAGCTCTTGCCCACTGACTGTCGGTGGGGGGAGTCGGCCTTTAGGCAGGCGTCCACCCTCCGCCCCGCCCCCCTCCACTTGCTGGCATCCAAAGTAAAGCAAACTTTCCTTTCCACCAAACTTGCCTCTTTATTGGCTTCTGAGCGGCGAGCGGCCGGACCCCACTTTCGGTTACACTCTTTGTGTCCATCTTATTTATATTCAGCTCTTTATTAGGTGAGATATACAGCTCTGGAGCTTAAATCTGAAAAATCCATGCCTAAGGGCAACTTCTAGCCGCTCTAATCTCGCACAAGCAACAATTTTCTAAGCTTCAGATTCCTCAACTGTAAAACGGTTATTATAACACTACCTGCCACACCTACTTCAAAGGATCACTGCTGAGATTACATGCAGTAAGGCATATAAAATAATTTTTAAACAGCAAAGGACTACACAAATGTTGGTTGCTACCTTAGCTGGGGCACTGTTAAGAGCATGAAGAAATGCATATAACAGAGTGAAAAGAAGGTTCTTTTATCTGAAAAAAAAAAAAAAAAAAGGACTGCAAACATGGTGAGGACGACTTTTAAGGTACTGGCTAGTATGTTCAAGGAAGTGGCATGACGCGGACTTGAATTATTATTTAGAAGTGGATTCTCATGCCAACACATCCACTTCGCACAGACAGCAGAAGAAGGAAAACAAGAGATTAAGAGTGGGTGTCCAGCTCCCGGCTCACCGAAATAACCGATGGAGTTCCACGTGGAGAGGGAGGGTGGAGTTAGTCATGACAGCCACACAGGACATGGTTGCATAAGAGGGGGAAAGTGAAGGTGTTCGCACCAAGCACAGAACTAACTGTCAAGTTACCCACAGTCCACAGATTACAGCCCGATCCAGGGCGTGTCATTTCCACAGGGGGCTTTAGGGAAAAAGAAAGAAAGAAAGGCTATTCCACGAGCATCAAGCAAACCAGATGATTCCGCAGGTTGGTTCTCCGCCGGCGGGGGTAACGCTGGCGGGGAGAGCGTGAGGTCGGGGACTCGTGAGCTGGGCCCGCGGGACACGGAAGCTGCCTTCGAACCATCGCAAACCAGAGGACGCGGAACGGACCCAGACCCGCCAGCCCCGGCCCGACCCCGGACTCGCTCCCGGGAGCACGGAAAGCCGGCTTCCGAGAGGGCACCGGGCAGGCGGCGCGGGCGCGCACCGGGGGACACCGCGCCGACAGGGGGCGGCGGGATGCGGACACTGACGAGCGGCGGGGACCCCTGCCGCGGGGGGGGGGGGGGCGGGAGGCGGCTCAGCCACCGGCCCCGCGCGCTCACCTGGTGCAGGGCGGTCAGGCCGTCCACGTTGGCCGTGTCCACGTCGGCGCCCCGGGCCAGGAGCCGCCTCACCTCGTCGGTGTCCGCGCTAGAGCAGGCGGCCAGGAACACGGCACCGTCCTCGAAGCGGACCCGCGGGCCCCCGCGCTGAGCCTGCGGCGGCAGCCCCGCGCCCGGCCGGTCGGCGGGTTCCTGCTCTGTCAGCGAGCCCCGCCAGCGCCGCAGCTGCTCGGCCCGCCGTGCCCGCGCCGACTCGGCCCGCTTTCCGCCCAGGTGCTCCATCTCCGCCATCGCCGCCGCTGCTGCGGGCCGCCGCCGCAGCCGCCGCCAGGCGCCTCAGCCGGGAGCGGAGGGCGGAGACCCACGCGCAGCCATCTTTACTGCTCCGCTGCCCGCGTCGCCCGCACTCCCCCGTGGCCTCAGCACGCAGGCGCGGCGGCGCCCCGGAGGCATCACGGGACCTGTAGTAGAAGATCCGCGCACTCCCCATCCCCCGGGCGCACCGGCGCCCGACGGGAACTACAAGTCCCTGGATGCATCGGGAAAGAGGCGCGGCCCGGGTGGGGGGGGGTCCCTGCTTGGCCACGGACGCGCGGGGTCACCTCTGCCCCGAAGCGGGAGCTGTCCACCGCCCGAGTCACCTCCGCGGGTTTGTTGGGAGTCGTAGTTTATTCTTGTTCTGACTTCCAGCTAATCTTGGCTCCCTAATTATCACGTAAGTCTTTTGAAGTGGAAAAGGGGTCGGCAATTAGCCTTACTTTCTATTGCGGAAAAACTGGACGGAAAGTACCCGAAACTCTCAAAACAGTGTCCTGGTTGTAAATCCAGAGCTTTATTAAAGTTGTAATTTAGAACGCATTAACACATGGCCCTGAAGAGGTCCTGGGAATGATGCTCGCAGGTATAGTGGGAAGCGCATTCAAGTTCAGTTCTCCCAACATGTTACTTGACTTCTCCGAGCCTGATTTGTAAGATGAGAATAATAATACCTTAGGGAATTCCCTGGAGGTCCAGAGGTTAGGACTCGGCGCTTTCACGGCCGGGTGCGCCGGTTCAATCCCTGCTCGGGAACTAAGATCCCACAAGACCCGGCGCGGCCAAAAAATTTAAAAAAAAAAAAAAAAATCTCACAGGGTGGTCGTGTGGAGCGGATAAGATAATACATGCAAGGATATCTAGTACTATCTCTGTGCGTATACCAGTTCACAATAAATATTAATTTCCCTTCTGTCTCTCTCCTCCTCTTCTACCCTTTTCATGGATCTTAAGTTCTTGGGAGGCATATGTGGGACATATGTCCCGTCTTCCATGATTTTTTTCCCAAAGCTACAAAAAAATACTATGGTGCAAACACAATATTGTAAGTCAACTATAGTTCAATTAAAAAAAAAATACCATGCGCGTCCTAAATTCCTAAGGCAGCACGCAGGCCATTTTCATATTCACAGTGAACTTGGTTATTAAAACCTGTCAGGTTGATTTAGTAACTTTAACTCCCCAGGGCTTTAGCCCTGGACAAAACATAACTGTGTTTTCCATTATGAAAGAGAACATATACAATTATTAGGTTCTTTGAACTTTCCTGTATGGTTGAAGTTTTCCATTTAAAAAAATGTTGCAAAAATGATTAGGTCGTTGTAAAGGGAAACTTTACTATGTTCTATCACGTGCCTCAATTTCCGCTGAGACAAGCCAAGAATCAAATGAAAAGGGACATATAAATGTAAATTATTATGTCTAATAATACTACATCTATCCATATATGCTTTAATTAGGTATCCTTGAATTCTTTATAAATACTAATTAAGTCATACATCTTTGAGAACTGGGAAGAACAATGTGCATAAAAATAAAAGATGTAATACTGTATACTTTATATAGCCATAATTTCCTTGCATTTAGTCACCATAGAACTTCTCATGCCTCATCATCTATTGGAATTAAAAATTCTGTATGAGGTTTACTTTATAACTTGTCAGCATGGAACCTCTTCTTATTCCAACTCAGCCTCTTGCTAATAATTAAAATTGCTCACAAGCTCTCAAATAGAACCGTCCCTATAGAATAAAAGAAATATTGATATTAAACAAGATAGGAAATAATACTCAGCTAGGAACCTAACCCTCTTCAAGAAACCATTATTAGCTGAACTCTGCTAGTCTGGCAAGGAAACAGAAAAGTAAGAGAAGGGCAAGTTTTCAGCAAATCGCTGAAATCTCAGGAAACAGATCTCTGACAGCAATCCACGTGCACCATTTTAATATTACGATCCTGGTACACAATATCGGCTCAAAAAAAGTATGTATAATTGGACCATATATTTTACATACTGGTTTTCTAATAAGGATTTTTAAACTAGGGTAAAATTTTCATGGCTCGATAATGTTATATTTCTTCTGGCTGTATTCTTTTCGCATTCAGAATCAGGAAAGAAGAAACATCTGGTTCCAGTTGTAAAAATACGCTAAAATTGGCCAAGTCCAAGTTAAATCCATACTTTCCCAAGAGGTATGAACTTAAATTTCAATAGGAAGAATTCAGTCTCAATACTAGGAAGTTCCAGGTAGTACTTCCTTACTGTATCTATTTTACTTGCTTTTTTCCTGAGGTAGTAAGAAAATGATACCCTCTTTGGAGATTTTAAAGAAAAATATAAGTAGTTAAGTTCCTTACATAATTTAAGTGCAAACCTACCTGGAAGGAGATGACTCTTCCAGCTATGTGATTACGGAATGCAGTGATAATTATTATAATCTAATTAATTTAACTAGCTCAGCCAAAAAAAAGTTATGCCACCAAAAAAAAAAAAAAAAACAAATCAATCTGTGTATAATGATTTGAAAAGCTTTTCAAAATTAAAATCATCTAAGTTTTTTTCTGAAACGTCTTCCCCCAAGCAGGGCTCTCTGAGAGTAAACTTAAACAATAAACTTATACAATTGTTTACTACCATTAAACAAACATGAGAGTTTAGATTTCCTAAATATTCTAAAGAAAAAAATATTTTATATACAAGTGAATAAATCCTGACAAATAATCCTGTGTATAGGTAAAACATAATTTTTGTACTTTTTTCTTCCAGTTTTACTGAGATATAATTGACATACAGCACTGTATAAGTTTAAGGTGTGCGGCATGATGATCTGACTTACATACATCATGAAATGATGACCATGGTAAGCTTGGTGAATAGCCATCATCTCATATAGATAACAAAATAAAAGAAAAAGAAAAAGCTATATTTTGTGATGAGAACTCCTAGGATTTACTCTCTTAACTGTCATATATAACATACAGCAGTGTTAATTATATTTATCACATTGGACATTATATCCCTAGTACTTATTTATCTTATAACTGGAATTTGTACCTTTTGACCACCTCCATCCAATTCCCCTGCCTGCGGTAAACCACAAATCTGTTCTCTTTTTCTATAAGATTTTTTTGTTTGTTGAAGTATAATTAACCTATAAACTACGTCAGTTCCTGGTGCACAACATAGTGATTTGGTATTTTTACACATTACAAAACCATCACCACAATTTTTGAACTTTTAAATGTACTAAGTGCACCAGCTATGATGCACATACACTGCGGTATAAAGTGAGGAAACTTTTATTAAATAATAATTTCCGGGCTTCCCTGGTGGCGCAGTGGTTGAGAATCTGCCTGCTAATGCAGGGGACACGGGTTCGAGCCCTGGTCTGGGAAGATCCCACATGCCGCGGAGCAGCTGGGCCCGTGAGCCACAATTGCTGAGCCTGCGCGTCTGGAGCCTGTGCCCCGCGACGGGAGGGGCCGCGATAGAGAAAGGCCCGCGCACCGCGATGAAGAGCGGTCCCCGCACCGCGATGAAGAGTGGCCCCCGCTTGCCGCAACTGGAGAAAGCCCTCGCACGAACCGAAGACCCAACACAGCCAAAAATAAATAAATAAATAAATAAATAAATAAGAAAATCCTTTAAAAAAAATAAAAAAAAAAAAAAAAAAAAAAATTTCCCATACACTTAAAACATGAACTACAAATTAGAATACTCCATTTTTTAAAGCAATGACACCGGTACAGTTTATGAAAACCTTTCAGCGCAGCCTCTGTTCCCACCAGTTAAGATACCTCCCTCTGGTGGACAAACAGAGACTGTACATTTAGCCCACGGAGTTCTTTCTGTTTTTCTTTTTTCTTTTATCCAATTCTTTCGGTTTGGCTTCCAAAACTACAGGTCTTTGCTTGTTTTATCATACTATCTCTCCTTTCCACCAGACTCAACATAGTGCCTGGTTTTAATAAGAGACATTTTAAAGACTCGATTCTCAGAAAACCACCCAAGAAAGTAATCAATTTCAGCTCGGAAGACAGAACTGTAATTGTGACACAGTTACAGTTGGGGTGGAAAATAAGAGAAGACATTGAAGAGATTAAAATAGAAAATATCAGCACTAAAATAAGCAGCCAACTCCAGAATTAAGACAGAAAACACTTCCCCACAACGAGTAAATGCTAACAGTAGGTGCGAACCCGACAGCTAACTGGACAGTAACAGGATTCCTGTGTGATTCGCAGCTCCCCGCGTGGCTCACTCCCACAACCGACGTGAGGCCCCGGCAGCGCCGCGGACCGTCCTGGAGAGCGCAGGTCTGCGGGGCAGAGAGGACGCCCCACGCAGCGGTCACCGGGAGCCACGGCTACTGAACGCAGATCTGGGCCGAACGCACAAATCCCGCAGCGGTCGGACTGTACCGGTCCGCAGGTTTAGGAGGACCGGCCGCCCCTCCCGCGGCCGGAGCAGGAGGCGAGGGTGGGTACGGCCTCCGGCCGGCAGTGCGGTCCGAGCACGACGGACGCTCCCCGCGCGGGAAGCCAGGGCCGCCGGGCCGCGCGCCCCAAGTCGGAACCCGGCTCCGAATCCCCAGTCCCTCAGATTCCGTTGAATTCCTGGAGCGCCCTCCGCGGGTATGACTGTCCTGGAGCGGCAGCCCCTCCGCGTGAAAAACCCCGACCGTAGCCCCTTCTCCAGATCAGATTCTCCCGGTTCCTCCTACCGCGCCTCTCGCTCGGGCAGACGGAGCTAGAACCGAGCCAGTCCCCGCGCGCCGCGCCCCTGTTCAAAGCGCGTGGGCGGAGCCCGCTCGGAGCCCAGCCAATTGGAAGCCGCGCTCCTCCCGGGCAGCGCTCCCGACCAATCACACCCTCGCGGGCGGGAGGCGGGGCGACGCAACCGTCGAGCTCGTGCAGGCGCGGTGCAGGCTGGTCTGTGCCGCTGCACTGCGAGGGGCGTCAGCGCAGGTGAGGGAGCGGGTCCTCCGGCTCTTCTGCAGAGAGGCCGCCCGCGGGGGTCTACGGTGGGGCGGTGGGTGGGTTGGTGGCTTTCTGCCTGTCGGGCTATCGGCTGTGGAACGGAGGCTCTGGATGGATGTCTTGACAGCCGTGGCGGGCGCGCGCCCCCGGCCTGTCTCCCTGTCCCCCGGCCGCCCCAGCCATCTAGCTGCCAACACCACGCCCCAGCGGCCGCCCCCTCCCAGCCCCCGGGCCTCCCCCATCCCTTCCAGATATGCCCCTCCCCCCGGCCGTCCCGCTACCTCCTCTCTCTCCCCTACACATTCTCCCTGCCGGCCCCGCTCCCCCGCCTCCTCCCTGCCCCCTCAGACGTACCCCTGCCTCCCCCCGACACTCTATGACTTGTGCATATTTGTTTTATTGTCATTGATTCCCAGTGTCTGCTTACTGAGAAAAAGTGGTGAGGATCAGTATATAAAAATAGTGGTTAATTACCTAGTAAAGTAATTGGTCCCAGAGATGATGGTCTTAAAGGTGTGGCTAAGGAAATTTGGAATAACTTACATGAATGACTGTTGTAGTGTAATTGATTCTATTTAACGTATTAATTTGCCTGTAGTATTACCAATTCTATTTAAATATTTCTGAGTGTGTCAATTGTGGAGGAGCAACAGCCCTGGAGATTAGAAGGAGAACCAAAGGACCCTTTGTGTTTGCACCCCAGTTCAGGAGAGTACCTTGACCCAACCAATACACAAACTTAGTCACCTTTAAACATATGGTTAAGATAGCTGACTCAATTTAAGTTTATGATTATCATAAGTGCTATCGTCCTCCTAACTACAATCTATGACCACCAGGTAATCTTCTGATTATAATTAGTTTTCCAAGTAGGAATAACTTAGGGAGGGAATATGTGGAGTTAAAAATTTTACTGTAGTTTTACAAATTAATAAATTGACCTTTTAATTAATGTTTAAGTCTTTGTGAGTGAGCTTGGCATGAATTAGTACATCTAAGCCCTATCAAATCTAGGTTTACTGCCAAGTTGAAGTTTTAGACTACAAAACTGAGAACCAGATCCTGAAACGTGATCTTTTCCACATATAAGTGAGTGAGGTCATACAGTATTTGTCTTTGACTTATTTCACTTAGTATAATGCCTTCAAGGTCCATTCATCTTGCTGCAAATGGTAGGATTTCCTCTTTTTTATGGCTAAATAGTATTCAATTGTGTATACATCCCACAACTTCTTTAGCTGTTCATCCATTGATGGATGTTGTTTCTGAGTCTTGGCTATTGTTAATAACACTTTGAACATGAGGATGCAGATACCTTTTCAAGTTGGAGTTGTTTCCTTTGGATGTATTCCCAGAAGTGGAATTGGTGAATCACTTTACTTCTTTTCATTGCAGAATGATATTCCATTGTATGGACATTCCCCGTTTCGTTTATCCATTCTTCAGTTGACAGACATTTGGATTGTTTCCATTTTGGGGCTATTATGAATAATGCTGCTGTGACCATTCGTGTACAGATTTTTATGTAGATATGTTTTCAGTTCTCTTGATTATATACCTAGGAGTAGAATTACAGGGTTATAAGTTACTCCTTGTTAACTGTTTTGAGGAACTGGCAGATTGTTTTCCAAAGCAGCTGCATCGTTTTGCATTTCCACCAGCAACATATGAGGATTTGTGTCTCCACATCCCTCGCCAACACTTAGATGCTGTCTTTTTGGTTATAGTTATCTTAGTAGTTGTGAAGTTACAGCTTGTTGTGGTTTTGATTTGCATTTCCCTAGTGACTAATGATGTTGGGCATCTTTTCACGTGCTTATTGAATTATTTGTGTATCTTCTTTGGAGAAATACCTATTCAGATCCTTTGTCCATTTTTTAATCAGGTTGTCTTTTCATTATTGAGTTATTTATATGTTCTGGATACAAATAAGTTCCTTATCAAGTGTATGATTTGTAAATGTTTTCTCTCCTACTATGTATTGTTTTCTCACTTTCTTTTTTTTTTTTTTTGGCTGTGCTGGGTCTTCGTTGCTGCTCTCAGGCTTTCTCTAGTTACAGAGAGCAGGGGCTACTCTTTGTTGCCGTGCGTGGGCTTCTCATTGCGGTGGCTTCTCTTGTTGCGGTGCGCATGAGCTTCAGTAGTTGTGGCGCACGGGCTTAGTTGCTCCACAGCATGTGGGATCTTCCCAGACCAGGGATCGAACCCGTGTCCCCTGCATTCTTAACCACTGTGCCACCAGGGAGATCCCTCACTTTCTTTCTTCATGATGTTCTTGAAGCACAAAAGCTTTTAAGTTTGATGAAATTCAGTTTATTTTTTCTTTTGTCTCTTGTGCTCTTGGTGTCATATGTCAGAAGACTTTGCCCAATGCAAGGTCGCAAAGATTTACTCTTATGTTTAATTATTTTTCCATTTTATCTCCTTAATTTTTGCCAGATATAGAATTCTAAGTCAACAGTTTTCTCTTTCCATGTTTTAAAGATGTGGTCCCACTGGCCTCCGGCATGCATTGTCTCTGAGGAGACATTTGCTGCCTTTCTTCCTTTGTTCCTCTGTACATAATATGACTTCTTTTTCCTCTTGATGCTTTTTAAACTTTTTATCACTGGTTTTCTGCAGTTTAATAAGGATGTGTCTTGGTGTTTCTTATGCTTGTGGCCCCATGAGCATTTTGAATCTGAGTTTATAGTCTTCATCATATTTGAGAACTTCTTGGCTGTTATTTCTTCAAATATTTTTTCTCTCCTCTTCCCTCTCCCAACTCAAGTCTGTTTAATGTTATCACTAATATTCTGTTCTTTTTTAATTTTTTCTTTTTTTAGGACATACTTATACTAAAAACTTATTTATTTGAATTGAGATTTAACTGGGCATCCTGTATTTTATCTGACAACCCTGGTCTGGACTCCCTTGGGACATGGAATTTGCGAGCGCACCATTGGCTCTGTTCTTACGGGGTTTACGCTATTAGAGAAGCTGTCAGGATAGGGTTATGTTATTAGAATTCGGGTACTGGACGTTTAGCAGGGTGAGCTGATGTTACATCTTCAAGCTGTTTTTGTTGAAGCTCTTACAGTTGGTCTTAGAAAACTGGGATTTCCCTTGGTAGTTAAGAAATCTCAGTTGAAGGGAAATGAAGACTTTAGAAGCTGGAAACTGGGCACAACCTGGCAAACTCATTCAGGTAGATCCAGAAATTCTTTTTAAGGGGAAATAGGATGCTTTTTCCTATAATAACTTACTGTTCTCATTCTATAAATAATGTAATCATTCTAGAAAAAAGTTTTAAAAGAAAGTTATTTATTCATAGTCCCAGTGATCCAGAAATAACCATTAGTTAGTTTTTAAACAGAAAAATCAAGCCATTTCACTTGTTTTATTTTTTTTGTCTGTATTTTTAAAAAGTTGAACTAGATGATCTCTAAAGTCCCTTCAGTACTAAACATGTCTGGTGGATAAAACATACAATTCTTTAATGTGTTTATCTGACGTTTGTGCTGTCTGATCACTACCATGGAAGTCCTTGATTAAGGGTTTCACAGTATACACTTTTATCTGATGTTCTTGTATGTGGAATACTTAGAATGCTTATTGCCCTTATTCATCCAGAATGTTCTTACTACATATCATATCTTTCAACCATTCTCTTTTGTGAAAGTTTAGCAGTATAAAATAATATGTCATTTAAGACAGTAACTCATAGAAGGGTCTGGTAGACAACCCCCCCCCCCCCCCGCATATCCATATAAGTGAATTTTGGTCTTTTACATCTCCTTCACCTTGCTTAGGATGGGCAAAGATGTGAGGAGTGCTACCATTCCTACTGTTAGCCTCTGGGACACCCTCTTGACACTCCATCCTCGCTGAACATTTAACTTACGAGATCTTTAAGCTCCTTGGCAACTGACGGGCAGCCTTTGATTAAGTACTCGGAAGCCAGAGGTTTCCGTGTCCCCACAGGCACTTGATAAGGGTCTGATCGTTTCTTTATGGTTTTTTACACTGTTTGGTTTTGGATTGTATTTATCACTGTGTCTTAAAATTCATTAATCTTCTACACTGTCTAGTCTGCTGTTAATCCCATCCAGTATATTTTTAATCTCAGACATGGTGTTTTTCATTTCTAGACGTTTAATTTGCATCTTTTTTTTTATATATCTTCCATGTTTCTTCTTAACATGCTCATGCTCTTCTCTACGTCTTGAACATATGGAATATACTTATATAGTTATTTACCATCCTTGTCATTCTTGCTATTCTAACATGCCTAGCCTAGGTGTGGTTTTCTTTGTATTTATCCTGCTTGGGTAGCTCCTATCTTCCTGGGTTTGTAGCTTGTTATTTTTTTAATATTTGGAAATTTTTCACCCAGTATTTCTTATACTTTGAGTGTATAAAATAGTAATAACAATGCCTTGTTGGATTTAAAGAAAATGATAGAATCAAAGTAGAAAACAGTGTAAGTCAACAGTGAAGGTTGTGATCAGAGTTAAGTCATTCTAGTGTCTTTGTATTGTTTGGGAGGAGGCTAATGGTAACTTTAGACTTTGATGAGTTAAATATGCATGTTAAAATCTATGTGGTAATTTAAGAAAAAAATACAAATATGGTTTATAGCTTTCAAGCTAGTAGATGGGAAATGGAATGAGAAAATAAATCAACCCAAAAGAAGAGGAAAAGAAAATTAGAAAAAGGACAAATGGAAAATATAAAATAAGATATGGAAACATATAAACATGTCAGTAATTATGATTGTGGTAGGTTGTTTGCAAAGATGGCCATCATTCCTCCCAACTCATGCTGTGTGCCCCTTTTCAACGTGACTTTGCCGGTCCTCCCATCAGAGGTGGAAGAGAGATGAACCACCCCAGCTTAGACCTCCCAGTCCATTCAGCTGCCAGTAGAGCCCCCAGATGACTTCAGCCACATTAGTAATCCCAGCCAAGACCAAAAGAAGTATTGTTAAGCTGAGCCCAGCTCAAATTGCTGACCCACAGAATTATAGCAAACAAAACGGTGGTGGTTTTTGTTGACTAAGTTTCGAGTGGTTTTATGATAATCGATAACTAATATATTGGTAAATGTAAATATATTAAATATACCAATTAAAAGATAAAGATTTAAAGACTGGGTTTAAACAATCCAGACATATACAAGAGGCACATCTAAAGTGTAAAGGTGCAGAAAGGTTGAAAATAAAAAGATGGAAAACGATGTCTCAGCAAATACCAACCAGAAGAAAGCTGGAGTAGCTTTAACATGAGATACACTTTAAGAAAAAGGCATTACCGGGGAATAGAAGGGCTCTTTGCTAGTGATAAAAGCTATAATTTGCTAGGAATATGTAGCAGTTCTAAATTTGTGTGTATCTAACAGCTTAGCCTAAAATATATAAGACAAAAATTGATAAAACTACAAGGAGAAATTAAGAGATTTCACATCAGAATGATCTACTCTCAATAAACATCACTCTCATTACTGATAAATCACAGAGGAGGGAAAATCAGTAAGGATGGAGAAGATTTGAGCAACACGACCAGCACACCTGTCTAGTGGGCGTGTAGAAAATGCTGAGCCTGTAACTTTGGGGCAGTCTTACTTATAAGCACACCTGGGACATTTATGAACATTGACTGCATATTTTGCAATAAAGCAAGACTCAACACATTTCAAAGGATTTGAAAAGCTACACATTAGAAATCAATAGTAAATACAACTCTGAAGCTCCTGCATGTTTGATAATTGAGAAACCTGTTTCTAAATAAATTAAATCGTAATGGAAATTAGAAAATATTGAGAATAGAGGAATAAACATTCTACATATCAAAACTTTGTAATGCACTGGTACTTAGAAAGCAATGTATAGCATTATATGTCAAAATTGAAAAGATAACTCTATATAAATAAATGTAAAACAATGCAATAGATAAATTTGTAGAAAAATTTAACTTGCCAAAATTGACTCAAGAAGAAATAGAAAGCTTAAATAATGCTGTAATATTTAAAGAAATTGGATTTGTAGTTTAAAATCTTCTCACATTGAAAACGCCATTACCAGGTATCATTCTGTCAAACATCTTAGAAACAGATAATCTCCCAGATTCTTTTATAGGATGTCAAACTAACTCATTTCAGGAGGCCAGCTTAATTTTGATAACTGATGATGAAATTAGGAAGGAAAATTATAGGCCAGTCTTACCCATAAGCAATAGTGTTGAAAGTTTTTCCTCTAAGGTTAGGAATAGGATAAGAATACCAGCTATCAGCTCTTTTGTTCAGCATTGTACTGGAAGTTATAGCCAGAATAGAAGACAGGAAAAAGGTTAGAAGGGAAGAAATAAACTGATTATTCATGGATGATATATGTAGAATTACCAGCCGCAGCCCATCTCCCAAATAGATTCATCATTAGCATTATAAAGTTTTGGTTAAAAATCTACTATATTTACATATATCAATAAGAAATGGGGAGAAAATAGAGTTTTAAAAAAGATAAAAATATAAAGTACTTAGGAATGAATCTAACAAAAGGTAAACTCTTTATAGAGAAAATTATAAAACTATTGAAAAGCATCCAGAAAGACCTGAATATAGCATGTTCATGAATTGTAGGACTCACTACCATAAAGATGTCAGTTCTCCCAAAATTGATCTGTGGAGTCAGTGGAATTCCAGTCCAAATCACAGCAGCTTTCTATGTGTGTGTGTGTGTGTGTGTGTGTATGTATATATTTGTAGACTTTTTAAACTGTTCTAAAATTCATATGGGAGAGCAGAGGACTAAGAAATAAGCAAGGCATTCCTGAAGAAAAAGAACAAGGGGGAAGAACTCACCTTCCCATATACCAGGTCTTACTAATAATCTACAATTAAAGCAGTGGGGTATTGGCTGAAAGATAATACAGGTTGATCAGTGAAACAAATTCGATAATCCCAAAACAGGGCCATACATGTATGGAAATTTATGACAACATCAGCAGGGAAAAGATGGACTTTTCAATAAATGGGACTAGGACAATTGGTTTTTCATATGAGGGAAATAATTCAGACTTGGACCCCTACTCACACTATACACACAAATTGATTACTAGTGGATAGAAGACTTAAATGTGAAAGTATCTAAGTTTGGAGGTAAGGAAAATTTTCATACACAAAAGTGTAAATATTAATGTAATTGATTACATTAATATTATGTATTTGTCAAAAATGTCATGAATGAAGTGTAGAGACGGCAGTAGACTGGGAGGTGGTGTTTGTGACTCACCTGTGGAGCCAGAGGCGGCCAGAGGGGGGAGTGGGGCCAAGAAGGGGGGAGGGGCTTGTGTTAGATGAGAGAGATGTTGAACTTGTTTGAGTGTTGACGGGAAGAGGAAAGAAGATTGGAAATACTAAAGAAAGGTGAAATTGACCGAGTGGACTCTGAAGGGTTGAGAAGTACGTGGATTCCAAACTATGTGGAGAAAACCCCAGACCTTGAAGCATTAGTTTATAAACCTGTCGTTGGAGTGATGACTGTTCCCCGTCACTGCCCTTGCTCTCCCCCCACAGCTAGTACTTGACCGTCCGTTTCTCTGCTGGGCACCTGAGGACGCAGTGGTGAGCAAAACTACACCCAGGCTCTGCCTCAGTAGTTAATTATTTATCGGTGGAGACAGACATTAATTTAAAGCATGTAGAGTCTTTGTAGAAATTTTTGCATTGTTTTATACTTTATTTTTTTAGATGTGTTTGCTTGAATAGATAACTAGAAGGAAGTAGAAAAAACTCAGACTCCCGTCTCAGAATAGAGATTAATATGAGGACTTTATCCTTCAGTGAATTGAAACCGTGTGCTAAAAACTGGGGTCACTGTTACTGACCCTTTCGTGGGTGCCCCTTTTCTCCCCAGGGATCCCAGCCAGTGTTGAGTGCGGCGCCGGGAACCGTGTGTGGGTGCTTCTCCCTGGGGTCATGCAGAGAGCATCCCGTCTGAAGAGAGAGCTGAGCCTGCTGGCCGCGGAGCCGCCCCCGGGCATCACATGCTGGCAGGATGGGGACCGAATGGAAGATCTGCGAGCTCGTAGGTGTTGCACCAGGCGTGACGGGTCACGACCCTGTCAAAGGTTGTGCTGAAGTTTGAACACCTGTGTGTTCTTCTAAAGTAGGGGACAATTGCAAGGTCAAAGTGCCCCGCCATCTTTCTACCTAATTTGTTTACATTTATAAAAGGTTTCCATGACATTTCTTCTTTGGCCTTTGATTCCATCTTTTACTGATTTGTAAGCCAAGATCTGGGTATCAGCTCTGAAGCAGTGTTAGTACCAAAGCTCACCTTCTCAAATATCTGTGAGGCCAGATGGGAAACGTAAGTGTTCAGAACACTGCGTTCCAACCAAAGCAGAACTGCAGGTTGTATGTGATCTGCGGCCAGCGTTGTCCACCTTCTGTTTTGATCTCCTGTGTATTCTTTGTTTGACACCAACTTTGGGTACACTGGTACATTGCATGGGGACTTATTAAGCCCTGAGAGAGTTTCTGTCCCAGACCCAGCTTTTCCGTTAGGACCAGACTTCATTAGGTCCATGGGGTGTGGTAATTCAGATCATCTGATTACCTCTTGACGTTTTGTTCTTCTTCTTTTTTTTCTTTTAAGAGATATTAGGTGGAGCAAACACACCTTATGAAAAAGGTGTTTTCAAGCTGGAAGTTAACATTCCTGAGAGGTCAGTGGGAACTATATCCTAAATTTCCAGGGTAAAGCGCAGTTACTGGAAGACAGCAGTGTCGTAGAGTGTTGAATGCAGGAGTTGAAGGACCTGGATTTTAATCCTCGTCTTACCATGACTTAATGTGACCTTGGGCAAGTTATTTCATGTCTCTGGAGTTCGATTTCTTTTTCTTAACCCTGAGCTGGATCACATCTAGGCCTCACCCCCACCCCACCCCCTGCCCATCACTGTAGTAAAATATACATAAAATTGACCGTCTAAACCGTTTTTAAGCACATGGTTCAGTGGCATTAAATGCATTCACATTGTCATCCAGCCGTCCCCCTCATGCATCTCCAGAACTTCTTCGTCTTCCCAACCTGAAACCCCGCACCCATTAAACACTGGCTCCCGCGGCACCTGGCAGCCACCATTCTCTCTGCCTCTGTGTTAAGGCCCTTTTAATACAGGTCTCCTGTAAGGCTCTAATCAGGGGAGTGGTAGCTGTAGTGTAGTTTGTGATTTGTAGACAGCTGTTCACCAGGCCAGGCTTGTTACAAGTCCTGAGAGAAGCAGCTCAGTAATCACGGGGGGCGTCAGTTCTGAGACTGATAGGGATTTTCCAAATGCAGTGTATAAATCAAAATTGGATCCTGTTTTTCAACACCCATCTGTAAAAAAAAATGGGAAAATTGAGGAAATCTGAGTAGTAGGTGATATTGGAAAATAATTTTTATATTTTTTTCACAGGTATACTGATAGTTTTGCAGCTCTATAGGAGAGGGACCTTATTCTTAGGAGAGACATGCTGAAGTATTTAGAGGGTGAAGGGGCTTGATCCAGGTGGTGGGTATAAGAGGGTTTTCAGTACTATTATTTCAACTTTTCTACTGTTCATAAATTTTTGTAATAAAAATTTGGCAAGAGCAAAGGTTTGCCTCTCAAAGGCTGTCGTCCTCATTAGTCACCAGCAGCTGTATATAATGTAAGCAGCAGTATTTTAGTAAAACTTCCGTATTCTCCTGCGCTTTCAAAGGTACCCATTTGAACCTCCTCAGATCCGATTTCTGACTCCCATCTACCATCCCAACATCGACTCCGCTGGAAGGATTTGTTTAGATGTTCTCAAATTGCCGCCAAAAGTGAGTGGTGGGAGCAGAGGCGACCCTCTCGCCTTCCGTGGTCCTCGGCTCTAAAACCCGTGTTAGAGAAGCACGTTCTTAGGGCCGCTGTCTGTCTGTCTGTCTGCCTAGGGCGCCTGGAGACCGTCCCTCAACATCGCGACCCTGCTGACTTCTGTTCAGCAGCTCATGGCCGAGCCCAACCCTGATGACCCGCTCATGGCCGACATCGTAAGCGCCCCCGGCCCCCCCGCTCGCGGCCTGCTTTCCCCACGTCCTGCTCTCCGTTGGGGAGGGTCGCGTAGCGGCTGCAGCTTGGTTACCAAGTCCCTTCTCTCTCCATTGACTGTCTGCTTCCATCTTAGTCCTCAGAGTTTAAATACAACAAGCCAGTCTTCCTCAGGAATGCCAGGCAGTGGACAGAGAAGCACGCGAGACAGAAGGTAGGGTGTCTGTACAGCTGTGACTGCACTCGTGTTGTCGCTCTGTTAAGCGTGGATGTGTCTCTGTGTGTGTAAGTGTTTATTAGATGTGCCAAGTTCGCACTGGACACTGGGATGGCCGGCTGACCTCCTCCTACCGCAGCCTTCTGCGTCGTTACTCAGCAGATAGCTCAACCGGCTGCTGCGGCCCACCCACGCCACCACAGGGCAGCCGAGGTCTCTTGTTTAGGCCAGAAGGAGCTCTTTGCAGGAGTCGGGGAGGGCAGGAGGGGACATGGACGTGGAGGAAGGGAGAAGGAGAAACGTCCCCGTTTTACATAGGTAGTTTCCTCATTTAACAAAAGGCAAACTTGAGGAGCGGAGATGAGCACACGAGATTGTCGCTGAGCTGTCCCGCGCTTCAGGCTGAGTTACGCAGCAGTTAGGGTCACTTGTGAGAAGAATTAAAAGTTAAACAGTACAGAGGATGGGGGAAGCTGTTGTCGGAGAGAATGTCCTATCCAGGAGGCAGCAGAGAAGGACCTGGGAGAATAGTCGGTGTGAACCTTGTGCTCTACCCCGCCTGCTCCTTTTTAGGCTGATGAAGAAGAGACGCCTGATAGCCCCCCCGAGGCGGGTGACTCAGAAGGACACAGCGCAGCACAGAAAAGGAGAGCCAGGCACCTGGGGGGCGTAGAAAAGAAATTTTGCCCTGATGTTTAGGGTGGGGTTTGTCCAGGCCCGTCTTAGTTAATATGTTCTTTGCCAGCGTTCTTTGCCAGCATGGTCCAATTTGCTTACATTTCTGGAATGTTTTTCTTTGTATTTGATGGCATTATCATTTTTGTATCCTGTGAAACAGACCTTGTGTATTTATATGTTCTGCTCTACATTGATTCTCTGAGTGTAGTTTGTTTTATTTAGCTCATACATATGTATTCCAAAACTTGTAAACCTGGAAAATAAATAATCATTTAGTGTTGAGTATGTGTTTATCCTGAATGTGTGTCTGGGAGCAAACTGGCCAGAGAGCTATACAGTAAGAACGTGAAAATATTTGGAATTGTTGTCCTTTATTTTGCCAACTCACCAGCATCACTCAGGACACTGAATGATGGACGTGGGGGTCAAATAGCCTTAGAGACAATTTGGTGACTGTCACGCTTCCGGGATTCTAGGTTTTCAGAAGTCTTAAACACAGTGTGGGGATAAGGTAATTACCCTTCTGTTAATGTTTCTTGCAGCTTGCGCTTTCTGTGACTTACTTACATGGCTGTGGTATAACTTTCGTTTGTTCAACAAATAGTGACTGAACACCTGCTGTGTGCCAAGTGTTTTAGAATATAATGGTGAGAAAATCAGGCATGGGATTAACCAGATAATCGTGCAGATTTACATGGATTTTCACAATCCTTTCTGTCTCTAGCTTCATTTCACGGCAAGTACTAAGGTGCAAGCTCGAATCCCTGCTCGTGACTTTACAGTACACTTGGGCTTGTGCTTATCATTCTGTTTAGATGACGGAGAAAACAGATTTGGGCAGAAATCGACTGAAGTGGAACGAGGTGCCGAGTGAGAGCAGATGTTGGGGCCGCCTAGGCAGAGAAAGAGACTGTCACGTCCCGCCCGTATCCCAGGCTGGTAGTCCTGTGCCAGGCTGGGCACCGTGCACGCAGAGTGCATCCAGTGAGCAAGCAATTTCCCTTCATCCACTGCAGAACCGCCCTGCGCTCGGCAGTGGCCTGCCTTAGAGCACGAGTGGTAGCGACAGACAACAGCCTCAACCAAAAATGTAAATTTCCTCTGTGTCCCCCAGCCCCATTTCATAAATTTCCAACTTCTACATAATTCTTGAACCCATTTCTCAAAATCAGCTACTGTTCTCTTGTTAAAGCCCAGGAATTAATTTTGTTCCAGGCTTGTCTCCTATACTTGGGCGCATTTAAGTCAGATTTGGGGTTTCTAAATGCCATTAGTATATCAGCCAGGATGCTTTCAGCTATGAGATCCAGCTGGCTGGTGATAATACCCAGGAAGTTCTCTGCCCTGTTTACCGGGAGTTGGGGCCAGCGCGGGCGTCTGGGTTGGTGGTTGAGAGGCTGTCTCTCGCAGCTGCCATCCGTCCTCACCGTCCCCTCCCTCAGCTTCTTCCCCTCCTGGAGTGACCACCCGCAGCCCTCAGGGTCGTGTGTTTCTTGTTCACATCCAGCGGCGGTGGAAAAACCAGCCACTGTGGCAGGGAGACACCAAGTGCTGATGGTGCTGATGGGGGTGCAGGCCAGGTGTGAAGCGGGATGGCCTTAGGGGTCGTTGTGGGAAAGGACAAGCGCCCTCCACAGCTGGCCACCACCAGGTCTGTCACCTGCACTGCCGTCACGGCCGGTACCTTGTCCCCTGGCCTCCAGCCTGGACCCTCTGCGGCCCATGCTCCTCACAGCAGCAAGAACATCTTCAGATGATGAAAAAGCCAGATTGCACCTCCTCCTGAAACCCTCCAGTGCCTTCCCTGAGCCTCCCCTCCCCGCACACCCTCCGCTCTGTACACCGCGCTGAGCCGCACTGGCCCCCTCCAGTCTCAGCACGCCAGCCCCTCTGGCCTGTGCCGTCCCCCTGGCTCTACCTGGACCGTGATGGTCTCAGCCCATGTAGCTGCCCTGGGACGCCCTTGTCCGGCCCCTCTGGAGGAGCCGTGGCCATTACCTGGTGTACCTCATGGCCCTGTACCCGTCTGCCAGTGTGTCCACCCCAAGTGCTGGGACACAGTGGCCACAAGGGCCTTTGCACTAATTCAAGAAATACCAAAGCCAGGAGTTATTAGAAGCCATCCCTCCATCTCTGGGTTGACAAGTACAGGGGACTTGGGCAGAGAACAGGAGTGAGAGAAGAGGGAGGTGAGGAAGCCCAGCCCCGCCCCCAGCCCAGGGAAGGATGGAAAAGCACCAAAAGCGTGAACACGGGTCCAGGAGACCCTGGCCCGGCCCAGGCAGTGCTGCTCACCAACTGTGCGCCCCAGAGCCCTGCTCAACCTCTCCACGCTTTGGGTTTGTCCTGTAGAAGGGGGGGACAGTTGTGGGGGCTGACCGGGGTGCTGCACCCAGAGCGCCCAGCACGGGGCCGACCCCGCGAGCTTAGCAGGGGCTGGGGGCGGGGACAACGGTCCAGCCACATACGGCCCCAAAGCGCTGCTTGCCAGGACAAGCAAGCTGCGCCGTTCCCCCGAGTCGGAGAGGAGATGACGTCGTGACTGATCCCAGAGACCCTGCGGATTCCAAGTATCCTCTCCTGCTGCCCCTGCGGCTCCCCAAAATCTAAGTGAGAACAGATCTTAACCACCCACCTTGCGGGCTGAGGCTGGAGACTAGCTCTTTACCCTTCGGCTGCGGCGGGAATTCGGCACAGACAAATAAAGCTCCTTTCCCAGCCAAGTTATTTTTCCATCAGCAAGCAGCTCCCTGAGGTTGCCCTGTTTAGGTTGGGGCAGCCTGGGGGAGGGAAGGATGGGGGGCGGGGGGGCCGGGGGGGGTGGCCCCCCGGGCTGACTGGCCGCTGGGAGGCTTGGATCCCACACAGGGAGCCCGGGCAGCTGTGAGAGGCGGGGTGGTGAGCGCAGGTCTCTGTGCCCAGAAGCTACGCCTGCACTTTCTCCTTCTGCCCAGTCAGCATGGCTCCTGCCGGGGCCCCCGAGCGCCCATCCACCCCAGCTCTCAGCCTCCATCAGGTGACAGGTCCCCTCGGTTTCTCCCCCTCGTGGGCTTGCCTCTCCCCCGTCCCCACCTCCCACTGGGCCAGACCTCCATCCTCCCACCCATCGCTGCCTCCCTTTAAGCAGGACCTTGCAGCTCGGCTTTGGAGAAAGACCTGCTGAGCCGCTTTCCCCCAGACCCCCCATCAGAAGCCCCCAGCTTCCCCCTGCTGACAGCTCACCAGCCACCTTGGCCCGTGCCAGGGGATGCTCCTCTCTCGTGGCCCGGGGCCCCCGGCACCGTCACCCATGGACCCCTGCGAACCCACAGCCTTCCTGCCAGGCTGCGAGCCCAGGTTGCCAGCCTTCTCGGGAGCAGCTCCTCTGGGGACCCTTCCTCTTCCTTGTCAAGTGTGCCCAAGGCTGAGCCGGAAGACAGCTCAGAGCCCCAGTTTCTCCTCGGTTTTTGGATTAAGTAATAACATCTAACATCTCTCAAGTACTTACTAGGTGCCAGGAACTAAGCTAAGCTCTTTACATGAAAAATCTCCTTTAATCTTTTCAATAACCTTCAGAGCTTAGGTACCATTGTCATTTCCATGTTACTGATAATGAGACAGAGAAGTCAAGTAAAACCTCAGGACAGCGGGTTGTCAATGGAAGGTCTGGGAGCTGAACCCAGGCTGGACCAACTCCACGACCCCATGTACCAACTACACAGACACTGTTCTGGCTTTTGTGCATCTGCCCCTTGGCCCCGGGCAGCTGTGGGGTGGTCCCTCCTCCACCCAATGAGGAGGGGGCGTGGATGCTCCCGAAGGCATGTCCCTGTGCTGCCGCCTGACGGTCCTGTGATTCTGAAGCCACCTGTGAGCTCCCAGGGGAGAGCCTGCAGGGGTCAGGTTCAGGGAGGAAGCCAGGAGGCTGGTCTCCTGCCCCGCCATCCTCCCCCTCCTCCACCCCTCCCCCTCTGCCCTGCGGACCCCCTCCCAGCACCACTCTCCCCACCTGACAGCCCACCCCGCCCACCCTCCTTGCCCATCCAAACCCCATTCACGGCTGCCCTCTTCCCCCAGGGGTTGCTAAGAGGTGAGTGGGTTTACTCCGGGCTTTGGGCGGGGGAGTGTTGAGAGAGGGGTCTTCTCTAGCCGAGCGACAGATCTCACACTCGCACCCGAGCAAAGGAATCATCGCTTCACAAACCGAGGGGTCCAGTCATGCTTTCCCCAGGTCGCTGGGAGCCCCGGAGATGGGAGCCCGTCCTTGGACCCATCGCGGTGGCAGAGAGAGAATAAGCCGAGAAGCCGGGGTCACGGCCACCACTGGACCCAGAGCCGAGTCCCCCGGCAAGCCGCATGCATTAGGGGGCGCTGGGGGCAGTTGCTGAAGTGGAATCGATGTTCCCAGAAGGAGGAAAGCGGCCACTGGGCCAGAGCAACAGGCACCCCAGGCACAGGCCCACCCCAAGGAGAAAGAAGCCACAGGGCGGAACTTCAGCCACCGTGGTCCCTCGGAGGGCTGCTCCCCAGACAGAGGGGCGGGCACGCGGCGGCCCTTGGGTCTCACCGCTGAGGCCTCTGCAGCTCTGCCTCCTTCTGACGAGGCTGTGACGACAGACCCGAGGCTGAGTGTCAGGGTGGCCCTTTTCGGGGACGGGATGGCTTAGCGCCCATCCCCCTGCCAGACGGCCCCTTGAGAGTAGGGTCTGCTTACATGTACTCGTTTCTTTTGATTTATTTATTCTTTTATATATGAGATACTTTACTGGGCACCTTTTTTAAAAAAAATCTTTTGGCCGTGCCCAGCGGCATGTGGGATCTTAGTTCCCCGACCAGGGGTCGAACCCGGCCCCCTGCAGCAGAAGCTCACTGTCCTAACCACTGGACCGCCAGGGATGTCCCAGCACTTTTTATAAATTATTTTAAAATTCTTTTAACAGTGTTTGAGTTTGAGATTATTATTCCCATTTTATACATGGGGAAGATGATTAACCTGACAAAATTCAGTAAACTAGTAGGTGGCTTAGCTGGGATTAAACTCTAGAAGGACCCCCACAGACACACCTGTCCACACACTGCCCTTCAGGGGACCAGGGTAGGGGCCTGGCCTGAGTGGTCAACCCATCAGTTGACCTTTGACCTATGATTTGGCCTGGTGGAGAGAAGGATACCCGGCTAGTCGGATTCTCACTCAACCTCTCAGGACGTTGCCTCGGAAACCCCAAGAGAAAACAAGGCCACCAGCCCAGGAGCTGAAGCGAGGGATGCACAGCGGGGCCTCGAGGGAGAGCAGGGCTCACAGGGAGGCCCCTGGAAGCAGAATTTATGAATAAACACAGACCATTCGTCAAAAGGAGCTACGAGGTAAAGAGAAGATGTCGTGACTTGTAAGTGGCCTTTGACCCCACAGTTCCACTTCTGGGAAGGAACCTCACGGGTGTATGACAAGTGCAGTGAAGGACACACGGCCAGTGGCTGCAGTGTCGTGTGTAAGAGCAAACGATCAAGCAACTCAAATGCCCACGAAGGGGGATGAATAAAGTGTATGCTCCATCCACATAACAGGAGATCAGCTAGGATTCTCTGAAACTGAGAGCGTTTCTCCACTGATACGGGCTGTATTAGTAGGCGAACAAGCAGAAGCAGAAGCGTGGTACGGCGCGTAAGAACATACATGCTTGCTGTTTGTGCAGGAAAAAACTCTGCAAGGATGTAGAAGAAAACAGTAGTGGTGGTAACCAGTGAGGGTCAGGGACGGTGGCAGGGTGCGGGCATGGGGGGGACAGTTGAAAAGATACGTGCTCTTCGAACCACGTGAGTGTATTATTGATACTTATCCAAAACTAAGGAACGGAAGGGGCGCAGAGGAGGTTGCAGACGGGGCAGGGCCGTCGGGGGAGCTCACACTCCCCCATCTCAGCGCGGCCTCACCCCAGCCCAGCCCTCGGGCTTCAGACCCATGAGCCCAGCCCCGCGGCTCTTCCTGGCCTTCTTCGATTTGCTGAGATTCTGCCTCCCTTCCTGCTCTACACGATTTCCTTTTAAGAAACACCCTCCCAACCCGAACAGTGTATGGAGGGCAGCTGGGTGGCCTCCCCTGCGGATGGGCCGGAAGGATGGGGGTCGGAGCTCCATCCTGAAGGAGAGGGGCTGGGTCCCCGGCGTGCACCGCTGTTCTCCCAGGAGGGAGTCGGGCGCCGGCCGGGGCGGCTCATCCAGGGGTCGCAGCTTTTCCTGGAACCCAATCCGTTTCCCCCACCCTGAGAAGGGGCCCACCGGATGGTCTTGGGGACACCATCCCTGTCTGAAGAGAGGGTGGGGGAGAAGATTCCCAGGGCAGAAAGTAGGCCGAGACGGTCAGCCAAGGACAGGAAAGCAAGCGGAGTATTTGGGGTTCGCAGTGTCAGGAAGGGTCAAGGGTGCTCAGAGTCTGAATGAAGATAGAAACCCCATGGCTCGGGCGTTCTCTCTAACCCAGTGCCAGGCGCACAAAGGCGCTTAAATCTGGGTGGGCGGGGTGACCCCGATCGCCCCTCGGCTGTGCCCGGACGCCCCAGAGCCCAGGGGACAGGGCGCCCTCATCTCTCAGAGCAGCCCCCGCCCCGTGCCCACAGACCCACCAGAGAGAAGAGGAGAGGGGCCGGGGGACCCGGGGGCTTCACTGGTGTTTCTTTATCAGAAGGATCCGATCGATATTCACAGCTCGGCGAGCCCGGGGCCCACCTGGGCGGGGTGCACCAGCACAGAGGCCAGAATGGGTCAGGGGTTCCATGGCCGCGCGCCGTCCTCACCTACTCGGGCCTGCGGGGAACCGTCGTCAGTCCTCCCCACTCCCCATCCCTGGACGGGGAAAGCTGGGAAGGAGGTTCGAAGCTTGAGGTGGAGGGGGCACGGCAAAGGGAAGGCCCAGCCTGAGGCTCTGTAACCGCGGCCTCGCACCCAGCCCTGAGCAGGGGTTTCCTCATGTGTGGACAGAGCTGCTCAGGATCCTCTGCTGCAGGAGGTCCGGGGAGACGGGTGGGCACTGTGAGTGTTCCACGGCAGGACTGTCAGAGGCCAGGGCGGCGGGAACCAGCATCTCCACCACCACGGCCCCTGGGACGGACTCTTCCCCATGGGCACCATCTTGGAATATGTCATCAATCCAAAACAAAGGCATCTACATGCATTGAATTATTTGGCTTTTGATGCTGAGTTTAATCGATGATATACCTATCTTCATAATCTTCTACTGATCACAACGGACAGAACCAAGGATTGACACACCGACTTGCAGGAAAGCCAGGCGAACACGAAGAAACTTTACTTCACCTCTCGTGTTGGGTGAATGTACAACATCTACGAGGCTTTTGAATAATAAGAACAGTTCCTGGCAAACACCTCTCCTGCAACCAAAAGGTGGAGCCCTGGCCAATGCCCAGCTGGTTGGGAATAGAACACAGACAGCGGTGGGGCTGCCCTCGAGTTTGCAGCCCTGAAGCCCCAGCCCCTCCTCGTGGGAGAGGCCAATGCAGGTACGGGTCCCACGACTCCTGGGCTCCAACGCAGGGCCGTCCTCCCCCCGGCCCACCCAGCAACAGCTCCGACTCTGGGGGGACAGTGGTCACACAGGGAGGGGGCCTGGGCGACCTCCCAGAAGTCGAGGCTCCCAAAACCACACCCCCTTTGCTGTCCGTCCCTGGGGCGTCTCAGAGAACTCCTTTCTCACATAAGAGTCACTGCTTCTCAGCACCGAAGTAGAGCGACCTGCTTCCACGAGAGGCTCCTGATCAACCCCGGGAGGTGGAGAGACCGGGGTTCTCACATCACCGGCTGACAAATGAATCCACCACCACTGGCGAGCGCCTGCCGGGGCTGGCCCCGCGCCTGGGCCCTGGGGCTCTTCTGTGGTACCAGGGCAGCACGTCTGGCTTCAGAGCCTGGGAGAGGCCAGGCGACTCAGCTCGACTTAGAATGAGACTGAAAATGTGCCGGTTCCCCCGTGGTCCCCACCTCATCCCTCCACCCCACCTGGTGGCTTTGGCGACTCCTGTGAGAATTTCCACTTCGGGGGGAGGGCAGGGAGACAAAGAGACACTGGGCCGCCGGCCATGAAACTATCAATAGAAGGACCTACCCAGGCCATCCTAGGAGCGAGGCCCTAGGGGGCTGGCTCAGGACCACGACAGCACTCGGGGAGCGCTGGGTCCTGCTGGGTCCCGGATTCCGACTCCCATCCCGACGTGGCAGATGTCGGGGTGCCCTGGACAGGTCTCACCCTCTTCCGAGCCCCGGCTCTCACGCCTCATCCTGTATTTGGGGGCAGGGAGGGTGTGCCCTGGTAAAAAGTAAGGGAGGGAGACCACGACGGGAAAGGCAGAAGGTCCCAGCCAATCTGGGGTGCCCAGGAGTCCCAGGCCTGGGTGACGCTTCCTGCAACCCAACACGCAACACAAATATCCCCCCAGCCACTGGTCAGGGGCTCCCTGTGCCCCCTAGAGGGCAGGGCCTGGGGCACAGAGGAAGGGCCAGGCTTGGGGCAGAAGGTGGCAGACGGAGAACCACAGGAACCACAGGAAGGCAGCCGGGAGCCAGGAACCCTCCGTCGCATGAGGGCGGAAGCTTCTCTGGAGGCTGGGAGCCCTTCCACCTGCCCCGTGCCGGGGTCTGAGGCTGGAACACAGGGAAGCAGCCCACTCCCCACTCTTTTCAGGGCAGGACAAGAGGGACAAGAAGGTCACATCTGGTTGACAGGGTCCAGCTCCCAGGACCGGGCTTTCAGGACTGGTGGCCTCTTGTGATGTCACCAGGTGGTGCAGAAGGGGCCCCTGGGAGAGACGAGGGCTGGTCTGTGAGACGCTAGTAGATATTCCACGAAAACCCAACCGGCAAACCAAACCCCACTGTTCAATAGTTTGGGGAACTGGCTTAAAGCAAGTTCAACAGATCTCACTGCTGTGGGATTCTCCTGCCTCTTTACCACACTGACGTGCACCCTGAATCTCTAAGAAAGGGGCACAATGTCCTATTTTCAGGAACTTATTTTCACAGGACTCTTTTGAGCGGCATGTTCAGGACCAGTGGGGCACAGAGCACGTGTGCATCCAGTCCCGGAGCAAGGGGAGATGCCCTGGCGGCCCCTTCTTGGCCTCTGTGAGGTCCCCTGCCCATCGCACCTGATCCTGGGCCTCTCGGGCCCCCACCCCCGTCACTGTCCTCTGCTCCCCTCATTTCCCTTAAGCGGACAAACGTCCAGACCTCTGGTCCTCAGCCTCAGACGCGACAGGGAAGAGGCCAGAGCAGGGCCGAGGGGAAACCAGGCCAAGGACACACAGCAGTGGCCTGGGAGAGCAGGGACATCTGCCGGGGTTTATTTTACAAGCAGCGTCCTTCACGGAGGAGGCGGGAGGAGAGGGGCGTAGGGGAATGAAGAGGACATTTACAGGTGTGAGGCCGAGGCAGAGCCAGACGCCTGGAAGCCCCCGGCCCCCGCCCGGACTCCCCCCACTGGCACGGCCCCCTCAGCCCCCCGCGGCTGTCCGCCGTCCACGGCGGGTGGCCGGTTCCCAAAGCGGGTTCCCTCTGGCTCCGCAAAGTGGCTGCCCTCCGGCCGGGAGTCCCCGGGCTGCTGGCAGGGGGCGAGGGTCACGGAGGTGAAGCCGTAGGTCTCCGGCCCGGGGGGCCCGCCCGCCTCGGAGGCCTCCAGGATGAGCTCCACGTCCGAGAAGGCCACCAGGGCCTGGGTGGAGTCGCAGGAGCTCGGCTCCAGCTGGCCGGCGGCCGCCAGGGCGAGGGGCCCCGGGACCCCCGGGCAGGGCCGGAGCCGCCGCAGGTCCTCCCGGAAGTGGGGGCTGAAGAGCAGGTAGAGCAGGGGGTTGAGGCAGGCGGGCAGGGGCAGCACCAGGAGCAGCACGGACTCGACGGCCTCGGGAGTGACGGGGAAGAGGCCCAGCGCGGACGCCAGGCTCAGGAAGGCCACGGGGCAGTAGAGGAGCCCGTCGGCGAAGGTGAGACAGGCCACGTGGCGCACGGCAGCGCAATCCCACACGGCCTCCAGCTCGGCCCTGGGCAGGTCGCAGGAGAGCCTGACGTAGGCTGCGGCCACCGCCAGGAAGCAGATGGCGTTCAGCATCACCAGCGCCGCGGCGAAGCCCAGGGCGGCCGGCCGGCTGTCGGGAGGGGCGTACGGCAGGCAGAGCGGGGAGGCCCCGTACTCACCCACGGAGGCCAGTGGCAGGGCGGCCGCCAGCCCCGCCAGCACCAGGCAGCCCAGGGCCCCCGCGCGCAAGCTGCCCGGGGCCGGCGCCTTCCCTCGGGCCCGCACGCAGGCCACAGCCACGCTGCAGTGCACGGCGGCCAAGGTCAGCAGCAGCACCGAGGCCTCGGAGCCCAGCACGGCCAGGAAGCCCGTGGCCCGGCAGCCCGGGCCCGACTCCCAGCGGGCGCCGTACTCCGCGAACTGGCCGAAGGTCAGCGCGTCCACCGAGGCGAGGAGGCCACAGGAGAGGCCGGTCAGGGTGTTGGCCCCTGCGATGGCCCCCACCACGAACTTGACCGGGGGCAGGGGGCCGGGCCCGGCTGCGGACAGGCTCAGCAGCACTAGCCCGTTGCAGAGCACGGAGAGCAGCACAACGGCCCACACGGCCAGGCGGACGCCCCAGCTCTCGAAGAGGTGCTCGCAGGGCTTGAAGGGGCCTGTGGGAGAGAGGACCGGACTCTAGCCTGGGGCCCCGGGGCTGACACAGCCTCATCCACCTGCAGGGCAGCCCTGCCGGCCACCGGGAGTCTCAGGACTCCTGGCGGGTCTGGGGGAGGAGCAGAGGGGACACAGAAGGAGGGCTTCTTCCACGAGCTGCAGGGGGTGGACACCAGCCCAGGACACAGAGGCACAGACGTGTGAGAAACGCACACACGGTGCAGACTAAGGCAGCACGGACCAGCCTTGGGGAAACATCAGGCAGAGCAGCCCTCCGCACGGAGCAGCGTCCAGAAGCAAGGAAGGGGCAGGCTGGCCTGGAGGAGCGGCCAGGGCAGCAGCCCTAGGGACAGGCTGGGGCCAACCCGCAGAGCGGCACCCAGGGCCCCGCCACGAGGAGCCTGGCCAGGTGGGCTCTCCCTGGTTCCTCGGCCACATTTAATGCTCACGACCGGGTCAGTGTTGGGGGCAAAGCCTACTGAGAACATCAGAGGACAGGTGGCCCCTGGGGTTTTCCCGTCTGGTTCTGCACTGGATGCGGGAGAGCCTGGTGTTGTCCCTCTCTCTGCCCAGGCCCTGTCCTCAAACCACCTCGTAACTTTGGACACCTTTGTTTCTTCATCCATCTTGATCTTGGACTCCTGTTCTTCAATGTGCTGCTAGGTGGCTTGGGGATTTGAGAAGATTTGTGACAGCTATTTTTTAAACATTTTTTTTTCTGATTACCAAATAACAGATGTCAATTGTAGAAAAACTGGAAAACGTAACATGGAAAGATTAAAACTGCTTGTGGTCCCGCTCCTCAGAGAAACGCATCATTTTGCTATGTTTTCTATCAGTTTTAAGAAATACATATATACATATAGATTTTTTTAACTACATTGGGACTTTACTGTATATAGTTTCTCATTCTCTCTCTTTTTTAAAATTTATTTATTTGGCTGCGTTGGGTCTTCGTTGTGGTGTGCGAGCTTCTCATTGCGGTGGCTTCTCTTGTTGCGGAGCACGGGCTCTAGGTGCACGGGCTTCGGTAGTTGTGGCACGTGGGCTCTAGAGCGCAGGCTCAGTAGTTGTGGCGCACAGGCTTAGTTGCTCCGCGGCATGTGGGATCTTCCTGGACGAGGGACTGAACCTTTGTCGCCTGCATTGGCAGGTGGATTCTTAACCACTGCACCACCAGGGACGTCCCATAGTTTCTTATTCTCTTTTTTAAGTTAAAGTTTTATCATGCACACTTTCCCATATTGTTATATTACTGAAAAACATGTTCTAGATGTCTGTGCAGTGAATATGGGCGCACCAGAATTTATCTGGCAATTTGTATGTGCTATTGTAAAAGTGAGCGCAAGTTGGGTTTTGTCTTTTGGAGCTTCCCCTTGTTCGTCATCGCTGCTGATCACCGGTTTTCAGAGGCCGCGTGAACACGCACCTGCCCCTCCAGGTGCGCTGGTGCGCTTGCCGCTGCGGGCACTAGAGGGCGCGCTACAGCCGCGAAGCGCGGGGCGCGTGTGCTGTGGGGCCTGGGCGGGGCTGGAGAGCTGGCGAGAGGGACGCTGTCCACTGCCTTCCACTCGTCCGACGGTTCCCGGCCCGGCTCCCATGGCCGCTGCTGCCTCCGGGGCGGCCTGGGGCTTCACGCTAAACACAGAGGCTGGGCTGGACCAAAGGGGAATTCTCTTTGTTTCTTGACAGCAAGATGGATTTAGGGGAGACTGAAGGAGGCTTCCTCAGCCGTTAAGGAGTGGACAGCGCTGGAAGGAGCCCCCTGGGACACCCGGTGTTTTACGCCCTGGAGAGCTTTACCTACGAGAGACGGCACCCCTCCTGGGATGGAGTGGGGAGGGATGGAGAAGGGGGCCTTGCAGGGTGCTGCCCCTGCTCGAACTCTGCGGGTCTCAGACGAGCCAGCCCCGCACCCCCGCCCTGAGCAGTGGGGTCTCTTCACGGAGAGAAATTTCCTCCTGGCTGCATAACCTCTGGTGATTCGTAAATGTCGCTTTGACTCCCCTCCCCTCCCCCTCTCCCGCTCCCCGCAAGCAGCCACCGAAGGGGGACGACAGCCCCTTCCCCAGGAATGACCAGAAGAGGCTGAACTCACAAAAGAGTTGGGGGCTCCTGAAACGGAGCAGGACCCTATGGTCCTCCCCACCCCCATGTCCTCCGCCTGCCTCTTGTCGGTTTTAACCAAAGAATAAGTTTAATCAGAGAAGTGAGAAAATGCAGAAGCAAAGGAAATAGTCAAACAGGACTAAGTAATAATAGTCATTGAGCAAAGTCAAGGAGCTTCAGTTCCTCCTCAAGGGCTGTAGATAATATTCTGAGCCATGTCCTTTGAGCTGTTTTATAGATACTGAAACCCGCCCCCGCCAGCTGGAAGAAGTTAACTACATGATGAACAGATTGTAGCCATGACATAAGCTGTCACAATTCTGAGAACTGGCCTGAAGAAATGGAAACAAACCGACCCTGGAACTGAAGACTAACTGTACTTAAAACAATCAAGATGACGCTGATGAGACCACCAGTGACCAATTTGAAGATGACCGTCAGAGCTGACTGTGCTCTCTCTGCATGTAGCCCCTCCCTCTGCCTGTAAAAGCTCTTGCCCACTGACTGTCGGTGGGGGGAGTCGGCCTTTAGGCAGGCGTCCACCCTCCCCCTCCCAGGTTGCCAGCCTCCAAAGTAAAGCAAACTTTCCTTTCCACCGACCTTGTCTCTCGAGTATTGGCTTTCAAAAGGCGAGCAGCTGGACCCCACTTTCCGTAACGCTCCTTCCCCAGTCCCTGCCCTCCCCCACCCGAGGCACCCCTCTCACCTGGAACAGGGCTGCACTGGACAGTGGGGTGTGGCCTGGGGTCCTCCATCTCCAGCTGGAGCTCGTCCGGGTCCACATCATCTGAGGGGAGACCAGAAACTGGCTCAGACCCTGGTCTTGGTGTGGGTCAAGCCCCACCTTTCTCCAAAACCCCACCCCTCTGAGATGTTGTCCCGACTCGCCTGCTGGGCACGGGGCCTCCCAGCGGCCCTGCACAAACGTTTCTACCCTCGGGGGCAAACCTGTGGTCAGCTCCCTACTATCCGCCTGTGGCCCTTTACACCTAAGACCTGCTCTTCCTATAACTCAGACACCGAGTGCCCCCATGTCCTCCCAGGCAGCTGCGCAGAGTCAGGGGAGGCTGCCCTGCTGGTGGGGGCCCTCCACACGGGCCAGCCCACCACTCTGACTCCGTGTCCAGCCGGGAGCCCTGCACACTGCAACGGACAGAGCAGCGAGCGGGACGCGCTCGGAGGAGGTGGACCGGGGACGGTGACGACGGCCGAGCCGCTGGGGGTGCTGGACTCGGGAAAGGCAGGGTGAGGGGAGGAACGCCATCCTCAAAGGGCTGCCGGCCCGCAGGCATCATTACACCCCGACGTGCTGATGGTCCCGGACGGCAGAACAACATCCACACACGGGTCACAGAAGGAGGCAAATCATGATCCAGAGGGAGAAGTTCTGGTTCTTCCTACACAAACAAGCTCCCACCATCAGAGTGTCCAACAACGAGGTTGCGTGTGCTGAGCGCAGTACCCTGTGCTGGGCGTTGGGCACAGGTGGGGGGCACGTGGGGCGGACGAGACGCGGCCCTGCTCTCGAGGAGCCGTGGGCACGTACGCTGCACCCACGAGGCGGTCACCTGGCGCCAGGGCTGGTCTCCCCCAGCTCTCATCCTCCAGGCCCCGCGCCTGCTGAGTCCTCATCCCCACCAGCTCACTGACCCTCCGCACAGCTGCAGGAGGCAGGCAGCCCCGGGCATCATCGGACAGGTGAGGGAACGGCTCCTTGAAGCGAAGACCTTGCCTTGGGTCTCACAGCCGGTGAGCGACAGAGCAGAACTCAGACCGAGCCTGGCTGGGCTGCAGAGCCAAGGTGGGGGGACGGGGAGACGGTCGGGGGAGCTCTACAGATGCACGCGGTGTGCGTAACTGGAGAGACAGGAGCAGAAAGTCTCCAGTGTGAGAAGGGCACTTCTCTGCTGCGTTAGCAGATAGACTAGATCATCTTTAACCATCCTTCCAATTCTAAGTCTAGGCTCTGCCATTCTGTTAGTCTGAGAAAATAGGATTAGAAAGGCAAATCCCTTGTTAAAGAAACTCCAAAACGTGTTTGAATCAAATGGCATTATTTTCCTTATTCGCTCTTGTGCTGTTTCTTAAACCAGGGCCTGCAATCTCCAGGCGGATGGACGTCTCAGGGGCCATAAATTCTTTAAGAATATTGAAATGATAAATGATAACTAAACCAGTGTATAGTTTATAAAGACAAAACTCTCTCTCGCAGCGATAATTCATCATTGGGAGATCCCCCTCGAGGCTTGTGGGATCTTAGTTCCCCGACCACGGATTGAACCCGGGCCCCTGGCACTGAGAGCATCGAGTCCTAACCACTGGACCGCCAGGGAGTTCCTGGAAAGTTTCTGGAGTTGGGTTGGGGTAGGCGGGGGAAACTGCCTCTCCTGGAAGGTTAGGGAGTTGGGCCATTGGGCTCTTCACCGTGTACAGGCCAGGCCCAGGCAGGCGACCGTCTGTCACACTTGTCCCCGCCTTCAGCTCACGTCTGCTTCCTGTGTGGAGCCTTCCTCCCACTTAAAGGGTAAACAGTTCAGTTGGGAGCTTTCCCTGGAGGCAGGGAGGCCCTGTGGAGCTGCCCATGGCCCGGGCGCTGTTGGGTGGGCAGGGGGCCGGGCTGTGCCCACAGCCTAGCATTCCATCCCTCGCCACCTTTCCTGCCCCGCAGAACGGAGCTCAGCAGTGCTTGGAAATCAAAATGCCCGGATGAGATGCAAGAGCTGGGGCCCGTGGACTCCGTCTGAGGCTGTAAGGTCACGGCCAAAGTGCTAAGGACCGCTCTTCACCGAGGGGGAAGCGGGATACGGCTGTAGCTGCGGCCCTGGCCCCCTCCTAGGCTCAGCAGCTCCTCAGGAAGTGGGGCCCTGCCCTGGTGCCGTTGTGGCAATGGCCGCCCACCATCCCGATGCCCTGTGGTTCTCCCAGACTCCGGCCTGGTGGAGTTTCACTTTCAGGAAGGAAGGCTTCCACTCCTCCTTCCATCCCTGCGGAGTGGACGGCAGACACCCAGACCGCCCCGGGGAAGCTGCTGCCCCTGCCGGGCCTCACTCTCTCCCGGGAGGGCTCCAGTCCCCTTCGCCCGCCCACGGCGCCTCCTGGGCTCCCAGCTACACTCCTGCGTGTCCAGCCGGAGGCCCCTCCCTGAGCAGCGACTGTGGACGGAGGGCACACGCTTCTGTCTGTGGGATCTTCAACGCTCCCGACGGCCTGAGGGGCGCGAACGCCGCTCCTGGTTTACGGATAAGAAACGGAGGCTCCGCAAGGCCTTGTCCGCGGTGACCCAACCCGTGAGTGGTCTGGTGGAGTTAGAAGCTGGGTCCATCTACACTGGCGTGAATGTTCTTACGCGTTTAGATCGGATCTTTCTGTTTAGCTTCTGCACTGACACATTGTGAAGAGGGACTTAGAGGCTGAAGGGAAACCCCAGAGTCGGGGCCCTTTCCCCTCCCTCCCAATTCTGCTCGTGCTCTGCAACAGGGGGCAGGCCACGGAGACCTTCTCTCTGCCCTTCATCAGAGACCCCAGCCCGCAGGTGTTCCCCTCTGGCCTCCCCGAGACGCCCCCGGGCACCAGGGCCTCTGAAGTCCCTGGTGAGACAGTGGGGCAGACGGCGGTGGCAGCAGTAACCCCCAGCTGCTCCTTTCAGCTCTGAGACACAGCGTGAGAGGACTCTTTTCCAGAAGCAGGTTTAACTTAATTGACTTCGCCTGACCCCGCCTGGCTCGGGCTGGTTGGAGAACGCTGTCCGCTCTGAGAACGCCCGCCGCGGGGCTCGCGTGGCGGGGCGGGGGGGCGCCGTGGAGGCGCTGCGGCCCACGAGGCCCACCAGGACAGGGCTGTCACGTGAGCCACGGCCTGGGGAGTGCCCTGGGGGCCACGGAGGGCTCGGCAGGCGGGAGGCGTGCCTGCCGTCAAGCCCAGCGCCGCCCTCGTCTCCCGGGCCTGGGGGACAGGCGTGAACAGGGGCTGCCCCTGCCGGCTCCCCTCGGGGTCCTGCGCCTCCTCCCTCACGTCCCCCCCCACGGCCCGCCGGGGTCACTCACAGCGGCTCTCGGCTGGGCTGGCAAGGAGGCCCAGGGGCGTTTTGGGAGCGTCCCGGTCGTCAGGGTGAGGGCCGTGGGGCGCGCGTCGGCCCAAGGCCTGGAAGAAGCGGGCGCAGACGCCGTAGGAGCAGCACTGATAGGCGTAGGGCACCTCCAGGGTCCTGGGGGGCGGGGGAGACGGCAGCTGAGCCACGGCCGGGGGCCCGGCAGCCCGCACCCGCCCCCCGCCCCCGAGCGCCCCGCTGGCAGCCCCCCAGGCTTCTCCCTGAGGGCTCTGAGCGCTGTCCAGCCTCCTCCTCCCTCATCTAGAGGCCCGAGCCAGGCTCCGACGGGCAGCAGCCGGGCCACGCAGCCTGGGAGCTCTGCCCCTCCGGGCGGCCTTCCTCTTCCCCTCGCAAGGACACCGGGTTCTCCTGGCGCCCTTCAGCTTCGCCCTCCGTGAGGCCTGCGCCCCGTGCCTCTGGGCACGTCAGAGCTGGGTCGGTGCCCTGCGGGTGAGGCCGGACCCCCATTGCTTTGCAGCAGACAGAGCGTGGGCCACACGGGCCGAAGGAGGCCTGGGGTCCTCGGCACCAGCCAGGGCTGAGCGGCTGTTTTCTACTCATCGGCACCCTGGGCTCGGCCCTGAGTCCAGGCACGGAAGCTGCCCAAGCAGGCAGGGGGCCTTCCCACCATCTCACTTCTGTCCTCGCCGGGGTCCCCCAGGGCTGGGATTGGAAGAGGGAAACGCTACACGGGGATGGGGGGGAAGGGACCCTCCCCACTCAGGCTTGGCCAGACTCTGGGCCTCCAGGCTTTTCTCGGGGTGAGGCCCTGGGCTTTCTCCTGTCCCTCCCGGCCCGGCCACTGCCCTGAGGCAGACCTCTGTAGGTGTGGGGACGGGAAGCCTCACCTCAGTTTGGGGAAGCTGTCCTTGGGGAAGGCCTGGGACAGAGCCCAGTTCCCTTTGAGCTTCAGATGCACCAGGCCCCCAAGCCCGGCCAGGGGCAGTGTGGTCAGCTGGTTGTCCGTCAGGTCCCTAGGACAGCGGATGGTCAGGGTCACTGGCAGTCGGGGGGCGGCTGGAGGCAGACTGTGCTGAAGGCGTGGCCAGTGTGCCCGGGATGGGAGCCAGAGGAGAGGAGGGAAGGAAGGCTCGGCAGGAAGGAGCACGGATGCCGGGTAGAGGCGGCAGGGCTGCCAGGGCTCTGTCGTCCCCCACTCGTGGGACCGCGGGGGCCGACTACACGGGGCTGTCGGAGGTGACGCCACGCCGTCCCAGCTCCTGGGTAACACAGCCGCTCAGCCACAGCTGCCGGGCCCCGTCTGAGTCCCACCGGAGGCCCTGTCCGCCCCACCAGGGCAGCCGCCCGCTGTGCCGGCCCCCGGCCCCCTGCTCTTCTGAGGACGCGGAGGCCAGAGCTGGGACTGAACAGCGCGGCCGTCTGGCCACACGCAGGGCTTCGGTCACCCGTTCTGTTTCAGGGCCAGCTTAGCAGCCAGAGGTGAAGGTGTGCATGGCCCCCCTGGAGAAATATCAGAAGAAGCCAGGCCTCCAAACCAGACAGCGCGGCCACAGGCCGGCGGCGTGGAAACGGCCCGGGCTGGACGTCAGGGAACTGGGCCCCGTCGCCAGCTCCCTGTGAAGCCGAGGCGTGTCGCAGGCCTGCCCGAGCCTCAGTGGCCTCATCTTTCAAAGGGGTAAAAATACCCATCCGACCGATGTGACGGGAGCAGAGTGAACGGGCGGGAAGCAGAGGTGAGAGTGTGGCCTGGAGCCCAGAGAGCAGGGCTGTGAGCGCCGGGGTCCCGGCCCCTTGAGTGAGCACCCACCCTCCGCAGGCCAGGGAGCACCTAAGAGGGGAGGGGCAGGGCTGCGCGGTCTCCGGTAGACGCGCCTTCGGGACGCCGTGGAGAACGTGCTCCACTGTGCGCGGCGGCCCCCCAGGCCCCTCCCGGCGCTGACGCCGGGCCTGCAGCGGCCCCACACGCTCCCTGTCCACATCCCGTGACTTAGGGACCTGGCTGCCCGGGGTCTGAGGCTGCGCGCGGCGCTGCAGAGCTCGCAGGGGTGGCTCCTGCTCGTCAGGCCCCACGTCTGTCCAGGGGGCTGGGAATGCCGCCTAGGCTAGAGCCACGTCCCCAGCATGTGTGGCCGACACCCACGCGTGTCCCACCCCAGGCCGGGCCCTCCTGCCCCCGCTGGGCCGCCCACAGGCCCACGGTGCTCCAGCACCCAGGAGGAGAGGGCAGTGGACACTCACAGCTTGACCAGGGAGCGCAGGGTCACGAAGGCCTCGGGGTGGATGGACCGGATGGCGTTCCAGCTCAGGTCCCTACGGGCAGAAGACGTGACAGGAGGGGACAGTGACACATGGAGGGCCTGTCGTTCTTACCCTGGGTCACCGACACCTGTGCCATGGTGTGGGCACGCAGGGAGGCTGCCCCCCCAGGTGCTGGGTGTCCTCACGGGGCACAGGCGTGTAGGGAGGGCCCTCCCCGGGTGCTGGGGGTCCCCACGGGGTGCAGGCATGTAGGGAGGGTCCCCCCACCCTGGGTACTCACAGGGCCTGCAGGGAGGTCAGCTGGCGGAAGGTGTCAGCTCTGATTTCCCAGATGCGGTTGTGCTGGAGGCCACTAGGGCAGCGAGAGAGGCTGGATGAGCCCAGAGGCCCAGACACTGCCCCCACCCCGACCCCACCCACGGGGAGGAAGAAAGGACCCAGCCTGCAGAATCACCAGAATTAAAGGGAGCATGGGGGATGTGGTTGCCTTGGGTAAGTGGGTCAGGAGACAAAGCTACAAAGCTGTCCCTGTGGCCCCAAAGGGAGTGAGCTTCCAGGGTTCCCACCAGGCCTGGCTCCCAGCCCAGCTGGCCTCACTCCTCGGGCCCCCAGACCCTAGTCCAGCAGCAGAATGCTGCCCAGCCCCTGGCGGCCCCAGACGGGCCCAAGCTGGGAGGCAGAGCTCAGCGGACTGGCTTCTGAGTGGGAGATGGACCCTGGGCCTCGGCAAATGTGCAGACCCTCCTTCCTTCAGTGTCAAGGCACCAGGACAGGCCCTCACGGCCCCAACCCTGCCTGGTCCCAGGGCACAGACATGGAGAGCCGGAGGCCCTGTCACTTGGGGAAACAGGAGCTGGGTAAAGGGAGGTCGGAGAATCTGTGAAGTGTTTCGGTCCCTGTGGAACCTGCAGCCCAGGTTTCCCTCCCAGACACGAGTGTGCACGTGTGTGTGTGCCTACGGAAACCGAGAGCCTGGGGCACTTCCAGTCCCCCACGGCCATCCCATGTCCAGCCCACCCGCCCCTCCGCTGGCCCTAATCACTGTCACATTTCCTGCTGCCTTGACACCCAAGGAGCCGCCTCGAGACTGCTTTTGGGCACCATCTCCTGGGCTGTCACTACGAGTCATGGCCTGTCCCGGCCTCTGCCGAGCTCCCAGCCCTGACCTCAGGGTCAGCAAGCCCAGGGAGGGGAAAGTCAGAGTGCTTGCTGACCCTGCCCTCAGGCCCAATGCCCCAGACTCACATTTCCTCCAGCTTCTGACACCCGTGCAGGCTGGGCAGCCCCTCGATCTGGTTGTGAGACAGCTCCCTGGGGAGAGGGGGGCGGGCCGGTGAGGGGAGCTGGGCCTCAGGGACACGGCTGTGGACCTCGTCACCCCAGGCACTTCCCTCCAGCCCCCCGCTGGGCCCCTCCTCTCTGCAGGGCCCAGGTGGGGCTGCCTCATCCATATGAAGGCCCAGGGGACCCTGGGAGGGCCCCGGGGGTCAGGGAGCAGGAGGTGAGAGGGGCACGACAGGGCTACACTGGGACGAGCCAGCTGGCCGAGGCTACCCAGGCGGTACCACTGTCACAGTACGGAGCCGACGCCCCTAGGGATCCCCCAGCCCAACCCCTCATCCGACTGAGGCACACAGAGGGGACAGGACCTGCCCACGGACACACAGCCTGTCGGTGGCAGGCTGGACACCCGTCCAGGGCTGGCCGTGCACATCTTGAGCCAGGGGCTGTGGTCCACGGTGAGCACCTCAGACCCGAGTGAGACTCAGGGGACAGGAAACTCCCTGCTCCCCATGGGACACTTAAGCTCCTCCGTGGTCCCTGTGTAGACTCGGGTAACCTATTAGAGCCACTTTGGGGGGGACCTACGGCGTGCCAAGCGCTTCCAACCCTCCTAAATGCACCCACGTTTTGCAGATGAGAAACCCGAGCTCAGAGACACAAAGGGGGAGGCGGGGTTCACCGGCGGGAAGTGGCAGAGCTCGGCCTCAGCCCCGGGTCTGACTTCGAAGACCGAAGACCGAGGCTTTTCCCCAAACGGGCGAGGGCAGCCCAGTCCCCCTCAGGCAGGTCCCAGCCCAGGCTGCCTCTCTCCAGGAAGAGAGTGGCCAGGCGACGGAGGCCAGAGGGGCCTTGCCAGGCGGGGGGCGCGGGAGGCACTCACAGGACACGGAGCCTGGGCAGCTGCTGGCACAGCCCCGGGGGGAGCCGCCGGAGGCCCGCGCGGGTCAGGGTCCTGCGGGGAGAGCGGAGCGGGGCTGGCACCGACCCGGGCCTGCCGCCCCCAGCCCCCTGCCCCCGCCTCCCCTCTGGCCTGACGACGAGGGAGCACAGAGCTGACAAAAGAGAAGTGGGGGGCACGGGGCGGGGGGCTGCGGGGAGAGAGAGGAGGAGGTGGGTTGGGGTGGACAGAGGGGCACGGCCGGGCACCGCCTGGCAGGCAGTCCTGCAGCCAGACCCTCCCGCCCTCCCCTTCGTGTCCCCCCCCCCCGTTTCCTGGTGTCACCAGCAACACAGGGGCCGGACCCTTTTCTGCTCCTCGTAGGGGAGGGGGGGCCATGCGCAGGCCGTGGATGGAAACTCCAGCCCCAGTGGGGCCCTGGGAACCAAGCCCAGAGCCCGTGCCCCGTGCCTGGGGCAGGGAGGATGCCGGGGCACCCGGGGCAGGGCAGTGGGCCGCGAGCAGGCTGCAGAGTGGCCAGGCTTGGGACAGGGCGCTCCGGGGAGGACGTGAGGCCAAGGTCATCCTCGGGGAACCACTACTTCCCTCGTGGAGAACTTTCCAGCTCTGGGTGTTCACGTGACTCTTCTGCTCACTCTCTTACAGTGAATCGAGGGCCTGCTACGCTCTGACCCCTCCCCCCAGGACACAGTGGAAACCAGGAGGCGCTAGGAGGTGGGTGTCACAGCCCTCCGGCCGCTCCCGGGTCCTCCGTGCACCTCGGCTGTGGTTAGGATCTCTGAGAAACCCCAGGCTGGGAAAGCGGGGAAGAGCAGCCCCTCCCCTGAACCACCTGCCAGCCCAGTGGGAGCGGCCATGGGCCCCGGGGCCGAGCCGGGCAGCCTCTGGGCCCGGCTAGAAGCCACAGCAGAAGGCCAGACAACGGGGACCAGAGCCTGGGGCTCTGGGGGGTGACGGGGGATTGGGGGGCCAGCGTCCACTCACAGGATCTCCAGACTGGTGGTGCCTTTGAGATCTGGGAACCCCTGGGTGTCCGTGGCCCCATCCAGAGATCTGAAGATAGAGCACCAGGTGCTGAGGGGGTCAGCCCTTAGGGACCCCCCACAGGGACCCCATCTTCTGGGGACACCATCCTTCCCCGGCCTCCCTCCACTGACCCCAGCTGCTCAGGCCCTGGTGGAGGCTGGACGCCTAGCAGGGTCCAAGCTGCCATTTCCTAGGTCAGCTCCACCCAGCCTGGCCGGACAGAGCCGGTCACCTGGCCCCCAGCCACCTGGCCACCCAGGCCCAGTGTGCACAAAATACAGGCAGGGACTGTGGGACTCGCTGCGTTTGAAAGGCAACAGCTTGAGTGCTTCCGGAAAGGTGTTTGTCTGCTGGGGTTGCTCGTTGGAGCCGGGAAGCGGGTCTCCCCTAAGTGTCACCTGCTGGGGTTTCCCCCAGTGGCCACCCCGCCTCGGGGGACCACGTGGGCCTGCACGCGACAGGAGCCCAGCGGGATGGGTGCCGCCGGACCGAGGAGGACCCTAGGCTCGGGCCTGAGCGGGGGGCCTGGGGTCCAGCGATGAAACATACGGGTGGTACCAGCCTCAGGGGCGAGAGTGGGGCGCGCAGGAAGGTGGAGCTTGCACCCCAAGACTCAGGGGCGCGCCTGTGCTGCTGCGTGTGGAGCGTCACCTGCAGGAGGTTTTCTGGAGACGCTGCACTTGGGACGGGAATTGAAAGGGCTGGAGAGATGAGGATGCCTTTGGGTGTCCAAGAGTCACAGGGTGGGGCTCCGGGGGCCCCGGAGAACCAGAACCTTGTCAGGTGGTTGCTCCTTCAGCTACGTGAGCAGGACCCTGACTCGGCAGGACTGGCGGGCGGGGGGTGGTACCAGAGGGCAGGGGGAGGCACCGACTCACAGGGTGTGCAGCCTGGGCAGGTACCGGAACGCCGACCTCCCCACGAACTGGATCGGGTTGTCATAGAAGTGTCTGCGGGAGAGACACCGAAGCCCTTCATTCGCCCTCCCGGCTGGACAGAGGCAGGTGTCTGCTCTCCCCTCTCCGTGGAGACCAGCACGCAGGGAGGCCCTCTCCAGTTCCGCCTGCCAGCCCCGTCCTCCCCCAACATGCGTCAGAAGCAAGGACTCACATCGTCTGCAGCAGAGGGTTCCCCAGGAAGGCCTTCTCGGGGATGGCCTTGATGTTGTTGTTATGGAAACCCCTGGGGGATGACACGGGCGTCAGGAGGATGCGGAGAGCGTGTGGACGGGGACAGGGGACCCCAGGACGCTCTCCGACACCCAGGCAGGAAGGCCGTGGGCCCAAAGGGACATCAGCCTGGGGACCCCGGTTCCACATCTGCCTGTGACTTTCCCTCTTTCCTCAACGACCCGTGGAAAGGAGAGAGGGTGAGCCTGGGTGGGGGGGGGGGGACTGTGAGGGCCACTCAGGGGAACAGGCTGGGCCCAGGCCCCAAGGAGGGCAGAACCCTGGAGGTCCCCAGGAGGGAGCTGAGGGTGCATGGGAGGAAGAAGCGGAAAAACAGGGGCCCCCGGAGGAGAAGTGGTCCCCAGATGGAGCCAGGCTTGGCCTCAAGGCCCTGAACTGAGGAGCCGAGCCCCGGGGGTGGGGACGGCGCAGGGGGGACGCCCGTGACCATGGAGGAGAAATGGGGGGCGAGGCCCCCACCGGGCGTCCAGGCTCTGGAAGCCGGGAACAGTGCATCTGGTTATCGGGGAGAACAGTTCAAAGTAAGTGTTGGACTGAAAGGCACAATCCACGCTGAGCAGCCCCCTCTATCGTCCTTTTTTCACCAGAGACCTCTGGTTTCTCTGTGTCTTCCTGGCCTCTGGGACCCCTCCTCCCTCCCCTCATCACTTCCACGCTCATTCACGAAATTCACCTCCAGCCAACGCCCACCCAGCCTGCTTTGTTCGTTCAATGTTCCTGGGTGAATTCGCTCGTCACACGTGTCTGATCACCCCCTTCGCGGCCGGTGCTGAGCCCAGCTCCGAGGGATTCAGAAGTTTACGAGGCAGAGCCCGTCCTCAAGCTGCTTCTCCCAATAGACGTGGACAGACACACCCCACACGTGTGCCTTCCTGCTCCTGCTGCCCCAGGGCTCTGCTCTCTCCCCCAGCTTACATTTCCTGCCCCCAGGCCTTTGCACACCCTGCTCCCTCCACGCCCTACAGACCGAGCGAATCTTCTCCCTGCCTTTCCCCTTTCCCCGCTCCAGGGGAAAGGCAGGCCTTGGTGATTCATTGGCAGTGGAGGGCTTGCAGCCGTTTCTCACGGACCCTCCCCTGCAGCTGCTCCAGCTCCTCTCCTGCTCCCCGGCGTTCACACTGTCAGCCGTCTGGACCAGGTGAGGGGGTGGCGTGGGGTTGGTGCTAAAGGTCCCGGGTGGCAGTGAGAACAGATTCAGTGCTGCCTGGAGGTTTGGGCTCTGGTCATAAACTTCCGCTGCCTTAACTGGTCCCACTCAGCACCACGAAGATCCCGTCCTGCTACACGGTGGCCCCTCCTCCGCGAAGGCTGTCTTCCCACTGGCTCAGCGTCCCTCTGCCTTCTCACTGCCCTATCGGCTCTTCATCTCCACTGTTCTTCCTCCCCCATTGTCGCCTAAACCCCATCCATCCTTTAAGGCTGGTCTCAGACATGTTAGCCCACGGTGCTCCTTCTGTGCTCTCTGGACACCCAGACCGTTTTAGCTAAGATTATGTGATTTAGGGTCGGAGTTATATGCCAACCCTGAGCTGCTCTGTCCTGCCCCTGTACTCTGCAACCTTGACAGGCCTGCGGCCCTAGGGGACGGCTGGTGTCTGTCTCACCCCTGGTTTGCATTTAGCAGGAGCAAATGCATTTTAGAATAAAACGAGCAGTGGCCGTCGTGGGGTGGGCCAGAGACAGTTCCTCGCTGCCCCACTGGGACAGGGGACTGAGGAGGGACCCCAAGGCACAGGCCAGCCCCCCGCTCTTGTCCCCTTACATCTCTGGACACACCCAGCCAAGACAGGGGGGTGCCAGGCAAGCCTAACAGGCGGGGCTGGGCCTTGCTCTCCCCAGGCTGGAAGGGCCCAGCTCTGCGGATGACTCAGCCCCAGAGATGCTTGGAGCCCAGCAGCGAGGCCTGTGACTGCTGACCTGGGAGGTCGGGACCTCAGGAGATGAGGGTGTGGGGGGCCCTTGGGCACAGAGGACACCCCAAACCCCACAGAGGAGCTTACAGTTCCTGCAGGCGGCCCAGCGTCCGGATGGCCACGGGGAACTCGTGCAGCTGGTTGTAATTCAGGTCTCTGGAAAGAAGGCAAGAGAGTCGCTGGAGGGCAGTCCCCAGGGCGTGTCAGAGGCTCCGGGAAACGGACGCTGGCTCTGGGTTGGCTGGAGAGAGGGTCTGCCAGCCTGCCGGGCCCAGGGCCAATGTCCGGAACACACTTTGGGCTGTTCCTCTCCCATTGCTGCCCCCAGACCTCGGCGGGGGCCTTCCCGGCCACAGACCTGTTTTGAGGGGACACTTAGGGGTGGATAATGGAACCAACTCTCTCCGAACAGCCCCCCGGGCTGAGGAGAGTATCTCAAGCCTTTGGAGACACCAGTGGCTGGGGAGGGGGCCTGGGGAGAAGGGGGCAATTTTTAACAACTTGTCACCGGCACGAGGGATTCTGGAAGCTTCCTCAGGTGACCATCTTGGCTATCTGTGGCCTCTGCTCTCATCTTTTGCAAAAATGGACAGGATGTCTTACCTTCTGGTGGTGGCGTGACAGCTAATCTTTATTTTCTCTCACCCTTTTCTGCATTTCCCCCTTTTTTTTAAACAGTGAACATATATCATGTGTATAATCAGAAAACATTGGAGGGACTTCCCTGGTGGTCCAGTGGTTAAGACTCTGCACTCCCAATGCAGAGGGCCCGGGTTCAATTCCTGGTCAGGGAACTAGATCCCACATGCATGCCGCAACTTAGGAGCCCGCCTGCTGCAACTAAGACCCAGCACAACCAAAGAAAGAAAGAGAGAGAGAGGGAGAAAGAAAACATTGGAATTGATGTTGAAAAGTGATAGCAACCCAGGTTGTCGAGGGTATGGGGAAACAGCGTTCCAACAAACCCTCAGTGGGAATTTAAATGTGCACAACCTTTTAGGCAAAATTTGACAGAATCTTTTCAAATGAGAAGGTTCACACTGAGTCACTCCACTTCCAGGAATTCAACCCACAGAAAAGTCTGCAGCCGGGGGTGCAGATATTTGTAAAAGGAGGCTCGTCACAGCAGTGCCAGGCATTGTGCCCTTCACGGCGACGCGGCTAAGGGCAGGAGGAGACACGCAAGCGACCGAGAGCAAAGCTGATCGTCCTCGGAGGAGACTGAGAACCCAGCTCCCACATGGCGGGGAGGCCCCGCCACAAGAGGGGTGCGCATTTTGAGGAGTGGAGACCGGGAATGGGGGGTAGGTAAGGGCGACAGGGACTTTTAGAGGATGTTCCCCACCCCCCGCCCCACCAAGAGACTTCAGGACGGATGTGGGCTTTCAGAGCTGTAAAGCTGGCTTCTGTCTCACTCAGTAGCCAGCGCCTCGGCCCTACGTAGGATGTGCCTGACCTGCGGGTGCCGCCCTGGCACCTCTACGAGCCGGTGGCTGTGAGCCAGCCTGGGACCTGGGCCCCTTTGCTGCAGTGCTGGCACCTGGACACACCTCTCCTCGAGCCACAAAATACAAAGAAACTGTGTGGGACTAAAAATAACCGTGTGCGTGCACAGTTGGGGCAAATTCTGGACAGAAGATGCGAAGAGACCAGAAAACCCAACGGCCACCTCTGAAGAGCCGGGAGCAAAAGCAGCGAGCTGCACATGCCCCCTGCGCACACCACCACCTAAGGGGTGGGCAAAACACTTAAGCTACCCCTCTGGCCTGACCTCTGGACACACCCCTACCCTCGCCCCACAAAAGGAAGAAGCTCGCCCCCCTTTCAGAGAGCGGGCCAGCACGGGAACCTGCTGTTTGTCCTCGCTCCCCACTGCTGCAGCAGGGGCCCCAGTCAAGCCTGGCCTGAGATTCTTGTCTGGCCTCTGATCAATTTCTATTGATAAAGCAGGCCAAGAACCCTGGTCGGTAACAGCTGGAGCACAGGGTCCCTGCTCTGGCAGGGGAGGGACGGCTCAGGGGCAGTGTCCTCTGGAGCCCCCAGGATGACCCCAGCCCACCTTTCCAGCCTGTGAAAGCCACCCTTGCCCTGACAGCGTTCACGAGGCCATCCAGTGCCGGGACAGGGCCACAGGGAGACCCTTTAATTAGTGACTTGCAGGTTTTGTGGTAAATACAGGTCAACACAGAGAAAATGACCGATTCCTCTGCATGGCAGGGTCATGACACCTAACAGTCCACAGGCAGAGCCAGGCGCCTGGCCCAGGGGCCAGAGGGGCAGTGACAGTAGAGCTAGGTAATTGGCCCCTGACACACACACACAGACACAACTCCCGGGTTCCGCTCAGACTCCCCTGGTGACCTCGGGTAACCCCTGCTCTGCTCTGCTCTGCCCGGTCCTTTAGGCAACCAGACACCTTCCCCTCCCGTGTGCACACCTGGACTCGCTCAGAGAGGCCCCCCGGGCCGCATGAGGGGAAGGTGAGCCGAGGGCAGGGGGTTTGCAACGCACCTTCCTGAGACCAGAGGTGCTGCAGGAGTTCGCAGATTCCTGGGGTTCTACAAGCAGCAGCAGAAGGTGCCTGGAAGATCGGGCCGAGAGGGTTGGGGATGGAGGCAGAGGCGGGGTAGGTGAACTTTTTTTCTGACCTTTGATTGTGCAAACGATTCACCCTCCCGTCTCAACGTCTCCAAATCCAGAGCCCCCTTCAGCCTGGCTCAGCCCATCAAGGAACCCTCCTCTGCTGCCCCAGGAGAACTAGATTTCCCACAAGTAACACGGGAGCATCTTCGCTCGGACGTCTTACTACTGCAGCATCATCTTCAATGCAAAGGCCCGCCAGGTCTGGCCCCAGAGCTTCTGCTCACAATTTCATCTGCCTGGGACGCTCCAGGCGTCGGCACGGCTACTCCCTCCCTTCCCTCAGGCCTCTGCCCAAATAACCCCTCTTCAGGAGGCCCCCTCTGACCCGCTGGGCGCTGTTCCCTTACCCTGTGTGGTCGATTGGAGGTGGCCCCGAGTCTCATCATCTTGCAGCATAAGTGAATCAAATCATCACACCGCGCACCTTAAACTTACACAACGTCGTATGGTCGATTACAGCTCAATCAAGCTGCCCGGAAAAGTGGCCCGAGTCCCCTGCAGCCTCGCCCTCCCGGCTCCCGGAGACTCGGCAGTGCCCAGCGGCACAGGGTGCAAGTGACATGGGGCCGCCCCGTCCTGAGTCACAGGAGCCCTCACAGCCTCTGCGTCCTCTGGGAGGGCCCTCACCACGTGTGAGAGCCCGGCTGGCCTCCCGCAGGACGAGGGCCGCGTGGAGAGGGCGGGTGGCCGGCACCAAGACCCCACGCACCCTGGCTGAGCCCCAGCGGAAGGCAGCTTTGTGACGGGCCCGCGGGACAGATCAGCAGAAGAGCGGCCAGCACACAGGTTCACGAGAAATCACAAATGTTGTTTTAAACCGCTAAGCTTTAAGGTGATTGTTATGCGGCAATAACAACGAGATACCCTGCTTTCTTTTTCCTCATGGAACATGTTGACGTCTGACAGATATCTGTTTATTTTCTTCCCACCAAACTGGAATGAAAGTTCCTTGAAAATAGAAACTTTGCTGTTTTCTAATTGAAACCCCACAAGGGTCCTGGCACAGAGCAGCCGCTCAACAAACACTGTTGTCTGAGTAAGTGAGTCAGTGAAAGGTCTAGACAAGTTGATTAATGAGAAACATTAATGGGCTCTTACAGGAGTCTGGAGTACTTGCGGGGACAGCCTTAAGATGCCGAGGTTGATGTCAAGAGGCACCAGACAGTCCTGAGCGGTACCCTCAGGGTTGCCCGGGGCCAGAGAGCCTGGGACAGGTCCCCTGCGACCTCGCCGTCGTTGAGCCCTCACATACTTCATTGGACTCATGTCCAGCAGCCAGATTGAGTGGTTCCAGCCCTCCTCGGCAGTTTCTGGTCAGGAATTTTACCAGGAACGGCCTGACACACAGTGGGGAAAGACATGTGGTACAAGGCATGTGAACTAAAAGGCTATTTTTGTAGAAAAATGTGGGAGAATAAAAATGGTGCAAATGTCAAAAAGAATTCTGCAAACCACATGCCAAAGAGGTAGCCTGATTTTTTCCAACTGGATGTCTACACAGATTCAAGGGTAACTGCCACGCCCTGCTTCATCCGGGCCGCATAGATGTCACCTCTATGTCACCTCTGGTCTAACGGCCCAGGAACGTCCCCGCAACCCTCTCTGCCCCCGAGGAATTTAGTTCAGGGCGACGGGGGTTTGTTGCTGGCCCCAAACACACAGAGAATCCGGCTGGGTGGAGCGGGAGGTGCAGAGACGGATGGGAGACACCCCGTCTGGGCGGCGGGATGCGCGGCTGTGCAGGATGTGGCGGGTCCCACGAACCCGACACCAGGGCCTGCGGAGATGGAGATGCACGCGGCTGAGAGACAGGGCTCCACGGGAATGCGGCCCCTGGACCAGGTGCAGGCAGCAGGAGCATGGTCAGGGCAGAGAGCATGGTCTGCAGGAGGCGAGGGGTGGGCTTCGGGGCAGAACAAGCAACGCAGTTCGGTTGAGCAAAGGGCACTGTTTCCAGGTGCGGCCGGGGCGGCGGCCGGCGCGCTCTCCGGCCTGGGCCCCTGCTCCAGGTCGCCCCTGGGACAACCTCTCCGGCACCGAGCATCCACCCAAACGACCTCTTGTCCCGCCGCTGCCTCGCCAGGAGCTGCCCCCGTTACACCCTTGCTACAGTCGAGCGAAGTGAGCACAGAAATCAAAAAAGGTTCCTGACCACACTCAGCCGTCAACTGGCCAAGGCGGAGAGCACTGTGTCCCCCCAAACCCACCCTCTTCTCTCTCCGCAGCCACGCTGCCCGTGCCACAGCCCCTAGCCCCATCAGCCACGTAAATGTATGACACGTGAGTAAAATTAAAAGTTCAGCTACACCGGCCACACTTCAGCCGCTTGGTCACGACGTGTGGCTGGTGGCCGAGGTGTCAGAAGCACAGACGGAAGCTTCCATCATCACGGAAGTGCGGTCCTCTGTAAGAGGGGGCGCAGCCAGGTGCGGGCATCTTCCCGGCTCCCTGCAGCCAGCGTGGCCACGGGACTGGTCCTCCCCTCCGAAGGCGGACAGCAGTGATGCCTGCCGCCTTGAGAGCAGGGTCTACCAAGCAGCCAGACTGCCCCCTCCACGACCTCGTCACCCTTGTGCCAGCTGGACACCCAGCACAATGAGGCCCTGCGGATGGCAGGACCCCAAGAAGCCGGATCCCTGCGTCACCACACGGAGGAGGGCCACCTGCCGAGGAAAAGCACCTCCTGGGGCTACTACACGATCCAGAAATAAACTCCGATTACGTTTGAGCTATGGTTCATGCTTTGGTGTATTGGCGACAGCAATTTAGATCTCATTCCACTGACCTGGCGTCACACCCGGCCTTGAACCTGAGTCTGAAGCCCCCACTCAGCTACTACACACCTGCCAGAAAGACGCTTCTAAAATGCAAAGCTGATGCTGTCATCCTTCTGAACGCTCAGAAAAGGCTTCTCACGACTCACAGACCAGCGTCCGGGTGCGTTCCTGGGCTCCGACGCCTTGAGCAGCGTTCGGGTGCCTTCCTACGCTCCGACGCCTTGAGCAGCGTTCGGGTGCCTTCCTGGGCTCCGATGCCTTGGGCAGCGTTCAGGTGCCTTCCTGCGCTCCGACGCCTTGGGCAGCGTTCGGGTGCCTTCCTGCGCTCCGACGCCTTGAGCAGCGTCCGGGTGCCTTCCTGGGCTCCGACGCCTTGAGCAGCGTCCGGGTGCCTTCCTGGGCTCCGACGCCTTGGGCAGCGTTCGGGTGCCTTCCTGGGCTCCGACGCCTTAGGCAGCGTTCGGGTGCGTTCCTGCGCTCCGACGCCTTGAGCAGCGTCCGGGTGCCTTCCTGGGCTCCGACGCCTTGGGCAGCGTTCGGGTGCCTTCCTGGGCTCCGACGCCTTGAGCAGCGTCCGGGTGCGTTCCTGCGCTCCGACGCCTTGGGCAGCGTTCGGGTGCCTTCCTGCGCTCCGACGCCTTGAGCGATCTTTCAGCTCCACCTGCCGTCTCACCCGCGTGGAGCCTCGCCCCCTCCTGTGTTGAGCTGTGGCTCTTCTGCCCTCAGCCCGATGCCCTCTCCCCACATCCTCAGCTGTCAAAGCCCTAGACGTCCTTTGAATCCAACCCAGTCCCTGCAGTCAGAACGACTTACTCACTCTTCAGAACTTTCCTGCTGTTTTCTCCAGAAACACGGTCAGGGTGAAACGGGCAATAACGCTGGTGGTGGCGACACTAACGATGATGATAATAATAGTAATTCCTGTGTAACAGTCACGGTTCTAGGTGACTTACTATCGTAATTCATCTCATTCCCACGCCAGCCCTTTGAGGCAGGTACTGTTATCACCTCCATTCTGCAGGAGATCAACTGAGGCACAGAGGGAGACCATCCCTGGACCACGGTTCTAGGAAAGGAATCGCCAGGATTGTAGCCCCAGCTGTTGGCGTCCAGAACGGGGTGGTCCGGGTACATACTGTCTCCCACGTGAGACGGGAAGCCTGTTGGCACCAGGAAGCAAATGGATTCCCTTGTGGATTTCCCCAAGCCCAGGCACTGGCCACGTGCATCAGTGTCCGCTGTCAGGGTGATGGTCTGAGCCCCCTGCGGCTGGCCACGTGGGGCTGCGTCTCGGCCCTCGGGTCAGGCTCTGACCTGCAGGCTCCTGGGGACGGCAGGGAAGGCCTCCCCTGGCACGAGTCTTGATTCTTCCGTCGCAGGTGATTTACGATGCCCTAAACTTCAGCTGGAAAACTCATCCGTGGCTGCAGAGTCTATTATATTTAATAACCCAGAATCAGCTGGAAGCCCAGGAAGAGGGAATTGCTCTGTCTGCAGCTGGGGAGGGCTGAGGTTAAAGAGGACCCGTTCCCAGCTGCAGCCGGAACTCGCTCTGGAAGCGCAGCTGTCTGTGGCTAATCCTCCCCGTCGTCTGCTCAGCCGTCCCAGCCACATCCAGCCAGGACCGATGGCGTCGTCGGCAAACGTAGCTAGGAAGGCGACCCCAGCCCTGTGATGCTCCAGGACCCGCAGCCCCGGTTTCTCCTTCCATCGGGCTGTGAGGAAACAGCCACTCCTGGGAACCCCGGGAGCCTCGCTGTGTATTCGGAGCACAGAGCTGGCAGGAGTTTACTGTCATCTTGTCCAGCCCCGTCTTTCTATTGATCAGGAAGCTGAGGCTCGGAGAGAAGTGGTAGATCTCTGCCCGTCAGAGCCAGGCCCTGAAGCCAGTCCTGCTGGCTCCCGGGCCAACATGGGCTCTGTGCTACGCAGAGCGTGTCCCGCTGGGCTCCAGGTAGCAGGGCCAAGGGCCAGGTTTTGGGGAGACTGGGAGAGAGGGGGAGTGGAGGCGGGGTCAGGTTTCCCCGGACGCTCACCGGCAGGTCAAGGCAGGTGACTCCGAGCTGGAGGCTGGGGTCTTCTGTGAGTTTTCTGCTTTGGAGTGAGCGGAAGAGGTCTTGTCATCTGGGACCAGCAGCGCCACCCTGGACCAGTCACTGAACTTTGCTGTTTGCTTCCTCACCCGTAACTCAGGGACGCCCACCGCACAAGGCACTCTGTTCACCTGGTCCAGAGCCCGCACGGGAGGTGCTCACACAATGCGATTCTCTCCCTCTTCCTTTTCCTGGACACGAGGCTCCAGAACAGACAGCGCACACACAAGTTGGTCTCTACTTTCCACAGCCATCAGGAAAGATTAATATCATTAACTGGGTTTCCACCTACATTTTTATTCTCAAGGCTAATGTTTGTGTTTATCACCAGATCACAGGTAAAAGCATGTGGAGGAATGTGGGGGCCCAGCTCCCACACGAAACACAAAACCCAGACACTCGGAGCCACTTTTACCTACCAAGGCTGGTAGGGAAGGCGGCCAAGCGCGGTGAGCACACTGCAAGTCCTAACTGCTGAGCCCGGGCCCCAAGTGTGACTCCACACACGCCGGGCAGATGTCCTGGTGAGCCAGGGGCCAACAGAACTTCATGACTAATAGCACTGCTGTACTGTCTAAACAGCCTGCCGACCAGGCTACCCATTAACTAATGCAGCAATTAGTAAAATTGTCCTCAGTTTCTTTGGAGAGACGGGCATTCCCTCCTTCCCCTTCCCTCCACCCACACCCTCTTCTTTGCCAGAAAGAAACCCCAGAATGTCCCTGATGCAGTAGCGTGGCTGATTTTAATGCAGCTGTTGGTTCTGACACTGAGACTACATGCTGCCTGCCCTCAGGAGGCGCCGGGGATCAGAGAACCCCGGACTGGGAGGGAAGTGAGAGGGAAAGTCCAACCCGCCCGGGGTCATCCCTGGGATCCCGGTGGCCAAGGCTCCGCCTCTGCCTCGATCCCCTTGCCCGGCCGCCACTGTCAGGCTGCCCTGAGGATGAAGTTGCTGTCCTCATCCTGGGCTAGAACATCCTCTTTGCTTCCCCCTTGGCCCCCACCCCATCCGCCTGACGACCACCTGTGTGTAACGTAAGTCACGCTCCACCTCCAGTCCTCCCGAGTTCTTGGGGTCGAGGTTTGTAGACATTTCACATTCTCACCACCCTCCCCAGAAAAGCCTGTCACTCTAAGATACGATACTCAGAGCAGGACCGGGTCCTGTAGAAGTGGGTGGGTCCCCATGGGCAGCACCACCTCACCTGGACAACCTGGACGCTGGGCCCATCCATGCAGGACACCGGAAGGCTCTGAGGCGCTCCTGGTCACAGCAGAATGCAGCTGGCCTAAAGGCGGGGCCCCGAGGCCCAGACCACAGGGCTTGCGGGAAGAGGACCTCGTGTCAGGCAGGGATGAGGGACCACCCCCGTGGGCATTTCTCCAAGTTAGAGAGCTTGGGGCACCTGGGCTACCTCCTGGGCTGTGGATATTTAAGTCTGGTTCGGCGAGAGGTCTGGGTACGGGTGACCAGAGCTGGGAAGAACCTTGTGGATGAGATGGTCCATCGCTCCCACAGCTCAGAGGGAGAAGCTGAAGCTCAGAGAGATGGATTTTCCAGGGGCCACAAGCCCATTCATCTGTTCAACAAATACCTGCCCAGCGCCCTCCCTGTGCCCGGAGCCGTGCCAGGCGCTGCAGGTACAAGAATGGACAGAGCAGGGGACAGACCACGGATGACGTCAATCAACGAATAACGAAGACTATCAGATTGCGGAGAAAACTAAACAGGAAAAGGAGAATGCCGGGAAGAAGTTGCAAAATGGTGGTGGAGGAGGACCTCACTAGAGAGGTGACATCTGAGCAAAGTCTTGCAGGAGGCAGATCATTGTGGAAGGAACATTCCAGACACAGAAGGCAGCCAGGGCAGGGGTTGGGAGGCGGGACATACCGGCGTTTGCAAGGGCGCACTGTGGTGGAGCCGAGCCAGGCAAGGGTGAGGCCAGTGGGAGCAGGGGCCTGTCACCCGAGGCCAGAGTCGGACGGGGAGACACTGAGAGTTTGGACAGAAGAGCAACTGGATCGGATTTGTGTTTCAAGTCCCTGTGGCTGTCGCGTGGGACACAGACTGCAGAGTGACAAGGATGAGACCATGGCAACAACCAGGGGACAGACTCGGGCGGCCTGGGGACGGGGGCGGGCGTCAAGCGCTCAGACCGTCACTGTGAGCTGAAGACGGAGCTCGGATGCGGGACGTGACAGGAGAGCAGCTGCATCACGCAAGGTCCAGCAAAGCTGCCTCCGCAGAGCTGGGGAGACTTCCGGTGGGTGGGGGGGGTTCCGTGGGGGGCTCTGCTGGCATGTCGGTCAGCATCCAAGTGAGCATGTCAGGAAGGCCTGCGGACGTTAAGTCTGGAGTCCAGGAGCGATGACCTCTGTGTTGGCGGCATCGGCAGATCCACAGAACGGGAGAGGGTGGGGCCCGCGGAGGACGCAGAGGGAGAGGAGCCAAGCCTTGGGGTCGCCGGGGTCAGGAGTTAGGGTGCTGGGGGCAGACACGCTGGAATTAGTGGTAAGTTAAGAGGCGCTCAGGACTCCCGGCCTAGAGCCCCGTAGTCTCTGTGATAAGGGCTACGTCTTTCTTGCTCATAAATGTTCCCCCGGAGCCCAAAGTGGGGGCCTGGAATATACTGGACACCCAGTAATATTCGCAGAACCAGTGAACTAAAGAAACAGAAGAAGGAGGGTGGTGATCCTCGATTCCTGCCGGTGCCGCCTGCCTACGGGCCCTGGGGGCAGACCTCAACTTCCTAGTTTCCTCTCCACGGCGTCCACCCGGGAACCTGCTGCCCAGAGGTTCCGGGCCCTCCACCCGCATTGCACACCAGCTGGCCCGGGGGCTGGGGAAGCAGGACGCTCAGAGCCAGCGGGGAGCAGTGATAAGCGCGGTGACCTTGCCTGCCCAGCGCGAGGCGGCGGGAGGGTCTGCCCTGGCGGGGACGACTATAACAGCCGTCCTGGCTAGGACGCAGAGCAGACCCAGCCGGAGCTCAGTTTTCTGCCTGTTAGAAGTCATTAGTGGTTCTGCAGGAAAAGCCAGAAAAAAAAGTTTTATATGGAATAATAAATTCTTCTGTAAGCCACAAACCCCCACTAATTTGCAGTTAATAAACCCACAAATGTAAGATGATTAAAAACTGGCGAGGAAAGAGTTCCTCAACTCCTACAAGGTTGGCCTCAAGCGGCCGCGGGCCTGACAGGCTGACGTCGGGCCAGAGGCAGGAAACCCTGGGCGCCGGCCAGCGGGCAGCTGGAGCGGATTGACCTGCAGCCCCAAACAGACACGTCCAAGTCCTGACCCCGGGAATCTATGAACGTGACCTCGTTTGGAAAAAGGGTCTTTGCAGATATAATTAAGTTGAGGATCTTCTCAAGATGGTTGGTTTACTGGGGTGGGCCGCGGAGCCAGTGGCAAGGTCCTTATAAGAAAAGGATGCTCGGAGAGGCCGTGTGAAGCAGAGGCGGAGACCGGAGGGAGCACTGACCAGCCCAGGGACACCAGGGACCTCGGCAGCCGCCAGACGGTAAGAGGGGCACCGGGCAGGTTCCACCACAGACGCTCAGAAGGAACCAACCGCTCCCACACCTCGACTCTGGCCTCCCGGCCTCCAGAGTTACGGGAGAGTACATTTCTGTTTTTTGGTTTTTTTTTAAAAGCCACAAAGTCTGTGCTAATTTGTGATGGCAGCCGCAGGAAACTAATGCAGGGGCTGTGCCCTGGCTGACCGGGAATCCCCGTCCACCCTACAGAGGAGGTGCTCACAGCTCGGGCCACCGTGAGAGGACACCCGCGGACAACACTCTCCCTGCTGCCTTCTGACACAGCGCTGTGGGAAAGAAGGGAGTGAGGGAGAGAGGGAGGAAGGAAAAGAACATTAATTAATTAAGGGGGAGGAAAGGCACATTGCTGTTTATCATTAAATGGGACGACAGGCTGGAGAAGCCAACATAAATTAAGCACACACAGGGTTCCAGGGCTGTGAATTTCACTACACGAATTGTAAAATATCTCCCCCATTTTCCACGTGTGGACACTGAGGCTCCTGAGAGCTCAGGTGACTTGCACGTGTCACACGCCTGTGGCAGAGCCAGGGTCTGAATCCAGGTCCACCAACTCAAGCCCAGTCCCTGGAAGGACCTCTGTGGAAAGCCGCCTGGTTGTCCATCCCTGGCCTAAAGCTGACCGTCGGGCCCAGGACTGGGAGGTGGCGGGATGCTTTCAGGACCCAGTCAAAGCCGGTTTAGAGCAGAATCTGTTGGCCTGGGTGGTTTCAGTGAGGCGGAGACAGAGGGACACATTGCAGCCTTGGTTGCTGGTGAAGTAAAAATGTTCCGCAGAAGCAGATCCCTGGGGCGTCTGCACCAGAGGAGGTTTTACACGGAATGTGCAGTTTTGGATCATAAGGCAGAATCTTCTAATCTCCGTCCTGCCCTGCAGTCCTCCCAGACCTCTGCTGGATGCTGGTCCTGATCTAGAGAGGGAGCTATAGCCCGGAGGTTTCTGTTCCTGCCGGGGCCCCAGGCTCCCCTCTGAAGGGGGGAGGTCCAGCCAGCCCGGGGGTTCAGTCAGTCTGATGCGTTTAATGAGGTTATAAGGCGGCCCAGAAGCCATCACCCAGGCCCGAGGGAGGTAAGGCGCTGTTGTCCCCAGACCCCTCCTAGCCCAGCCCCTCTGTTCTAGCTGAGTCGCAAACACCAAATCCCCAGATCTGGGGGGCTGGTGCGGGGTGGTGCTCAGGTTGTAATTATGTTTGTTGGGCCTTTTCTTTTCTTTTTGCACAATTTTATTCGTAACTGCAGCTGGGTCTTCCAGGACCATCCGTGACAGTTCTGAATAGCAGCCTGTGGTCGCCAAGCGTGATTTCCAAACACTGACCTCAGGGCCCAGCACGCCTGGTTTGGATCCCTGAGACCTCCCCGGAGAAACTTCCCAGGGTCGCTCTGGGTCACGCTTTCTCTTATTTCTCAGCGCAGGTACTGGGAAGTTCCGTAACTGGTCTGAGTTCACAGGAGCTGGCACTAAATGGAGCGACGTATCAGGAGGCCAGAGGCGGGTTCCACCATCACTTACAAACTGTAGAAACTTGGGCATCTCACCCCAAATCTCTGGATTTGGTCTGATCTGGAAAGTGGAGGCAACAGCACTTGGCAGGCAGGGCGCTGGCCCACCTCTGATTCTGAATTTCCCGCAGGGCCCGGGCATCCACATTGCGGGAGCAGAAAGGAGGTGTGGGTACAGGATAGGGTCTGTCCTGTCTGCCTCCAGCTGGGCTTTCCTGCAGGGTCTGGACTGGTGAGGGCCGCGTGGGGGGAACGGCAGCCGCGTTCCCACAAGCCCCTCCCAGCGTGATCAGACTTCCTGAGCGCGCAGGAGGCCTGCACCCACCCACCGCCGGGAGCCTGCGTGCTTTGTTCTGCTCAGCGGGAGGGCGGGACGGCAGCCCCAGCCCCGGCCCCGCCCCTGCCCTGATCACCTGGGTGTGCAGGCTGTTCGGGAGTAAAAGAGCGACTCAGGGTGCATGTTTACCTCAGTTACTCCTCGTGCAGATGAGGCGGTGAAGCCTCCTGCTCTGGCTGACCCAGCTGGCACGTGTAGAACCGGGGGTGGGACCCAGGCAGCCTAGCCTTCAGAGCAGAGGTCACAACAGAAGCCGCGTGGCCATGGGTGTCCCCATGCTATGCTGGGGCCCCGCGTGACTGTGTGTGTGTGTGTGTGTGTGTGTGTGTGTGTGCGCGCGCGCGCCTGCACCTGGCCCCCCCTTCCCAGGTGGAAGGGTCAGGCCACGGACGGAGCCAAACCACAGCTCAGGCAGGAGGGTTTGATGAGAAGGGTCTAAGTGCAGAGATGCCGCCCCAGGGAGACTTGCCCTTCCAGAGAGACACGCACACAAAAGCTCCAGGGTAACCGCGGGGCTGTAGAGCAGGCCAATTATGCAACAATTCAAGGTTTGACTACCTCTCCTTCCCCCTTTCATTCTCCCAGCCACTCCCCCCTCTAATCTGGCTGCCCCCCCTCCGGCCCCCCCCAGCGAGCTCTGGGCGATGGAGGATAAGAATGCACTCTCCCCCTTTTTACTGGGAGATCAAAAGTTGGAGGAAGAACTCAGCCCTCAGGGGTGGGGCGGGAGGGCGCTGAGATCAAGGCCCCGGAGGAGGAGGGGGTGGGGCGCGGCCGGTCCCCATGGGGTGCTACCTCCGTCAGAGCTCTGCACAGGGCTCCCCTTTAATCCAGCGCCACCGAGGGTGGGGAACTGCAGATTGGGTCCCATGGCTGGGAGACTGGGTGTTACTGCCCCCGGGTGGCTGAGGCCGGGCTGCAGGCTTTGCCCCCGCGGTGCAGGTCTCTCAGCCTTGGCCTTCCCGTCTGTAAAGTGGACGCAGGCCCTGGGCTTTGTGCACTGAGCCAAGCACTGCCGCGGATGAAAGGAATGGGCGCCAGCGGCACCGGCTCTGAAGCTCAGCCAGTGCCAGCCGAGCCCAACGCCCTGCGCTGCCACCCAGGGCTTGCAGAGAAAGAATCAAGCAGCGCGCCCCAACCGTGAAAAAACAGCGCTCTCGGCTTTTTAGAGGTGCCAACCCACACCCAGCATGTGCCCCCTCCCCAGCTGACTTCCCGGCAGAGCTAACAGCCCCACCCGGACCCGCGGCAGCCGCATTGGCCTCCCTGCTGCTCTCTGGGCGCCAGGCAGCTCCAAACCTGCCCCGGCACTCGGTATCCCCCAGGAAGGGCGCTGCGGCCCAGGCCTCGAGGGGGTGCTGGCCACCCCTACATCCGGGGCCCCAGGCACCCAGCACACGGCAGGCTTGCACAGGTCACATGTGGCACAGAGACTGGGCACTGGCTGGGGGCTTCGGTGTGTTTTCTCAGTTAACTCCCCAGGTCTGCTCTCTCCCCACGGAGGGTAACTCCGGGGGGCCCCGCCAGCTCCCCAGACGTCCATTTCCCAGCATGTGACCGAGCGGCCTAGACTGTCCCGTTTAACTGTCCGGCCGCCCGTGACAGCTGGCAGGGGGGTTGGGGGGGCACGCAGCCCAAGCCACGCGCAGTGGCAAGGAGATGCCCAGCTTTCCTGACCCCAGGCTGGGGCACCCCGGCCCGCCGGGCAACAGGTTGAAGGTGGAGAGGCTGGAAGAGCTGCGCCCCATCCAGAGAGCCCAGGACAGCCCCGAGCTCTGGTCCCCGCCTCCTGTCCGCTTCCCTCTGTGGCCACAAAGGCAGACAGCCCAGGCCCCCGGCGCAGAGGCCCCAGCCCAGGCCTCCTCCTCAGGTCACAGCTTGTCTCCCACATTTTCTCCTCTGCTGCTTCAGATGCTTGAAAACCCCTCCCCTCAGGAATGACACTTCGTGTGTTGGGGGGCGGCGAGAGGACCAGCACCGTGAGCAGGGGGCTCACCCTTGCTGGCCTGGGCTCCTGCTCCGCCCCGTGCCCTCCCAGGCCTGCAGCCGGCGGCTAAGGTGCAGCCCCGCCCCCTCCCGTGGGCCGGCTGTGGGCTTCAGGGGGGTGCATCCAGCCCGCTCTGAGGGGGCCACGGGACCGCAGAGGAGGTGCTGAGGGCTTGGGTGCCTTCTGACCGCAGCTGAATTCCAGGACGATGATGGGTAAATAATGTGGCTTTTCCAGAGTCCACAGCTTGGGCGCTGAACTGGTGCCTCCTGCCAGGCTTTCCGCGAGTTAGAGCAGCCGGAGACCCTCCCTCCCAGCAGCCGCTCTCCCATGGTGGCGGGGGGGCTGGGGGGGTCACTGCTGCCAAGCCAGCCCCGCCCCAACCCAAGCCTTCCACTTCCAGGCTCAATATCCTCATTCTCCTCGCAGGTCCGTTTCTGTCTAAAATCTCATTGTTTTGGTCTCTCTGCGGGCAGTGCCACCCTGAACTCCCGGGGGCACAGCCCACACCCTGGAGGAGGAAGGAACCCACTGGGAGCAACACTCCAGAGAAAGGCCACGTCCCAGCAGCCCAGTCCTGCCGCTTCCCCTCTGCCACCCCACGCCAGGACTCCCAGCACTCACAGAGTCTCCAGGTTGTGCAGCCCCTCGAAGCTGTGGGTCCCCAGGTGCTGGATGTGGTTGTTATGGAGATGCCTGTGCGGGAGGAGAGCCGGGTCAGGACAGGTGCGCGCAGTATCGGGCTGGGGCGGGGAGGCAGACGCGCTTGCGGAGGAGGCATGGACAGTGACCCCAGCGGGTCAGCCTGTGTCTCCAGGGACAAGCTGACGGGCCAAGATGGACTTCGGAAGCCACAGTCTCCAAGGCTGGAGTGGCCAGGGGCTACGCCGTTCAGACTTCCTATCGCAGGAAAAAACCAGAGGCATTCCCCAGGCCGAGGCGAAGCAGGCTCCCACCAGGCTCCCACCAGGCTCGAGGGGAGAGGCCCGACATCGGGGCCCCAGCTGGGGCTTCTCCTACAGGACCCAGCCGCCTGGGTCAGTGGCCAGACGCACTTGTGGGAGCCGGCAGCAAACCACTGCAGACAGCGTGTCATTACAGGTGAGCTTTCTGTTACAGCCGGCGTGAGCTGTGGGCCAGCCTGGAGATGGAGACGGGTGAGGCCAGAGGCGCCAAGGAAGGCTTCTTGGAGGCAGTGGCCCCGCGCGCAGGACCACAAGGTCAGGGACGCGGGCACGCCAGGGTAGGGCGCGCCAGGTGGAGGCGATGTGAGGACAGAGGTGGCCAGGGGAGGGGGTGAGGGCTTGGCCGGAGCACACGTGGGGAGAGAGGCCCGAGGTCAGTCTGGGGGACTTCCAAGGTCAAGAGCGAGTTGAAAGTAAGTGACAGAATGTTCTTCTCCCAATTCCTAGTGAGATGAGCAAAAATAGCAGAGACAGGCCCCCTGCCCCACCCCAAATACTACGAGTAGCAGCAGAGCAAGGGCAGAGACATAACGTAAATAAACAGCAAAGACTATGGCCAAGGAAACGTTCTGGGCTCCTCATCAGAATCTGAACTGGTGAGAAAACAAGATCCTGAGAATTCTCCCTGCAGTCCCCAAATCTGAAGAGAAGAGGCTGTGGATGTCCTTTTCCCTCCCCATTGCTGGCTTCCCAGGGAAGAGAGGAAGGGAAAGTAAAATGAAGGCTCCGGGCTCCTCCTCATGCATTGAGGAAACTACTTGAAGCCCAAGGGAATTCCTGTGTGAAGGGAGCGAACTCCTGCATTTACCACAATCTGACCCTGCCGAGGGACCAGCCCTACCTGCACCAGCGCACTTGGGTACCCACAGGCAGGTGGACCCTCATTTACCCACCGCTCTGGCCCACAAACTACAGCCTTGGGGGAGAGCTGAGGGGGCCAAGGTGATGCAGCTGTCCCAGCAGAAGCCAGAAAGAGAAATCACATGGCAATTGTGCAAACATACAACAGGAAGAGCAGAAGAGAGATGCCCAGGCCAGGTGAAGTCCCAAGCCTAGAAGAAAACGTAACAGATGAACGAGCAGCAAGACATTTATCACAGCTGCCTTCTGCTGCAAAACAACCTAGTAAAACATTTCAAAGACCGCATTTTTAAGTGAAGGAAAAAATGACATTGTAGACTAAGGAAATGAATTGAGGACCAAAAATACATCAGTAAAAAAACCAGTCAGTGGGGCTTCCCTGGTGGCTCAGTGGTTAAGAATCCACCTGCCAATTCAGGGGCCATGGGTGGGCTCAACGACCGGATCCCAACTGGTTCCCAGATCCCTGGTCCAGGAAGATCCCACATGCCGTGGAGCAATGAAGCCCATGCGCCACAACTACTGAGCCTGCGCCCTAGAGCCCACGAGCCAAAACTACTGAGCCCGTGCGCCACAACTACTGAGCCCACATGCCACAACTACTGAAGCCCACGTGCCTAGAGCCTGTGCTCTGCAACAAGAGAAGCCACCGCAATGAGAAGCCCGCACACCGCAATGAAGAGTAGCCCCCGCTCGCCTCAACTAGAAAAAGCCTGCGCCCAGCAACAAAGACCCAATGCAGCCAAAAATAAATAAATAAAATAATAATAATAATAAAAAGCTAGTCAATAAGTTTGAGACAAGGAACAGTATAGACACTGCTGGCAGTGGAATGGGTGTCAGAGAAAAAGCCTGAGCTAAACTGGTGAGCTGGGCTGCATGAGAGCGAAAGGCTAAAACAGCTAGAAACTAATCGATGTGAGTCAACACTGGGCTATTGATGTCTCTGAGGGCCAGGATCCAAAAATGAGACAAAAGACTTATTCAAAATGTAACACAAAAGAAAACTCTCTACAATAAAGAATGAAATCCGCAGGTCAAAAGCATACATTGTTTCAGGAAAATTGGATGCAGAAAATTCCACACTGTGTCATATTCTAGTGAAGCTATTAAAGTTCAAGGATTAAAAGACATCTTCAGGAAGGAAAAGGAAATCACGTACACGGGGAAGAAATCAGACTGGGCTCCAAGACGTTCAGATGGAAAGGCAACAGGCAGACCCCATCCTACGTGGTGGGTAGGGCCGGGGGTCTTGAGAGAAGGGGGTCCTTCCCCACCTGCTCCATGCCCAGGAGGCAGACAGACCCACCGCAGGGGCTTGGATTTGATAGAGAGAACACAGCCCTGGCTTCTGGGAATGAGCCCCTCCCCTCCATGCTTCCTCCGCTGTCACCAAACTCCACTTTCCCGCACCTCCCGCGGAAGCTCATCTCCGTCCCCACCCCGTCCCCCAGCCGCGCCAGCGCCTCTGGTCCACAGCATCTTGCAGCCCAGGCGTCCAGACGACGACTCGGTCACCCCAGGCATCCCGAGCCCCTTCTGCAGGCCAGCCTGTTGGGGCTGATGGTCCAGAGGAAGAGATGAGACCCCACACAGGGCAGCACCCTGTCCAGTTCAGCGCCCCTTGCTCCCCTCAGGGCCGCGCAGAGCAGCCTGACCAAGGCCCAGGGTTCGGGTTGAAACGAAGCCCCTCTCCACCGGCTGGCTGCCTCACGCCTCTGGCCAGACCCCCGTCCGCCCACCTTCTTCCTCTGCCTCTGCGCTTTCCTGCAGCTCAGCCCTCGGTCCTGGACGGCTTTCTCCAGCCCACTCTGCCCTGCAAGGTCACCGGCCACGGCAGCCTCTCTCCCCCCTCCCAGGGCCGGAGGAGTTGAAGGGCAGGGGCGATGCTTCTGGGCCTTCTCCTCTCTCAGCATCGTGGGCCCCTGGGCCCCTCCCCTCCTGTGCCCGGTGGCCCCCCGGCCCCTCCTGGATCCGCAGTAGCCGAACTCCCCCACTCGTGCCCCCGACCTTGGCCTCCCACCCTGTGAAAACCTCAAGTCGGATGGATTCTTCCTTCACAACGTCCCTCAGGGCCATGCCTCTGTCTCCTCCCTAAGCTGGACTTTGCCTCCTAGATCCAGTCTCCCCTGTTCCCGCCCATCCTTCAAACCAGACTCCCAACCCCCTTCTCGCCTCCAGCCTCCCCTGCCCCGTGAAGGCCACAGCCAGACTCCTGCTCTGACTCTGAGTCCCCAGACTCACCTGCCCGGCCTTCTCTCTGGCCAGACTGGCGTGCTCGCCTCAGCCAACACCCCGACGCCCCCGTGTCTTTGCTGACACCTGCTTGGAGCCCCTGCTCCTCACCTGTCTACTCTAAGCCCACTTTCCGGCCCAGGACGGCCCCCAGCCCAGCAGGATCTCCACCCCCCCCCCCACCCCGTTCCCTCCTCCAGCTGCTTCGGCCGCCCTGAGCCCCTGAGACGAGCCTGACTCAGCGTCCAGTCCCCTCGGCCTGAGTTAAGCGACAGCGCTGCCGTCCTTCCCACCAGCATCCTGCTACTGGGACTGGCCCGCCAGCCTCTGAGGCAGCGGCCGGCTCTCCACCCCTGGACTCCGCAGGGCCGCCACGGGGCTCCGTACACCCTCCGCTGCTCACTTGTCGGGGCCCACAGTGAGGCCCGCATTTTCCCAGTAGTCTTGTCTCTCAGAGACCTGACGCCGTTTATCCCCAGGGAACATCACGATGTCACAGGGCATCACCGAAGCTGGAATCAGCCGCCCCAGTCTGCTTAGCCGCTGTCAGTACCCGCCACTGGCGCCCAGGAGGAGGACGGTGTGGCCGTGCTGACAGAGGATGTGGTTCGGGAGGATGTTGGTCCCGCTTCTCCAGTCTCCCAGGACAGAGAATCAGACAAACTCATGCCTGCTTCTTCATCTCTCAAACGGAACCAAGCCTCATCCACTCCCTGGTTTGGAAAATCATACCAGATTTCCAAGAGCAGGGGAGGCCTTACGTCCCCACAGCAATTAGGATGTAACCCAAAGCAATTACACGTGACCTCCAAGCCCTTGGCAATTACCCCGTGAACTCTGCACTCCAAAGTTCCAGGGCGGGGAGGCGGGGGGTGGTGAGGACAGAGTTAACCCTGGGCTCCAGTTCCTGCCAGGGATGCTATCTCCCAGGGAATTACCGGACGGGGCTCTGCTGTCTAATTACAGCGCTGGCTTCTCTCTCCTTCTCCAGGCCTGGGGATGAGGTGAGTTTATCCCACCCCTGTGCCAAAGCACAAGACTGTATCCACCCATTGCCCGATTGTCAAATATGGTGGAAATCATTCAGGAGATTCTTGGCATGCATTCCCATTAGTGCAGTATAGTTGCAATATTTGCATATAATAGCAGAGGGAATCGCAGCTTAATTCCTCTCTTCCAGCCCCTCAGAGCACTTCTTATGTCGCCTGGCCTCACAACAGCCCCACGGGGTCAACAGGAGATGGTCATCCTCACGTTACAAGGTTCGGAAACCTCAGGGACACAGCCAGGAGGAAGCCGTCCGGGTGGGGGAGGGGCAGCACTCACAGCACCACGAGGCTGGACAGGTTCCGGAAGGCGTGGTCGGGAATGTGGCCTATGCGGTTCAGGGCCAGGGTCACGGCCTGCAGGGCGCGGAGGTTGCCGAGGGCCCTGACGGGGATCTCGGAGAGCGCGTTGTCGTCCAGCCACAGGTGGCGGAGGGAGGACAGCCCCTCGAAGCTCCTGTCCGGGACCAGGGAGATGAGGTTGGCATCGAGGCGCCTGGTGGAGAGAGGGGAGGGTCAGTGCTGTACCAGGGCGGCCTCCGCGGGGCCTGGGAGTAAGGGGCCCCGGGGCTCGCCTCGGCTCCAAGCCGCTGCTTTGGGCCCTTTACGCCCTGCATTCCCGTCGGTGACCCGAGGCTGCACCCACAGCCCGGCTGCGGACAACACTGCCCCCCGCCACGGTCAAGCCCCCCATCTGCGCCGCGGCTCCCCTGCTCTGCGGACGCTGTCCCCCCAGCCCCGTCCACTCTGAGGCCGGATAACAGAGACGTCCCACCACGGACACGGGGGACAGCCCCCCCCGGACGCGGCCAAAGGAAACGCCTCCTCAAAACCACCGGCCGCTCCCAACCGCTCGGCCCTGGAGACCCTGCTCCCCGGCTCAAGGGCCCAGGGGTGGGACGGGGCTCCCTGCTTGGCTGGTGGCCTACGCGAGGCTCCTGGATGTCAGAACAGGCAGACGGGTGGTGGGCGGTCCGGTCTGTCCACAGCCAGAGGGCCCACGGTGGCAGAGGACTTCTGGTGTGAGGTCTAGGCACTCCCAGGAGGCAGCCCGTGCCAGCTTTTCACAGCTGTGCCCAAGCCACGATGTCCTTGACCAACGTGCCTCCTGGTCCAGGGCTCGGGCTGAAACCCCATCACCCCATGCAGCTGGTCCCACAGGGACGAGACAAGCTGGCCTGTGGCCGTGGATCTGCCCCTGGACTTTGCTGTCTCGAGGGGCTTTGCACTGAGGCCTGGTCCTGCGCACGGGCAGATGTGGCACCTATGTCATGGAAACGCCGGCCCTCAACCACACAGGCCCGAAGGCCCCGTCACGCTGACCCTAAGGAAGACTGGGCGGTGGCGGAGGTGCCTCTCTTCCATCCCAGCGGCGCGAGCCCACGTGTCGACAGCCGGCAGTGCTCCTGTCTGTTGCCTGAGCCATTTCACCCGTGTCCCTCCCACCCCCGGGAGAAACCCCTAGGCTCACCAGCAGGGGAGCTGTGAGTGAACAGGCAGACACTGGAGCCTTGGATGGGAGAGCAAGCCGACCAGGACAGGCCCCGAAAGCTGCAACTAGGAAAGACCTCCACCCACGTCAGACCTGACCTGACGGCCACAGGCCCTTCCGTGAGTGCCTGTCACTCGGTCACTGTCGTCAGACCCTCGATGGTCTGACTGTGCTGGTGACCTGGGGCATCATGAATGAGGGCCTCAGGCAGGGGGACACAGGGCCAGTGTGGATGCGAAGCGGGCACGGATTTCATACTCCCTTAGGCGGTCAAATCCATAAGCCCCCCCCCGGTGGGACACGGGGGGTCCGGTGGGGCTGTAGCCTGGCTCTCGGCCGCTGCCTTTCCAGGGCGCCTGGGTCCCCGAGGCAGGGGTGCTCCCCCTCCAGTGACAACCATGACCCCGCAGTGTCACTGCTCCCACTTACGAGCCCTTGTCCTAGGCCAGGTCGGTACCAGGCGTGTGATCGGCGTCCTGGCAGCAATGCCACGAGGGGCTCTGAGCACGCGTTTCACAGAGAGACCAAGGTCGCTAGAGAGCTGGGGTTCCGCCCAGGTGTCTGAGCCCAAATCCACGTGCCTCACCCCCCGTGACACGGGTCCTGGGGGCGTGAGGAGGGTGAGGACCTGAGCGCCCGGGGAAGCGTCCCGCTGAAGGACAGAGGACAGAGGCGGGTAGCCGGACGCGAGCCAGGGCTGGGGCCGGGCAGGGGGACAGCCTTCACTCGGTGAGCTCGGCATCTGAGAGCTGCCTCTGTGCGCGTACGTGTGAGCACACACGTGTGTCCTCACACATGCCTGTACCCGCTTTCACAGGTCACCATGGCCCCGATTAGTCCTCCTGCTGCGTTGGGTGCAGCCCGGGGCAGGAGGGCTGAGAAGGGCCACCTCTCCCTGGTCGGCCCTCCCATTCGCAGGGAAGGGCTGGGCTGGACCACAGAGAACACCCTGCCTCCGTCCACAGCTCACAGGCTTCAGGAGCGGTAGGCGAGGGGGTGGGGGGGTGCTGGGAGCGGAGGAAGTGTCTGCACCTCCCACCCTGCCCCGATGCTTGGGGACAGGGGCGTGCCCAAGGGGGAATCCAGCAAACTGGCAAGTGGAGGAGCTGGGACAGTCGTGGGCGAGGTCGGTCAGGCCTGCGCCTGCGTCTGAGCAGGCCTGGCAGAGGGTGGCCTCAGTGTGGGCCATGGACCCAGGGCAGCAGGGCTGGATTTCCCACACAGTAATCCATGTTGCCCACTTAAATTTGAATTTCGGATAAATAACAAATCGGTTTTTGTATAAGTAGGTCCCATGCAATATCTGGGACAATGCCCAGTTAAATTTGAATTTCCGATAAACAGGAATAACTTTTTAGAATAAGTAGGTCCCGTGCAGTATCTGCACTTTATGTGGCAGCTCTCACCCTGGGGGGTCCTGTGAGCATGGATTTGGCCAGCAGGCAGATCGAGTCACAAATCCCTCATTTAACCTGTTGGGTCGGCCTCCTCAGCTGTATACGTTGACGACCCGCCCATCGGAGACTACTTGGAGGCGAAGTGCACACAAGACGCACAGCTCAGAGGCTGCCCCCAGCTGCCTGTCTAACAAGGAGGCCGTGCAGAGGGGCGGGGGAGCCCAGGGAGGAGCTCGGCACCTGGCGACCGCAGGACCTCCTGTGGTTTCGGCTGTGAGGACAAACCCCCCTTTGAGGTGGGTCCCCAAGGCGCCCAGAGAGGAGTGGGGAGGGGGCAGAGAGGCAACGGGGCAGCACCGGCTTCCACTCCCCCTGCCCCTCTCCTGTGTCGGACGGCCCCCTGCCCCCAGGAACCTCCAGCCCCTGGGGACCCTCCTGCTGCCCCGGCCCAGCCCCTGGCAGGCTGGGTGTCCTCCAAGCAGCTCCCACCCCTCAGTCTGGGTTCCGGCTCCCAGGTCCCGTGCTCCAGGGTGGCCGGGGGGCCCCTGCTCTGGGGAGGGGAGCCAAGGAGCTAGTCCAGCTCTCCGGCGGGGAGGAAGAGGGCAGTTATGCCACGGAGCCCTGGAGTGAAGCCAACAGCCCGAGCTCCCCATCCTTCTCCCACGGGGGCTGGGCTCCGCTCCCTGGGAGGCTGCTGGCTATACCAGGCAGGCCAGCGGGCACCTCACAGGCCGGTCCGAGCCTGCCTGGGCTCTGGGGAAGCCGCTGAGCCTCGCCAGAGCCAAACCACTCCCCGCGCTCCCCAGGAGGCCAGGAGGGAGGGCTGGGCCCCTTCTCTCCAAGCCCCACAGGCGGTGGCCTGGTCCCACAGACAGAAGGGGAGGGAGGAGAGACCCCAGCTGGGAGCAGGAGAGATGGAGGTGGGAGCTTGCTCACCAACAGTGACAGAGACCCGGAAGAGCAGGGGTGTAGACGCAGATCCTGTTCCCTGGGAGCTTGAAGGAGCCGCCCGCCCCACTCAGCTCACCAGAAGGGCCAGGAGCCCAGAGAAGGAGAGAGAAATGCCCAAAGCGGCAGGGCTGGACTCAAGCTTAGGGCTTCTTTCCACCAGCCTGGGTCCCTATAAGGACTGCACGTCTCTGAGCTGCAGGAGGCACATTCCTATCTGGAGACCAAGGACGCTTACAGCCCGCAGAGCACTAGATCGACCGAACAGACCCTCTCTGGAATTTCTTTCTCTAATCCTTCCTACATCCTACCAGATCTTAGTCAAACTCAAGACAGAGGGGCAGATTCGGGGCTCCGAGTGGACCATCAGCCGATCCACTTGTTGCCACCAGGTATCCATTCAAAAGGGATCAGGCGTGGTACCTGCTCCCTGAGCGCAGTCCCCAGGGAGGGTCCCCTGGTCTATTCTGCTCCAGGGGCTGCAGGGTCGCTCCAACTCTGAGCCGCGCCACGTGGAGGACCAGCGGCTGTAGGACAGAGCCCTTAGGAGCGGAGAGGGACTGAGACCCCTGAGGCCCAGCGGGCCCAGCAGAGAGGATGAAAAAGAAAGGTGAAAGAAGGTGAAAATAGAAAGAAAGCAGCCACTTTGGACCCGGTGACCCTGTGCACGAGGCAGCCATTGACACCAGGGGGGCCGTCGGGAAGGGGAGGGCTCGGGCAGACGGGCACCTGCTGAGCCGCAAGGACGTGCCTGGGCCTCCCGCAGGCCGTGGGCCCCCGTCTCCCACGTCAACACCGCCGCCAGTGCCGGCCTCCAGCCTCCAGCCTCAGCGGGAGGGCATGGGGCTCCCGGGCGGCAGGCTTGGCGGAAGGGCTCGTCCACCTGGGCACCAAGCAGACACGACCAGCTGTCGCCCAGGTATCTCTACACACGGACACTCTCCCCGCTCCCTGGGAGACCGCAGCCTGCACGCTGCCCCACCCCCAGAAGGCCTCTGTGCTCTCCCAGGGCTCTCCCAAAGCCACTACCGTAGCCCCCCAACCACCAGGCTCCCCAGATGCCCCTCATCACAGGAGTCTCAGTTCAGCCGGTAAGTATCAGTCCCTTACTCCTCGATGCCATCGGAGTGGATGAACTTCAATCCCGATGGACTGAGACATTCCATCCAGTGGAGTGGACGGAACCCGCTAAGCGCTCATCAGCGCCGACTGCTAAGCCAGCCCTGGGCTCGTCTCTGGGCTCCAATGTGAGCTGCACACAACTCTTGTCTGGAGAAGCTCTTAGACTATTTACTTTATTATTTAATGAAGCAACACAAAAGCCTTAGCCAGCGTTTCCTGAGAGCTAGTCGTCACCAGGCGCGCTAGTATTTCACGTACACTTGCATATTGAATCTCCACCCCAGCCCTGTGGAGCTGGAAGCTCGTACTTCTCGCCTTGCCTGCAGGAAAGCGGGCTCGGAGGTGAAACCGTGCGTCTGACTCCGAAGTCTGTGCCTCCAAACCCACGGCCGGTACTTCGTCAAGTGAGCCTGTGGAAAACACTCTGCAGCTGGGACCCGCCCTCTGCCTGTGGGAAATCCAGTAAGGCCTCCCAGAGGAGGTGACATTTGAGCTGGTTCCCAGGGGAGGAGTTTTCTGACGGGCGAGGGGGCGGGCGCCTCTGGTCCCCTCCGAGACAGCACGTCGGATGCCGTTGCCCCCGGGGCCCCTGCGGCTCTAGACCACCCGAAGGGAGGCTGGTGAGGCTGAGGAACGGAGCCTCTACGTTTATTTCATTTTAAGTGACACACGTGCCTAGTGTTCTGTAGAGGCTTCAGGCAGCCAACCCCACCCCCGTGGCCCACAAGCCTTTCAGGACGATTAAAATTTTACCACTTGGACACTATTCTTTTTTTAAAGAATGGAAGTTGCCGATAGTGTTTTTAGAAATCTGGCAGACATTATTAGGTAGCCTTTTAATTTTAATGGAGATTATAGCTTTCTGAGAGAAACTTGTGGGACTGGGACACAGACGTGGAATGCAGGGAGCTTTGGGCAGGATGGGAAGGACGCCAAGTATAGGTGGGAGGAAGGCCAAGGCCAGCTCTGGACCTTCGACCATTACCACGCTTTTCTCTGATCAGACGGGAAGACCCCTGGGGCCATGGGCTGTGTCCTCTCCCTGCAACTTGCCAAGTGGGCATTCAATCTGTGTGGCTTTTGTTTGTTTTGATGGAGTTCTGAGTGCTTCCAGCACTGTTCATAGGACTGCCTACCGAGAAGAGACCAGTCACAGGGTGAGAGCTGAAAGGGACCCCCGCAACCAAGGAGGAAATGGGTCAAGGATGGTCAAGGTCACAGAGTAAACAGAGGGCAGAGCCAAAGAAGGCGGTTGGCATGGAGCCAGTTTCCCTTCCCTCCTGCCCTGGTCCACTGGGGAGCGTACGGCACTCACCCTTCTCTGCCCCCCAGACAGGGCCCGGTTTAGCCTCCCAGAGACCCCAAGGCGGACGGCCGCTCCTGCCCCGCGTCTTGGCCAAAGTCTCGTGAAGAGCTGGGGTCCCACTGCCTGGCCTCCCAGGGTGTGCACGACGCTGAGTCCAGAAATGAAAACTCTTGGGGGTTGGAACCCCGAGCACCCCAGCGGGAGGAAGCGGCCTACGGTGACGGACAGCGTCAGGGGGCAGAGCAGACGCTGACGTCTAGGCCCCCAGAAGCTTAAAGTCAAGCTTTGCTGCAGGGGCGGGGGTGGGGGTACAGGAGACGGAGCCTTAATTAATCTCTGTGTCCCCCCTGCAGCGGAGGGGAGGGTTAGGGCAACACCGCTCACCGCCTCTCCCCACACAGGAAAGTCTGCGTCTGTCGGAGGACGGTGGTTTCTTTAGCTCTGATTTATGTCACCTAATGAGATCCTTCCCCTCTCGCTGTCAGCCTCTCAGCAGATCAAAGGGAGGATATTAAGACAAAGCCAATTCCAACCAGTCCTCTGAGCTCTGCTGATGCCTGAGCCACCCTTCCCCTCCACCCGCCAGGAGAGTGACGGATGGGCGAGAACCCCAGGAGCGGAGAGAGCTTCCTTTGTGCACATCAAAGGTGACACCTGAGCCTTCCTCCAGGCTATTCCGCGTGTTTAATCGCCAGCAATATATAAAAATAATTACCTGCCCTCCATGGGGGAGGCAGGGAGGAGCCCCCGTGTGCAGCCTTTCCCAGCTTCCCCTGAAGACACAGACCTACAGATCTGGGCAGAAGGCCAGCTCTGTGGGTGACCGTCCCGGAATCCGGGGTGGGGACTACACAAGGCACCCATCCACGCCCCCGCCTCCCGCCGCTGGATTCCAGACATCAGGCTGGCTTCGGTGGGCCTTCCTGGGCCGTCTGAGAGGCGTTAGCCTGTCCTGTGGCTGCCTGGGGCCAGGGCGCCTGCCCTCGGCAAGGAGCGCTATGGCTGGTGGGGGAAGAGGCAGACGACCCCTCCAGGGAGGGGCAGAGATGAGCGAGGTTCAGGGAACACGAGCAACACCCCAGTGTCTTAAGGCCATCCCACCAGACTCTGTAGTAACAGGAGCCATGGAAAAGGGTGCCGTGGGGGATGGGAAGAAGACGCCGGTTCTGCGTCCCTAACCCAGGGTCCGGTCGTCCCTCCTCCCGAGGGCCCCTGGCTCCCCGTGGACCAGTGTGGGAGCCAGGAGGCCACGGCTGCGTGGGGTCAGTCCTTTCCCCCCAGCCCCTACCTCCCGTCCCTCCACCGACCCCTCTGTCTGTCTGCCCATCTGTCTGTCTGTCCATCCATCCATCCACTCACACAGACTAGAGAACCACCCCCGTGTTCTGGGCTTGTCTTCCTCCTGCACAGAGTCACCTACGGCTTCTGGCCAACTCCGAACTCCTTAGCTTGGGCTTCAAGAGCCCGTCCCCAGAATGACTCTCTCATCAGCCTCGTTTCTCAGAAGGGCCCCCCATTCTCCACTTCACATGGGAAATATGCCTCTCTCCCCACTTCCTGTCCCGAGTTCATGGTGTATTCATCTCTGCACCTCTGTAAAGGTCGGTGCCCTTCCTTGCCCTAGGCTCTCCCTCCTCCCCCTAGGGGGCCCCCGATGCCCGTCACCTGCTCGGGCCTCACGGATTGACCCGTGAGCACCCCGCACCTCCGCCCGCGCTGAAGCCCTCGACACGGGAGACTAGCCATAGGCCTCTCCCCTGGCCCAGGAGACAGGTCAGATACTCCAGTAGTTCCCAGTTAAAGCAGAGGAAAATGCGACCACCTTCCCACTACAACACCTATGGAGACAGAAAAAGATGAAACCTTAGACCTTGACCAGAAACAACACTTAACCAGAACCTGACATCCCTGCCGGCCCTGAGGTCAGTGGAACTGAGGAAAACAGCCAGGAATGAGTGGTCTTCCTCTGTTTTGCTCTGTGAAACAGAGGAGCCCCCAGCCTTAGACGGAAGGCGGAAGGCACGTCCCCCCTTCCCCGTTTCTTCGGAATCGCGTTCCAGAAAACTGCACAGCCGCCTCCCGACTGTGTGAGCGACGCGTTTCCAGGCAGCCAGGGCTCCAGCCCACCCCCGCACCCCAATCCCCACTTCCGTGTCCACTCAGAGACCCCGATTCCCAAAAACCACACGGCAGGAGGGAGGGGCGGGGGGCGGGGGCGCCTGCACCCTGGGAGGCCAGGGCCATCGCGCAGGAGGACAGCCCGAGTCAGGCATCTGGAGGCAAAGCGGTTCTGGCCGTGGCTCCACTGTGGCATTGCTTGAGGAGCCGTTAAACCTCTGGTGCTTGGGCCGGACCCAGAGCCCCTGAGTCGTCGGGTCAGGGTGGAGCCTAAGCACAGCACCATTTAACGTTCCCTCTGGTGCGTCTAATGTTCAGCCGGGAGCAAACCTTCACACCCTGCAGTCCTTGGCCCAGGGAATCGGAGAACCACCGCTGGGTGAAGTGGAAGCTTCCACGCGGGACACCAGAGCTACGAGCCCCTGCTTAGGTGCTGAAAATCGGCCTGGGGATCACACACACCGACCTGCTTCCCATCCGTGTATCTGAGAAGCTGACTGAAACAGCCCCGGATGATGGAGAGCCAGACCGTGGGGAATCCACGTTGCCTCCTGCTGACAAACACCACGTCTGGATGAGATGCTGTCTCCTTAAAGATCAGGGGAAGCAGGACTCAAAGGGACATTCGTAAACCCACTGTCACAGCACGATGACAGCAGCCAAGAGGTGGAAGCAGCAATCCAACCGTCCATCACCAGATGATGGGTAAACAAAATGTGTACGTACACACAGTGGACTATTATTCAGCCCTTAGAAGGAAGGAAATTCTGACACCTGCTACCACGTGGACGAACCCTGAGGACATGATGCTGAGTGAAATAAGCCAGACACAAAAGGACAAATACTGTGTGATTCCACTTACATGAGGTCCCTAGAGTAATAAATTCACAGAGACAGAAAGAGGAAGGGTGGGGGCCAGGGGCTGGGTGGGGGGCTGGGGAGTGAGTGCTTAACAGGTGCAGAGTTTCAGTTTTGCAGGATGGAGGGAGGTCTGGGGCTAGATGGTGGGCACGGTGACACGGTGATGTGATGCACTTAATGCCACTCTACTGCACACTTGACTATGATTAAGATGGAATATTTTATGTTATATAGATTTAACCACGATTTTTTTGGTTTTTGTTTTAAATTTTTATTGGCGTATAGTTGGTTTACAATGTTGTGTTAGTTTCAGGTGTACAGCAAAGTGCATCAGTTATAGGTATACATACATCCACTCCTTTTTAGATTCTTTTCCCATATAGGTCATTACAGAGTATTGAGTAGAGTTCCCTGTGCTGTACAGCAGGTCCTTATTAGTTACCTATTTTATATATAGTAGTGTGTATATGTCAATCCCAGTCTCCCAGTTTATCCCCCCCATTACCCCCTGGTAACCATAAGTTTGTTTTCTACATCTGTGACTCTATTTCTGTTTTGTAAATAAGTTCATTTGTACCACAGTATTGATAGTTTGTGTGTAACCACATTTTTTTAAATAAAATTTTTTGATTAAAGCAACAATGTTTTTAAATTCTGTAGAACATGAACATGATAATAGCATCCTGAAACCCAGGAAAAGATCAAATCTCTATAAATAATTTATTACTAGAATGAGAATAAAAACACCCTCAATAAGGTACAGGAAACGATGACGTCGGTGGAACAGGAGCAGACACGCATAGGAGAGAAAAGGCGGAGACAGAGGAACAACAGCACAAAACGGGGAAAAGAAAGGTAAACTTCAAAGACAAACTGAAATGCGAGTGGGGCTGGGTGGGCAGGGAAGTTGCAGGAAGGGAAAGTTGAAAGAGCAAAACTGGGACATGCGTCCCAGGTGAGAGCGAGCGGAACCAGCACCGCAGAGAGTCAATCGGCTGTGAGAACAGGATGGGACGCTGCCCCTGACGTCACAACACAGGTCAGAACAAGGAGACCAAAGTCATGAAAGCAGAGATCAGACGGGCGGGAGAGAGAATTCAATCTGAGCTTGAGCACTGCAGGTATTCAGAAGATTAACCCACAACGCACGAAGCAGAAGCACAACACAGCTATAATTTTTAAAAATTCTTTGAAGCTGAAAAAAATGTATTTTATAAATGTTTATTGTGTTCCAGGCAAACTGAAGGAGAAGTGATTCATACCCAGACACATGCTGGCTAAACTTTAAATTGTAAAGATAAAGGGAAAAACTTCCACAAGCATTCATAAGGAAGACACATGCTCTTCTCTAAGGAAAAAATGATGAGGGCAACCTCCGAATTTTCTGGCAAACCACATGCCACGGGAAAACTTGAGCTACATCGACAGGATTCTGAGAAAAAGACATAATGATCCATGAATCTTATATCCAGTTATTTTGACATTTATATGTGAAGTCCACAAAAATATATTCTCAAATATGTAAGGGATCAGAAAATGTACTGAATGGGATTTTTTGGGCCAGAGCTAGGTGTAGCCTCATAAAATAAAACTAAAGGCCATGTTATAAAACAAATAGATGAGCAAAATATAACAGAAAGATGGACTGGAACTTTCCTTATCAAACATTAAAATACCAAAAAAGAAAAAAACAAAACAAAACCCCAAATATTAAAATACCTAATTAAACAACTATCTGAGCTTATAAATAAGTACAGCAAGATTGCAGGATTCAAGATCAATACACAAAAATCAGCTGTACTTCTACACACTTGCAATGACCAATCCAAAGGTGAAATTGAGAAAACAATTCATCTTTAGCAAGTGGTGTTGGGAAAGCTGGACAGCCACATGTAAATCAGTGAAGTTAGAACTCTCCCTCACACCATACACAAAAATAAACTCAAAATGGCTTAAAGACTTAAATATAAGACATGACACCATAACACTCCTAGAAGAGAACACAGGCAAAACATTCTCTGACGTACACCAGACCAATGTTTTCTTAGGCCAATCTCCCAAGATAATTGAAATAAAAGCAAAAATAAACAAACGGGACCTAATCAAACGCACAAGCTTTTGCACAGTGAAGGAAACCAAAAACAAAACAAAAGGGCAATTTACAGACTGGGAGAAAACATTTGCAAACGATGCAGTCGACAAGGGCTTAAATTCCAAAATATACAAAGAGCTCATACAACTCCATAACAAAAAAACAAACAACCCAATCAAAAACTGGGCAGACATTTCTCCAAAGAAGACATACATACAGATGGCCAACAGGACGTGAAAAGATGCTCAACATCGCTAATTATTAGAGCAGCGGCTCCCAACATTTTTGGCACCAGGGACCAGTTTCATGGAAGACAATTTTTCCACGGATGGGGGATGGTCCAGGTGGTAATATGAGCGATGGGGAGTGATGGGGAGCGGCAGATGAAGTTTCATTCACTCGCCCACCGCTCACCTCCTGCTGCGCGGTCCAGTTCCTAACAGGCCGCAGACCGGTACTGGTCCGTGGCCCTGGGGGTCGGGGACCCCTGTATTAGAGAAATGCAAATCAAAACTACAATGACGTATCCCCTCACACTGGTCAGAATGGCCATCATTAAAATGTCTACAAACAATAAATGCTGGAGAGGGTGTGGAGAAAAGGGAGCTCTCCTACACTGTTGGTGGGAATGTAAACTGGTGCAGCCACTGTGGAGAACAGTATGGAGGTTCCTCAAAAAACTAAAAATAGAACTACCATATGATCCAGCAATCCCACTACTGGGCATATACCTGGACAAAACCCTAATTCGAAAAGCTACATGCACCCCTATGTTCACAGCAGCACTATTCACAATAGCCAGGACATGAAAGCAACCTAGATGTCCATCAACAGATGAATGGATAAAGAACATGTGGTATATATACACAATGGAATACTACTCAGCCATAAAAAAGAATGAAACAATGCCATTTGCAGCAACATGGATGGACCTAGAGATTATCATACTAAGTGAAGTAAGTCACAGACAAATATCATATGATATCACTTATATGTGGAATCTAAAATATGATACAAATGAACTTATTTACAAAACAGAAACAGACTCACAGACAGAGAAAACTAACTTATGGTTTCCAAAGGGGAAAGGGGAGGGAATAAATTAGGTGTTTGGGATTAACATATACACACTACTATATATAAAATAGATAAACAATAAGGACCTACTGTATAGCACAGGAAACTATATTCAATACCTTGTAATAACCTATTATGAAAAAGAATATATATATATGCATATATATGTATAACAATCATTTGCTGTACACAAGAAACTATTACATTGTAAATCAACTATATTTCAATAAAAAAAAGAAAACAATTCAATTTATAATAACATCAACGCAAATAGGAATAAATTTAACAAAAAGTACAAAGTCTATACTTTGAAAACCATAAAACATTGTTGAAAGAAATTAAAGAATATCTAAATAAATGGAAAGACATATTCATGGGCTGTTAAAATAGCAACACTCCCCAAACTGATCTATAGATTCAACACAACCGTTATCAAAACTCCCAGTGCCCCCCCTTTTTTTTTTTGCAGAAATTGCCAAGCAAATCCTAAAAATCCATATGGAAATGCAAGGGAGACAGAATAGTCAAAACAATCATGAAACAGAAAAACAAAGTTGGATGACTCACACTTCCTGATTTCAAAACTTACTACAAAACTGCAGTCATCAACATTGGACGGTGTAGGGACTTCCCTGGTGGCGCAGTGGTTAAGACTCCGAGCTCCAGGGGCCTGGGTTCAATCCCTGGTCAGGGAACTAGACCTCACATGCATGCCAGAACCAAGGAGCACGACTGCCGCAACTAAGACCCGGTGCAACCAAATAAATAAATAAATTAATTAAAAAAAAAAAAAGACTGGATGGTCTATAAGGATAGATGTATAGGTCAACTGAATAGAACTGAGAATCCAGAAATACATTCATACATTTATGGAAAATTGATTACAAACAAGGATGCTAAGACAATTCAATGGGTGAAAGAACATTCTTTTCAAAAAACAGCCTTTGGGGTGATGAAATGGTTTGTTGAACTCTCCATCTGCATACAAAAGAATTAAATTGGACCTCTATCTCACACCTTATACAAAAATGGACTCAAAACAGATCAAAGACCCAAAACTATAAAACTCTTAGAGGAAAACGTAGCTATAAATCTTCCTGACCTTGGATTAGGCAATAGTTTCTTAAACAAACAACAAAAGAATGAAGAAAAAAAAAAAAGAAAGAAAACACAGATAAATTGGACTTCATCAAAATTAAAAACTTTTGGGCTTCCCTGGTGGCGCAGTGGTTGAGAATCTGCCTGCCAATGCAGGGGACACGGGTTCGAGCCCTGGTCTGGGAAGATCCCACATGCCGCGGAGCAACAAGGCCCGTGAGCCACAATTGCTGAGCCTGCGCGTCTGGAGCCCGTGCTCCGCAACAAGAGAGGCCGCGATAGTGAGAAGCCCGTGCACCGCGATGAAGAGTGGCCCCCACTTGCCGCAACTAGAGAAAGCCCTCGCACAGAAACGAAGACCCAACACAACCATAAAATAAATAAATAAATTTAAAAAAAAAAATTAAAAACTTTTGTTCTTTAAAGGACAATATCAAGAAAATGAAAAGACAAGACTCAGAATGGGAGAAAATATTTGCAAATCATACATCCAGTAAGGGACTTGTAACTGGAATATTTAAAGAACTGTTACAAATCAACAATAGAAAAAGACAATCCGGGCTTCCCTGGTGGCGCGGTGGTTAAGAATCCGCCTGCCAATGCAGGGGACATGGGTTCGAGCCCTGGTGCGGGAAGATCCCACATGCTGCAGAGCAATTGGGCCCGTGAGCCACAACTACTGAGCCTGCGCGTCTGGAGCCTGTGCTCCACAACAAGAGAGGCCACGACAGTGAGAGGCCCGCGCACCGCGATGAAGAGTGGCCCCCGCTCGCCGCAACTAGAGAAAGCCCTCGCACAGAAACGAAGACCCAACACAGCCAAAAATAAATAAAAATAAAAATTAAAAAAAAGAAAAAGACAATCCAGTTTTAAGATAGGCGAAGGATCAGAACAGAGATTTCTCCAAACAAGATGAACAAATGGCCAATAAGCACATGAGAAGATGCTCAACACCATTAGTCACTAGGATGTGTAAATCAAAACCACCACGAGACACCACTTCACACCCACGAGGAGACTATAATTACAAAGACAGTACCAAGTGTGGACACGGACATAGAGACATTGCTGGTGAGAAGGTGAGATGCTGCAGCCACCTTGGAAGATAGTTTGGCAGGTCTTCAAACAGTTGTCCATAGAGTTACCATGTGACCCAGCAATTTCACTCCTGGTTATACACCCGAGAAAACTGAAAACACATCCACACAAATGTTCACAGCAGCATTATTCACAATAACCAAAAAGTGAAAACAACCTAACATCTACCAACTGGTAACAGGTAAACAGATCGTGGTCTATCCACACAATGGAATATTATTCAGCCATCAAAAGGAATGAAGTACTGATAGATCCACGAATACACACATGGGTGAATCTTGACAACGTGCTAAGTGAAAGAAGCCAGACACAAAAAGCTACGTTTTGTACGATTCCATTTATAGGAAATGTCCAGAATAGGCAAATGCAGAGAGAGAGAAAGTAGATTAGAGGTCTCACGGGCTGGGGTGTGGGGGGCGGAGATGGGGAGTGGCAGCTCACGGGGATGGGTTTTCTTCTGGGGAGATGAGAATGTGCTGGAACTAGAGAGTGCTAATGGCTGCACAAGTTTGTAAACATGCCAAGAACACTCAACTGTCTACTTTTAAAGGGTGAATCTTATGCTGTGAATTATACCTCAAATTTTAAAAGTACTTAAAGCTAAAACAATTACCCCAGTGCTATGTTAGTACAGTCTCGAAGGAACAATAAACCAGGCCCCAACACAATTTGTAAAGATTTAACACATCACGAAGGAAGCGTGTGTTTGTGAGGGCATGCGGTTTCAGAGAGAAATGCAGACAGGTTAACAAGCATCGCGTCTGGGTGGCAGAATTGTGGGTGATTTCTATTTTCTTTTTATTTTCCGTATTTCCTAAATTCTCTACAATGAGTCAGAACAAAAACAAACATGTTTTTTAAAAACGAGCTGTGTCAGTGTATAATTAAGTCCCAGGCTCTGTTGCGCTCGGCTGGGGATGGCGCCTGTGTGGGGTGGGGCTCGGGGAGGGGAGGACTGGGGGGTGAGCAGGAGAAGCCTCATTCCCTGGGGCCCCCTCTCTGGGGCCATTGCTGTGGTCCAGGCTCTGCCCCGCACGGCCTCCTCACTGGCCTCATGGAAGGGCCGGCCCTCGCTGCAGAGCGGCCTCCTCCAGGCTGCCAGCCAGGCCTGCACCAAGGCTGCCTTCTCCAGCTCCCGCGTCGCCCCCAGCCCCCCAGTTCACAGCCACTTCTCTGCTCAGCCTGCTCCCCTCCCAGCAGGGCCGTCCTTTCTCTCCGCTGCTCACCTTTCATTCTACCTTCGAAGCCCAGCTCGGGCGCTTCTCCTTGTGGGGCTCTGCTGCTCCTCCAGCCAGGAGGGACCCTGGCATCATGAAGCTCCTGCTCATCTCAGAAGCCGGCTGCCAGGCCCCCAAGAGCAGCAGCTCTGTGACTCGGTGTATCCTAACGGCCACAGTTAGACTCAGATGCCGGGGGTTCTCTAAAGCCCTAAAAGCATTGGGCATTTATCTCGAGGCATTTTATGTTCGATGACAGTGTGTCCTTCGGGCCCTTGCTCTTGGTTCCAGGCAGACTCACGGTTACGCTGCCAGCCCAGCGATGCCCCCTTTGACTTTGGACCAAACCAAAGACCGTGTTGTCTGGAAACTATGACAAGATTGATGCGGAAAAGCTCCCGGTTCCCATTTTATGAAGACCTTAGTTTGGACCAACTGGAGATTATCGTGGCCGCAGAGGATGAATTTGGGTTTGCAAGGCCTGATACGGATGTGGAAAAGTTAACACATCCACAAGAAGTTGCAGATCACACTGCAGATAAGAAAGATGTACACGAACAAAGTACCAGACCTTTTCTCCACTGAGAGAGGACGGATGGTCCTGGGAGCGTCTGGACATGAGAGCACATTGGTATTTAAATTCCCCAGGTGTTTTGCCCTTTAAAAGTAAATCTATGGAAAAGGAGAGAAAAAGAGAGAAGAAACTAGCCATCAAACTCCTCACCTATGCAGAAGAGTGGAAGGACCTGCACTTCAGATGAGCTCAGATTCGAACCCCAGCTTGGACGCTCGTGCCTGCACGGACCTGCTGTGACCATGTCCTAACCTCCACCTGACGGTCACTCGCTGAAGCTGGTGTCTGACCGGCCCGGTGCGCGTGCTGACTGCCATGGAGGGAAAGCGGTGAGGGCCTCACACTCCCTCCGCACAGGGGCGACCGGCCCCTCAGGAGGACCCCACCTGGTTCTGCAGCAAAGCCTGACGGGGGTGAAGGCCCACCGCTCCAGCCCCCACGGTCTCAGGGTCCCTCACGTGGAGTCTGCCGGCCCCATGGGTCAGTCTAATAATAAGCCTCATCACAGCAACGCCCTGCGCGTGTACTTGGGACCCTCCCGGCAGGACACAGAGCATCTCAGGAAGCTTCAGGGCAGTCACTTTATCATCCCCAGTTCGCAGCTTACAGAACCACAGCTCAGGATGTGCAGACAACTTTCACCTAGGAAGAGGTGGAACTGGCTTCCAAAGACAAGCAGCAATGATTTCAGAGAAAGACCCCGGAATCACACACACCCCTCGCAGCTGAAAGGAGACAGAGCCTCTGGGAGCCCCCAGCCCAGCCCAGCCTGAGCCCACACGCCGCCCACCCAGGGTTGGCAGATATGTGAGGCCTGGCCGAGGGGAACGTGAGTGGCCACTGGCCATGCCCCCCGAGCCTCACTTCCCTTCTCCCTCTGACTCCCAGACTCCAAGTGGCTGGGGCAGTCAGATCCAGGACACAGGTCAGGTCTCACCAGGGAGAGATGGGCCAAGAAGGGTCCTGTCTGCCTGGGTCGGCATGGACCAACCTTTCTCAGAACTCTCCAGACTTGCCAGAAGGTCACCACTTAGCATCCCATCCCCACCACGCGCCGCCCTGCCCCCCACTCTGAAACAGATCTGTAGATAATACCTAAAGGGTATTTACTATGTCTGTACCCACACCCTGCCCTCCCCACCGATCTGAATTCTGATTACATTCTCCTCCAGCCCCGGCAGCCAGTAGCAGCTGGCAGGCACCAGGTCAGCACCAGCAAAGACAAGAGAGCTCTGCCTGGATCCTTCCTGCTCTGCTCTGCTCGGGCCAGGGGGGCCAGGTCCTCCCCTCCTGCCGTCCTGGTTGTGAGAACTGAGGATGCCTGGTTCTGGTACTCAGTGTACTCAGCAGGCTCAGAGTCAGATGGAATCAGTCTAGGAGGACTTCCTGGAGGAGGTGTGTTGCATTGATTCAAGCAGTAGAGAGGCAAATCCTGGCAGAAAGGAAGAGGAAAAGCATCCTAGCCTGAGGAACAGCTCCAGCCAAGGCTTGGAGGTAGGAGAGGACAGGTTTGGGGAGCTAGGGACACGACAGGGTAAGTGACCTGGCTGGAGTGGGTAGAGGGCAGGTATAGGCACACCGACGTGAAGGCAGGTGTAACTCATAGGAAGACTTGTCCTGCTGGCCCTGAGGTCTGTGGTTTCTGATCAGAGGAGCAATACTATGAAAGTGGTACCATCCAATGACCTGGGGGAGCCTTGGGCCCGCCCTCACCTGGCCCCTCCGACCCATTCCGCCCCAGCAAGCAGCAGGACTAGGCATCGGGGAGACAGCTGGCTTCCAGCACCGCCACCCCCGGCCCCCAGACATGCTCTCCCCCTCCGTTTCCCCCCACTCCAGATGTTTGGAGGGAGGGTTTTTCTGCAGGCCCAGGTTAGTAGATGTGCAGCTGAGGGGCCGGTTAACAGGGCCAGAGGAGCACGCTGGGCCTGGGGCTGGGGCTGGGGCTGGGGCCGAGGCAGCTGCAGCGGCCTAGAAGGCCTGGGGGCTCCCTGAGGAGGCCTGCAGCCCCAGCTGAGGAGCAGGAAGGAAGGGGACTGGGAGTGGGGGGTCCAGCCTCCTGGCTCCCGGCTGAGATGCATCGCATCCAGACACTGACTCTTCATTCCCACCCCTGCCCCACCCCGAGCTCCGGAAATTATGACCTTCCTGGCCCAGCCGCTTCACAGAGTAAGGCCCCCATTGCCCACAGGGGCAGGGACCATCCCTAAGTGGCAGGTAATCCTAAGTAATGTCATTCTTGGCTTTGGAAGGCATTGCATGGCTTTTTAAAAAAACAAACAAGTTTATTTCCCACCTGTTTTATTTGGGCAGATCCATGCACTAACGTGCAGATCCTGACAGCACACGGCCAGGGTCTGCGGCAGCGTCCACGCCAGGCCGCGACCGTGCTCTGCTGGCTCCAGCCCTCGGCTGCTGTCATGCCCTGACTCCCGTCCAAGCTTGGCCTGCCCTCCGCCTCCCCCGACAGGGACAGTGGAGGGCAGGAAGGACCCCAGGACGCCCTCCTTCCTCGAATTCCTGGGTGTTCTAAGGAAGCTTCCAGAGGAAGCAGGGAGCAGCAAGTGTTGGCAGAAAGACGGTCCACTTAAGAAGCAGACACACCCGAGTCTAAATTCCAGCTCCCGTTCTTACCCCTGTTCATCCCTGGCCGGGCTGCCTCACCTCTCTGCCCCCTTCTGCATCCGTTTGTTCATACGTTTATAAGCAAAGATGCCTGAGCGCCTGCATGGGCCAGGCACGGTACCAGCGGCGGGGAATCCTGAGTGACAGGAAGGACAGTGTCCGCCCTCATGAAACTCAGAGGGGACGGAGAAGGGAAGTAAGAGGATGACAGCAGGCGAGCGGGACGCTCTGGCAGTGCGGGGTGGCGGGGCCCTGCGGGAGTGATCGTCGGGGCAGAAAAGGCTTCCTGCGGGCAGCAGGGCCCCCCTGAGGCCTGGGCAGGGGAGCAGGACGCACGTGCTCAGCGGGTCTGCCGGCGGTGGCAGGGTGGCGCAGGTGGCACGTCCTGCAGCTCAGCAAGGAGCTTTGTCCTCAGGGTGTCGGGAGCCACGGGGATTTTAAGCGGGGTGTGTGTGCGCGTGACACGATCAGGTTTGTGTTTTAAGGTCCGTCGGACTCAGAGTGGGGAAGATCGGGATGAGTCCAGGACGAAGCGGGGGACCGGCTGGGAGGCTGCTGCACCCCGGGCAGGGGCGATGGCGGGCAGTGATGGGGGGGACAGGGTGGCCGCCAAGTCGTGGATCAGGAAAGTAAGTGACGACACAGAGGCTGGGGCTGGAACGCCCTCAGGAGGGGCATCGGGGGTGTTCAGCTCGAGGCCGGCTTGGCCACCCACGCGAGGCTCCACCGGCAGCCCCCGCAGCAGCCCAGGCTGCAGGCGTGGACTCGAGAGGGCCGAGGAAAGAGCCCCCAGGAGTCTGACATCGATAGGGTGGCACGGGCTGGGGGCCTGCAGAGAAGACTGAGGAGAGGCCAGTCAGGTAGAGGGAGCTGAGACCCCGTGAGACAAGGGCTGGGAAGAGCCTGCTGGGCTTAGGGAAGGTCTGGACCTTGGTGAGAACCACTGTGAGGGACCGGGAGCCGCAGAGGCCAGCCGGAGGTGACAAACGGAACAGCGTGTGCGCTGTGAAGGGGGAGTGGTGGCTGGAGGGGCCGTGGAGCAGAGCCTCCGAGACGGCACCAGAGCCCAGAGCCCTGCAGCCCACGGAGGCACTGGGGTGGTGCTGTCACCTGGAGATGCTCAGAGCAAGCCCCTTCCCGCTTCCCCTCCCTCTGCTCCCGCCCTCTCTCCGCCTCTCTTCCCGGTCTTGGCCCCAACTGCGGTGCCTCGGCTCCGAGGAGAGGGATGGGCCAAGGTCACTTCCAGCCCCAGACAAGTGCTGCGTTCCCTGCGCGGGGCATCCTTGGGGGGGTACCCTGAAGAAGTCTCCGGAGGGCGGGCATGGGAGGAGCCAGGGGCCAGACCTGCCCCTTCTCTCGGGGAGACAGGGCTCTGTGACGGGCTGTCCTCTCCAGGGCTGCCAGGGCCCCTCAAGACTCACTCAGCTGGAGACAGCGCGGCCCTCCCGCCCCTCCCCACCACCCAGACCCCTCCCGAGGGTCCACAGAGTCCTCCAGACCAGGTCCCGCTGGAACGGGACGGTTTTATCTCGGGGCAGGCGGAAGGAGGAGTTGGCTGCAAGTCCAAACACAGGTGTTGCGGCCAGTGAGGGGGGGCCGCCACTTTGGCCAGAGTCCCGGGGGGGCCACATTCCAGAACCACTGATCTTAGAGCCATCTGGCCAGAGAGGTCACAGCGGCTCGTAAAATGATGGTTCCCTTTCAGAAAGGAGCGAAAAAGCATCTGCAGGCCTGCCCCCATCTCGCTGGTGACGCCGCGGGAGTCCCCTCCCCTGCCTGGACCCGGTGACCCGCCGCCTCCGCCTGGTACTCTGAGGCCCTGCGCCTGGGCGGGCAGCCTCCACCCTGCGGCCTCTGCGGCGGCCCGAGCAGGAGCCCGGGCACCTGTGGCCTTTTCCGGCTGGTGTGCAGACTCCCACACTCCGGCGAGCGGCTGGCCACCACCTGGGCGCCAAAGGCCAGAAACAGGTGGACGATTACTCACAGACTCTCAAAACAGATCGCCCCTTCCCAGCCCCTGACCAGTCTTCTCTCCCTGGACGGATGGACAGATGGACGGCCGCACGGTCGGGGAGTGGGGGAGGGGTGCAGCCAGTGGAAGGCTGGCGGCCGGCACACAGATGCTGTCCCCACCTCTTCCTGGCTGGGATCTGGCCACCCCTCACCTCCCTCTGGGCTCTAAGGCTGCAGTGGGATAGAATTCTGAAACGAGGCTGTGAGCTCCCAGCAGACGAACTGTTTACCAGTTCTGTGATCAACACCCTGAACCTTCATTCCTCATCTGTAAAATGGGGATCATGGGACGTCCCCCAGAGATCTGTCACCAGGAGTGAATGAGGTGACGTCTGCTGAGCATTAGCCTAGATCCTGGTACCACAGCGGGCGTTCAACAAGCCTGAACCACAAGTGTGATGCTCATTACATACACTGGGGTTCACCTGGTCTTCATCACGTCCACCAGCTCTGCTTCGCTTTTCTACACCGACTTTCCGTCACATTCACCTGCCCTCACTCTTCTGTCTCAGAAGCTTAAGTCCATGGTGTATGCGTGGGGAGGGGTAGGGATGGGGGTCTAGGCATGCGATATTCCCACATCAAAGCTCGAGCTGCTGAAAGGCAGGGCCCTCGTTTTACTATTGAGCTCAGGCATTTCAGGCACTCGGCAAGGCTTGAATAAGCAAGTGAATAGATGGATGGAAGGATGGATGGAAGGATGGATGGATGGGTGGACGGATGCATGGATGTATGGATGGACGGATGGACGGATGGATGGATGGAAGGATGGATGGATGGGTGGACGGATGTATGGATGGACGGATGGATGGACGGATGGATGGATGGACGGATGGTGGGTGGACAGATGCATGGATGGTTGGTTGGATGGATGGATAGATGGATGATGGATGGATGGGTGGATGGAGGGAGGGAGGAAGGGAAGATGGATAAATGGATGGATGGATGAACACCAGGGGTTGGATCTCCTCTTCCCTCCAGATGTACCCAGAACCCAGGCCAGATCTCCACACTGGCGTCAGCTGCTCAGGAAGAGGCACTAATGCAGGAGGGAGGAACCTTGCCTCTGTCATCTCCCCATGGGGGAGGGGGGTCACCCCACTTCTTGGCTCTGCCCGGGGCCCATGTGCACCTAATCTCAGTCTGAGTGGCCAGCTCCCACCCCCACCCTGGGTGCCCCTGCCTCTCCCAGGTCTCTCAGGCCTAGGCCTGTAGGAGCTCCACGGGGCTGAGGAGACCCACAAGGGCCGAGGAACCACGCTGCTCCTTGGTGGCCCAGCTTGGGCCAACTCTCTCCCAGACCAGCATTTATGGCTGAAAGAACCCTCACAGGATCCCAGGGCCCAGCCCACGCGGACACTCTCCTAGTTCTCCGGGAGCCAAATTACCCGTGTTGAGACCTTCATCACACGCAGGGGGCTGCCCGCATGCCCGCCCACCCACCCACCTCGAAGCAGCCTCTGCCCCAGACGCATGTAGTAATCAACTCCCGGAACCTTGGGGAGATCCAAATACAGTAGCATATAATCATGGGGCCCGAAATAGCCGTGCCAGGGAGGCCATGTGCCACCTCGTGGTCCCTGGGGACCCCTCGGTGGGCCCCACAGCATGGCCGGGCTTTGGGCTTTCTCTGGCCGGCAGGCAAGTTGGGCGGCACTGACCATACCCACTGGATCACCCGAGAGCTCGGGGCAGCTCGGGAGCTCGTCCATGGTAGACCGGGCATCGCCATGGTCAGAGCTGCCCAGACCTCCAGGCCCACGTCCCACCTCCCGCTGGTGCCGGGCCGTGCGGGGCAGACGCCGCCCCCCTGCCCGGCTGACTCATGGACCGCCACCCTGGCCGAGCCTCTGGTCTCCTTCTGAGTCAACGCCCAGCTATCACCCTGCCACTCTCCGCGGGACCCTCACCGGCCCTCTGTCCCCGTCACACCCCTGGCTGGGCTGGGTGGTGCCTCCCAAGACGGTGCACTGTCATCCTAACTCCCAGAGCTTGTGGATGAAGAACCGTATTTGGAAGAGTCTTTGCAGGTGTAACTAAGTTAAGGGTCTCAAGGTGAGATCACCTGGATTATTGGGGTGGCCCTAAACCCAGTGACAAGTGTCCTGTGAGAGACACAAGCGGAGAGGAGGGGCCTCGTGAGGACGGGTGATGTGGCCACGAGGAACGCTGGCAGCCGACAGCCACGGGAGGCGGCTCTGAGGAGGACCCGCCCTGCTGACACCTTCATCTTGGCCTGCGGCCTCCGGACTGTGCAAGCGTCCGAGTCTGCTATTTGAAGCCGCCCAGGGGGCTTGGGGGGTCCCTTTCGTCCATAACTGGCTCTTACTCTTCCACGGGCGTCAGAATCCACTGGGGTGGGGGGCCCGTGGAAACGCGATTGCGGGCCGCACCTGCAGAGGTTCTGATTCAGCAGGTGCGGGCGGGGCCTGGGAGGCCACGTCTGACAGGTTCCCAGGAGGTGCTGGCGCCGGTGCCCAGGGACCCCGTCCGGAGAACCACTGCGCGACACGGTCCCTCCAGGCGGTGTGAGCCGTCCTCTGCCTGGGCCCCTGCCCCGAAGACACGGTCCTTGTCCCCGTGATGCCCTCCTCCTTCCCCCGGCGCTCAGAGGCCTGAGGAGATGCTTCCCCGAGGGGCCGCCTCCCACGCGCAGCCGGCTCCGCCTCTGCCCCAGTGGGAAGCCGCAGCCAGGCTCCCCCAGGCCTGTGGGTCAGTGGGCTGCAGTGCGCATGCTGCTCCTCGCGCGGCTGGCTCGGCGCTGTTCCTGGCGACAGGCCGCTGAAGCTCTCCACGAGTCGATGCTTATCAGGCACAGGCGGCCTCGCGGCCTCCCCTGGGGCGTGTCTGGGGTCTGAGCAGCAGCAGGGGTCTCTAGGGATCCACGGCGATGCCAGAGTGTCAGCAGCCTGGGCTCCCCTGGCAACCAACACCGTCCACGTGTCACGGACCGAATGTTTGCGTCCCCTGAAATTCGTGTGTTGAAGACCTGACCCTCTTCCATACGATGGCATGAGGAGGCGAGGCATTTGGGAGGGATTAGAGCCCTCACGAGCCAGGAGAAGGCTTCTGCCCGTCTCTGCTCCCCCAACGCGAGGGCACCGTCTGCAGCCCGGAAGAGGCCCTCACTCCCCAGAGCTCCACCACGGGCCCCGGTCTCAGCCTGCCAGCCTCCAGCTGTGAGAAATAAACTCCTGTTGTTCATTTAACTAAACTCCTGAGCCACCCATCTATGGCACTTTGCTACGTCAGCCCAACCCGACCTCACCCAACCCCAGAATCCCAGGGTGCAGACAGACGCAGGCCAAATCAGCGTCCGTGGGCATCCTCCAGCGGGGCACACGCTCCAAGGCCAGCCCTGGGAGGAGATGCACTGGAGACACCATGGTCCCAGAGCCCCCGATGGCCCACTGCCCAGGGCTCATCATCTGCCCACTCAGTGCCCTCAGCATGGCCCTGGGGGGTGGCTGAGTGTCACGGCGTGCGCGTGGACCCTGGGCTAGGCTGCCTGAGCTTTGACCCCGGCTCTGCTACGTACTGTGTCCCTTCCACCGAGTCCCTGCACCAGCTGTGCCTCAGTTTGCTCATCTGTGACATGGGGTGACGAGGTTAGCGGTCTAACCATCCCACAGAGCCGCGAGGTGAAGTGAGGTGTGAGTACCAGCGGCTCACACACGGAAGGGGCCGTAAGTGCTGGTCATCATTGGTCTGGGGGACAGCTGTCCCTCAGAGGAGGGTCAGAGATATGGAACAAGGGGGGTCTGCTCAGAAGCCCCCCAGGGAGACCTGCGATCCCTGTCCTCCAAGAGCCTGTGCGCTGGGTGGCATGGCTGGGCCACTTTCCTCCTCGCCCCACAGGCAGGTCCCCAGGAGACGGGCATGTTTGCAGACGGACCACCCACTGTGCCAGCCCCCAGAGACCAAGCATGCGGCCGTCACAGGTGACTCGGGCACGGGCGCCCTCCCCGCCCCCTCCCCCTCCCTCCCCCAGCACAGGCCCCGGTGTGTTTCAGATGGCAGCTGCGCTGGTTCTGACGGGGGTCTCGGGCTAGAGTCTGCACCGCCCTGGACTTGCTTCCCCGGCCCGGCAGAGAGCGGTGGTGTCATGGGGCTGCCCTTGTGGTGACGTGCTCCCCCCGGCGTGTCCAGGACGGGGCTGTTTTCTGTTTTCTCCCCTAATTTAGTCCTGCCACGGGGCCTTCCTGATTCCTCTCGGGCCCCACCCGGCCCAGGCCTGAGGTCGTTCTGGGCTGTTCTCTGCTCTTCCATGGACTCCCCTGCCACCCCCGGCCCTGCCTCACCCCCACCCAGTTTCTCTTTTCCCCCAGGCTCCTCTGGCTGCCGTGGTTTCTCTTGGCCGTGGCTCAAGCCTGGAGTGACGCGTCTGGCACGGCCACCCTCGCCCTCCCACACCGGTCGGGGAGGAAGCAAGTGTATGCAGGGGATGGGGGGGTGATGGGGGGCCAAAGAGCCTGGGCGCCGTGTCGGGCTGCGTGCCTGGGCCCATCCCCTGCCCGCTCCCCCCACCCAAACCCGCTTCCTGTCCCGTGGACCACGGGACGGAACCTCCATGGACATTCCAGGAACGTCCGTGGGAGTTTGCCCAGGGGAGGCGAGGAACAGCCTTCCCGGGGACCTGAGCCCCAGGGGCCTGGCTGCTGTGGACCTGCCGCCCCAAGTGCCAGCTCTGACCGCGGGAGGCCCTGACCCGGTCGGAGCTTCTGTTCCCTCATCTGATGGCAGAGACGGCCACTGTCACAGGGGCGCGTGAGGATGGAATCGGATCACGTGGGTGTGGCGCTGGCACGCGGGGCGCTCGACGGAGGCCATTCCCCCCTCTCCGCTCAGCCCGGCAGACTGGGCCTGCTGCTCCTGAGCCCTCCTGGGCGGGGGGGCCTGAGTCAGGTGGACAGCGTCTCACTCTGATGGAACACCCACCAAACAGAACCTTCAGGTAGGGTGACGCCCCCCTTCTCCCCAGCACACGCACACGCACGCGCGCACACACACAGAGGCACGTGCACACTCCGATGTCCTGCAGGCAGAGTGACCCGCGCTCCATCTTATACCAGATGCCTGGTCACCCCTCCGGCAGGTACCGCAAACCCAACATGTCCAAAGGAGCCTCGGCGTCCCCCTTGCCCTGTGCCCTCCCCGGCTCATCCCCTGGGGTTCATGACTCACCACTCATTCAACACGTTCTCACTAAGTCCCCACCGCGGGCCAGGCTCTCAGTGACCGGCCTCTCTGTCCACCCAGGTGTCCAGGCCAGAGAGCTGGCAGTCAGTGCGACTCTTCCTCTCCCTGGGCGCCCGCGTCCAGCCAACACCACCGTCCCCAGGAGTGACAGTGGTGGTAGTAGCCCCTCTGTGTCCTATCGAGGGACACAGACCCTTTTACTGAAACAGGAGAAGCACACAGGCCAGGAAGCTGCAGGCCTTACAGGGAGTAAACGAAGGAGCTGAGATTTGAACCCAGGCAGTCTGAGCCCAGAGCCCTGACAACCAGGCTTCTTGATACTCCCAGAGCCAGTCTGCTGCTCCTTTAGCCACTGCCCCCACCTCTCCTCCGGCCCCGTCACGTTCCCTTGGTGTAGGAGCCCGGCACCGGCTCCCCGTCTCCAGGCTGTCCTCCTTGACTGCCGCCAGGGTGATTTGCAATGATGCAAACTCCGGCTGGAGGTCCTGTGATGGCTCCCCAGGGCCTTAAGCATAAAGCCTGAATCCTGGGCCGCAGGGCCTCCGTGTCTCAGAAAGTGCAGGAAGTGCCTGTGCGGCCCAAGTGTGTAAAAGACAAGACCCTCAGGGTCCCCAAGCAGGCAGAAGACGCAAGTCACAGCGGAAACATTAACCTCAAAGTAAGTGTGAAGACGTCCAGTGGAAGTCTCTTCCCCCACGGAAACCTCTTTGATGCTCTGGATGAAATGTCCCGCTCTCCCCCGACCCCCCATTCCTGGCTGCCCCTACTCAGTGGGCACCCCAGCAATAGTCTGCCCTGTGGGGGGCTGGGGCGCGGCACGGCCCCTCCTAGCTTTTGACCCTTGACCGTGGCCTCGAGGGGCACACCCGGGCCGCCTGCCCTGTTCAGCTGTGGCCTGAATGGAGGGAGAGGAGGTGACAGGGCCAGAGGCCCAGCACATGCAGGGATGGAGGGGGAAATGGGGGGAGGGGGAGGATGGGGGAGTGGGGCCAACGGGCAGCTGGGGAGAGTGGGGTGTCTGGGCAGAGAGGGAGGAGACTAGCCTGGGGGTTGTGACCCAGCCCCCTCGGCCGGCCCTCTGTGCACGGTGGGTCCTGGGGAGGGGAGGATGGGGCAGGGACCACTGCAGGACCCACAGGCCAGGACACCAAGGCCTTTGTCTTGACACCGCACGTTCAGCCTGCCTCAGTTTCCCCCAGTCCTGTCCCCCAGCTTTGATTCCTCCCAACTACCTATGTCCTCTCCCATCAGACGTAGATGTACCTGAAAATTCAGTTGGTTCAGGCGGCATGCATTAGGCCCCTACTGCATTCCAGGCCCCACGGTGTGCACCCAGCTCCTGCCCAGAGGACCACGGCCGCTGGTCCCTCACCCATCCCCCCTGCTTCTGCTTCTGCCCTGGAACCACGACGCCCCTAGTGGACAGGACAGGAACTGCAGCATTCCATGGAGGGCTGGACGGGTCACCGGGGGCCAGTGAGTCTGGGACGCCGGGAGACGTGTGTCTGAGTTTGAACGCTCCCCCGCCACCAAAGCCCCGGGGTCAGAGCAGGCGAGCTGGGGGAGACAGTCCCTTCCTGACGCTTCTCTAGGGCGGCAGCCTCCAATGCCCACCCAGGCTCCGCGGCAGAAGGCCAGACATCCCAGGACGGCGGCCCCGGGGGCCCCACACAGGGAGGTCCCATCCCCACAGTCCTCCACAGGGTCTGGGTGCCTTCCTGCCCCGAGATACACACGCGCACGTACACATGACATATGACGATGACAGCCCCCTGAAGAAACAAAAGCCAGGAGCGCACTGTTGGGACGGTGGGTGCAGGGAGGAAGGGGCGCCCAGGCCCGCCCCCAGCCCCCCCCCCCACGACTCACAGAGACTGCAGGCTCCGCAGTTCCCACAGCGCCTCGGCGGGGATCCCTCCCAGCAGGTTGTTCTGCAGCATCCTGTGAGGGGAAGAGGCGGCTTGAAGGACTCCCGCCCGCCTGCCACGCCGGAGCCCAGCCTCAGAGCCCAGAGTCCTGTCCCACCCCTCCCTGGCTGGAGGTCCAGGGCGCTGTGCACGGGGCTGGGAGAGTGCCTCAGAGGAACTCTGGGGAAAAGGCCGGGCTGGAGAGGACCCTTGGAAGCAGAGGAGACACGGCCGGGGAGCGGAACGCGGGATCCTCTGGCCGTCTGCTCTGGAAGGACGTGGGCAAACGCACGATCTCCTCCCCAGGCCTGTTTCTCCGTCTGCAGCCGAGAGGCCGGGGCTTCTTCGGGGAGGGGGAGGATGTGCAGGGCCCAGGCAAGTCTGCCTTTGTGGTGTGCGTGTCTACAGAGACAACCTGAGGCACCCAGATCGGAGTGTCAGCACCATCTGGTGACGCCATCACTCATGACCCCACAAAAGCAGGGACATGCCAGCTGGGGGCACGATCCGCTAGGGAGGCTGCCCTCCTGGACCCTCGGGGCAGTGAGTCAGAGAGCGAGAAGGGGAGAAACTGGGGTCTGGGGCCTTCAGGTGGCACTGCTGACCCCAGCCAACCCCGGCCACCAGAGCTGTGCTCAGAAAATCGAGGAGGCCACTCCAGGGCCTCGGGGAGTCCCTGAAGCCTCAGGGCCCTGGACAAGGGTCCTGCTTGCCCGGCCGTAAGGGAGGACCTGGGTGGCCGCTGCCACCGGAACGTCCTTCCCTGCTGGCCTCTGGAGAGGAGGAGGAGGGGGCATGTGGGGCGGGCCCCCCGGGGGGTGAGGGAAGAGCTGGGGGCAGGAAAGAAGGAAGCCGCCCCACCCTGACCCGCACACCCATTGGGCCCTCCTGGGCCAGGTACAGCCCCAGGAACAGCACCTATTGCAGGATGGGCTGCTCTGGAACTGGGAGGGACCTCCAGGGAGACCTACTGTGTGCCAGGCTTGCCGTCCACCCTCCCTCTAGGCATTACCCCACGCAGGAGCTCTGGCCACATCTGCCCCTCACCTGCCCCGACGGGCACAGGGCAGGTGCCCTCAGAGGTCCAGGCATCTCCCCACACACCTGGGGCAGAAAGAACTGTGGCTTCCCTGAGGACAGCTCTGGTGGGGGGCAGGTGGGGGCAGTGTGTCTGGGCTCTCAGCCTTCAGGACTCTGCAGGACAGGGATCCCCACCTACGGTCTCGGGAAAAGGCACGGGCAGGGGCTGACCCTCTTGACCCAAGCCTGGCCAGACCTTTGGAGAACCAGCGCAGGAAGGCGGGGACCCTAGCAGTAAGACTTCCAGGTCAGGTGTGGGGCTGGGCGGGAGGGACAGGGGAGGGGTTCTGCCACAGCTGCTCAGAGAGGATCAGAGAGGGACCCCTCTTTTTTGGTCCTTCACCTCTGGAAGGGCAAAGGGGAGGCAGAGTGTCCTGCAGGGACAGCCAGGCGTCACCCACCAGAAGGAAGATGAAGTTCAGACAAGGGCCCCTGGAGCAGCTAAAGTGACCGCCTCCCAGCACATAAAGAGGTTATCGTGCTGATGGCGGGCTTTACTGCTCTGTTTTTCTCGCAGGTCTGAAAACAAGTAAGGGAAGGCACTGCGGAAGGAGAAACCGTGGCGGACGCCAGGAAGTACTTCTTGCCCAGATGCAGGTGGAATCCCTGCTGTGAAGACGCTGAGTAGGCGGGCACCTTCCCCGAGACCACCCACCCATCCCTGAAGCAGAGAAGTGGACACGAAGGCTTTGGGGAACTGGGGTGTCCTCGGGGGGCCGCTGGGGGGCAGTGGCGGTGGGAATGGACACCCTGGCTGCCCTCCTCTCCAGCCGCAGCCTCTCCTGCCGCCCGACCTGCTGGGCCGCACCGTGTCCAGAGGGCAGGGCTGCGGCTTCCGGGAGGCTTTGATCAATTGCCTGACGCAGGCGAAGAAGAAAGAGGCTCGACCCTAAGCTGGGGGCTTAGGAACAGGACGCGAGTCTCACATCTTCTAAAGGCCCAGCAGACAGATCCCCCGCTCACCAATCCGGCTGCAGGTCTGGGCCTGCCGCTGGGCACGGACGGGCCACCACGCAGACCGCCTGGGCCACGTCTGGCTCCGGGGGCCTCCCCATCCCCGGGGAAGCGATGCTGGTGGAAGCGGGACAGACAAACCGAGAGAAGAGGCAGGAAGGACTGAGGGCCGGCAGGATGGGAGAGCAGGGTCTGCAGCAGAGCGGAAGGAAGGAGGGACAGGGGACAGAGGCAGAGCGCCCACGGGCAGAGAGGGAGTAGGGCAGCACGAGAGGCCAGAGCCCTGGAGCCAGAGGCCAGCAGTACCAGAGTCAGATAACGTAGAGAAAGGAGAACGCTTGGAGGTGGTCTGGGGGCTGCTGACACGCTGGAAGCCTGAAGCTCACAGGCCAAGTGGGCAGGGCCACCGCCAGCCTATTAACAACTTGGAGCAAATTAGAAAGATATTCCTTTCTAGATGGAAGTAGCCCCAAGGCTGGCACAGGGCTAGATTTCAGCCCCTTCTCACCCCTCAGGCGATGGTCTTGTGCAGTGAACAACCTGCTCAATTGTACAAAGAAGACCTGCAGGTCAAGTTGGGGCTGAGGAGGCAGGAGAGTGTGGGAGCGACTCACCACTTTAGGGAAATTTCAGATGGTCCAGGATCAGCACCCGGGCTCCTCCTCTTCTTCCCAAGCCAGTCCCTGTGGTGACGAGCCCTCCCGAGGAACCTCTCTGATCCACCCTCAGACCCCCTGCATCCCCTTCTCCCACCTCCTTTCACCCACACTCATCACAAGAGCAGGAGTGGGGCCCGGGGAGGACAGTCGCAGTTGGGACAAGGTGAGCTGTGGACTGCGGTTGGGGAGAGGGTGCCGTAGCGTCCCCTTTTGTCCAATAGGCTGTGGGCTCAATGCAAGAGAATAACACAAGGTCCTTTTCAATTCTCACTTTCCTTTTGCTTCAGGGGCAGAGACGCCTAGGAACTGGAGGAGGGGAAATGTTTGCAGACAGAATGGGACGCAATGCTGTAGCCAGAGACCAAGCCTGGGGCTCGAGAGGAAGGGGGTCCAGAGGAAACCAGCGGAGATTCCTCCTCTCCAGAAACTGTCCTACCCTCCCAGCCTGAGAGGTCCGGGGGGCACGTGGGTCTGAATCTGACCTTGACCCTCAAAGACCTGTGCTAACGGGCACTATTCATGTTACGGAAAGGAGAGGAGGTCACTTCCCTACATTGTGGCCTAAGCATCAGGTGCTGTTATACGTTTGTTTACAAATCACAAAGTTTGTTACAGACAGGGCGAAAGCAAAGACATGGAAATAATTAAAATGAAAAGTGAAGATAAGGAAATGAGCAAGCCAGTGGCAAACCAAGACACAGGTTACAAAACTTCCATTTGCCCAGAGTTCTCCAGGCTGCACCTCCATGTAAAGTGGGACTTAGACTTACAGGATTTTCAGGCTGTAGAGACCAGAGAACGCCTGTCCCGGGATGTGCGAGAGGCGGTTTCCAGAGAGACGCCTGCAAGTCAGAGAGGGGGGCCGGTGGGTGATGCTGGCAGGGAGCCGGGCAGGGCGGTGGCCCTGGGTCAGCATCCTGGGCCGTGGGAGGGAGGCTGGTGGTGTAACTGCACTGCTAACTGCACAATGACCCTGCAGGGGGCCCACTAGGACCCCCAGCCTTCAGAGGAGGAAACCGAGGCTCGGGTCACAGAGGGTGCCTGGTGTCTCCCTGGACCCGATTACCACTAGGCCCACGTCCACCGCGTCCATCCACAGCGCTGACCTGCTTACCCACCATCCCCCTGCGTTGCCTCCCGTCACCAGTGGAGTTAGATCAGACGGGCGTGTCTGGGTCTCCCTGTGCCCTAAACTACACAGAAAACCCCACTAGTCCAGAGGGCAGGAAACGGGGTGTCGGAATTAGTCTAACCCTGTGGTCTAATCAAGCGTTTCCACGTTTGTCATGGGTGACCATCAACTCCAAAAGGAGCAAACAGGACGGAATACGCCGATGCACGTCCTCAGTGCTAAGCCTGGTGGAGCAGAGCCTGCTGAGGACGGAGCAGGGTCTCTTAGGCATCCCTGGACGCATCGGTTCTCACTGAGAGGCCTGCCGACTGCCGATGTGGAAATCGTGCTGACACAGCTCAGAAGCCATTTTTAAAAAATATCTCTCTACTAGGGGACTTGCCTGGCGGTCAGGTGATTATCTACTGCAGGGGGCGCAGGTTCGATCCCTGGTCAGGGAACTAAGATCCCTCATGCAGCATGGTACGGCCAACACACACACACACACACACACACACACACACACACACACACACACACACACACACACACACACACACACACACACACACACACACACACACACACACAGTCTTTTTATTTGACATTTGTTGTTTTAAAAAAACACATGGAAAGGCATCGTGACCTTTGGGTTCCCTAGGTGGGCATCTTGCCTCTAAAATAGGCCCGACCCCCTCCCGGGGAGTGGAGGATGGAGGCCCAGCAGCCCCCAGGGCTCAGGCTGTGCCCGTGTCAGCCTTCAAACTCCTCCTTGGAAGGCGTCCCCACCCACCCTGCCCACTCGCTGACGTGGCGAGCCCGGGTGCCCACGCCAGGCGCCCTCTCGTCTGCTCCGGGCAGACTGAGTGCACCCTTGGGGGGCCGTGTCTAGGGCCAGGGTGAGGAGGGCTGTGCAGGAGGAGTGGGTCAGGGCCAGGGGCCCCCAGTCTGAGAGTTTAAGCAAAGCCGGTAGAGCCCCAGGATCGGTGGTGATGCCGAAACAAGAACCAGCAGGCTGGGGGTCGGGGGAGGAGGGGGGCAGGGTTGGGAGCGGGTGACCTGGCTGCCTGCAGGGGACGGTGGACACTCTGGCCAAGGACATGACTCTCTCACGTGAGGCACTAGAGCACGAGGCCAGCCTGCAGGGTTCCAGGCCATGGGGAGGGATCAACCAGGGAGGACTTCCTGAGGGAAGTGGGCCTTGTGTTGGCCCTGACAGAGTGGAGAGAGAGATGGTGGGCCTGCTGGGCTGGAGGGGAAATCTGCTCAGATGCAGGAGGGCTCCAGGGACGGGCAGGGGGACGGGCCTCCCTGGAGCAAAGCTGGCCGGGTGGGCTTGGGCCAGGTGAAGGAGGGTCCTCGAAGCGGCTCCTTTGGATTGTGGGGAGCCAGAGAAGGCCGTGGAGCTGGTAAGAGGCACCCTGAGATGGGCAGAGTGTGTCAGAGAGAAGGTAGGTGGTCTGTCCTTAGGGGCTGGGGTGGCCCCAGGGGAGGGGACGTCAGGGCAGCAGCAGCAGCAGGGATAGGTACGGGGGACCTTCAGAGGAAGAGCCACCAGGACCTGGGGAGCGGCCGGCGGCCGGACACAGGGGGCAAGGGCAGGTCAAGGATGACCCCAGGGAGAGGAGCAGCGCTGACAGAAAGCCGGTCGGCTTCAGGGCGGGAGAGGCTGGATGTCCGAGTTCCTCTGTCCCCACTGCCCGCCTCGGGCCCACACCTGGGCAGGTGGGGCTGACCCCACTCAGAAGAGCTCCCCACGGCCGTTTCCACTGGCTCCACCCATCCCCCTGGGGACCCCCAGTTCCCTGTGTCAGAGGTCACAGTGCCCGCCTCCAGCCCCCGCACCCCACCCCCCCATCTACTCACAGCTCCTCCAGGAAGCGCAGGTTGAGGAAGAGGCCAGGCCGGAGCTCCGTGAGGTTGTTCATGCTCAGGTCTCTGCGGGAGAGAAGGGCGCGGGCAGGCTGTGAGCTGCGTCCTCCCCGGGCCGTGCTCCCCCTGCGCCTCCCTCCTCCCCCCTCCCTCCACGGGACGGGCTGTGATGAGGGCCACAGAGGAAGCCGACCCCGTCGGGGATAGGCCAGAGAAAAATTCAGAGGATGTCAGAGCAGGACAGGGCCAATCAACACGCAGGATCCCTCATGGACGTTTTACCCGAGACCACCGCCACCCCGTGGGCTCCTGGAATCAGCCCCAGACTCACCAGGGGGTTGCCTTTTACTCAGTCCCTGAGCCCGTGGGATTCCACAGCCCTCTGAGGCCTGCAGTCTCTCTCCTGTTGTCTCTCCCCCAACCCCAGCAGGCTCCTTCTACTTTTCTCCAACCAGAGGGCCTGGCCCCTGGTACATCCCTGAGGAGTCCCACCTTAGACCAGTCTCGCCTTCCCATATTATCTGAGAGACCCTGAGGGTGGTTTCTGTGTCACTGCCCTCCAAGATACCCTGCACACAAAGGAATCACAATACTGTGGTTGTGTAACAGCTGGCGTTTACTGGACGCCCACTTTGTGTCAGGCACAGGCTAACCTTTATCCAAATACAGTAAGTCCCCTACATACGAACCTTCAAAGATGCGAACGTGCGCTCGCATGTCCAGTCACATAAGTTAGTTCACGCATCTGGCGTACATTGTCACGTGCGTGCATCCTCTACAAGTGGTTGTGTTTTTGTGTACTTTGCAGTACTGTATAGAGTACAGTAGTACAATACCTTTATTTCAAGCCCAGGATGTCTGAAAGCAAGCGTAAAAGCAGCGGTGGTGTAGCTGGTACTGCTAAGAAGCGCCAAGCGATAATGATGGAAACAAAAGTGAAAATAATTGAGAGAGTGGAGCGAGGCAAAAAGATGTTAGACATCACTCATTCTTATAACATGAATCGTTCAATCATTGGCACGAATCTAAAGAACAAGGACAAGATCATGGAACATGTGAAGTCTGCTGTGCCGACGATGTTGACAAAATATCCAAGGAGCATGGAAAAGTGATGGAGGAGATGGAGAAACTTCTCAGTGTGCGGACGCAGGATCAACATCAGTGCTGAGTCCTGCTCAGCTTAACGCTGATTCAAGAGGAAGCTAAAAGCCTTTATGAAGACTTGAAGAAGAAACACGGCAAAGAGTCAGAGGACACATCTTTTAATGCCAGCCATGGCTGGTTTCATCGGTTCAAGGCTAGAGCCGGCCTTCACAATGTAAAAGTAAGTGGAGAGGCAGCAAGTGCAGATAGGGTAGCTGTCCAGGAACTTCCAGAAACACTTTGAGAAATTATTGATGATGGTGTGTATCTACCCAACCAGGTTTTTACTGTGGATGAGACACAACTGTACTGGAAGAGGATGCCAGACCGAAGTTACATCAGTAAGGAGGAAAAGTTGACGCCTGGCTATAAAGCAGCAAAGGATAAGCTAACTGTTGTTTGGTGGCAATGCTTCTGGTGATACGAAGCTGAAGCCTCTCTTAGTTTATAATTCAGAGAACCCAAGAATCCTTAAAAACATAGCCAAGGGCTCTCTTCCTGTTGTGTGGAAGCGTAACCCCAAATCCTGGATTACACAGGCCACTTTCCAGGACTGGTTTTTCCTCCACTTTATCCCAGAGGTAGAGAAATATTGCTTGGAGAAGGACATCCCATGCAACATTCTTTTGCTGCTCGACAATGCTCCGGGCCACCCCCCATTCATGGATGACTTTCATCCCAACGTCAAAGTAGTGCATCTGCCACCGAATACTACATTGCTTATCCAAACTATGGACCAGGGAGTTATAGCGACTTCCAAGAAAATTATTTACATCACACTTTTTGTCAGGCAGTAAAGGTGAATGACAAATCAGGAACAACCTAGGGACAACTTTAGAAGGACTATAACATCTACAAGACCATAAAAAACATTGACTTTGCATGGTGTGAGGGTATGGCGGTCACCATGAACGGGGTTTGGAAGAACCTTTGCCCACAGTTCGTTCATGATTTGTGTGGATTTGAGAAGGTGGATGAGGAGTCTGAAGAGGTCTGTAGCAACGTAGTGACCCTCAGCAAGAAGCTGGAGCTAGATCTGCAAGAGGACGACTTCACTGAACTCCTGGCTGTGCAACACGAGGAGCTTACTGATGAAGACGTGATGGAATTGGAGGCCCAGAGAAAGGACGAAGAGAGACAAGAGGAAGAAGAAGTAACTGAAGAACTGAAGAGATTCACGACGCAGGAAATGGCAGGGGGATTTCTTTATTTGAGGAGGCAGTGTTAGTTTATGAGGCACAGGACCGACCCAAACGTAGAATGATACACGAAGGCTGCAGCAAGCTACTCAGAATGCAATCCAGTGCTACCTTGTCATCTATGACGAGAAAAAACAGCTACGACCCAGACATCACTGGATCGTTTTTTCAAGAGGGTGGATAGAATTAAATCCAGCAAGGAACCAGAACCTGTGCCATCAACCTCAGGCGTGAGTGAAATTGCAGCTTGCCCTCTGTCTCCTATTGCTGACGATCCTTCAGCCCTACCATCTCCCACCTCCTCTCCCTCCTCCAATCAGTAACTGTTCCTGCCTGTTCACTCGATGCCAGCCCCTGTATACCAGCTGTTGTAACTGTAATATTGTCCTTTTCAAGGTACTGTACGGTAAAATTAAAAATGTTTTCTTTATTTTTTGTGTTTGTTTTTTATGCATTGTTTGTGTGTAAAGTATTATAAACCTATTACAATACAGTACTCTATAGCCGACTGTGTAAGTTGGGTACCTAGGCTAATTTTGTTGGACTTACAAATAGGATTTACAGACGCGCTCTCGGAACTGACCTCGTTCGTGTGGAGGGAGACTTACTCTAATTCCATTTAATTCTCACAACAACCCCAAGGTGGATTCCAATGTTACCTCCACTTTACACTCAAGGAAGCAAAGAGGAAAATGCTGAACATTTCTAATTTGAATAAGATTAAATCTATTTTCAACGGAAAAAAAAAAGAAAGCAAAGAGGAAAAGAGGGCTGAGGTCAACTCTCTCCTTGGTTTACCTGCCAGACCTCAGGCTGTTAATCACTATGACCCTTGGTTTCCTCATCCGTAAAAATGGTTGAACACCACCAAACTCCTAGGGTCCTCGTCAGGATTCAACGAGCCAGGGCTTACAGACTGCCTAGCAGCGCACACACATCAGTCCTGCCCCTCGGTGACCTGTGGGAAAGCGTCCCAGCCCAGCAGGCCTGCGGTAGGCAGCAGGGGTGACCTCAGCCTGCCGCCCTGCCCTGCCCCAGCGTTTTCCCCCTAGTCTGCGCCCGGGCAGCAGTTGATGCTCGGGCTGCACATGTGCGTCTCATACACTTGGGGTCCCTCCTGTCTCAGACTCCGAGCAGCTGCTGCTCGCCTCAGCCAGCTCCCCCCGCCTGAGGGCACAGGGTGGACCCAGACCAGCCCACCGTGTGGCTGGGCACCACCCGCTGCCCTTCCTGCAGCTCCCTCCGCCCCAGGGGCGCACTTTCACTGCAAACCCCAGGGTCTCCATTTTCCACAAGGAACGCGTGTGACGTGTGTGCTGGAAGTAGGGTGCGAGTCAGGGGCTCGGGGCCCAGCTCCGACCTACGAAAAGGCTGTTTAGGCCCCAGTGTTTTATCTCCGGTGAAGCCTGGCCTCTGGATGCTACGTGCTCTGAGGAAGGAAGAATCGGGGGCAGGTAGAGCCAAGGCACCGGCAGGCCCCCGTCCTGCTCCACATGGGGACCGAGGGGCCGTCCCGGGCCTGCCCGTCCAGAAGGGCGAGCTGTGCCTGCTTGGCTGGCGGCCGCAGAGCCACAGGGCGCGCTGGACGGTGGCGGGAGGGGACGGTGAGGCCACGGGAGCCCAGGCCGCAGACCATCCTGCCCGGCCCCAGGCCCGGCGCACAATCAGCCCGGCAGGAAGGCTTGAGGAGCCACAAAAGCAGGTACCTCTGAACACGTACGCCGAGCATCTCTGGACGTGTCTCCACAGGCGCTCGCGGGCATGTGACTCAGGCCCCATCACTCAGCCGTCTCCCCGGGGGCCGCACCTCAGAGGCTCTGATGCGGCTCTATGCCCCCCCGGCCCCCACCCCGACGAGCAGCCTCACTGTTCTCCTCGGGGAGGAGGGGCCTGCACTCTGCCCGCCCCGCGTCCTGCCCGGGACAGCGCCCAGCCCAGCTGCAGGGCTCCGTGAGGGGCAGGAGGGGGGTCCGCCGGCCCTGCAGGAAAGGGCTGGGGCTGGCACCAAGGAAAGGGGGGCGGAGGAAGACGTGGAGCCGCGGAGGGAGACGCAGCGGGGGCTCCAGGCCCAGCCGCCGGCCTTGGGGACCAGGGGGCTGGCACGCGGGCCTCGGGAGGAACCTGCCCTCGGGAGCTCTGACCCGGGAGTCCGGTGAAGGTGGCGGTCCTGGGGGAGGTCACCCCGGGCGCCCAGCCGTCCTCGCCTGGACCAGGGCAGGGAGAGGGGCGCGGGCCGTGCGAACGTGTGAGCACTGCGAGTGTCAGGACTCGTGAGCCCCTGCAGCGCCTGTCTTGTGAGGCACCGGGCATGCGTGTCGCGGGAGGGCACGTTTGTGCTGTATTCACGAAAGTCACAAGCATTCTCCAAGTATCCTCATGTTATCAAGACACAATCTCTCTGGGAGAAACTCACCCGGCTCGACCTCTCGGGTGGAACTCTTTTCGGCTGTGACCTTGGGCGAGCGGGGCTCCGCCCCTGGCCGGGAGGGCGCAGGCTGCTCGGGGGGGGCTGCTTGGGGCCCAGCCTGTGGGTGAGCTGGACACCGAGGCCCCGCCTCAAACTCTGCCCCACCGCTGTCGCCCCGTGAGCACAGCCAACGCGCGTAGACGCACGCACGTTTAGACGCACGCACGCACGTTTAGACGCACGCACGCACGTTTAGACGCACGCACGCATGCGTACACGCACACAACTGCTCTCCGGGACGGGCTTTGTGGGTGCCTGAGCTACACAGTTACACAGAGAGGCCCACTCGGGAGGGCACGCTTGGTTTAAGTCTGAACACTTCTGGACGCGAGGCACCATGTTTCGTGGCGGGCACTGCCCGCTGCATCTCTCAACTCAACTGCAGGGGCGAGAGGCTGGGTTGCAGCCCCACCCCGAGGCCTCTTCCCAGCAGCCCTTGGGGCACCCAGAGGGGCTCTGTGTGCTGGGCTGGACACAGCCATGGGCAGGGGGACAGAGAGGATCGATGAGCGAGGCTGGCAGCCCGAGCACAGGAAGCGTTTTCAGAGCTCGACCCTGTGTAGCAAGTGGACCACCAAGGAAGCCGGGAGAGGCGGCGTCGCCGTGGAGACCAGGAAGATGCTGGGGAACTGAGGGGCAGAGAGCAGCAAGACCCAAACTTGGACGGAGTGGGGGGTAGTAGGAGACCCGCCCCCAGGGCCATCTGGCTGACACCCAAGGGCCCTGGGGGATTTGTTCTGTTTGCATTTTTCCTATAAGCGGGAGAAACAGCAGACGGCAAAGCCCCTGGGTCCTGCTGGGTGGGCCTGGGAGGACTGTCCCCACCGGTTGGAAGAGAGACCAGGAAGCAGGGCCCATCTCTGCAGCCAAGTAAAGAGCGGCCAGAGTGACCGGGAGATCAGGCGTGGCTGTGCCCCAAGGCCACCTCTGTGAGGCCCTCCCAGCACCCCCCGGCAGAGCTGAGCAGCGTCCTGCGTCCTACGCGGTTTTGTTCAAGCTCCTGCAGGGGCATTAGCTGGGCTCCTGCTCTGTGCTTGGTGCTGCCCTGCCCCCATCACCACCCAGCGCAGCACTGATGAGCCCGTGGGCCTGGCCCTGCCACGTGACACCTCCCAGCCTCTGTCTTTCCATCTGTGAAATAGGGATCACGATGTACTTGCCTCACAGGAGTTGGAGTGAGAATTACATGAGTCATTAAACTGTACGAGTTAGTAAAATAAACTCAGGGCTCGCTCAGCATGACTTCTTATTAATGTGCTCACCAACTGAATTATGATGATCAGGACACAACGCCCCATGTGGCCAGGAGCTCCCTCAAGGCAAGGACTTACTCTCAGTGCCCTCTGCAGCCTCCAGGCCTGGGGGTACCTGACACACAGGGGCTGCACTACACACCGAGTGAGTGACCACAGCCTTGCCCGGCCTCTGCGCCTGTGGCTGGCAGCCCTGGCACTCAGAGGACACTGGCTGATCTCCTGTGTCACTAAGAGGCAGGTGACAGGAGAGAGGGCTCGGATCTGGGGTCAGGGGCCTGGTCCAGTCAGACCCACTTCACCCTCCCTTCCAGCCCCTCAGATGGCTGGTTTCCTTTCTGACGGGCGGCTGTGGGCTCCGAGTGCCAGGCTGGGGGGACACGGACGGCGCGGGGCCAGCTCCAGGCCCAAGTTCGCAGTGTTGCTGGGGAGGGTTGTTTATCACAGAGCGACGAACCCTGCGTTTGTACCCTGCTCCCTGGTCACCAACCGCTCCCACCGCCGCTCTCCCTGTTGGGTTCTAAACTGTCCGTCTGGACTCAGAAGGGGGAGGGCAGAGAGAGATGGCCTTGGGGGCAGAAAGGGGGGTACGTGGGATGCAGGCGGGTCTGGAACGGAAGGCGCCGAAGACGGGGGGGCTCGCCGTGCACACGGGGCCGGCCGAGGGCCTTGGGGCTCCTGCATCCCTGCCCGCTCCGCAGCGCTGGGAGCACCTGCCAGCTACTATGACTGCCCAGAACCCCTGCACTTCCAGACTCCCCTGAATGGCGTCTGTGCTCCTTCAGTCGAGAGGGGAGACAGACACCGAGGGGGACCCAGCCCCCGAGGCCCCGTGCCAGCTGATGGAACGGGGGCTAGAATTGCGTCTCCTGAGGACGGCGCGTCTTCCTTCGTCCCCTGACTCCTCATCAGGGGGACGGGTACTGGCTGTCTTCTTGGAGGCTCCTAACTAGTCGACACAGAGTTCTCTCAGATTTCTGCAACTTTCACAAATTTCCCAACAAAGGAGTGGCTCCAACCAGGGCAAGAGCATCCACCATCACACACACAACAGCACCACCTCAGGCTCACAGGCCTTGCACAAACCCCTGTGTGAGAACAACACTGTATTTTTAAATTGAAGGGCTACTGCTTGATTCTGCCCTGTCTTGGCTCCCCTGTTTGTAAGGACATCTCCAGCCTGGCTGGGGGGGCAGGAGGGCTTGAGAAGGAGGCGGGCGGCATGGGGGATGGGAAGGCAGACGCCGACGGGGAGGGCTGGCACCTGACTCGGGAGTCACTGGGGGTCCCCATGGTTTCTAAGCCAAGACCAGGCTTGTGCAGGTCAGAGGGAACCAGGGAGAGACGGGGAACCCAGAGCGCCGTCAGGTGACCCGGTCAATTCAGGCGGGCGGGGGGCACAAAGCAAGGGAAGGCGACATTCCTAAACGTCATGTGAGAGGGGAAAGGTAGGGTTTTTTAGCGCTGGGCTGTAAGACCACAGGAGACAGGGAATGTGGCTCACGGTAGTGTGATACTTCATCTATGGATTTGTCTCCTCAAGCTGACAGCAGTGAAAGGAGACCAAGGCCAGGAGAGATGCCTCCCACTTAAAGATGCTGCATTCGGGAAATCGAGGTTTGGCACCAACTTCAGGCCAAACCCTTGTTTCCACCTTCTGCTTCTTGGAAAAGGGAAAGTGCCAGCTGGAACACCAGGTTGAGGGTGTGGGTGCCCGGGTGGGGTGAGGGAGGGCAGCCTCGGAGGTGGAGAGGGTCCCAAGCCTGCCCTGACCCTCAACCCTGCAGGGGAACCCCTTTGTTGGGCAGCCGGCCGCCTCAGGCTAAGGGGACTTTGCTGTTCTGCCAGGCAAAGTGGCCAAGCTGGGGTGGTCCCAGAGCCCCTGCCCTGATCAGAGGTATTCCCCCTGCCCCGGTGGTTGGTCCTAACCCTCCGAGCCACGCTGTGTAGGCCAGCCCTCCACCAAGCCCCGAGCAGGCGAAGGCACCGCAGAGCAAAGATGGGACAGGCTGCCTGTGTGTCTGCTTCCCCTGCGTGGGTCCCTGCTGCCTGCCCAGCCAAGCCCCCCACGCGGAGAGGCCGGAGGGTGGTGCTGCGCCCAGTCAGGGCTGCTGTGTGCAGCCCACGAGCACAACGGGCCAGAGGCTCCGGTAGCCACACAGCTGGCTCTGCCCCTTCCCTCTGGAGATGGTCCAGACCTTCACCGCCCGTACTGACGGTTCACATTTCAAGTCACTGAAAGTAAATCAGAGTAAAAATTCGGTTCCTCGGCTGCGCTGGCCACGTGTGGCTACGACGTGCGTGTCCTTGGGTGTGTCCTTGGTGTCCTATCAGCAGCACCCGGACGGCCCTGCAGTTGGCCTGGACCGTTTCCCTCCCGGCTCTGCCGCCTGCCAGCTGTGTGACACGGGGCAAGTGACTTCGCCTCTCTCTGCCGCGGCTCCTCCCTGGTAAAAGCACTTTGCCAGCGTCTGGCACTCGGTGACCAACCCGCCTCCAAGGCTGCCGCTCACCATGGCCCAGCTCGCGTGCCTCCACCCTCCAGCCTCTCACGCCACCGCCCAGCCGTGTGTCATTCAACCAGCATTTATTAAGCGCCTACTGAACACCAGGCACTGCGCCCGGGTGCTGAGCTGCCGGGTCCAACAATGCGGGGTTCCTGCCCTCTGAGCCCAGTCAGGTGGGACAGTGACAAAAGTGGGCGGTGACAAGGGCTGGGCCCGGGGCTGGATGTTACACGCCTGGGACTGACCTCTGACCTCTGCGGGCTCCACAGAGACTGTTATCGCCCGGCGGGGCTGGTCCCCACAGGGCGGCCCTGGCTGGGATTGACCTGGAGCCGAGGGTCCAAAACAACTGCTCCGGGAATCGATCCCGCCAAGCTCAGTGCCCTCCACTCACCAGCGTCCTTCCAGCCCTGCTCTGACCTCTGCTCCTCCGTCTCGGGGTGTGGAGGTGCGAGGGCAGGAGTTCTGTCCTCCCTGTGGGCCTGGAGCCCCTCAGAGAGGAGGGCGGGGACATCCCATGGGATCAGAGCTCCCCAAGGGTGCCCAGGAGCAGGGAGCAGGGGCCGGAGGACCGCGGCAGCCCCGGGGTGGGAGGGAGTGCGCTTTGTGTGCGGAGCTGCCCGCAGCCGGCCCTGGCCCTGTTTGTTTAGCTGAAGCTCTGTCCTGCGGCATTTATTTCACCAGATAAAGAGGCGGGTGTGCCTGGGGGGGAAACGGGAGGACGCCCTCTATTCAGAGTCGCCCCCCACCCCGCCCAGCTGGAAGCCTTCCTCTCACCTCAGGACCCCTTGCCCCCTTCTCATCCCGGCAGCTGCCCTCGCCCAGCCTTGCCCATCACGGCCAGATGGCGCTCTCAACTCTCAGCTTGAATCCAGCAGGAAAGAGCGGACGCTGGACGTTCAGAGCGTCCAAGAGCCACCTTTGCTGGGACGGACCCGTCGTACAGACGCGGCTCAGGAAAGCAAGGCCCCGCCGGGGCCACCGTCCCGGGTCCGGCCCCTCCCCCTCCGTTTGGGTGCCTTCTGTCGGCTCTGGCACGCCCTTGGCCTCATTTAGTCTAATCCTTTTATCAGGCCGCGAGTGAAGCCTTCTTTATTCCCTTTTAAGTGAAGAAAGGGAGACTTGGAAATATCAAGTTACTGCCCGTCTAGTCACAGTAAGTGGCAGAGCCAACCCTGCGGGGTTGGTTCTGTTGAGCCCAGCTGGGTCCCAGCCCGCCCAGGGCTGAAAGGCGTGGCACTGGGGTGGCAGCTCGGGAACAAAGGAGGGGATTAGGGGGAGAGAGGAGGGCCTCTGTGTCCCGCTCCCCCAGCTGCCAGGACCGGTGGAACTTTCCGGAGTCCGGCCCCCTCCTCCAAGTTCACCTGGTCGGGCGCACCCTTCTCTCTCCACCCAGGGAGGTCCCGCCTGCCTGCAGAGCCTCACCTGTCCCTCCCATCAGCCCCTGAAGCCCCGATGCCTGGTCCCGGGGCGTTTCCTGCCATGTTCTGCACTGCTGGTCACCTGTCCACCACCGTCGTCCTCCCCTCTGGCAGGCACTCCGACAACCTGCCCTCTTCCCCAGCCCCACCTGTCTGGTTCATGGACTTGTAGGAAGGCTAAACCACGGTCTCCACTAGCATCCCCGCCCAGGGAGCAGTCCTGCCTGAGGTCCAGCCTTGCTCCCTCGTGCTGCGGTTGCACTGAGCTTTTCCCCCGGGTGAAGTAGTTCGTGGGCTCTGGGGCCAGACTGCCGGGTCTGACCTTGGCCCGACCACTTGCCAGCTGCTTGATGTCAGCAAGTTGCTTTTCCTCTCTGTGCCTTAGTTTCTGCACCTACAGATGTTATTCAATAGCCCCTCCTCAGGGAATTGCTGTGCAGGGGGTCAGCCCTGCCCACCAGGCACACAACATCCCGCCCTCGCCGGCATTCACCCCAGGGCCTTCATCTGGAGAAGCAGCTCTGCGAGGTTCCATCAGAGAGGGGGCAGGGAGGGCATTCTGGGTCAGCCCTGCCCTTAGGAGACACCAGCTGCTGCTTCTCTCTGCAGCCTCCAAAGTGTGCCACCTACCTCAGCCCTGATCGTCTCATCTTTGGTCTTCTGATCTCTGGCCAGGGTCCCCAGCCAAAGGCATTCCTGTCTCCTGGCCTCCAAGGAGAGGCAAAGGGCTGGGTGCCTCCCGGTCCCCTGGGCTCCCTCCTCCCTGTGCTGTGGGTGTAGCCAGGACTCCCACAGAGGCCCTGGGACCAGGATACAGCCCGGTCCCTTTGGGGGGTGTCTGAGGGGACAAGGGTCACAGGGATGGGCCGCCACTGGGCATGGTGCCCTGGGCCGGACACTGCTGGAAAGGTGCCTTCAGCTTGGTTCCTGCTCCTAGCACCCATGTGCAGAGCCGAGCCGAGCACGGGAGGTGTGTGTCCCCGTGTGCACACAGGGAAGGAGGAGGAAACACCCTGCCCTGAGGAGGCCAGTCTGAGGACACCTTCAGACCACAGGCACAGCTGGACAGAGCCAAGGACGTTAGTGTCGGAGGAGTCCCACGCCTGAGGACCAGGACACAGTCAGGGAGGGCTTCCCAGAGCAAGGCCAAGAGGGACAGGGTAGCCCTGAGAAAGTGGCTTGACTGAGAGTTTTGCAAAGGGTGGGCCTGGGCTGGGCTGCTTAGCAGCGAGAGACGCTGCAGTGGGCCGGAGAGCGGCCCTCAAAGAGATGTACCCAAGTCCTGACCCCGGGGACCTGTGCGCCTCACCTGACTGGGAAAGGCTCTTTGCAGTGAAATTCAGTGAAAGGTCTTAAAATGGAGGCGCTTCTGGGTGGGCCCTGAATCCAACGACAAGTGCCGCTAGAAGAGACACAGAGACACACGCAGAGCAGGCAGTGACGAGGTGACAGGTGGTGGTTGGAGCAATGCTGCCACGAGCCCGGGAGCCGGCAGCCCCAGGAGCTAGAGGGGGCTGCGGTGGATGAGGCCCCGCTGACACCTGGATTCCGCAAGAGAGTCATTCCTGCCGTTTTAAACCACCCGGTTTGCGGTGCTCTGTTATAGGAGCCACTGGAAGTGATGCAGGGAGCACGGACCACAGGCCCCTCCCACACCTCCCCCCGCCCCGCCCCGGGAAACCCATTCGCACCCCTGAGCTGCCTCTAGGATCCACTGTGACGCCAAGATTCCACTCCTGGGCGTCCGTGCTCACCAGACACCCATCCAGAGCTGCTCGCGGCAGCCCCACCTGTAAGGCCCCAAACTGGAGGGCCTGTCCGCACGGCCCGTGTCCTCCCGCAGTGAGGACCGGGCAGCCGTGGGAGTAGCATAGATGGATCTTCAAACACGGTGAGGGGGAGGGACCGACACAGCAGTGCTCCGTCCACGTAAAGTCTAAACACAGGCGAAAGGTGCTGGGGCTGCTGAAGCCACGGCTGGGGTTGCCTGGGGGGTTGGGTGGCGGGGGGAGACCGGGAGGGGCGGTCGACGCTGTTTCTTGGCCTGGGTGCTGGTTGCGCAAGTGTACTCAGCTTGTGGAAATTTACCAGGACACACTTGCCACATGTACTCTCTTCATAAATGAAAATAAGTTTAAAAAATTAGGGGCGGGTGGGGGGGGGGCTCTTTCTGAAAGTCCTCCGTGAGCCTGGTGTCGGCTAAGGGCTCCCTCTGGATTCCCTGGTTCTACGTCCCGGCCTTTGCCTCGTGGGGCTGAAATTGCATGTGTGTTTCCGTGTGTCTTTTCACCTCACTCATCTGCGCATCCCCTGGCATGCAGTAGGTGCTCAATAAACACCTGCTGAGATTTGCTGCACAGCCAAGGGCACGGTGTTCTCAGGCTCGCCCCAGAGGTCCCTGGCCATCGGTCCCAGCGCCCTGGATCATCCCAGGATCCAGTAGGACACACCCTCCCCACCGCTGCCCCCTCCCCTGTGCCTGTCCCCACCCAGCACGTGCAGGGCGGTACCCCCTGACCCACCAGCCTGACATCTATCCCAACACAGACTCGGACCTTCGGAGCCAGACACACAGTGCAGACTCGAGGACCAGCAGCCTCGGGTCCCCAGAGCGCTCTCTCCATCCAAGCCTGCATACCTTTCTTTGTCTTAGCTTGTTGGAAACTGGATGGAAACTTTCAAAAGAGGTTTTCTTTTTAAAGAAATAGTAAAGAGAATGACTGGGAAAGGCAAAAGCTTCTAAGTGGCAGGGTTTATGGGGCAGATGTCTCACTCTCATGAAACCCAAGCCGGCCGACGGGCAGCTTAAGTCTCGGCTCTGTCCTCACCGCAGCCGTCTGGGTGGATGCCACACCTCGGGCCTGCCGTAGAGCCAGGCCAGCACGGCCCCCAGCTGTGAGGGCTGCCCTCCCACCCAGCCTGTCTCTCAGGGGAGCACGTCTGCTCGGCCGCCACACCTCCCGCCGCTACCATTCACTTGTTCATTCACTGCTTCACTCATCCCAGCAATGTTCTTGAGCACCACGTGCAAGGGTGATACCAGCCCTACTTTCCTGGGGCTGCCAGCCTGGTTGGGAAACAGACGAGTGAACAGGAGATAGACCCAGGGGGACTGAGTCCTAGCGCAGAGCCGGGAAATTTCCCGGAGAAAGAGAAGTCTCAGTGGGCCCCTCGTATCCTAAATCAAGCTCATGCTTCCGGGGCTGCAGGCTTCTTGCCTGAAGCCTTTTCTTAACCACATCCTTGCAGTAAATCACAGTGATAGTCACGGGGCGCCACCTAAGTACAAATTAGGTAAAAGCAAAATCCCGGGCGGGGCGGGGCAGGGGTGCAGGGAGTGGCTGGCCAGCTGACGGTCTGACTTATTCCAAGGAGAAGCTGGAGGTCGGTGCTGGGCACACTTTAAAATGCAGGTGTGGTCCCAGCAGGTCTGGGGTGGGGTCTGAGCCTTTGCACTCCAGATGCGTCCCCAGAGGGGGAATGCTGCTGGTCTGGGGACCACGCGATGAGTAAAAGGCTCTAGGATATCCAAGGCGCTAGATGGGATAAATCTCCTTTACTCAACCCCTCAGAACCACTTTTTCAATCACTTTTTTGCTAAGTATTGAGCAGACTGACCCGTGAAGACATCCAGCTGTGGCCTGGCCTGGACAAGGATGGCCGGCGGAGGGGCCGGCAGAGGCTGGGATCCTGCGCCTGCTCCACCCTCCAACCCCGCCCCCTCCCACGCAGTGGGGTCGCCAGGCGTGGTGGTTGGCTGCAGGCAGGAGGGCTGCCTGCAATGCCACGAGATTCCCACAAGGGGCAGGCCAGGCCTTCAGCCTCCTCAGCAGCAGGACCACCCAGCACCCCCGTCTCCGGGATCCCTGGGACCACCCAGCACCCCCGTCTCCGGGATCCCTGGGACCACCCAGCACCCCTGTCTCCGGGATCCCTGGGACCAGCCAGCACCCCCGTCTCCGGGATCCCTGGGACCATCTCCAAGGTTGCCTCTCTAGGCCAGCTGCACCACCCCCCAACCCGGTGCCTCCAGGGCCAACAAAGCAGGAGTAGCTGCCCCTCTCTCCCCTCTGAGCAGAACAGGAAGGAAACTGGAGGTATCATAGCAGGAGGGCAGAGGGACAGCAAATTCCTGGGGTGTCGACTCTACAGCAAGCAGAGGGGTGGGGGGGGACTGATCTGTCACGGGGGGCACAGCCAGGCAGGGGCAGGAGCTGCCGTAGGGCTTCAGGAGGGCCCCCAGGCCCAGCTTCCAAACCCACCCCTGGCATTCCGCTCTGCCCACTGCGCCCCACAGGCTCCAGGGTGTCCTCAGCATGGGGCAGGCCAGGGTCTGGGGGGCCCAGTACTGCCCGGCCCCACTCCCCACGCTCAGCAGAGACCTGGGTCCACAGCACGGTGCCTTTGCGCCCCCCATCCCCGCGCCAGTGTGGGTGGTGAGGCTGATGCTTTCTGGCGGGTGGGAACAGGGCAGGCGCAGGGGGCGGGCACCCTGGGCTTCTGCATTCAGAGCAGGGGAGACGGCGTGAGGCGAGGGCTGGTTTGGCGTCGACTGGCGGCGGGGCGGGCTCGGGGGGGGTTCCTCTTTCTGCTGGCTGCCGGTGGTTAACACGGGGCCTTATTCTGGCTGGGCGCACAGCCCCGGAGGTGCTGGGGGTGGCCCTGCCTCGACCCAGCCCCGGGATCGCAGGTCTCACTGGGGGACGCTGCACCTCTCGGGGACCGGGGCCCCTCCCTCACCTCGGCCTCACTCGCACCCCTCCTCCCACTCCGTCCCCTCTGCTTCTACAATCTCCTGGGACGCAGAACTACCCACCCAGCAGGAAACAGGCCCAGAGACCAGAGGACTTGTCCTCAAGCTCTCAGCAAGCTGGGGGCAAAGACAGAACTGGAGGCTGGGGCGTCCTGATTCCAATCCCACTGAACAGAGAGGCGCCCAAAGCTGCAGCTGAAACCGGAGGAGGGCCCCATCGACACCCCCATTCTTCGAGTGTACCGCCGCAGGAGGGGGGACCCGGGAGGGGAGGGGGCCGTGCTGGCAGGGCTCTGCAGGGTGGCGGCAGGGTGGGTGGACTGACACAGCCACTTGCTGAGTCCTTGTCTCCCCCTCGTTTGTGGTGGGGAATTGTCAGTGTAATACCAGTGCCCAGCACGGCCGGGCGCTACTGAGTATACACTTAATAAACTGGGGGATAAATAAGACCACGTCAAGTGGTTACCGTGTGTCAGGCACCTTTCCAAGCGCTTCCGTATATTAACTCGTTAACCGTCACCCCGACCCCAACCTGTTCGCACGGAGGCCTTGCCCACTGGAGCCCGACACCTGGCCGGTTCACAGAAGCGGGGGTGTGGGGGGCTCCCCCAAGCACAGCAGCCCGTGGTCCCCACCCGGCAGACGCCACTCGCAGGCCAAGGAGCCCCCCGCAGTGATGCCCACTCAGGTGCGTCTGGACAGGGGCTGCCTCCACGCGTGGCGTCCCTCAGAAGGGGCGCCCGCCCCATCCTCCAGCCTGTCCTGCCCGAGGTCATGGTTCATCGGGACCCTGGGAACAGGAGCAGAGGATCGGCAGTCAGGATCCAGGGCACAGCGCGGAGGAGGGGACTCACTTAATTTACCAACACCTGGGATGGGAGGCAGGTGGAGACCCTCATTCTACCAACAAGGGCAGGACCAGCGCAAAATAAGAATGAGGCCCTTGTTCAAAAACTATTAAGACCTCTGAGGTGTCGACAGCAGAGCACTAGCCCAGGATGGCTCCTAAGGCGGAAGGAGCACACCAGCAGCCAGCCTGGCTGCGGGGCGGCCCAGGTCACCAGCTCACCAGCGCTGGGTGGTCACCGTGCCGGGAGACCAGGTCCTGAGTCTGCCCCAAAGTGCCTGAGGGCGGGACCCGCCTGTCCCCACTCCCTCCGGCTTTTGTCCTTGACAATTGTCCTCCCAGCCTCCTAATCAGCACCCACCACAAAGGCAGGGGATTCGTTTACGGCCCTTGCTGCCTCGGTGGTCACAGACCCAGATGTGACCACAGACACATGATCCACCTCCCGGTCCCCAACACCCACCCGGGCGCCCCAGACCTGAGCCAGGGGAGGGGAGGATGAGGGCAGTTCCTGTAAGTGCCGCTCATGCCCCGCCCAGGGCGCCCCCTGCAGGTGGAGGCCCAAGCCGGGTGGGCGCGCGTGTCTCTGTGTGTATGTGTGTGTCTGTGTGTGTCTCTCTATGTGTCTGTGTGTGAGTGTGTGTGTGAGTCCGTGTCTGTGTGTGTGTGTGTGTGTGTGTGTGAAGGGGGGTGTGATGTCCTGAGGAGAAGCGCACCAGGAGTGAAGTCCTGCCTGTCTGAAGGGGGAGGCCTGGCCCCGCCCTGCAACCCCCCCATATGAGAGACATCAGGAGCCTAAATCAATGAGGCAGGTGGACAGACGGACAAACAGATGGGCACCTCCTGAGCAGACGTGGGCGACGATGCAGCCTGGTAGTTCTCAGGAAGGGAACACACCCCCAGTGTCAGCTCTCCGTCCCCCAAGCAGGGCCTGCTTGACACACGCTTCCTTGGGGGAGGTGGGGGAGATGACCGCCTGCCTTGCAGTGACTCCCCCAGGGCCTGCACGGGGCGCGGGCAGGCATGGGCTTTGCCCCTCCGTGCCCGCCCCCCGCCGCTCCTGCTCTGGACCGGCCTGCCGCAGCGTCACCCCCCCCCCACAGGCTGCATGACGCGTGCCCTGGTCTCATCTCCCCCGAGTCCCCCTGCCTCATCTGAGCGGGGAGCAGTCCGGCCCCACGAGGCTGGATGCAGAGAAAGCCTTCGGCTCGGAGTCCGGGCAGACGGGGATGCTCAGCCCCCGTCCGCGAATGAACGAGTGAGTGAAGGTTCGCTTCCACCACGGCCGGGGGTGGGGGCGGGCAAGGGCTTTACCTCTGACCACTGGCCAATGGGCTGGGGCTGGGGGCTGCAGCACAAGTGAGAGACGTCTGCAGAATGCGCACAGGTGCTCACGGCACCTGGGGCTTAGCCACCGGGACGTCCCTGCCCACTCAGCGTACTGCCCTGCGTGCGAGGAGCGTGAGGCAGATCTGGATTCAGACAGGTCACCTGGGAAGGCATCCGTCCCTCCTACAGGAAGTGTCAGAGGCCCTTGGTGGCGGCTGCCTTTGATGCTTCCCAGAGTCAAGGGTAACTCAGGTCGGGGGGCAGGCGGTGATTCAAACTTGCAAATCGCTCAGGGCATTGGAGTAAACCTTGACGTTCCTGGAGCCCATAGGCCCCTAAGAAAGCAATGCACTGGGCTGGGGTGTAGACGGGGATGGTGGACCCCCTTTGCACCTCTGCTCCCCGTCCCTCGAGGAGGCCAAGTCCAAATCCCTGACACCCTGCCCGCCGCGCCATCTGGACACCCCCAGGGCCGCCCACCTCCTCCAGCACCCCAAAGGCCAAGGGGGAGGGGAGAGGCCGGGGGCTCCTTCCAGATCTGACTCTCTGGTCTTGCTCCCAGCAAAGCCCCGGCCGCAGAGTTGCGGGAGGACCAGGGCACTGCAGGTCCGCCTCGGCTTCTCACCCCAGTGCCCCCGGGAGGCCGGTGGGCGACGGCACTGAGCTGGGCAACTCCCCCATCCACGGGAGCTAAGGAGATGGAGGCCAAGGACAGGCAGGGGCAGCGGGCCCGGCAGCGGGCAGCACCGGGGCCAAGACCTGACCCTTCCTGCTGGCCAGGTGTACACCAGGCTTTCCCACCACAGCAGGGCCTCCGGCTCTGCATGTGCCAGGGGCCCCCAGCCTGGCCGGATGCTGCCTGGAGAGGCTGGAGGATCTACCCCAGCTGCCGAACGCCTTGAATTGTGGTCGGTTGTTTTTTCTTTTTTTAATGTGCCCTGAGGAGAAACAGGCAGAAAGCCCTGCTCTGGAAGGTCCTGCCTCGGGAGGGACAGACGAGGCCGTGGACAGAAGCCCAGCTGCCCTTGCTTCTCCCGGGCTCGTCCCTCCTCCCCCCAGAGGGCCTGCCTTGCCCGCGACCGACGCGTGTGAATCTCCCGTCCACCAGGGCTCAGGCTAGGCCTCTCCCCTCCACCCCCAGGGCCTTCCCCGACCAGCCCGTCCTCTCACTCTTCCGAGGCCCGGACCCCGCAGTTGGTCCCCCAGACACACCCCCGTGTCCACCAGCTCCGGAGGCCACAGCGGGCAGGAGGGATAGGGGCCGCCGCTGACTCTTCCCGAGAAAGGAAAGAAACAGACTCTAAGGGGCTGCTGCAGAACCCCTGGTCTGCCCCACGAGGCAGCGTGCACGTGGTTAGGAGGCGGCAGCGGCTGAAATCCCAGCGTCAGCAAGCGCTGGCTGGCGGCCTTCATGGGCTCCTGAGCAAGGGGCTCGGTCTCCTCACCTGTCCCCTCACATGGGGATGAAGCTGGTGCCTCCCTCAGGGGTTTACACGCTTAAACGGAGGCAGTAAATGCGGACTGTTACCCTGACAGGTTAAGGCAGCGCCACCAGCGTGATGGCAGCTGCCCAGGTACGTCTGCAGGGCTCCAAGAATGGGCCCTCCCAAGATCTAGTGTTTTCCCGAAGAAACTTCTGGACTTCCTGGGAAAGTGCAACCAGGAAGGCATTTCCACCACCCGCTGGAGTAGAGAGGGGAGACAGAAAGCCCAGCGCGAGCTGCTTCCCTGGCCCCAGCCCCAGACTCTACACTTCACAGGTACTCAGAGGGGACCCCGATCCCCAGGCCGTGGAGAGCTTGGGGTACAAGCCCCCCTTGCTGGCTCTGGGGAGGAAGCAGGTAGCGGCAGGAAATGGGACCCAAAGGAAACCTCGGCTCCTGAGGCTCTGGTCTCAGGGCAGCCAGGGGCAGCCCCCGCCTGCCGCTGCCAGCCCGCCCGGGGCCCACGCTGGCAGGGCTCTGGGGGGCGCAGTGCCAACCCCGAGCTCTCCTCCCCACCGTGTCCTTCTGCTGCTTCCAAAATAACTCTCTGCTCTCTGCCCAAGTTTGGCCTCTTGGGTGGTTTTCTTCTCCTGAGACCTGTTCTCCCATGTCTGAGGCGGGAAGAGAGGCCTGAATTACTAGAAATTGGGGACCACCCCCTTTTACCAAGGGGCTAGTCAGCACAGAGGGGCCCCTACAGTTCTGAGAGCCCCCAAGTCAGCGAGTCCGTCTCAGTTTGGCTCAAAGAACTTGTCTTTTCCAACGTGGGGGCCGAGGGTTGGAAATTTCTCCCGCACTCCCGTCCCTTGTACCTTCCCAAGGGGCCCAGAGCCCTGCTCCTAAGGTCACACAGCCTTTAGGGTCCTTGGAGCCCCTCAGGGCGTGTCCCAGGGCAGAAAGGGAGCCAGATGCCTCGGCCCGTCCACACCTAGCTTTCCTTGTGCTGCACCGGAGAACCTGCTCATTCCACGGAGCTCGGTTTCTGGGGAGAAGCTGGACTCTCCAGACAGTAGTCACCTGGAAGTCCAGACTTTTCCTCTTGGAAGAGTCCCCACAGGTGCCAGGCTGGCCCATCTCCTCCAGGGAACCCTGCAAGAATGGTCACTTCCTCCATCCCCCCCTCCCCCCCCACCCACCTGTCCCCATCAGGAGCCCAAGAGCAGAATGGGCTCCAGGGAAGGTCATTTCCCTGAAGGTCAGTGGGAGGGGGCTTGATTAGTAAGGAAGGAGGGAGAGAGGGAGGGAGGGAGGGAGGGAGGAAAGGAAGAAAGAAGGAAGGGGGCTTCCCTGGTAGCGCAGTGGTTGAGAATCCGCCTGCCAATGCAGGGGACACGGGTTTGAGCCCTGGTCCGGGAAAATCCCACATGCTGCGGAGCAACTAAGCCCCGGGCACCAGCCTGCGCTCTAGAGCCTGTGCCCCACAACAGGGGAAGCCACTGCGGTGAGAGGCCTGCGCACCACAATGCAGCTAGAGAAAGCCCGTGCGCACGAAGACCCAACGCAGCCAAAAATAAATAAATAATTAATAAAATAAGTAAATTTTTTAAAAAAGGAGGGAGGGAGGGAAGGCGGAGGGTTAGGAGGGGAGGGGAGGGAAGAGGAGGGGAGGGGAGAGGAGGAGGGGAGGGGAGGGGAGGGGAGGGGAGAGAAGGGGAGGGGAGGAAGGGAGGGGAGGGGAGGGGAGGGGAGGGAGGGGAGGGGGAGGAAAGAAGGGGGGAAGGGGGGAAGGGGGAAGGGGGAAGGGGGAGGGAGGGGGGAGGAAAGGCAGCCCTATGGGGCTCGAGAACTTAGACTCTGTCTCCCTAAGTCTGCGCCCGTCACAAGCAGCTCTGTTACCCCTCCTGGGCCTCAGTAGGTCCTTTGCAGTTGAGGGTTGAGAAAAACAGCACCCTTGGTCAACGTTTTAAAGCAGACCCAAGGCTTTGCCCCTTTGTCCCGTGGCTCCTCCCACCACCCTTCCCAGTGAATGCTGTCGGCGTTTCCATTCTCAACATGAAGAAAGGGAAACTTTGGAGCGGGTGAGTGGCGGCCAGAGGACGCGCAGTCCATAAACCGAAGTGCTGAGACTGGAGCCCAGGGCTCCGGCAGGGCCTCCCCGTTGAGCACCCGGCACCGCGCCCGCCCTGCCCGCTGCCTGGTGGGCACGGTCCGCGCGGAAGCCGTCGGGTCGAGCCCTCGGAAGGGGAGAGGCGGGGCTGGCAGGGCTGCCGGGCGACTTTGCTCTGAGCCGGGCTTTCTTCTCCTCTGCCCACCACCCACCCGCTGAGCCCGCACCGCTGCTGCCAGAGCCCAGAGGTTTCCTTTATCTTTTGCCCGGGGCTGCTTCCTGCCTTTCCTTTGAACTGGGGTGTTGGCTCCCTGACACGCTCGCCCTCCTCCAGCGCCCCCCCCACCGGGCCTGCCCCGTGATGGGCCGACCCCGCCCCCCGCCCCCCCCCCCCCCCGGCTCTGCTTCATGGGAAGGCTGGCACCCAGTCCCTAGGGGACCCTCCTCCCGGATCGGCTCCCCGCTCTCCCCGGGGGAGGTCCTGAACCAGGACAGGAGGCTCAGAGCCGATCTCCCCTGCGTCTCCGGCCCTGTTTCTCAACAAAACCTGTGCGCATTGTGGTCTGGAAATGTTCTGGCACGGGCTGAGGGGTAGAACTCAAACCCCGAGTTTGTGGGGTGGGGAGAAGCTCAGGCTCTTAGAATCTATTAGAAAAGGACACTGAGGCCCGGCCCGGAAAGGGCGGCCTCTGAGGTCCAGAATGAGAAGAGGCCCATACATCTCCCAGACGCAGCCCGCAAGGCCGCTGTCCTCCCTGGAACCACGTGTTTCTCTGCTTCTTCAGCCGACAGGCCCTGCAGGGACCAGCTGCTGCGCTGGGGAGCGGGCTGGGCTATCCCACCCGTTGCTGCCTCACCCCCCCCCCCACCGTCCGCACCTGGCCAGGAGAAAACTAAAGCCTCTCCAGGCCCCAGAGGGCTCCTCCAGGCTCCCTGCAGCCACTCTCTCCTCTCTCATCCCCCAACACACAGACGCGCCCATCCCGCACTTCCCACAGTGCTAGTCCCACACTTCCTCCTCCAGGAAGACCTCCTTGACTAACACTTCTTGGCCCCAGTCACCCTAATAACAACACCGCTAACACTGGGCTCTTCCCAAGGGCCGGACACTGTGCCAAACCCTTTACGAACGTTGCCCCAGTGAATGCAGACAACAACCCAGTGAGGCAGGCGTGAGCTCCGTTTACAGATGCAGAAAGTGGCCCAGGTCACCAGCTCGTGATGCCTGCAGTCCTGCTCTGCTGTGACCAGCACCTGTGCTGGAGCCCCCGCTCTCCCCAGCACCCTGCCTCGTCTCATCACCCCCAGGCCGCGATGAGCAGGGTGCCAACTACCCAGAATCTACACACACACCGCACGTGACCTTTCATCTACACACACACCGCACGTGACCTTTCATCTACACACACACCGCACGTGACCTTTCATCTACACACACACCGCACGTGACCTTTCATCAAGCTCAGCGGTCGTCACAGCAGCCTCACAGGGAGTGAGGTCCCAAGGAGGCAGTAAGCTGCCTGACAGGGGTCGCGGAGTGGGGGTCCCCCTTCGCCCCGGCGGCAGAAGGTGATGGAAATGGGTACTGAGGGGTCAGTGCAAGCAAACAAGGGTGATGGAAACGGGTGCTGAGGTGTCAGTGCAAGCGAACGAGCCTCAGGCCTTCTACAAGCAGCTCGGCCCCCCACTCACTTCCTGTCTCTGCTCAACTTTGGGGGCAAAGGAGGGACTCAGAATACTACCCAGATTCTCCAAGTCAGGGACAGCCCTGGGTATTGCCAACAACACATGTATATCTCTGTCCCCTCGCTGTGTGGACGTGGGACGGGATAGAGCAAGGGCCGCCCCACCTTCCGGGTGCCCCAGAGCCGGGGGTCCGTGTCTCCCAGGTGAGTTCCAGGGAGGACATCCAAACCCCCATGAGTCCCCACGAGCCTCACTGAGACCATGGGTTGGAGAGACGCCAAGGGCCTGTGGGTGTTTGTTTGGCGTCGGTCCCTTCAACCCAATCAGCTGGGCATCCGACCCTGAGGGAGTGTCGTCTTTGCAGGGGAGGGTAGAGCAGAGACGCAGTGGGACCAAGAGGGCGGGGCAGCAGCGGGCAGCTCTGTGCACTGGCTGGGTGTCTCCTGGGGCCCGGAGCTCCTTGGTGCCCCTACGGCTCCGTCTCTGGCACCTTATGAAGGTCTGCAAGGGCACCCTCTCACCGCCGCCCCCTGTACATCCACGGGTTCTCATCTGACCTTTCACCTTCTCCTGCATGTCAGGAAGACGCGTCCACTCCCTCCCACCCCATCCCCAGTGTTCACAGCTGGCGGGACCCCGAGCCCCACCCGGAGCAGCCAAGCACTGACTGAGGCCCGCACCCCGCGGTCGCCTCCCCTCCTCCCGCCACAGCCTGTTCCCTTGGGTGCTGCGCTCACCCCGGGCGCCATTTTCCTCCCGTGTGAGGGTTCAGGCACTGCTCGTCATGGGTCAGGCACTGTGCCGGGGAGTTTACACGACACGTCGCCTCACTTAATCTGCCCACCACCCACTTGTCCCCACATACAGACGAAGACCCCGAGGCTCAGAGGACATGGGTGACTCCGTCGGGGGCAGAGCTAGGAAGGGGCCAGGGCTTGGGGGGCGCAGACGAGAGGCCCTGCGGGCCCCAGCATCCGATGAAGGTGTGGGCCGTACCCGGCCAGAGCTGGGCCACTTGGGGCTGGACTGGCATACCCTCACTTTGCTGAGGAGGGAAGGGGGCGGCCCTCACGCCCACCCTTCCTCGGCTCGTTTGTGCCTGGGCCGCCCTCCAGAGAGGAAGAGAAAGGAGGCCCACCGCCCTGCAGAGACACCCCACTCACCACCCAGACAAGACCCTGCGCGGCCAAGGGGGACCCTGCGTCTTCCCCTCCCTCCAACATTCCAAGGCTTGCTGCTCAGGTCCCCAGGCTGCGTGGGACCCTCCCTCCTGCCCTGGGATGCACAGGCTGAGTCCTGGGAGCGAGGGACTTTCTCAGGCCCCAGGGAGACTCAGGGTCGGCTCAGAAAACCCCAAATGCAGACGTGACAGCGCCAGGGGAACTGTGGCGAGACGGTGGGGACAACCCTCCAGCAGCGTGGATTCTGACGGTGACACTGTCCTCTTTGCCCCACGTCCTCCTGAGACAGGATGGCTCTGGGGAAGGAGGTGGGACCAGTCAGCCCCTCGGCCTGGAAAAGGGAACTTTCTCCTGCTTCCCCAGAGAAAGGCTCTACAGAAGTCATTTCCAAACTCTTTTTAGCCACAGAACCCTGTCTTCAAATGAAACAAGGTCCTACCCACCTCACTCACACACATGTAAAACAGCTAAAGGGGCGCTGCCCTGGTCCCATTTAGTTCAGCAAATACTTGCCTGACTCTAAAAACTAGCTCCCGCTTCCTCAGAGCCCCCAGGCCCTGGAGCCCAAAGCCGCAAAGCTCCGGGACCCCACCTCCGGGACAAATGGCCCAGACTCTCCTCCTCCGAGAAGAGGCCATGGAGGCCCAGGTGGGGCTGAGCCAGGAAGGTTTCCTCCCCAGAGCAGGGGGGAGGCAGGTGGTCTGGAATGTGCACTCACTCCCTCCTCCTGCCCGGGTGGCCAGGCCAGAGCCCCCAGCCCCCAAGCCCTGCGGGGCAGCTGCCCCCAGTAGGGTCCCCTTCACACATCATCTCACCCCAACTCAGACTCTAAAAACGGCTCTCTGGTTTTCAGCTTGGCACTGCCCACAAATTAGTGTCTCCAACACAGCCTCTTGGGACGTGACTTCAGGGAGGCCCCTGGGGAGCCAGAGGCCTCGGTGGAGGGAGACAGAGCCAGCAGGTCCGTCTTGGAGGAGACGAGAGTGGGTTAGTCCCCTCTCCTGGCTTCTGGGACCCCCACCAAGGCCACCCAGCTCGAGTGACTGCTCTGCTCTCCTTGCCACGGCCGGGGACAGACAATCTTTCCCCCCACGGGGCCCCTCCCCTATCCTCCACTGAGTCCCGGCCACCGTGCTGGGCGCTGCTCTGCAGGAGAAGAAACCAGCAAGAGGAGAAGGGGCAGCTGTCTGGGCCCCCCTGCTCAGGGCCCGGAGACCCACCTCTCACCTAGCCTGGGCTCCCACCATGAAGCCCCGAGACAGGGGCCGACTGGGAACCAGTCAGGGAAGCCCGGCCTCACCACTGGCCTGGCCTTCAGCCTGGGACTGTTCTCCCCGCCACGGCCCCGCAGTCCAGGACCGGGCAGAAGACGCCTGGGCCTCGGGGCTCCAGCTGCGCAGGTGCCCCAGACTGAGGCCGGCCCGGCCTCCGCGCGGCCAGGCGGGCTCAGGGAGAAGCGCGCGGTACTCACAGGTAAGCCGTCAGGGGGTCCAGGTCCCCCGGCACCGCCGAGAGCCCGCGCTCAGAGCAGTCGGCCGACAGCATGATGCCGTCCTCGTGGCAGCGGCAGGGGGCCGGGCAGGCGGGCCGCGGGCCAGGCTGGGGGGCGCACGGGGAGGCGCAGAGCGCGGCGCAGAGCCAGAGGGCGCGGAGGCCGGGTGCGCTGGGCATCGCGGCGGCCGGGAGGGCGGCGGGCACTGGCGGCGCACAGTCAGAGAGGAGCAGGCATCGCTGCGCGGTCTTCGCTCCTGGGTTTCACGGGTTGGGCTTGGCAAGGGAGGGCGACACGGCGGAGGAGGAGCCAAGGGAACTTTCTCGCCTCTCGCTCCCCTTCCCTCCTTCCCTCCGAGCTGGCAGGAATTTCATCCAGGAAAGAAAAAAGCAAACAACCCGGAGAGCGGAGAGCGGGACCTGCAGGCGTTTGGGCTGCGGGCTCAGGACCTTGTGCCTGAGGGGACAGCCTCGGGGCCACAGGGGATCGGAGGAGCGCCCCGGAAGCACCTTGCTTGTTCGAGGTCACCCACTTGGGGGGGAGCAGCCCCAGAAGTGCAGCTCGGGGTCACCCTCCGCACCCTGGCTCCTGGGGAGGGGAGTGAGGGGTTGTCTCGCCAGGTGAGCCGTGAAGGGCCGGAGCCGCGGGGCGGGTGGAGGTCGGGCGGCTACAAGGAGGAGCCTTCCAGCCGAGCCCCAGGCCCGCCACCAGAGAAGGTGTGACGTTCACCCACAAAGCGTCTTGCACGCGGCCCCAGTCAGGTGTGAGCCCGGGAGCCCCGGACCCTGCTCCCGGGATGGAGCCCGGCGCCCGGCTGGGGGACGCGCCCACCTGGCGGTCCTGGCCGGCCTGAGTCGGCAGGTCGGCGCCACCTGGAGGCCAGTCCGGCAGCTGCAGCTCCACCAGCCTGAGGCTTGAAGGGCCAGGCGGGAGGCTTGAGGGGGAGAGACAGGGGCTGAAGCTGGGCTCATCCCGGCACCGGGCCAAGCCCGGGGTGGAGTGAGATCCAGCCGCGTCTCCTGACCTTGCTGTCCCCCCACGGTCCATCCTGAGTGTACAGCAGCAGCCTGGAGGCCTCAGGGCAGCCAGGGGCCCTTCATCCAGGACCACCACCCCCCAGGGCCACTCATCACCTCCCTCCCATTCTCTGCTACCGCTCTCACCTCCCGGGCCCCCGGGGCTGCACGGCTGGGCCAGGAAGGCGGGAAACCGACCCTTGGCCTCCAGGGGGTGGGGCTCGGCCCTGACGTAGATGAGCCCCCAGGGAGGCCTGGGTGGTCCTCGTGCACGGAGGGTCAGAGAGACCACAGGGGCGCTGCCTGCCCCCCAGCTCGGCCGTGTTCCCGGCCTCACTCCCCACTCGCTGCGGCCCCCTTGCAGTCTGGTGCAGGGGCCCTGCTGCCCCCTCAGCAGGGGCGGGGCCCGGGGGCCCAGAGCGAGTCTCCAGCCCGCCTACTGGAGGGTCGTTATGGGCCAACCCCGACTCATGATAAACGTGTGTGACCCAGCCCGGGGAGGCCCAGGTGAGCGGGAAGCCTGCCTCTCCTCGTCCGCCACAGGCCTCCCACCCCTCGTCTTTCATGAGGAGCTCGGGGTGGCCAGGAGAGCCCTGCCCTCTCCCCGATTCGGGGTCTGACTCCTTTCGGGGCCTCCTGCTCTGGTTTGTCCAGGCTTTCCGTGTCCCCCAGGCCCTCTACCGGGAGCAGCTGGGGCCCCGCCGCTGGTACCAGCCGTCCAGGGCCTCGTGGCTGATGAGGGGACAGATGGGCCATGGGTGACGGTGTCGCCACGGTGAGCGCTCCTGCCCTCCTTTCTGCTTCTCCTCCTGGTTTTCCCTCCCCAGACTCCCGCACTGTGGGGGAGCGAAGGAGGCCGAGAAAACCCGGCCGCTCTGGCCACGCAGCAGCGAGCCCCCCACGCCTGCCGCCGGCGGCGGACAACGGGAAGGCCGGGTCGCGGGGGGCAGGGCCAGGCTGGTCCTGCTGCACACAGGGCAGCGGCTGTGCCCCCTCGCCCCGAGTAACCGGCTCTGAATCCAGGGCTCCCCCGGACACTAGAGGCTAGATCTGAGGAACGGGGAAGCTGGAGGGCGGGGCTGGGGGCCGCCCTGCGAAAGCCACCCGCCAGGCCCCCCCAGCCCCGCTCCTGTTTCCCACCAGGCCCTGGCATGGACGGACAGAGCGCACTCGGCCTCTGGCTTGACCACATCCTCCATTCCCCGACTCGGCCCCCTCACAGCACGGGGCCCGGCGGGCGTGCAGGCTGCCCTCCAGGGGAGCCAGGCCCGAGTGGGCCTGCGGGGCGGCCGCCGGCACCAGCGCAAGCCAGCCCGTCCACAAGCGCGCTGTTGAGACAGTTGTAGAGGTGGATGACCTGCTCCTGGGGCAGAAGGGGAGGACGCAGTGAGGGCGGCTGGACGGTCCCGGGAAGGCTCCCTGTCCTCCTCTGAGAGCAGCGGCCCGGCGCCACCTGGCGGCTGCCGAGTGCAGCGGGGCACAGCCCTCCCACCGCACCCCACTCCCGCCCCTTCCCTCCCACGGCTAAGCCCCCCCCCGCCCCCGTGGCCTCTCACCAGCGTTGGGGTCATGAGCCCACAGGCCTGTGACTGCTGCAAGGCCACGGTGACGACGTCCACGAAGCCTGCTGCAGCAGCTGGTCCATGGCCAGGAAGGTGCCCAGCCGGGCCACACCCTTGCTGCAAAGGACCTCGAGTTGGAGGGGCCCCAGGGGGGTGGGGGCAGGGCCGGGTGCCCAGGCAGGCACATGGGGAAACCCAGTCTGGGTCTGGGGACCGGGGAGGGGCGCCGGGCACGGCCACAGCCAGCCGGGGTCCCAGCGGGCAGGGGCGTCGGGGGACAGATTCCCGAAAGATGATGTCAGGGCAGAGTGAGGAGGGGGCTGTGTCCTGACCCTCAGCCCAAGCCGCGGGGCAGTGAGGTCTCTGCCTGCTCCTCCCGGGCCCTGTCCAGCGGCACCTGCAGCGGCTGAGCAGCGTGCCCAGCTTCTCCACGCCCCGGGAGCAGCACTGGCTCACGGCAGCCAGGAAGGGCAGCAGGGTCATGGTAGGGAGCTCCTGCCGCAGCTCCCCGCACGGAAACTGCAGCCTCTGCACCGGCCTCTCCTTCCTGCTCCCCCTCTGGGCAAAGACGTTGGCACCGGTGCCTGGAGGGGCCGGGACTGCTCCGCGGAGCCCACCCCCACCCCACGGCCCTAGCTTACACGTGTGACGCTGAGGAGGGTGCAGGGCCAGCCTGTAGCGCTGCTCTCAGCCACCCACTGCACGGTCTCCGCGTCCGTGGCGACGGGCTGTGACTCCGAGGGCCAGAACTCCCGTGGCCAAACCGGGTCAGGGCTGCTCGGCCGGCCAGCCCATCCCCACCGAGGCCCTGGTCACACCACACCCCCATCCCAACCCCCAGGCATCCCACCCTCTGCCCCTGTTCCCTCACCTTCTCCCGGGAGTCTGGCAGGCACAGGGAGACCAGCACGCAAGCCCCGTGCTCCCACACCAGCTCCCAGATTTCTGCGGGCCCCGGTCAGCATGACGTGATCGCGGCCAGAGGGCCCGCCCTGCAGAGCACAGGGTGTCCCCTGCCCGTCTCAGCTCTAGGACCCCCAGCCCCCCAGCCCCAGACCAGGAAGCACCAACGGCCCAAGGGCATGGTCTCACGGGGAAGAGCCAGGCTTCGGGCATGTCTGCAGCAGGGCTGTCCTCCGCCGGAGGGGACCGCTCGTGACAACAGCCGTCTGCGGGACGAGGGTGAGGGTGAGGCCGCCAGAGGTCCCAGCCTGGCCGACACCCGATGCCCGGTTCACCCGCAAGCCCACTGGCACTCACGGGAGGCCGTGCTGTCCTGCCCACGGCCAGGAGAGGGCATCGCAGAGCCCACCTGGTCCTTGAGGGCCTGGAGCGGGAGCTGGGGAGGGTGACTGGCAGAGGGGCACCATGAGACAGGCCGCAGAAGTGGTGGCACGAGGGGACCCCGCGTCGTCGTGCCGCCCGGCCCGCAGCCACCTCGTGCTCCCCCAGGAGGCCAGCATTGCCATCGGCCGCCCGCTCAGAGCATGCCCGGGCGAAGCTCCTCACGCGGATGGGCTGCGGCCTGGGCGGGGCGCGGGCCATGTCGGGGGTGCCGGAGGCTGCCCAGCTCCCGCTCCCGGTCTCCTCGGCCCTGCATGGACGGAGTTGGCAGCCTGTTGGTGGGAGGGACGGGGACCCTGCCCCCCACCGGACAAGGTTCCCAGAGCTGCATGTACTCAGAGGTGCCGGGGCCCCTTCCAGGATCCTGCTCAGGAGGCAGCCGTGCAAGAAGATGTACTGGCTCTGGGGGGTGGGGGACGGGAGGCGGTCGGCTGAGGGACCGTGGCCCAGCAGGGAGACTTCCAGGCCCTGACCAGCCAGATGGCCCGGGGCAGGCAAGGGGCTTTGGGGAGCCTTCCCGTGGGGCCCCCTGTGTCAGAGCTGGCAGGGGCCTGCCCACCTCCCACCCCCCGCACAAAGGGAAACAGAAGCCCCGATAGGAGGGTGAGTGTCCGAGCCCCTCCCCCGGGTCCTTCCCTGGGCCCTGGGGACCCTGTGGCCCGGCTGTCTGCCCCACCCCCTCTCAGGGTCCGCAGCCCACCCACCTTGCCCTCACGGGGTCTGGATCGTGAGGGGCTGGTGCAGGCGCAGTGAGCACACCGTGTGGAACACGTCCACTGTATCCTCCTCCTCCGGCTGCTGCAGCAGCCTTGACAGGGCCACAAAGGTGCCCGAGTGGCCCACGCCTGCACTGCGGGTCAGAGGCCCCAGGGCTGTGAAGGGGGGCCCTTCCCCACCCCACCCCCCGCCACCTGCCGCCTGCCTCGCCTGCATGCACCAGGATGGGCCCTGCGCCTGGGGCGGCCCGCGCCTGCTCCCGAACCGGGTCCACAAAGGCCAGCAGGGAGCTGGGGGTCTCGGGGACGCCGTGGTCTGGCCGTGTGGTGGACTGCAGCTGCTTCACTGGCCGCTGCGGTTGCTGGGCAGCCTGGAGGTTGGGGGGCAGAGGAGCCGCTGCTCCGTCCCCTCTTAACCCACTGTCCTCTGCTCAGCCCTCACTCTGTCACCAGATCTTGAGGGCGGGGTGGTGCCCCCCACACTGGGATGCTCCCCTTGGCTCCTCCAGCCTCCTGGGGAGTCTGCCTGCAGGGGGCCCAAGGGGGAGGGGGCACTGCTGCCCCAGGAGGTCACAGCCTGGGAAGGCAGATGGGGCCCAGGGGTCTGGGGTGAGCAGGGGCCCTGAGCCGAGCTCAGGGCAGGGCAGAAACCGTCCCTTCGCAGCCAACTTCGGATGACCCTTAGCCTTCCCTGTGCTTCCCTACCCTTCTCTAACCTCCAACCTCCTGGGCAAGGGGGAGGCCAGGGGCCCAGGAGGCGAGCCGACCTTCCAAGGAGTCACCCCCCCTCGCTCGCGGGCACACACGTACTGCAGCTGGAAGTCCCGCGTGGTCCACTCGCCCTCGGGCTCCTCGGCCAGGAGGTGGACGGTGATGTGACTGTGGGTGACAGGGGTGGAGTCAGCTGGCCAGTAGTGCTCACAAAGCACCTAGGGCCAGAGGGTCAGAGCGGGGTTGGGGGGCAGGTGTGGGCCCCCCCCATCACTGCCACCCCTGCTGTATCAGCACCTCCCACCCATCCGTCTGTCTCCACCACCCCGCTTGTCCGGAAGCCTCTCTCCCCCTGCCAGGCCCCAGCACCTCCACCCCCAGACCTCTGTGTGACCCCTGGGGCTTCCAGGCAGCTGCCGGGCTCCTGTGCAAACTCTGTGGCCTTACTTAGGACCACCTGGCCTGGCCTCACCGCTCCAGCTGGAGGGGCTCAAAGGTGCTGTCCCAGGGCCCCGCACGGAGCAGGGCACAGGCGTGTTTAAAGCAAGGACGCAGACTGGGCCTGGAGCAGGAGAGGGTGGACTCGGTGAGAAATAGCAGAGGCGATGGAGGTGAATCCAGCTGGGAGCCTGGGTACCCGGTCTCCTTCCCTGCCCCATCCTGGGCGGCCTCCCAGACCCACAGCTGGTCCTGTGGGGAGAGCCTGCCACCTGGTGGCCACCCCGGGGGCTGTGGCATGCTCACCCGCCCGTTCTCCATGCCCACTGTCAGCATGACGACGACCCGGACCTGCTGCTCCCGCACCAGCCGCCAGAAGTCCTCCAGGGTCTTCTTTAGAGGCCCCTGGGTGGTGATGAACTCCTGCGGGCGGGTGTAGCCCTGGGGATGGGCAGGATCACGTTAACTGGGGCCCAGCACACAGCCATGCATCCCACGGGTGATCTCCAGGAGTGAGGACTTCGTGTGCAGGCCGATACGTGTGCACACACGTGAACACACGTGCACCAAGGACTTGGAGACAGCCCCACCTCGATGGGACGATGACAAGGCACTGATGGCCCTGAAGTAGCCTCCCCAGGCCACCCCTTCACCACCCGACCCACACCACCTGCGTTTCTCCCAGGGCTCCACTGCCCACCCAGCTCCCCCAGGCCAGTACTCAGTCCCTCCTCCAACAGCCTCATCTGCCTCTCCTGCCTCTACCCGATGATCCCGCCCCACTCTGTCCACATGTCCCGCCCGGCTCTTCTCTGGGTCTGTCCAGCGGCAATGTCTGCCTCTCTTTCATCACTTATCAGGATTCTGCTCATCCTTCAAGAGACCAAATGCCCCCTCCTCCAGGAAGCCTTTCTTGATTCCTAGGTGGACTAAACGTTCCTTCTTCACGTGCTCTGAGCACCACACGTGTGCCCTTATTACAGCACTTGTCATGCCGCGTGGCAGGTGTCTCACACACACACACACACACACAAAACTCCTGCTCCCTTGAAGGTGGGAATCCGCGTAGCCCAGCCCTGCCTCCTGCGGTCCCAGCACAGTGACCAACACACAAAACACAGAAGCTGGCAGTCTTCGTGGACGGCTAGGGCAGGACAGCGTGTCCTGCAAACCGGGCCCCTCCCTAGTGGACGCCGCAGCCAGCCCGCAGGCGGCTCTACCGGGATGACGCTGGCGTTGACGTAATTGGAGTGAGGCTCTCCGTCCAGTGGGGTCAGCCTGACCCGGGAGTGGTCATCTGCCGACGGTAAAAGCCGTGCATTCACGGCGGGCACATGCAACCCCTCCTCCGGGCCGAGCTCCGGCCCCGCACCCCCCTGCCCGCCGTGCTCGCAGGGCAGCACGTGAGGGTAGCGGTTCTCGGCGGTGTCGGCAGGGTGCTCGGCCTCCAGCCTAGGCTGTTCCTCGCCCACCTCCTTCAGCTCCTGCGGATACGGGGGCCGAAGCAGACCCATGTCACCCCCACACCAGGGGTGGGTAGTGCACAGCTGGGCTCCCCCAGAGCCTGCGGGCGGCAGAGGCCTCACCTCGAACGCCTGAAGGAAAGCCTGGTGGGCACGGGCGCTCTTGGCCTCGTAGCCCTGTCGGAAGCTGTGGGCAGGGATGGGCTGGTGGGTCCACCTGGGGGAAGAGGGACGAGTAGGCGGCAGCCCTGGTGTGCAGAGTCCTGCCCTGGGTGCCGGTAGGGGGTGGGCCGCACAGCCGGGTCACCCAGGAGCTAGAAACCAGCCCTGGGCTCCAGGGGCCAGAGAGAGGGGGCAGGGCAAACAGGACCACACTCGGAGGAGGTGGGCATGAGTCTCTGAGGCCCCGTCCCCGGGTCCTGAGGATGGCTCTGGGCACAGCTGCTCACAGCGCCGCTCAGGGTGCAGTCAACAGAAGGAGGAACAGGAGCAATAGAGGGTAGATTACAGTCCAACATCGGAGAGAAAGAAGGAAAAGGAAGCGACTTGGCCTGAAACCGTCCTGGTGGTCAGTCGGTGACCGAGAGGACGGGAGTCTGGAGGCAGAGGCTGAGGGCCCGGGAGGAGCCGGGGGCCCCTGGGAGCAGGGTGACAAGGGTGTGACAGCGGCTGAGGGAGGACTCGGCTGGCGGGGCGAGGGACGCAGTCCCGGGGAGACCCCGTCATCACCGAGCCTGTGGAGGGCGGGCCGCCTGCCCCGCTCCACGGGGGCCGCAGGCTCATCGCAGGCTGTAAGCTGCCAGCTCCCGGGAGCACAGGTTCTTCTCCCACCTGCAGAGGATGACGGGGCCTGGGAGGCAGCCTGGGGCTCCCCCAACACGCCGGCCCGGCCCTCCCCGCCGCTCACCTCTGCCCCTGCATTCGCCTCCAGCACGGCAGGCCCAGCAAGGCGCCAAGCGCAAGGACACCGCCCGCTGCGACGCCCACCGCTGCTGGGAGGAGAACGGCCGCCCGGGACATGCTGGCCCGGGGCTCTGTGGACGGTGAGGGAAGGGTGAGCTGGGCAGCCCCAACCTGCCGCCCCGTGAGACATACCAGCCTCTCTGGACCCGAGACCCCCTGGGTGGAGGGCGCAGTGACAGCCCTCACCCCGCAGAAGGAAGTCCCAGATGCCGAACCGAGGCCAGAGAAGGCTGCCAAGGGGACCACCCTGGACGGGCACCAAGAACAGCCTGCGAGCCCTCCCCGCCCCCAGCTCCTGAGCAGGGCCCACCCAACACCCTTGAGGACAAGAGGGCAGAGGCCTGGCCCCACGCCTTCTGGAGCTGCTCTGTCCAGTACGGTCGCCACGCACCCCTGGGCTACTGTGCACTTGAACCAGAGCCGCTCCAATTTCAGATTTGCTGCAAGCATAAGCTACACACAGGATTTCAAAGCTTTACTGATTTTAAAAAAAGGATGTAAAATATCTCATTAATCATTTTAAAAAATCGATCATATGTTGATATGATATTTTTAATATCTTGTTTTAAATAAAATGTGGCTGAGATTAATTGCACCTGTTTATTTTTCTCTTTTTAACATAGCTACTAGGAACCACAAATGTGGTTCTCACTTGCGGCTTGCCTTATGTTTCTACTGGCCAGCGCTGCTCCAGAATCCGGCGGCCAGCCGGGAGCAGCATGGCGGAGGGAAGCATTGCAGGAGGGTAGACCGATCACAGCAGCGGCAAACCGTTTCCTCAACGCCTGTCTTGCCCACTACCCCCAGCCCACCCAGGCCAGGGCTACCACCAGGAGCACCTCCTTCGCTGGCTCTGGGGATCCCAGCTCTGTTAGGCAGGACAGGTCCCCCGCTGGTAGCTGAGCCTCAGAAGGGAGGTCCCAGCACCAATCCCCACCCCAGGACCCAGCTGGAGTCCTAGCTGGGTGCCCGCCTACCTGAGAAGGCTGAGAAGGAGAGGAGGGTCTCAGGGCTGTACCTGGTAAAGGCCGCAACACTGAACCTGGCACAGAGGAGCAGGACCTCTGAGCAGGAGCAGGAGAGAGACGGCCTTGCGGGTGGGCAGAGACAGCTGGGTCCCCGACGCCCCACCCTCTGGGAGAGGAGAAGGTGTCTGACCCTCCACGCGCGGAGGTGGACCGGGCCTCTGTGCTCCTGTGCGGAGGGGTCCTGGTGACGTGGTGGGGGTGTGTGTGGCTGGGTGCTGGGTGGATGGACCAGCTATGAGTGTGCGTCCCCTCGTGTGTGTCGCTTGTGGACATACACAGGCGCGCGTCCGTCCTAAAGGCCTTGAGTCCCAGTGATGGTAGGTCTAGAAGAGCCCTCTGGTTTCACGCCCTTGTCCCCCAGATAAGGAAGAAATATCCAGGGAGGGAAGAGCCCAGGCCCCAGCGTGAGGAGGGGAGCTGGGCTTGAACCTGGGACCTCCGACTCCTGCTCCCGACCCCCTAGGATGCGTGCTTGCCTCACCCCCTCCCCTGCCCCCCGCCCCCTCTACCTAGACCCCCTGCCCCTCCCCCTCCCGCCCCCACCTGGCCGCAGGCGCTGCGAAGGCCCCGGGCAGCCTCCCCAAGGTCAGGCCCCTCCAGCCTGGAGCCAACGACTCACCTGGAACCGCGCCCCCCCCAGCAGCCACTCCAAGGCAGCTGACGCAGGGAAAGGAGGGAAGGGAGACGGAGGAAAGGAAGCGGCTCTGGGCCCCGGAGCAGGCTCGAAGGCGGGGAGGCGGACGCCCAGCCAACAGGCAGGTACAGAAAGTCTGAACAGCTAACTGGCTTCCTGAGGACCCTTCTCTCAGGCCGTCTGGCAGGGAGCGCGGGCCTGCACGGGGACCAGTCCTGGGCAGAGCCGGGGGCTGCCTGCCCGTCCCCGCTCTGCCCAGCCCCAAACCTCAGAGCCGCCCACCGGCCTCTGGATGGGGGCCTGGAGACTCAGCACTGCAGACCCGTCAGATTTTCCAGGCCGCGCGCGCGTGCGTGTGTGTGTGTGCGCACGCAAGTGCCCACGTGCTCTTTCAAAAGGGCTGGGGGTGGGGAACAACTAGGGAAACTGATCTGGGGCCAGTCTGGCCAAGAGGAGGGGGAAACACTGCACCTTTGGCCCTCCCCCTCACCTGGGCACCTCACTTTGGTGGACCCGCAGAGGCTGGAGAAGCGGGGTGGAAACACCCTAATTCGGAATCTAAGTAGAAGAGGTACAGCAGGGCACGGTCTTAGGTAAGGGGTGAGGTCTCAGACTGTTCCCAAGACTTCCCAGAAAAGGGGGTCCCGTTGGGGACAGCACAGACCCCTCAGCTAGTCCTATGGACGGGGCCTGGCTGAGGCACCTGGCCGTAGGGGCACACCTGTCAGCCCCCAGCCAGACTGGGGCAGCCTTGGGCTGGGGGGCAGGGGCGGTCTGAAGAGGGTGCTGGAAGGTCCCGACGATCGAAGCAGTCTCCCCAACCCAAGGCTCTCCATTCAGCAAAAAAGTACCACAAGGGCTGCGTCTCCTCCCAGCAGCCACTCCCACAGACAAACCCACATCCTCCACCTAGAGAGCCCCGGGGGGCCTCCCGAGCCCTCGAGCACCTTACTGATTCCTTCTGGAGAGAGCCAGCCAGAGGCAGAGGCGGGCAGGGGGCAGGTCCAGGCCTCCCGGCTCCCGAGTGCGAACCAGCCCATCTCCCCCGCTGCTGCCCGGCAGCCCTCCCTCTTCCGGCCCCCCTTCCGCTCCCACTGCTGAAGCCTGGCCTTGGGCATCTCCCACGCCCGGGAAGGTAGTCCCCAGGAGGAGAAGGGCAGGGTGGCTCTCGTGGCCCGTCTCCCACTCTTCCTCCCACACCCCGGGAAAGGTCCCCAGGGAGGGGGCAGGCCTGGGTCCCTCTGACCAGGTTGTTGCGTGGGGCGAGGGGGTGTGCGTGCCGGCAGCCTGGCCGTGCGTGTGGCCTGACAGTGCACACAGGCAACACTTGTGAGCCATGAGGGTGCACACACCTGCCCGAGTGCACGTGCTCGTGTGGCAACCAGGGGCGTCAAGGCGGCAGGCGCCGGGTGGGGCCGGAGCAGGAGCGCCTCTGGAGAGGAGGGCCGTGTTGGGGAACACACGTCCATTTCGCTGGCTCTGGGCTTGGGAGGGAGAGGCCTCCCCTCTGTCCTGAAGTCCTCCTACAGGGGCCTGAGTTCCGGCAACCCGGCAAAGAACGGGGCTCTTCCCGGGAGGCCCAGGGCGGCTGGGCCGGCCTACTCGCGGGTCCTTCAGCCGGGGGCTGAAAAGTATGGGAAAGTCCCCACACCAGCCGGCACCCAGAGGTGTCAGGAAACTGGGTCGGGTGGGGGCTGGGTGTCTGGGGGGCGCCCAGAGCTGCACCGCACCTCCCACCAGCCCTCCCAGCCGGGCTGTCTGCGGTGTCCTCCTCCGCGCAGATTCCAGCTCTCTGTGTCCCTGTCTCCCCTACACAGCCAGGGACACGCGGAATGGAAGTCGCCTGGGCTGGCCCAGGATCTGAGGGCTGTGCGTGGGGTGCCCGGGATCAGGGCTTCTCCGGAGAGGAGCGGAGAGGAAGGCGGGGAGGGGAGCAGGACGCGGCCGGCGTGCAGAGCCCCCGCAGCTGGCCCAGTCCCTGAGACCCCTGCCTTGGGGCTTTTATCGGGTGGCAGCCTTTGACCCCAGGGCGAGCAGGTGGGAATTCCCGGTACACCTGCCCCTCTGGGGGGCTCCGGACCCTGGGGCTCACAGCTCTGGAACTGGGGAGCGGCTGCAGGGGGACAGTGCGCCCCAGGCAGCCCTCCCCGTGAAGGCCAGGTGGGGAAAGGGAGCAGTGAGGAGGGGGACAGTTCCGGCGCCCTTGGCCCTCCCAGAGCCGCTTCTCCAGTTGACAGCTCTGAGCGCCCCAGTTCCACCTTCTGACCGATGTGGGAGGGGCGATCCTCGGCCCCTGGGGAGGGCGAACCTGAGAAGGAGCCCGAACCCCAGGGAGGAGCAGTAACTTCCCGGTCTCAGCAAGGGCTCAGCGGGGTCTTCCTGGCTTCCTGCACCCCAGACCCAGCTCTGGATGCAAGTCAGCAGTTGGAGTGACGGGCCCGAGAGCTGTGGGGGGCAGGCTCACACCAGGAGAGGGGGAGGCTCAGGGACAGGAGTCACTCCTGGGGCATACAGGCCTTCTCCTGCTCCCAGCAGCCTGAATGGGGCAGAGTCCACCCCAGACAGGGCACAGCGGGGCCCCCAGGCCCCGAGGCCAGGCTGTGGGGCTGTTGCAGGGCTCTGTCCCCTCTGAGGCCTGTGGCGGTGCCGCCCCCCGCCCCGCAGCTGTGTTTGCACCTCCAAAGATGTCCAGGCATTTCTGAGCGGAAAGGGGCGAGGGGTGGGCAGGAGGCAAGGTGAATATCTGCCTACCGCAAACACACCTAAAGGGAGCTGAGAGACTCTCGGGGTCTTGCCTAACGCCCAACCACTACCCACCCCCCCACCCCCCTTCCCCATTTCCTGGCCCCCAGCTTCCTTGCTCTCCACCCAGGAGCTCAACCTCTGGCTTCTCAAACCTGGGAGGCAGGCATGCTCCCAGCCAGAGGGCTCAGACCCTAAGAGCCTGGGGGTGCAGGCAGAGCAGTTTGGGGAGGGCTTCACCCGCTTCCTCCTCCCCACCCCTGCGGTACCCTAGCTTCCTGTTCTCGATAACAATCAACAGCTTGCCCCAGAGGGGGTGGCCCTCTTTCCAATCCCCTCCTGCCCCCCTTTTGATCCCTAGGCCCCCCCCCATCCACTAGTGGAAACACTGGCGGGGTTGAGGGCCAGCTGAGGCAGAGGTCACACCCCACAGGTCCACCCAGGCTCCTGCCCCCTCCTCCCTGTCTGGGCACCAGAGCCAAGTGCTTCCTCAGCTCTGGACCTCCTGAGCCCCAGAGGGCCATCTTGTTCTCCACCTGGAGGCCAGCCCCTCCCCACCTCCCCCTCCTGCGTGCCCACCCCCGGGCCTGTTGTACGTCAGTGCTTTTTTGCTGTCACCCTTTGATGGCTGAATCAGAGAAGTGGGTGGAAGGGGAAGGATGGGATTGTGGGCGCCGGGAGCGGAAGGTGTCGGGAACATTTCAAGGTGAAAGGAGCCGAGCAGGGAGCCAACAGGAGGCCCGCTGGTGAGGCAGAGGTGGGCCAGTGGGGTCTTGGACTTGGGCACCCCCCTCCCCAGGCCCAGGCTTCAGGCACCCCAGGGGCAAAGAAGACACAGGGGTCCCCTGGTGTGAGAGCCAGAGGCTGTCCACTCTCCGTGGGTCTCTGAGTAGACATCAGGGTTCTGGGAGGAGGCCTGGGGGGGCTGCGCCTGGGAGACGGGGAAAGCCCCGAGACCCTCCTACAAGCTGTCTTTACTACCGACTCCCAGGGCAGCTGGCCCGGCTCAGGCCAGAGGCGGCTGGGCGCCGGGGTGTGGCTCAGGGCCTGGGATGACCCTTCTGGCCTGGCCCGAGCCTGTCCCCTTGGGGAGCAAGAACTCCTGCCTTCCCTTGCCCCACCCAGTCTGTGCCCACTTCTGTTTGTGCCTGGCATGATTCCCGCGGCTTGAAGGGGCAAGGGCTTCCAGGGCGAGGCTCCGAGGCAGAAGCAAAGAAGTGGAAATCAGTCTCCGGCCGAGGTCGGTGGGAGCAGGAGTACCCGGGCCTCTGCAGGGCAGCCTGGAGCTAGGGTCGGCTCAGCCCTGCCCCACGAGCTGGCAGAGGCTGGACGCACCCAGGACCTGGAGGAGATGCCCTGGAGGAGGGGGCTGGGTGGTCAAGAACGGCCCGGCGCCCCGGCCATTCCCGGCGAGCAGGGCCAGGCCCGTGGCAAAGGTGCTGGGACACGGCCAGCGGCCCCCAGAGGGGCAGAGGCGGGAGGCCGCCGACCCCTGGTGGTGGCAACAGGCAGCTGGGGCGTGCGTGGGTGGCAGCGAGGAGGGGCGGAGGGAGGAAGCTGGCTTCCTGAAGCCTTCTCAGCCCTCAAAGACAGACCAACAGACAGACAGACAGCTGGCAAGAGGCGCTGGGGGACACAGCTGCTTCAGTAAGTACCTGAGGGGGGCGGGGAGGAGCCCCGCGGGCCAGGGCTGTGCGAACCTGGGGAGACAAGGGAGGGCGTCTCGGAGGGGGATGAGCAGGAGGGTGCCCGGGGCCACGGTGCCCGGCTGGGGCGTGGGTCTTGACCCCCTGATGTCCCCGAGGGGCGGGCAGGGCCCCGAAGGGAGAGGAGAGGCGGACGAGGCCCTCCTGCTGCGAGAGCCTCTCTGCCCACTCGGCGCCCGGCCCGCTTGGCCCCTGCGGGCACGGTGACCCCACGGCCCCTCCCCGACTCGGAAGCTGGGACCTTGGTCTGGAAGATGGGGACTGTGCCCCAGAGGAGGGCCCCCCACCACCTCTGCGCCCCCTCTTGTGCCCCCAGCTGTTGCCTCCCCATATGCGCTGTCGCTCAAGGGCTTGGTGAGGCCATTTCCTGTGACGGTTACCGAGGCGGGCTGGGGGGGGATGGGCAGAGGAGGAAGGAAACACCCCCAGCCTCCCTCCTTGGACAGAGACCCCAGAAGCCAGGATGACCCTGGGGCTGGAAGTGCCAGCAGCCGAGCGAGGGTCCCGCTGGGCCAGCAGCCCGCACGCCCGGGGCCCGGGCTGGCTCCAAGGCTGCAGGAGGCCTCCACCTTCTCGTCCAGAGGAGGCCCCCGTACACCCAGAGTGGGTGTGTGTGAGCCCTTCTTCCATCCAGAACCGCTATATTCCCCCCTCGCCCTCCCTGACCTGGCCTCCAGCGTAGGGCTGGGGCAGCACCCCGCCCCGCCCCCTCCCCCCAGATTCCTTCCTATCCTCACCCACCATCTCTACCTTTCATCTTGCCCTTACTCTAAACACAGGCTGCCGCCTCCCGGGTGCCCCTGCAGAGATCCCGGCCTTCCCAGGGTGACAACACCGCCACTTCCTGGGGAACGGAAGACACCCCAGTGAAAGCAGAGGTGCCAGAGGGCAGAAAGCCGGCCTGGGCCAGGCAGCCCAGAGGTCAAAGCTCATGGCCGAGTGAGCCTCCCCTGGGCCCAGCCCCCCAGCATGGTCCAGGCCTGCGGGGGGCGCTCCAGAGCACAGCCGCCAGCCACCCGTCCCCCTGAGGGCAGCCATGACCCAGCTTCCACCTGACCAGGCGCCAGCCAAGAAGCACGTGCGCCTGCAGGAGAGGTGAGACCTTTTCCGGGAGGGGCTTCCCTCCTGCGGGACCCTCACCACCTCTCCAGGAAAAGGAAACCAGATGTGCTCATTTGCATGTCATTTGCATGCCCTTTACCTGTCTGGGGCACAAGCTCTGCGTCAGCCTCGCACCTGCGCCCCAAGCCCCAGGTCGGGTTGAGCACCCCTGGAGGGGGCCGGGGCCTCCAGGCCTGGATACGGGTCGGAGCTTTCGGGGCCGGGCTGGGAACAGGAAGTGGGGGCAGCAGCTCTGGCTGACAAGGGGCGGGGGTGCACAGGGCCCGGGCCTCTGGGGCAAGGGGAGACAAGGAGCCGCCCCCCAGAGGTGCCCGTAACAATCATAACTGTCAGAGGCTGACCGCGCGTGGGCTCACAGGGCACTGGCCGTCTGTGCTGCAGGCGCGGCTCCAATGTGGCTCTGATGCTGGACGTGCGGTCCCTGGGGGCCGTGGAGCCCATCTGCTCGGTGCGCACGCCCCAGGAGGTCACCCTGCACTTTCTGCGCACAGCCGGGCACCCCCTCACGCGCCGGGCCCTGCAGCACCAGCCACCCAGCCCCAAGCAGCTGGAAGAGGAATTCTTGGTAAGAACGTGGGGTCCCCTCCGCATCACTGCCCTTCCAAATCAGGAGAGCCAGCTGGTACCACTCTACCCTGGCCTGCGGGCCTGTCCCCTTTGGGCCCTTGGGAGAGAGAGCCCCGGGGTCTCCAGGAAGGAACCCGCCCAGGCTCCCTCCTCTGCCCTCCACCACATCTGGACCCGCGTCCTGATGCCAGGAGGGAACAGCTGGGTCCCAGCTCTACTAGGAAAGGTGGAGGGAGAGGAGGCTGGAAGGGGGTTGGCTGTTCACTTGCTTCCTCCCCCCGCCAGAAGATCCCCTCAAACTTTGTCAGCCCTGAAGACCTGGATATTCCTGGCCATGCCTCCAAGGACCGATACAAGACCATCTTGCCAAGTAAGGACTGCAGCAGGGGCCTGGGGCTGGAGGCGTTCAGAAGGCAAAACACAGCCTCGGCCAGGAGAGAGCTGCCGTCCGCAGAGGCTCTTCTTCCGGCAGAGGAATGCCCACACCCGGGCCTGGCTGGGGAAGGGGAGCCGTAGCCACAACCAGCATGAGGATAGGACGGCACTGCCCAGTGTGACCCCAGGAAGTCGGGCTATGGTGTTTTTATCCCCATTTTACAAATGAGGAAACCAAGTCACAGAGAAGTTGTGTAACCTGCTGGAGGTCACACAGCCAGTTGCACCAAACCTCCTTCCTCCTCTTCTTCCCACGTGGGAAAGGGCCCACACAGGTCTGCGGGGGGAGAGGCCCCGTCAGGATGACTCCCCGAGAGGGGGCTGGAGGATCTCAGATGGAGGCAGCGAGGAGGCTGCAGATGGGGGTCCCGGGGTCAGCACCTCCTGTATTTCAGAGGCAGGCACAGGCCCTCTGAGCACGAGGCCCGGGGACACTCTCCCCCTCCCGCTCCGCTCAGAGCAGCCTTATCTGGCCAGGCCACCTCCAGGAACCCCCAGTCTGAAGGCCACAGCCCTCTGCCTGCCTGGGCCAGTCCAGGGGCTGTTAGCGCTCACGGAAGGGGGGACTGCCCTGCTCCTGGCCCCGAGGCACCCTCCGTCCAGACCAGCTGGCCCTGGGGAGCCTGCTTCTTCATCCGGCTTGGACTGGAGCTGGAGAAAGGCCCCCTTAGACGGCCAGGCTGACTCGCCTTGGGGGTGGAATGAAGCCTCAGTTCCAGTCCGGCCTCTCAGGAGACAATATCTCTTTTTCCATTTGTATCGCTATGACCCTGTTCTGCGCCTCACTGATCTCCAGACTAGAATGTCGTTCAGTAACGGCCCTCTCCTCGCTTGTCCATCCTGCCCAGCACCAGCCAGGGAACCGTCCCAGTTACTTCTTTGACCATGGCCCACTGCTGGTCAGGAACATTCCGTGGCTCCCTTCTGCGTGCATATGAAATAACGCCATAGGTATCGGCCACCTGCTATTCGCAGGTGCCGTGACAAGCACAGGACTCTCCTCTCTCTGCCCCTGCGTGAGTTTGCTTCGCTGGTCACCTTTTGACCTGTGGCCTCTGCTGATTTTTACTTCCTAGACCCCCAGAGCCGCGTCTGTCTGGGCCGGGCGCAGAGCCAGGAGGACGGAGATTACATCAACGCCAACTACATCCGGGTGAGTCGCCGGCGGGGAAGGGGGGCTGTGTCCAGAGAACCCCCAGGACACCGCCCAGCACGGCTGGTGGTTCGGGCACCTGGTGTCCCGGCTCCGACCCACGGCTGCCACGGCCCTTCCGAGCCAAGCCGGCGCAAACAGGCCAGGACGCCAGGCGGGAGCACAGAGCGGACGTCAGACGCCGGAAGGAAGACCCCGGTCTCCTTGGCGCACCCCGTCCTGCGGCCCCTGCCAGCCTCACAGCGCCGAGGGCGGCTCGGGCCAGGCCCAGCCTGTGGCTCCCAGGTCTGCACGGAAGGTGCAGCGCCAACTGGGGGCGCTCGGCCGGCTCCCTCCCCTCTGGCCTTCGCTGCTCCAGGCAGCCCCTCCTTCGTGGAGACGGCTTCAGTCAAGGAACCGGGAGGCGGGGAGGCCGGGTGGGCTCCATCCCCAGCGTCAGCCCGCAGGGGTGGGAGGCGGCAGGTGCAGACTGCGCCCTCTAGCGGCTCAGAGTGGGTGGGACCGCGGCCGGGCGCCCCGGTGAATAACCCGCAGCCGGAGCCGCCTGCGGGGGGAAACGCGGCCCGGTGAAGGGGCGGGGGGGGGGTCTGGATTTCACCGTCCCTTGAGGAGCAAGAAGCTGAGGATCCTGAAGGGGAGAGGAAAGGCTGGCAGGAGTGTGCTACGCCTCGCTGCTAAATATACAAAGTAGCATGTAAAAGGGAAACATCCGCTCAACAAATACTGAACTGTTTTCTTCGCCTCTTGCGCTAGTATTCAATAGAAAGCAGCGGGGGAGGAAGGGAACGTTCTCAGAGGCCCTGAAAGATGCTAGACTCAACCCAACACACTTCGTAGAGTCTGGTCTGCACCACGTGCTGCTGGATGGCCATTACACCCCGTTTACAGACCAGAAGCTGGGAAACTCGCTCTCGGCTGCACAGGCAGTGAGCAGAACAGGGGTTGGAACCGGATGTTCTCACTCAGAGCCCGTGTCGTGTCCACCATGTGGCGTCTGGTGTGTGTGTCTGTGACGTGTGTGTCCGGGCTGCACGGTCCCTGGCTGCAGCCTGAGCCCGGCACCTGCAGGTCTGGCCGCCCCAGGGCCCCTGCCTCACCGGCCACCCTTCCCCGGCCTCCTCCACCTGCAGGGATACGGTGGGAAGGACAAGGCCTACATCGCCACCCAGGGTCCTATGCCCAACACCGTGTCAGACTTCTGGGAGATGGTGTGGCAGGAGGAGACGTCCCTCATCGTCATGCTGACTCAGCTCCGAGAGGGCAAGGAGGTAGGAGGCTGAGGCGCGGTCCCTGGCGAACCCAGACGGACAGGCTGCACCCACCTCCGCAGCCCCCACCCCTGCTGGGGCAGCTCGGGGCAGGGACCTCCCCTGGGAGCTGAGGACACCTGTCAGTTCCTGAGACACGTGGCAGGGAGGCCATCCCCAGCCAGAAGCAGGAGTGGGGGGCACTTTATCTGCAGGTGTCAAGTTCAGGACAGCCCAGCCCTCGCAGCGGGGGTCCCCGCTCCCATCTCTGCTGCCCTGGCCCCTGACTCCCAGCTCCCTCCCCCCAGAAGTGTGTCCACTACTGGCCCACGGAGGAGGAGACCTACGGGCCCTTCCGCATCCATGTCCAGGACATGAGAGAGAGCCCGGAATACACCGTGAGGCAGCTCACCATCCAGGTACCGCCCTCTGGTCCACAAGGAAGTCGGGCCACCCTCACTCTGTGGAACTTCCCTGGGAGTCACAGGTCTACTCAGGGAAACCTGCTTGAACCCACATGTAAAGAGCTGCTTGGGACCAGAAGAAGAGGGATGTGGGTGCTGACCTCAGGGAGCCTCTAGTCCAGTAGGGCAGCGCCAACGATCCTTGTGGGAACCGCCAGGAAGGCCCAGCGGTCTGTGCCAAACACCCGGAGGAGGGGGCGGGGCCCTGGAGTCACTGCTGGAGGAACCGCGGGCCGTTTGACAAGATGCTTAATAACTTGTAAAAGTGCCTAAAAACGCTTCTGTTACTGTGTAGCGTCTTCTGCTCCCCAAAGCGTTTCTCTATCCTCCGAGCATCATGGCCCCATTTTCAAGGTGAAGAAAGTGAGGTCAAGGGAGTCACCCAAAGCCACGTGCTGGCTGGAGGCAGAGCCAGGACTTGAACTTGGGTCTTTCCGCGCTCCCCAGAGAGCGTCCGAGGAGGGGGCGGTGGCGCACAGTGAGCTGGACGAGGCTGGCGTCTTCTGCTCGGGTCACTGCAGCCCCAGCCCCAGAGAAGAGGACGGGCAGTGCCCTCATCCTGCCCCTGTTCTCACGCTTTGTCCCCGCCCAGCACCAGGAAGAGCGCCGGTCAGTGAAGCACATCCTCTTCTCGGCCTGGCCTGACCACCAGACCCCAGAATCGGCTGGGCCCCTGCTGCGGCTGGTGGCCGAGGTGGAGGACAGCCCAGAGACAGCTGCCAGCGCTGGGCCCGTCGTGGTCCACTGCAGGTATGTGCCCCTCCCCCGGAAGCCCTTCCTCCCCACCGGGCCCCTCCTGGGAAGGAGTCTAAGCAGAGCAGGGCCGGGCAGGCCCAGGTCTTACTTGGACAGGCATCTCTAGGTCATCCAGCAAGTGCTCTGTCCTTCCCTCTGGCTGCACAACCTGGACGTGTGGGCTGGACACCCAGGCACAGTCCAGAGACGCAGCTCCCAGTCTGCTGAGGCAGGAGACGAACATGATCCCCGCTGTCAGGAAACGCATTTATTCACTCATGAATGTTTACTGAAAACCTGGTATTGCCAGGCACAGTGTTAGATGCTTAAGGAGACAGCTGTGAACAAGACAGTTTGGTTTCTGCCAAGTTTTATGGTCTGGTGGGAAAGACAGCCAATGAAACGAACAGGACGCAGCATGATGAGAACATAAAGGGGACTGGGGGGCGGGGGGCACAGAACGAAGTCGCCCAACCCAGACTTTGGCCAGAGAACGTCTTCCAGGAGAAATGACCTCTAAGCCAAGCTAAGACCTGAAAGGTGAATTAGCCAAGCGAAGATGGTGGGGGAGGGGGGGGAAGCATGCCAGGCAGATGGAGCAGCACGTGCAAAGGCCCAGAGGTGCAGTTTAGAGACTGACATGACGCTGGGAGCAGAGTCAGCGAGTAGGGGCCGGATGTCACACGGGAAGGGGGCAGGGATGAAAAAGCCTGGAAGATAAGTGACGAGGGGCCTCACGGGACTGGCTCGGAAAACTGGATTTGCCAGTTACAAAGAATACTTAGGCCACAGGATAAGAAGTGGATTGGGGTGGAGTCAGGGGTGATGCAAGGGACAGACTTAAAATAAGGAAAGCATTTGGGATGCACATTCCAGCTAGAACACAGCGGCCAAAAGCACAGGCAGAGGGGCCTGGAAGCCCCTCCCGCAGGTGCACCCAGACACAGTGCTGGGAGGTCAGGGGCTCACAGGGGAAGACTTCCTGAGGAAGGGAGGAAGTCAAGGGCACGACAGAGCACAGGGGACAGGACTGTGGGCAGGACCGAGTCGGGCAAGGGCGCCGAGCACCAGCAGCTGTGAGGACGCGTCATGGTTAGGGGAGGGCGTTCCGCGGGGTCATCCAGCCCAGCGTGGGCCCTGGCAGCGGGAAGCGGCTGTCCCCCACTGAGCAGGAGAGAGCTCCTCAAAACGTCCACAGGACCCGAGGGCGACCTGGACCGGCTTTAGGGTGAGGCCAGTGAGGGATGCAGACGCCTCCGTGGCCTCCCCCCACCCCGTGGAGGCACCCCTACTTCCCTTCTGTCCCCCCACCGGCCCGCTGTGACCTCCCCGCCCCCTCCCTGGACCCCTGGACCCAGCGCAGGGATCGGCCGGACCGGCTGCTTCATCGCCACCCGCATCGGCTGCCAACAGCTGAAGGCCCTCGGGGAAGTGGACATTCTGGGCATCGTGTGCCAGTTGCGGCTGGACAGGTGGGTCTGCGGCCTGAGCGAGGCATTTCACCACCAGGCACTTCCTGTGGGAAAGGAAGGGGCCCCTTTCGCTTGAAGAGCTGTTCTGCAGCTCACACCCGGGCGAGAATCTCTATCTAGAATCTAGAATTTTAGCTCTCTGGCGGGGGGCGGGGGGGTGGCAGACGTGGGGCGCCTAGAGTTAAATAGGCCACCCTATGGATTTACCCGCGCTTTCAATCTCTTCTGTTTTTTTGTCTCTATTTTTCCAAATTCCCTCCTCAGGGGAAAGGTGGGGGGAAAGAGTACGGTTGGTTCTAGAAACTAGGCGGCCATAGGCGATGCACAGAAGCTCACTGGATTTGGAGACAGAGGACCAGGGTGCATCTCACTGAGCTGTCACCGTGTTTCCCTGGGTCCCCATTTCTTTATCTAGAGAGAAACAATGGCCCTTTCCCCAGAGAGCTGCCATAAGGAACGCGTTAACGGATGTGAAAGTACTGGGGGAACACGAGTGCCTACTATACACATATATAGAATTATTACTTATAAGATTACCGGGAAGAGGAAATCTTGGGGCTCAGGAATGTTCCTGGCCCAGCCTGAGGACTCAGGGGCTGGTTCTGCCCCAGGAGCTGAGGGGTCAGAGAAGACCCCTGACCGTGTGGGCCCCTCCTATCCCCCACCCCAGGCTGGGGAGGGCGCAGCGGGAGGAGTCCGCTGCAGAGAGGATGCACCTGGAAGGAGGAGCCGACAGGCCTTTGGGCAGGTCAGGCTCTCCCCTCCGGACCGCTGTTCACGACCTGCGCGCCTCTCCCCGCAGGGGGGGCATGATCCAGACCGCGGAGCAGTACCAGTTCCTGCACCACACCTTGGCCTTGTACGCCGCCCAGCTGCCAGAGGAGCCCAACCCCTGACCCTGGCACCCTCCCCCGCCCAGGGCCGCTTCCCTGGGCCTGGGAAGGTGGGTTTGGGAAAGTGGGCCTTGTGACCTGGGGAGCCCCCTGGGTGGGCATGGGAACAGGGTGCCCCTCGGGGTGTGTCTGGGGTCACAGGAAGCTGGACGGTGAGGACAGGGCTAGACACTGGCTCTTCAGCACTGCCCACTCCCCTGCTCCCTGCAGAGGCCCCCAGTGGACACCAGGGGCAACCCCCCATGTCCCTCCAAGCTTACAGCTGGCAGCTGACCTTTACAACAGAGCTGGGAAGGAGGCCCGGGCATCCTGGTCCCTGAAACGCCGTGTGAGCCTCAGTCTCTTCCTCGGACATGGACATCAGGTGCTTTACTGCCACCGGGGGAGAACAACTAGAGGAGCACCTAGAAGCCACTCCGGCTGTACCCCCTTCCTGGGGCTGGCGAGAGAGTGACCGCAAGATCACCCCCCACCCTGGCCCAGCCCGAGAACAGGCCGATGACCGAGCTGGGAAAAGCCTGGTACCACCTTGGCCAAGTCCTCAGCATCCTAGCAGGGACTCTGCCTCTTCACCCACATCTGTGAGGCGGGACACCCCCCAAAGAGAGCAAGGGCCAGACTACCCCTGTGCCCACACGAGTGTCCGGGGAGCAGGCTATGGAGGTGACCTGGTGGGACAGCTGAAACCTCTAGAAGAGGGAAAGTGTGCGGACCCCTTGGAGGCCCAGACAGCTGCCCCTGCCTCCGTAACTGCCGGCCACCCGCCCCAGCTACTCTCCAGGGAGGCCCAGCATCCTCTGCCTGCCTTCGGACCCCAGAAGGGACTCCGAGTACCCAGGGAGGACACAAGAGACGAGCAAGGAGCTGAGAGCACTGCCTGACTTTAGATAAGCAGCCCTGCCATGGCCTCCTCCCCGCAGAGCACGCCTGGACGGCTGGCTGTTGCCATGAGCGACCCGGGTTAAAGCACCTACATGGACCCAGGGGCTCAGGCTGAACCCAGACCCCCCATAGTCTACCCCGGAGAGCTAACTCCCCTCCGCACCTCACATCCACACGATGTCCAGGGCCCCCCAGATCTATCTCAGGGCTGACCACCACACCCCAGTGAGGCGTACAAATCCTTCGTCCTTGAATCCGAGATGGGCTGCCCTTGGGGAGGAAGGCAGGCACCATCTTTCCAGGTGCTTGGCCCCTGGCGGCTGCCTTTGCCGGGGCCAGTTCTCCGAGGAACCCCCCAAGGAGCTGGGTCCCGGAGAACAGCTGGCCTTTCCCTCAGACAGCGCTTCTGGAAAACATGCAGCGTCGGAACCGAGGGTGACTTCCTTAATGCTTCTGCTGGTCCTCCTTCCTCACCGCCTGGGAATGGGCTCACCCCCTCCTGAAGCTTTCCTGCCCTCTGAGAGGCACTCCCGGTGCCCGTGGCGCTGGGTGCAGGGCCATCAGGCGCCTGGTCCTCCCTGAGCTCAGACCCCACAGGAGGAAAGCCACCGCACGGGTGGCAGGCTCCCCTCCCTGGGCGCTGTTGCCCCAACCCTGTCCCAGAGCTTGAGGACAGGCTCTGAAGAGTGAGCAGGTGGGAAAATAAAGACTTCTCAGATGATTGAGTCATTCCTTCTTTCCCTCTTCCTCTCAGGCCTCTGGAGCCTCTTTGCATCAGTAGAGAGAGTAAGAATGCACAGACCAGGAACAGGCTGCATCTCTACCCCAGGACGTGCACTCTTACAGCCCTTCCAGGGATACGTGAAACAAAGTGACACTGGAGTCAGTCTGGGAAACGGGCAAAGGTGTTCCTTAGGCACTAGAGAGGGACTCACAAAGGGCAAGGACTAGAAAGACCATGTAAGTTAATAACTTAATAACCCAGGATATTGCGCAGGGCCAGGACTTTGTGATACCTCCACTTTGGCAACTGATCGTTCGGGGTCATCTCGGCTGGGCTTGGCAGATATGGTTGACATTGAAACATTATGCACCTTTGACTAAAACCACAGACGCCACGTGAGTGCCTGTGGAGGCCAAATAGGAAGGCACGCCCAAAGCGGGGTGTGGGATCGGGGGGTCCAGCAGCCCCGAGGTTGGGTCCTCCCAGGACCAGCATCTCTGCAAGCCCCACACCTCCTACCGCCAGCTCTCCTGAAGAAAACTTTGGTTTTTTACCAAAACAGGCCAACATTTTTCATCTGCCACAAACCTCCCTCACGGGAACCCCCCCGCAGGACTCTCTCTGTTTAGTATCATGGTGGTCCCAGAAAAAGTCACTTTGGGCCAGAGGCTTCCTAAGCAAGTGGTCCTGGTACCTCGTGGTTAACAAGGCCTCACAGGTGGATGTTCCCTTCCACTGGGGCTCCGGTACCCAGAGATGCTCAGAGGCAAGGACTCAGGGAACAAAAGATCTTAGAGACATCGTCCCCGCGTCCTGGGAAGCCACGGACCACCCTCCTCCACCCTGGAAATGTTCCCGCTCAACGGGGCCCTCGCCCACCTCGGGCCCACCGCCCTGTAAGAAGGAAGCGGGTGCCAGTCGGGGCACGGCAACCCGGGAAGGCGAAAAACAATCGGAGCTCTTTCCCCAAGTGCCCCTAGCGCACAGCAGCCCGGCCCGCCCCGAAGCCCGCGGGCGCCCCGCCCAGCGCACCCGCAGCCCGGCCCGCCCGGCCCGGCCAGGAGGAGCGCGCTCGCTCGGGGGCGAGCAGGGCCGGCGGCCGCGCGGGCGGAGGAAGAGGACGAGGAGGAGGACGACTGCGAGGAGGACGGCGACCGGGAGGAGAAGGACGCGCGGAGGCCACACCCATCGGCGCGCCGATCCGGCAGCGAGTCGTCGGCGGCCGCGCGCTCCAGCCGAGCCTCCGCCCGCACCGAGTCCGGAGCCGGGCCGCACCGGGGAGGGGCCGCTCCGGCCGCAGCGCGAGGGCACGAGGGGCGGCGGGAGGCCGGCACCGGGCGCGGCCGGCGCAGCGACCATGATCGCTTTGTTCAACAAGCTGCTGGACTGGTTCAAGGCCCTGTTCTGGAAGGAGGAGATGGAGCTCACGCTGGTCGGGCTGCAGTACTCGGGCAAGACCACCTTCGTCAACGTGATCGCGGTACGGGGCGCCGGCCGGCCGGGCCTCAGGTCCCCGCCGCGCCCAGCCGAGCGGGTCACCGCCTGGCGTGGCCGGCACGGCTGGCGCCGGCGGGGAGGCGCGGGCCCGGGCGCGCTGGGCCTAGCACGGCCCTGGGGACCTGGCGGCGCGCGCCCGGGCCGGGATGGCACGGCCGGGCGCAGGGGCGGGGGACGAGGGGACGCGGCCCGGGCCCCAGGACCGGCGGCGCCGAGGGTGTCACGAGGCCAGAGGGACCGCCGCCCGCGGAGACGGGCCTCCTCCGGCACCCGCACCCTGGCGCATGACGGGGCGAAAGTGCAGGGCCTGCCCGTGCGGCGCGCGGAGGGTCGCAGGACGGATGCCCGCGAGGCTGGGGGAGGGGGCCCGGGCCGGCCCGGCCCCACCCCGGGGGGTTAACCCCTCCTGGCCGGAAGAGGAAGCCCCGGTGCTATTGATGGGGGATGGGGGGGGAGGGATCCCTTGGGGGAGTGGAATCAGCAGAGGCCCTGGGCTCCAGCCCAGACTCCTTCTCCACGGGGAACCTCTCCCCGACCGTGGCGTCCAGCTGGGGGTCCGGGGAGGAGGCACTGCATCCGGCATCCTAAAGGGAGCTCGGAGTCCCGGCCTGGCCCGGAAGTTGCAGGGCAGGAGGGGGTGCTTCGGACCCAGAGGATGAGTTGGAGGTGGAGGGGCAGGTCCACTCTGGGGACACAGGGAGAGTGGCTCTGAGGGCTTTGGGTCATCAAGACCGAGGTGGGCAAGTGTAAGCCTTTCAGCGCCAGGGCAGTGGTGGGGAGGAGTTAAAATCTGCCTCAAAGAAAGGGGAAGATGAGCTCTCTGGGTGTTTGAGCTGAGCTGCAGTAGTGGCTGTGGCCTGCATTTCCGAGAGGGCTGGGCTGGGCATGTGGGGCTGAGGAAGGCTTGGGCAGAGCTGAGGTGTCCGGGGACCCGGCCCTCGTCCGCAGACGGGGGTTTCTGAGAGCTGTGGGGCGGCCGTACATGACAGGGGTCAGCAGAGAAGTGTGACCTGCCAGCCTGGGTACCTCCCCTGCCTGCATCCTGCCCACCCTCGAAGAGAAGGGTGGCGGGAGACTGGGGGGCAGGTACCCCATGATGGCATGTTTGGGCACTGGCTTCCTTTCCCAAACATGTTTGCGATGACCTCTGCCCAGGGGATCCTGGCCGCTCACCCAGCAGGACAGGCTCTTCGGGCCCAGGCTGGGTTTGTTGGCACGATGGTTCCTGGGCTCCTGTCTGCCCAGGCTCTGGCCCTTGGTCGCAGGCCCCTGGTTAGACCTGGCGTTGACTTGGGCTCCAAAAGCAGGAGCGCAACGCCTGGCCTCGGGTCCTGCGGGCCTGTGGCTTAGCTCCGAGGTGCCGAGATCTGGGAGCTGTCTCCAGGGTGAGGCCGAGGGGGGACCAGTCGGTGCTGCTGCTGCTCTCGTGGCTCAGCCTGGACATCACCTCTGGCCCCCAGGGAATCTCTCCCCCTGGAGCGTTTACAAAGCTGTGTTCCTAGGCGGGAATCCACAGGAACCCAGGCGGTTCCGTGTCCTGGTCGTGTCCAGAGAATGGGATGCTCTGGCAGGTCAGAAACGGAATCCAAGAGTCACAGGTTTCACTGCCAGGGTCAGGAGTTTCTGAGGGGTGCAGCGAGGGCTCCCCTCCCCTAGCTGGGCCTTCATCTTTATGACATAAATTTGCCACCTCAACTCACACATCCTAAAAGTGCAGCCTGGATTTCCCTAGAAAGAGGCTTCTCCAGAACACCCATCCCTTGTGGGCTGCGGTGGGAGTGCCCGAGTCTGGGTGAGTCCAGAGTTCTCAGCTCCTCCAGGGCCACAGCATTTCCGCCCACCAGTGTATGGTCACAGTGGAGTGTCTTTCAGAAAGAAATGAAGAGTCAGGACCCCGCGCTCTGTCCCATGCCCACCACTGACCTTCTGAATCCCCTTTGCCTCTTCTTTTGGCCTTTCTTTGTCTCAGCTTTTACCCATTTGGTTTTTTCCTACTCATTCTATGAGTCCGACTGTAAATAGAAATTGAGCTTATGTGTAAGCTGCTCAGCGGGCTAATGTGAGCTGGGAAACATCACAAAGAGACTCTCCAGTGCACCTGAGAACCCAAAACTCACTTTTTGAGTTCTGAAAAAGTTGTGCTGACAGAAAGTAGGAGATGTTTTGCCCGAGGGAAACAAGAGGACCATTTTCAAATACTTCCAAGTGTAAAAGACTGTCCAATGGAAGAACTAGTTTTGGGGTAGACTTGGGAAGATGGATTTTTGACTCATTATAAAGCACTTTGGAGTGTTGGAGCTGACCCAGGAGGGATGAGCCAGAGGGCATTCAAGTCTGAGCCAGGGGTTCCACCGGATGACTTTAGGGTTCCTGCTGACCTTGAATGAGGAGCTTATGAGATCTGAGGCCTTAGCCGGGAAATGAAGTTGTGACTGGTTCCAGCTTAGCTTTGATTCACAGCTGAACTGGAAATACTGGGGCCGGGGAGCCTGGCTCCCTGAGGATCCTCCTGGAACCCGCCTTTGTCCAGGATCACGTTCTGCCAGGCTAGGCTTTTCATTTCTATGGGAGCCTGTGAATGTTCTGGGTTGCCAAAGAGCAATGATGGTTCCTCATGTATGGAAACCATTTCCAAGCACTTTGTGAGCCCTATTTGCCAATTGTTAGGAAACCAAAACCCTTTTCTGCCATTTCACAGAAGGAAGCCCTGAGGCCCAGAGAGGTCCAAGTGTCTTGTCCAAGCTCCTCCACGATGAGTGACAAACAAGAGCTGGGCTTCCTTCCTCAGGCTCCACATTCTTCATCTGCCCGGTTGGGGATGGAGTGGGCTGGGGTCCAGTGGGTGCCCCATTCCACCTGCACCCTGCTGGGATTTGTGGAGTTAAACCATACATGGTTCTCCCTACTTAGCCAAAAGCAAAACCTCCTCAGGGCACTACCTTTTCCTCATGTTTCCTCACTTTTAGAGGCTCTTGGACCCTTTTGATATCCGATAAAAATCAGCGACCCTTTCCCCAGAGGCGTGTACATACAAAGAAAAATGTGCACATACAGATTGTGTGCACTTTCAGGGGGTCTCCGAAGCCCCTCTTTGGCCTCCAGGTTAGGAGCCCTCAACCATCTTATCTTGAGCATCAGTCTTGAGCATTCAGTGCTCACATCCGAGGGACTTGGTGAACGAGCTCAGGTGATTCCTGAAGATAAAAGGGAATCAATCCGTCTCATTTGGGGGGGGGGGTCTTCATTCAGACTCACAGGCTCTGAATGAGAAAACATCGTGTCCTACACTTTGGCCAATGGTCAGAGCCCCTGACCACTTTGTGTGGCCTTAGGCAAATTACTCCTCCCACCTGGTAGAAGACAATGAAATGACATCGTAACAGAACAAGGCTGTCCCCTCAGGTTCAAGGTTAAGTAAGCCCCATCTCCTTCAGCCTGCGTCTGGGGGAGAAGCAGAGGTGTCCTACATGTGAACGTGGAGATGACCTTGGGCGGAGTTTGGTCTGGCCTTAATAGAGGCCTGTGGCTAGTTTAGAACAATCTAGAGATCTTAGAGACAATTTAGAGGGGAGACGTGAGAATTGTTAGAATTTGAAAGTGGGTTATGGGAAACGGGATTACGGTTAACTGCTACTTACTGGGTGAACATTCACCAATGTCAGTGTAGACGTGGCTCCTCTCCCGAGAGCTCTCAGTCTAGTCGGGGTGCACGGTGAGGAGTACCCATCCTACAAATGGGTACAGTACAAAGAAACCCAGAAGTTGCTTGCTGCGCATTGCATTTGGGGCGTGGCTGACTTACCGACCCTCAGTTTGATGTGAACATTTACCGTGTGAAAGTGTAAACCTAGATTGTTTAACGTGACCTGCTCCACCGGAGGCTAGATACAGAAAGGGGGCTCTGGTCCAACAGAGAGGTGGGTTAGACCTCAGGAAGGACTTTCTCCATCCTGGTCGAGCGACTTCGAGGGGCCTCTTTGTCACAGGGGAGCTTGGGTGTGAGGTGGACACCGGGCTTGGTCATGGCCCGTCTTGCTTGAAAGCAGGGGGCGCGCGGGAGCTGCCCGGGACCCCGGGGCGCCTGAGAGGCTCCGGCCTGGCCTCTGCTTCATTCCCGCAGCCTTTTGGTCCGTGGCGGCCGCGGACAGCGCATCTGGGTCCTGGCGATTTTTGCCCCTTTTCCAATTCTGACTCTTCCTTCCAGTCGGGACAGTTCAATGAGGACATGATCCCCACCGTGGGCTTCAACATGCGCAAGATCACCAAAGGGAACGTGACCATCAAGGTGCGCAGCCGAGCTGGCCCCTGGGCGCAAGCCCACGGCCGCAGAGGATGTGTGTGTGCGTGTGCACATGTGCGCGTGTGTGCATGTGTCTGTATGTGTCGGGCCCCCGGAGGAGAAGCTAGAGGAAAGCAGAGGCTTGGGTCCAACCGGATAGTTGGGGAAAGAGCTCAGGTAGGCTTAGGAGTCAGGGACATAGGGAGAGAAGGAATTCCGGTGGGGCAGGCGGGGGGCACGCGGGAGCCGGGATGGATTGGGGGCCTGCCTGCTGCTGACACCCGCTCACCTCTCTTGCTCAGCTCTGGGACATCGGGGGACAGCCCCGCTTCCGCAGCATGTGGGAGCGCTACTGCCGAGGAGTGAGCGCCATCGTGTAAGTGCGCAGCAGGGCCGTGGTCGTTGGCAGGTGACTCACACCTGTGTGCAGCTGCCTTTGACAGACGCTCTGGGCGCCCACCGGCCAGTCTGAGAACCAGAGGACTGACCACTTCATGCTGAAGCATTTCTGTGTGTCCCTCCTCATCTCCCTGCCTACCCCCAACCCAGACTCACCCCATCCTGAATTTTGTGTGATTTAGTGGTTCATTCCCTTGCTTTTTCTTTTCCTTTCATTGTTGGCCGTGCCACACAGCTTGTGGGATCTTAGTTCCCCAACCAGGGATTGACCCCAGGCCCTTGGCAGTGAGCGCCAAGTGCTAACCACTGGACCACCAGGGAATTCTCTCCCTTGCTTTTTAAAAATAATTTTATCCTACGTATGTATGTGCCCAAACAAAAGATCATTTAGCTTTCGTTGTTTTTAATCTGATTTTTAAATTTAAATTTTTATGTATTTTTATTTTTTTATGCAGTTTTTAAAGGTGACACTCCATTTACAGTTATATCAAAATATTGGCTCTATTCCCCGTGTTGTAAAGTACATTTTTGTAGCCTATCTTACACCCAGTAACCAGATATTTTTTTATTATTCTTATTATTTAAAAAATTTTTTGGCCGCACAGCATGCAGGATCTTAGTTCCCAGACCAGTGATGCAACCCTTGCCCCCTGCAGTGGAAGCTCCGAGTCCTAACCACTGGACCGCCAGGGAAGTCCCCAACCTGATTTTTTAAAAAGCACTTTGATGCAGGAAAGTCTTCTGGGGCTTCCTTTGCTGTTTTCACCCCCTTGTCTAGCCAGCCCTGCCCTGAGAACATAAGCGGGTCACTCTGGGAAGGACTTAGGTCTAATCCTATGGGGCCCAGCGCTGCCACGGGAGCAGCAGCTTCTCCAGGGGTCTGGGGGATGGGACAAGGGCAGGCCCAGCGGCCCCTGCAGGTTCTCACTCCCATCCGTTCAGAAGACATTCTCAGAGCACCTGTCTGAGCCGTCCCATGTGGCCTGGAGACCCCGGGGGGCGACCCAGAGCTGCTGCAACTCCTTCCCCCCCACAACCCCGCAGCCTGTGGTGTCAGCTTGTCCCCACCTGCCGCCCCCCAGGTACATGGTGGATGCCGCTGACCAAGAGAAGATTGAGGCCTCCAAGAATGAACTCCACAACCTACTGGACAAGCCCCAGCTGCAGGGCATCCCGGTCAGCCCCGAGTGGAGTGGGAGGGTTGGGGGCTCGCCGGGAAGGCCCCGGGACCGCTGGGGGCAGGTGGGGGTAAACACTGCTGGCGACAGGGGTTGGAGAGCGGGGGGAGGGAGGGGTGCGGAGGCAACGGGGCTGCGGAAGCCAGCCCCCCTCCCGGGGCAGCCTGGCCGTTGCTGCCCTGGACCGAGCCCTGCCCTCCCTTCTCGGCAGGTCCTAGTCCTGGGCAACAAGCGAGACCTCCCGGGAGCCTTGGATGAGAAGGAGCTGATCGAGAAAATGTGAGTTGGCGACTCTTCCCTGTCCTTCCTCCCTGCTCCCCAGACTCCCAGGCGCCAGAGCGGAGGGCTTGTTGTTGCTCTCGGTGCCCACCGCTTGGTGGCGCTAGAGCGCGCCTGCCCGAGCCCCGCCCTTCGCCCCCATCCCCCTCCCCGTCCCTCCATCCCCGACCGCCCCCGCGCCCGGTCCCCGGACCCCAGCTGCTTGCTCAGTGGCAGCCTCAGCAGACAGCTCTGGTCTCCTGCAGGAATCTGTCTGCCATCCAGGACCGAGAGATCTGCTGCTACTCCATCTCGTGCAAAGAAAAGGACAACATCGGTGGGTCTTGGGGCGTCGCTGCGCTCGCGGGGAGGGGGCAGGAGGGGAAGGCAGCCGGTGGCTCTCTCCTTGGAGCCCAGAGCGCCGTGGCTCTCCTGGGCAGGACAGGCAGCGGGAAGCCCCGATCCTGATCATCACCCCAGCTCTGCCGTCAACTGGTGTGTGATCTTGGGCAAATCCCCTCCCCTTGGGGCTCACTCCCCGCCTGTGACATCGCAGGGTCGGACCCTTCTGGTCTGAGGGACTCGTCCTGTGGCTCCGGCTCTTTCACCGCAGCCAGATGCCCTTGCACCCATCAGGGGCTGTCCGGAGCTTGACGGCTGGAAGCTGGGCTTGTGATGCTCTTAGGGTTGACCCTAGCTGCAGCGCGCCCCCTTCCACCACCCCCCCCCCCCCCCCGCCGCCAGGTGTATGCTCTGCCCTCAGGAGAACCAGCCCTGAAGCCCTGTAACCTCCTCTCTTGCCCCGCAGACATCACCCTACAGTGGCTTATCCAGCACTCAAAGTCACGGAGAAGCTGAGACTCCGGCCCCGCCCCCTCGGACCAGGGACCGCCCTCCGGATCTGAAGCCGAGCTCCCGCCCCCTCCCCCTGCCGCCCCCCCAAGCCCACCCCTCCTTACTTGGTGTGGGGAGGGGCCCTCTGGGGGTCCCAGAGTCCTATTCTGCTGAGGTTTGAACTCCCGATTTTATTGTAAAATAAATTGCTCCCCTCCGGTCCCCTAACCTCCCCCCTCCCCTCTCCCTTTGTCTCTCCGCCGCCCTGCTTCCCTCCCCTCTGCAGCCCCGCCCCACAGCCCCGCCTCCTCTCCTGTCCCGCTCCCTGCTTCCCTTTCCCACACTCTTCTGTTATTGTCCTGTGTGTACAGTATATATATGTATATATATTTTAATTTTTTTATTTAAGCAAAGACTAAAATCAACCATTTGATGCTGCAGGGGCCAGTCAGGATCTGGGAGGGGGCGGTCTGGAGAGAAGGAGAATAGCGGGGTTAGCTGGGGCCGGTTCAGGTCAGGAAAGGTAAGGCTGGCACAGGGGCAGGTACCAGCCCAGGCACGGGTGGCCGTCCCCACGTCCCGTTTGTCTCCACTTCCCAGTCTGGCCTGTCTCCGCAGTGTTTGAATGTCACAGGCTGAAGGGAGCTTCCAGAGACGCCCTTCTCTGCCCCCAGCCTCAGCATGGCCACCAGGCTCAACCAGGGGCCGGAGACCGGGGGCGAAGGGGCAGGAGGCCAGCGCCCTAGCAGCCCCTCCCGCCTGTTCCTGGCTCCCAGCTCCTGCCCCTCCCCGGGCCCTCACCTCCACGGGCCACCTCATTTTCTGTTCTCATTTTGCAGAGTTGCACAAGGAGAGAACTCAGCATGGGGGGTTGGTTCTTTGGGTTTTGTTTTCTGTTTGTTTAATTTAATGATTTGTAAAGTGATGTCCCTCTTCCTTTTTTACACTTTTCAGCTCATATTTAACCTCTGTTTGGAAAATGATTCTTGTAACTGTACATTTTTTTGCCTCCTAACAACAAGAATAAATGACAATTTTGTGTTGGGGGGGTGCGCGGTGCGGGTTTTTTTTCTGTCCACGGCCCGGCAGGCTGGGGACTCTGGTCCCCGACCCTGGGCGCACCCAGCCAAAGGGAGGCACGCGCTCCCCCGGGCGCACAATGGCCCTTTACAGAGCAGCCCCCGCGAGCGTGCCGGCTCCTGCCCTGCCGCCTCCTCCTCTAGTCGGACTTTCCTGTGTCCCCAGCTCTGAGCCAGCAGCTGCCAGGGGAATGGAGGGGGTCTGTGTCGGGAACTGCCCGGCTGCACCCGGTGTGTGCGGGACGGAGCCTGCTTCCTGGGAGTCTGTCCAGGCCCCCACCTGCAGCCAGAGTTGGCGGAGCCGGTGAATTGTCCTGGGCGGTGTGGGGGCAGTGCCGGGCCTGCAGAGCCCACGGCTTACCACCCTTGGCTGCTCCTCTGTTGGTGTCCCGGCTGCTGGTTTCCCGGGAGAAGCCATGCCCTCCCTTCCCCGCCCACCCCCGGCCCCTCCCAGCCCACTCCACCCCTAGAGCTGGTCCCCTCTGCCCGCAGCCGTGGCCTCGGAGCCTTGCACCCTGCTTCCCAAGTCCGGGGCCATCTTGACCCACTTTTACAGTAAGCCCCGCCCCCTGGGCTCCCCTCAGCCCGGAGATGGAGCGGCCCTGCGGAAGGGTCCACCCCTTCTCGCCGCACCTCTGCAGGGAGGAGGCCACTTCCACGGTCCTGGGAGCAGGGCCTGCCCTGGTGGCTCTGAGCTCGCCGGCCCTTCCTCGGTGCGTCCTCTTGGAGCCTCCTTGTGGTCTCAGAACCGCAGGGAGGAATGGCCTGCCTGGAGAGGGCTTCCCCACTGCCGGGGAGTTTGAGGAGAGAAAGCAGATGGAATTTGGCGAAGGGAGCTAGATGACTTTAGGTTCCTTCCAACCCCTGAAGAATAGGACACGTGCCCCCTGGTCGAGGAGGTCGAAGCTGGGGCCGGGCTGTCCCCTGGGCTCTCCTGGCTGCTGAGGTGGCTGGAGATGCCATGGCCTGGGAGGCTGGGACAGGACCAACAGGCACTGGTCTGGCGAGCAGGATGGGGAGCTTCAGGGATGACCTGCCTTTCTCGCCTCCTGCCTCCTGCGTCCTCTGACGAGATAAGACAGGATGGGCTGGTCACCAGCAAGCAGGCATCCTTCTGCCCCAGTGCCTGCACCCAGCACACACAGCAGGTGCTTCGTAGGACAGACTGTGTGTATATGTACACCATCATGGGGGGGCCCTTCGCACTGCCTGGCCAAGCCTGCTCTGCGGTTCTGGAGGACTGAACCCCCAAAGGGAGGGAGGGGAGGAAGGCGCCAGGCATCAGGCATCGTGCCGGGAGCTTCATGTATCTTGTCTCATTCAATGACTCCAGGCCTCTGTGAGGGGGCGTTATTCCTGTTTAACGGATGGGGTCCAGTAACTGCGTCCAGTCCGGCCCAAGGGAGGCAATTCTCAGTGCAAGGTGCACGTGCTGACGGGGTCAGGGGGGCTCAGTGGGTTGGCCCGCCTCCCACCTGGCTGACATCGGGGCTCAGGGTTGGTCCCCTAAAGACCCAGCTCAAGTCCACCGCCCACCACTGCCAGCCTGCCCCCACACCCCAAGCCCAGGACCCCTAAGCAACAAATGCTGCATTGTTCCCCCAGCTGGCCTAGCCGGAGAGACAGTGGCTCTTTCCCAAGGCCCGCTGGCCTGCTGACTAATCCTGCAAGCCACTCACGTTAGCGGGGCCCAGGGCAGCGGTGGTGGCAGGGCTTCAGAGCTGTAGAGAGGGGCAGGGGCCCCTTTGTGGCAGAGCCCCCAAACAGGATGCGGCGGTGCCCCCTCCCCACCCCCAGCCTCCCATCCTTGGCCTGCGTGTCCTGCCTTCACCCTGGCCCCCCTCCTCCATCCCATAGGAGGCTGCTGGTGCATCTGGGACTGGGGCTGGGGTGGGGGTAGAGAGGAAGTCAGGGGGAGGGATGAGGAGGGAAGGGCCCTGGTCACCTCAGCACTGCAAGCCTGCCCTTGGTCTCCTCTCCAGCCTTCTCCCCCCACCGTCTTAAGTTGCTGCAGACAGAGCTGGGGGCTTTGGTCACTGTGGCAGCGGTCGGCCGAGAAACGGGTGGGTGTCTCTCCAGCACAAAGAGTGTGCGCCCAGCAGCGCCATCGCCTAGCAACGGCCTCCCTCTCTCTTGGCATCACCCGTCCTGGGGGTGGGTGCCAGGGAGAGAGAACAAGGCCATTAAGATCCGCAGGAATGGGGGAAGGAAGCTTGGGTCCGGGGCTGAAGCCAGTGGGTATGGGTGGGGTGGCCAGAGGAGAACGGAGCCCAGGGCACCAGGCAATGCCTGTGCCTCCCTGGCCCTGCCCTGGGGACCCTCCCCGGCCCTGCTCAGGTGATCCAGGCAGAGCTGGCAGCAGGAACTCCGCGGGACCCTGAGCTGCGCTTCAGATGGGAAGGGTGGGCTTGCGGGACGGAGAGTGGTCTGTGGCCTAGGCCAAGGTGTCCCTTTGGTTGACCTCGTGCCAACTTCGCTGGGCCCAGACGGGGCTAAGGGGCCTCTGGAAGGGCCCCCTGGGCGGGGGGAGACCAGAGAGAGGAAAGAAGGCTCTGTGGGGCTGTCGATGGAGCTCTGGCTGCTGGGAAGGGGGCGGGGTAGGGGCGGGCGGGGGCAGGCAGCTGGGCCGTCTGTAGGCTAAACAGTCTGTTCTAAGAAGCCAAACAACAGCAGCTCTCAGAGTCAGAGAGGCTGGAAGCCCCCCAGGCTGCTGGTTGCCCTCGAATGGGGGCTTTGTTGGGAGGGAGGAAGAGAGGCGGGGGCTCCAGGGGAGATAAGCTTGCAGCCTTCTACTTCCCAGGGACGGCTGGGCTCAGGCCAGCCTGAGGACACAGTGCCCCAGCTCCCAAGCCCTTCCGTCCACTCTGCCCTCAAAGCCACAGGGCCCCAGGCTGGACAGGACACCAGCCACAGGCCAGGAAGGGCCAAAGGTAGCCAGGAGGGCAAAGCCCAGGTGCATCTGGGCACTGCCAGGATGTGGCACAAGAAAGGCCCGTGGGCACAGGGGTAGTTCTACCTAGTTTATTGTTTTCCAAGAAGGGTCTTCTACGGGGGAGCACGTGACCGGGATTGGGGGGGTGGACAGGGCAACCAGGGTACGTCAGAGAAGGAGGAGGACAGAGAGAGAAATGCTCCTGGAGAAGAGACGGCACCTGGAGGAGGCTTCCAGGGCTGGGCCCATCCTGTGCAGAGAAGAGCCCGGTTGCTGGCCCCCAAGGCCCCCGTCCAGGATGGGCGATGCCGAGAGGGGCAAAGTATAGTGTAGTCGGGCTCCAGATGGAGAGGGGAGAGTGAGGCTGGGACCAGGTGAGGTTCTGGCTCCCAGCCGGCGGGATGGAGAGTTTCTGGGCAGCTCTGAGGACCTGGAGGATCACCGCCCCCCAGAAAGAGGACGGGCGGGCCGGCCCCCAAGAAGGGGCTCGGCCAGGGGGCTGCGACATACCCAGACCCCAGCCAGGGGAACCAAGTCCATCTCTGGACAGAGCTCCCCCTGCCACGGCCGGCCAGCCTCAGCAGGGCGTGCCCAGGGCCAGGAGCGGTGGCGCCTCCCGGGGCTTGTGGAAGTAGACAGAGGCGGACAGCCCCGTCTGGAGCTTGGCATCGGGGCCGTCGGTGGCCGCCGCCCCGCCGCAGCCCTCGCAGCAACAGCAGCAGCAGCAGTCCAGGAAGGCACGGCCCAGCGGCCGGCACACGCACAGGAGGAGCACGGGCGTGACGGCCGCCTTGAGGAAGGTGGAGAACTGGCCGACCAGGCCCAGGAGGTCCAGGGTCTGGCGGGTGAGCGTGGCCGAGAGGTAGGCGGCCACGACGTTGCACACGTTCTCGGGGAGGGTGCAGAGGGCGTAGACGGCGGTCAGGCCCACCACGGTGCTGCTGAGCTGGCCCTCGCGCTGCTCCTGCTGGCCCTGCCGGCACTCCGGCTTTCTGCCGGGCGGGCCCCACACCCGCCACGTCACCAGCTGGCAGGTGACCGTGAAGAGGACAGGCAGGCAGAAGTAGCAGCCGAAGGACCACCACATTCGGGCGTTCTGGTAGGTCAAGACCAGCGAGTAGAGGGACTCAGGCAGGCGGGCCGAGGGCTTCATGACGCACGCATCCACAGGGCCCGCAGCGGGGCCAGGCTCCTGCACCAGCTGCCAGAGCAGGAGCTCGGGCACAGCCAGCGTCATGGAGCCCACCCAGATGACCGCCAGCTTGGCCAGGATGGACGGGCACGGCTCGATGGGCCTGGCCTTGGGCAGGGTGCTGGTGGCCACGTGGAAGCGGTCAATGCCCAGGGCGCAGAGGCTGAAGGTGGTGACGCCTAGAGCGGAGACCTGCAGGGGGGCGTGGGGGGTGGGGAGAGGCGGGGGTCAGCCCCAGGCAACCGAGGGGCTGGCTCAGACTGGAAGTGCACGGCAGGTGTGGGAAGGACAGTGGCGGCACCGCCATTCAGGGGCATTTCAGATCTCACGGCCAGCGTCTGACGGGACAAACCGGGCTCAGGCGGGACCAGGGCCTTGGTGGACGGCAGAGCTGAGGTTCTCCTGCAGGCCACCCGACTCCCGCCGCCCGCTGCCTTGCCTCTGGGCCCAGGGATGAGCGACCTGGGCCCTACAGCCCCTTGTGCTCCTGAGACTTTGGGAAATCATCTCTGAGGACAAACATGGACAGAGACGTAGGGCTCCTGGGCCTGCCGGGTCCTTGGATGGCCTCACCCACCACGTCCATGGGGGGAGTGGCCTTGGGGGGTGCAGGGCACACACTCTCCCGCCCTCCTCGCCCTGCCTGGAGAGGCCCAGGGCCAGCCCGAGTCGGGAAGCAGCCCCTCCAGGCTGGCCTGTGCCCACCTCCCCGCAGGCGGCTCACAGAGCACACAGGAAAACCACCCTGTGAGCAGAGAGGAAGCCAGAGCAGCAGGGAAGAAAGTGCCAGAGAGAAGTGACGGGGCCGGGGGGTACTCCCAGCTGAGATGATGTCTGGGCACACTCAGGGCTGTGCTCAGTTCCCCCTCCGTCCAAGCACTCCCCTCTCCAGCTGGCTCCCACCCCCTCTCCAGGCAGGCCCCAGGCCAGGGCTCCGGCAAAACAACATGCCCCCTCCTTTCCTACACCTCAAAAATGGCCCCAAGCTGTATTCAGCCGCCTCCTGCGCCCTCCTGGGGCCTCCTGGGGCCTCCCTACAAAAGGGTGCTGGGCGGTGCATTTGTCCCTCCACTCTCACCCGTCACCCCAGCCTCCAGGGGGTGCTCAGGGGTCCCCTCTGTCCTCCAGGCCGTGGAGGCGGTTAGGCGGCAGCCTGAGTATCAGGTGTGTTGGGACCCACAGTCGGGCAGGGGGCAGGGCCGGGCTCTCCTCGGCCACCAGCTCCATGCAGACCAGCGCTCACAGGGGTCTCAGACCTTTCTCAGTAACATCCACCGCGTACTGAATTATTTCAGTTCGAAGCCCTTTGTAGACGTCACACATGTCAGCCTTCAGGGACTCACTCAGCTATGGTGATGGCGGTCAGCCCCGACTCACAGAGGGGGAAGCAAGAGGTTTGGGCAGGTTAAGTGGCTAACCACGGCCACTCAGCAGAGCCTGGGCTCTGACCCAGGCTGCCCCGTTCCAAGGCCCTGGGTCTGACCTCCCACAGCTCTCCTGGGCTCTGAGCGCCAGGTCACTAAGATGCAAGGGCTGTCCCCGGCCGGAGGGCCTCTTTCAGGTCTGAGCAACTTTGGGCCACTGTTAGGTGGTCTCCCTGGGTTGGGAAGGACAGGAAAGGGCTGTGCCACCCGCTGAGCCTCAGAGAGTCCGTCCGGATATGAAACCATCGCCAGATCACGGGACGGGGGCAGAGCTGGGACTAGGACGGTGTCCAGACGCTGATCCTGATTCCTTCCCCACCCAGGCCGGCTGCCCGCTCACTCAGCATCTCCCATTCTCTCGGGAGGAGAGCAGCCTTTGGGGGGAGGGAGGCCACAGTCACCCCAGCGCTCATTATTCCTCCTCCCACAACGTAAGCAACATGCAAAAGGCTGCAGCCTGATTTCCTGTTCCTAGGCAGACATGTTGGCCTTGCTGTGTCCCACGTAAATGCACACATATTGGTGTATTTTTGCACTGTTTTGATTAAGCTGTATCCGTGTGATCTACACATCTATCAACACCCACGTGCTCAGCCCAGCATGGAAGTTTCCAGGGGTGGGGCCAGTGGTCACCTTGGAGCCGCAGCTGGAGGGCCAACTGGTCTACCCTCTGGTCAGGAGACAGTGAAATGGGAGAGGAGCTGTGACCTGCCCAGGGGCACCCCAACATGCCAGGGACAGAAGCTGACACTAGAGCCCCAGCTTTAGCTCCAGCCCCAGAACCAGGTGTCTCCTTCCAGAGGATGGAGGAGGCGGCTGATGGTGATGGCGGCGACGAGGGTCGCAGTGAGGGAGGGTCTTTCCTTCCTTCCGTGTTTGCACTCCCGGGAGTGGATACAGACTTGACCCCAGGGCCCTGACACCCGCCTGCTCGCTCGGGTACCTGAGAGCTCCCAGGAGCCAATCCTGCGTTTGTCTTGGGGGAGAAGCAGCGAGACAGAGCCCCAGGCCTGCGGGGCCTCGCGCACCCTCGCAGCCCACATCCGGCAGCGCCCCCCCCCACCCAACCCCGTGGGCTCTAGCGGGACACACACTCACCTCCACGAAGGGCACAGCCCGGCAAGACACGTCACCCAGCAGCCTCTGCTTGGTGATCTCATGGAAGATGATGACAGGGAGGCAGAAGAAGAGGACCAGAAAGTCCCAGAGGGCCAGGCTGGCGAGGATGGAGTTCCAGGCGCTCTTCAGGTAGTAGCTGTGCCAGACAATGCACATGACCGCCAGGTTGCCCACAATGCCCACGGCAAACAGCACCAGGGCCAGGAGCAGCACGGTGTAGGCCCCGTAGGAGCTCTCCGTCACCGGGTACAGGGGGTTCTGGATCTGCAGCCGCCGGCCCGGCGTCCCCGTCGTGTTGCCCCGAGGCTCCTGCCTGCTGCCCCCAGGGACCACAGCCCAGTCCGGGTGGGCGCTGGCGGCCACCTGGGGCTCGGTGGGCTGCGGCCCGGTGGGGCGGATGGGCCGGGGGTACTCAGCCCACTCCTCGGGCGCGTACTGCTGCACCCCCTTGGCCTCCTCCTCCTCCTCAGTGCCACGCCTGGACCGGCTCGGCTGCTCCTGGGTCGCGGCCTGTCGACCGCCCCGGCGCAGGGGGACGCCCCAGGGGGCCCTGCCGGGACCCGCCGCTAACGCCACGGCGAGAGAGATGGCCAGAGGCCACGGCCACCGCATGGCCGGATGAGCGGCAGTAGTTGCCCACGAGCGGAGGCGAGGCCGGACCGAGTGCAGGGCTGACTCGACGGGCAGCTGGCCGGTGGGCCCGCCCCCATCGGGCGTCTGGCATTGCCAGCCGGCTCCAGCACCCCCCTCCATCCCCACCCCTCAGCCACCAGGCAGGGCAGGGCTGGGCCCTCTGCTGGACACAGGGCGCTCTGTGCCATCCGCAGGACACGCCTCCCCGGGCCCCCGGACAGCGGCGCTCAGACCTGTGGGGCCCCCAGAGGCCGGGCGCCCCCGGCCTCAGACGCTGGGGTCCTGGGGGCGCGGGGCGGGGGCGCGGTGGGGTGGAGGCAGGGCACCGGCCCCTCCTCAGCTGACCGGATAATCACCGTCGCTGTCGTTTACTGAACCTGATGAGATCGCGCACTCAGCCGGCTTCTGGATGAACCCTCACCACGGCCCTGCGGGGCGAGCGCCGTCATTCCCGTGTCTCGGGTTAGAGAGGTGGCCAGTCACCCAGAGCTAAACCTGGCCCAGCTGGCCCGGGGCCTGGGCCTGACTCCAGACCTTCTGACCATCGCCGTTCTCAGTGGGCACGGGTCCACCTGCTTCCTGCGAACCACACAAAGTTCCCCTGGAAGGAGCAGCCGCCCAAAACTTAAAGCACCGCATTCTGATCCGGACACAAGGTGGATGGACATTTGCAGTAACAGGTCTTTCCTGAGCACCTGCTGGGTTCTAGACACTCAGTACAAAAATGTAAAAGACCTCTGCCATCAAGGAGCCTTCAGTGCAGGGCAGGGGGGAATAAATATGTAAATAAATAATTATAGCTCAGGGATGGATGCTATGAAAGGCAAGGGACCAGCCACCGAGGGAGCCCGAAGGAGGCTGGAGGCATCTGGAGGGCCTCCCAGAGGGGGCGACTTTTAAATGGACCTTGAAGAGCGGCTTCAAACTCCCCAGACAGACAACAGGGAAGGAAGCGTGCTCAGGCAGAAGAAGCAACACTTGCAAATCCACGGGGGTGTGACAGCAGGGTGCAGCGCGAGGACAGCAAGGAGGGCAGCAAGGGAGCAGGGAGGGGCGTGTGGGCGAACAGCCTGGGAGGCGAGAAGAGGAAGGACAGGGAAGGGCCTTGTACGCCAGGCCCGGGGTGTACGCCTTACCTTGGAGGAGCTGGGGGGCTGCGGCTTGCTGAGCAGAGGACGTGGCTTGAGCATGTCCCTGGGGAGGATCCCTGACGGCGGCTGGGGTCACGCAGCCTGGGGCAGGGGCACCTGTCGAGACGCAGCTGTCTAGAAGATGGTGAGAAGCGGAGCCCAGGAAAGCCGAAGGCTGTGCGTGGGAGGGACAGGTCAAAGCTGAGCCCAGGCCTGCGGTGGACAGCGAGACACTCACCTGGGCGGGAAAGGTGAGGAGTCTGGTGGGAGGTTGGGCGAAAACCTCTGCTTGTGCAGGTGAGTGGTCTGGGTAGAGATGCAGGAAAGGGTCACCTGCGGCCTAAGAGAAAGGCTGCAGCAGGATGCAGAGATACGGGGGTAGAGGTGGGGCTGCGGCTGCCCAGGGGTGTGCAGACACTTAGCGGGGAGGGCGCAGGGTGAGGCCCCAGGAGCTCCCACGCTCATGAGAAGACGGAGAGAAAGTCAGGAGAGGAAGTGGCTGGGTTCCCGCTCCCTCGAGGCCAGAGAGGGAAGGCGGGCCATCTGGGTGGCCAGAGTCAAAGGTCACTCACACAGTCAGTCAGCAGACACCAGCCAGGGCTCCCGGAGTGGGACCAACCCAGAACTGACTTTCCTAGAAGACCTTCTGACCAGAAAGCTCTGTCCTACCCGGAGGCCCAACGTGCTGTGTGAAAACAGGGGTCCAGGGAAAGGGGGAGGAGGAGGAAGAGGAAGAAAAAAACCTCACGCACCCTCAGACAAGACAAGGGAAGCATCTTGGGCTTTTGGAAGATCTTACCTTTCTGCCTTCTTCTCGTTTATTCTTTGTGTTGGGACAGGGACATGTGGGCTGCAGGGCTGGGCTCGTCTGGGCTTCAGAGTGTCACAGCGAAGATGAGAGGTCCATCGAGAAGTCAGATCAGACAAGGACCAAACTGGCCCCTTCGTTGTCGCCCCCCCAGCCTCCGCGGCAGAGGGAGGCCAGGCCTCCTACCTCCACCTCCCCGGCCTCAGGAAAGGGCCGAGGAAGGACTGCAGGAGATGCACGGGGTGCCCCGCCCTCGGCCTGAGCATCCTGGGGTCCACCCTCGGAATGTGCTTCCCGAATCCTGGAGGGTTGCCCCCTAACCTACCCCACAGCAAGTCAGCGCCTTCCCACCTGCGGCTCCCGGCACTTAGCTGCTGTCCTTGGAACCCATCACCTGCCTCGTGGTGGTTTGGGCAAACAGAGCCATCACCATCCATGTAGTGAGCCCTCACCAGTGCCAGGCCATGGTAACCGCTTGCTAGAATCATCATACTTCACCTTTACATTCTTACCCCAGCTCAGAGAGGTAAAGTAACTTTCCCAAGGACACACAGCTGGGATCCAAATTGCAGGTTTGTCCAACTGCAAAGCTGAAATTCTTAGCCACTCCTTTGCGTAGCCTGACAGAAGTTCCAAAGGGATCCTGAAGAGGCTCTACACCAACTCTCGTATTTTTCAGATGTGGAAACTGCAACCAGAGAAGTCGAGCGCCAGGGCCAGGCACACACCAACACAGCGCAGACCCCAGCCCGTCAGCCCTCTGCTCTGAATATTCCCTACTGACTGCACCTCGGTGCAGGAGCTCCATAAACCCTGGCCGCTGCAAGGGCACCCCGTCTGCCAGTCCTGGACTCCCTTGGCTCTTTGGGACATGAGGATGTCAGAGGCCACTAGGTGGAACCAGATGTTCAGAGATGGAAGTTCAGGGCTGCCTGCGCTCCAAGCCCTGCCCACAGACCCTGCGGCTGTCCTACACCGGGTGGGTTCCCCGGGCCGACGCCGGGGGCTGTTGAGATGCACCTGCCATTCCACCCCACCCTCCTGGGGTGCCCAACTCGGCCCCTCACGGGTCGGCCTCCCCAGCCGAGACACCTGTCCTGGACTCAGAGGCAGGCCATGCAGAAGGCGAAGATTTCCCAGCCCTTAGGACCGTCTCTCCTCCATCCCCGGAATTCCCCATCCTCCTCCCTGGGAATTCCCCAGCGAGCTGGCCGCCGGGAAGGTCCTGGGGCGGGAGGCGGTGGGAGCGGAGCTGGGGCTGTCCCCTGGCGTGCAGCGTGGAGCGGGGTGAGGGCCTTGGGGCTGCCGGGGAGGTGCCGCCCGAGAAGACAGTTCAGAGTTGACGTTTTCTTGAGCAAGTTCCACTAGCCGGCATTGGCCAGCGAACAGAACCACACAGTCCAGATGTGACTTCTTCTATGGTTCTGCCACTTACGAGCTGTGTGACTTTGGTCGAGTACTGAACCTCTCTGGGCCTCGGCTGTAACGAGGGGACAGTAACAGACTAAACGGGCTCGTCTATGTCCATCGCTAGAACGGCGTCTGGTACACAGGAAGCACTAGATGAGGATGCGCTGTTGCCATGGTAACTCACTCACTACCACAGCCTCATGAGGCAGGTGCTGTTATTATCTGCACTTTACAGATTTGGAAACTGAAGGACAGAGAGGGAGGAGGCAGCCGAAGAGGTGGGGGGGGCAAATTTGAGACAAGCCCTCCCCCACCCCACCCCTTCCCTGCCAGCTGGCACCAGACCTGGGTGGGGTGTCCTCGGGACCCCACTGTGCCAGCCCTCTGGGCTCCGGGCTCCTGGGCCCCAGGGGCACTGGGGGACAGGTGAAGGGCCATGGTTAGGTGCGCTTCTAAAGGTCAGAGGGGGGCTTCCCTGGTGGGGCAGTGGTTAAGAATCTGTCTGCCAATGCAGGGGACACGGGTTCGTGCCCTGGTCCGGGAAGATCCCACATGCCGCGGAGCAGCTAAGCCCGTGCGCCACAACTACTGAGTCCGTGTGCCACAACTACTGAAGCCCACATGCCTAGAGCCCAAGCTCCGTAACAAGAGAATCCACCTCAGTGAGAAGCCCGTGCACCACAGCGAAGAGTAGCCCCCGCTCACCGCAACTAAAGAAAGCCAGTGCGCAGCAACAAAGACCCAACGCAGCCATAAATAAATACATAAATAAATTTCTAAAAAAAAAAAAACAATGACCATTTAAAATAAAATAAAATAAAGGTCAGAGGGTCAGGACCCGCTCCCAACTCTGGGACGAGCCAGCCATCATTCCTTGTCCAAATGCCCGCTGAGCACCTACCGTGTGCCAGGCATTGTCACAGACACTCGGGAAACAGTGAACAGCATGGGCATGACCTCTGCCCCCCGAGAGTCACATTCAAGGAAGGAGGCAGCCACTGAAAAAACTAACCCTCAAATAGCATAACTATAAACTGTGAGGAAGGACACGGGAAAAGGAGAGGGTGTCAGGCCATCCTGGAATCTCTCTGCCCTTCAGTTTTCTCTTGGGTAAAAGGTCGGGAGTATCACCGGCACCTGAGGCCTCCCAAGGATGCTGTCGCAGTAGAATGCGGGCACTGTGAAGGCGAGGTTTCCACTGTCATGAGCGTCAGTGCTTCTCAAAGTGTGGTCCCTGGATCGCCAGCCCTGGGGAGCTGATTGACACGCTGGCTCAAGCAGACACTCGGGCAGGACCGGCACCCCACGCTTCAGCAAACCCTCCGGAGGATTTCGATGCAGTGCGTCAGGAACGCCCGCTGCATGGAACAGACAGGGTGGAATGGAGGCTGAGCTTGTAGGAGGGAGCAGACACAGGGAATGCTGACCCTGGGGAGCTCCTGGACCTCAGACCCACCCAACTCCGGCGAGCAGGGCCTGTCTCCCCGTCTGCTTCCTCAGCGCCTGGCAGCCAGGAGCTGCTTGGAACGTGTGTGTAAGGAAAAAAGAACACACCGTCAGCAGAGGCACAGAACTACCCACCAAGTCCTCCCTGCTCGGGGATCCCAACCTCCCCTCAGTGAAGGAGCTGGGGCGAGGAAACCCCTGGCCTCCTCGACAGAAGGAAGACTTACAGCGGCCCAGATGGTCAGTGGGAAGACTTCCCACCACCCCAAGACGCTCCTTCCCTGGGACTCGCTATTCCTCTCCCCAGCATGGTGCTGGCTCCTCGAGACTGTCAGGTGCCAATCAGGTCTCACCACCTCCCCGCTGTCTCCCACAGCCCAGCCAAGGCAAGGCTGGGATGCTCAAACACAGGGAAGGGCTCAGGATGCCACGGTGAGATAAGCACAGCCTGTTATGAGGAACCAATAATCTGGCCTGCAACACGTCATCCCGCCCTCCAGACCCCAGGGCACCTCCGCTGAGCTCCGGCCAGCACTCAGCACCCCGAGCTCACCATAGACGATGCTCTCTTCCCGTGGTGAAGTCAGGTCCTCTTACCTAAAGACGGCCCTCCAGGTTAGCGTCTCCCGGTAAGGACCCTCCCGTAACAGCATAACTTTGGGACCCAATTGGCTGGCCCCGTCAGAGCAAAATCCCAAATTTTTATAAGATACTTATACACTGTAGGAGGCGAGTGAGTCGTGCTGGCCTTTATTTAACAGATGTTTACTGATGCCTATTATGTGCCAGACTCAAAAGCACCTGTTACTAACGCACAACCAGCCATCTTTGAAGAGGTCACTCCATCCCAGGCAGCCCCGTCCAGTTTTAGACGGCTCGAACGTGGAAGTTGCTCCTTTATTAGAAATGTGACTCCAGGAAAATCCACTTGTCCCCTGGAGAAGACAGAACACACCCAGGATCCAGGTGGAAGAAGCGGTCAGCAGACATAAATTCAAATCCATAAGGAGTAAAACAGGTAGAGGTGTGTGAGGGTGACCAGAACGGGAATGCTGGGGCCAACCAGCCGGTCTTGGGGAATCAAAGAAGGCTTCCTAGAGACGAGCCTTACAAGGGGTTTCTCCTGGAGCAGAGTCCGGGTGGAGGAGGGGATGCTCCTTTGGCAGAAAGGAGGTGGAGCCAAAGTTCCAGCAGGAAGGTGGCTGGTGGGGAGGAAAGGTTGATTCCAGAAAGATCCCGCCAGCTGGTGGAGCAGAGGGTCACCCAGCGGGAGGAGGGAGCCTGGCCCCCAGCATCGCAAGACCAGGAACTGAGGGGCAGGGCGAGGGTGGGGTGAGGCTGGAGGAGCCTGGGAAACCCATGCAGGGCAACCCCCCGCCCTGTTCCTCCCCGTCTGCCCCTCCCCAAGTGATCCCGGGCAGGAGGGCACCTGAGTCCCTGCACATTCTGTAGCTTTCCCTACAGAAGTCTCTACAGGGTTCCCATCCTCGGGCAGCTAGAGGGCTCTCTGGAGTCTGGAACCTGGTTCCAGAGCCCTGGGGTGGGCGGGGAGGGTCGGAATGAAATCTTCGGGGAGAGCCAAGGCCCGGCTGTGACTGTGACAGGGGGGCCTGCAGGAAGCCACTGCAGCTTCTGCTTGGGGGGTGAGTGTCTGGGAGACAGGTGAGCTCCAGACAGCGCAGGCCCCTCGCCCCTCGCCCCCAGGTGCTGGCACTGGCGCCCCCCTCCCACTCACACAGCCTCAGGCGGCGGGGCTGAGACAAGCCGATTACTCACTGCCAGGTGCCCTGGCCGTGTCCTTTCGGCCTTCTTGCCCTGATGTCCTGCCACAAGCTGCCAGCCAGGCTCAGCACAAAGGGACACGGAGCCGAGCCGAGGAGGAGGGCTCGGCCCTACCCGGGTGGCACCTGCCCGGCTGGCATCAGGGCACAGGCTGGGGTGCTGAGGGAGGATGGTTCGACTTCTGCTCCGGGGACCTTCTGAGCCCAAGAGTTGCTCTGACTTCCTCCCTCTCTGGGGTCGGTGGGTGGTCCGGACACAGCATGAGATGGATGCACGCAGGGTTCAGGCTGTGTAGCCCGGGGCAAGTCACTTTACCTTCTGGCCCTCAGCCTTCCTGGCTGTAAACCCTACCTCAAAGTGTTGTACTGAACATCAAACTGCAGGGCTAAGTGGCGTTCCCGACACACAGTGGGCTCCTCATAAATGTCCACCTCCTCCTTCACACCCACCTCATCTCCTGGTCCCACGAAGAGCCATCCTCAAGTGGCCCCGGACCGTTACGTGCATGCAGTCCCCCTGGAGCCCCCGTGTTGGGAGGGCCCTGGGCCTGCCGTCCCGCCTGCCTGGAAACGGGCTGTGACTCAGAGCGCTGAGGGCCCTGGGGCCACGCGGCCAGGAGCCCAGCACCTGAGGGCCCCTCCTAGGGTGAAAAGTCACTGCATGCCCTACTCAGTCATTGCCCAGATTGGGGTGAAGAGGGGGGCAGTGCTTCAAAGGAGGGGAGAAAGACGGGGTGGATTTCCTCCCTGTATGCAAGGGAGGCTAAGGACAAACTCGGAGCCCTCATCGCGGCCGGGTCTTTCCCACCCGGAATCGCAGCCCAGGCTCTGTTCCCAGGAACAAGCAGGGCCAAGCCAGCTGCCCCAGACCTAGGGTGAGACTTAACCTGTGGACGAAGAGAATGGTTTCTGGCCCAGGCAAGACCCGCCACCTCTGGACGTCCCTGGTTGCGGGGGTCGAATCTGGCCCCCTCCTGATTCCCCCTGGACTCGCTTTTTTTTTTCCTCTACTGTCCAGACCAGCACAAAGTCTGCGGGTCTGCAGACTGGACTGGATTGCGTCCTCAATCTTAGGAGCTGGGAGGAGGTCCTCTGCTGAAGCCGCCGACATGAGTACAGACTCAGGGAGGCAGGTGCCCGCTGACCCGGCCCCGGCCCCACCCCCGTCCCAGCGCAGCCCCTGACATCCTGACGCTAAGTGTCACTTCCTACACAGCACCGCAGGGCTGCGCTGGCTTCAGCCAAGGCCGTGCTCAGGGCTCAGGACTCACAACAAAAGCACCCCAAAACCCGGGGGCTTGAAAATGTGAGTGCGGGTTTCCTCAACCCTCCAGGGTTACCCCGAAACCGACCTAGATTGTGCCCGTCTCCCTGTGTGGACATCCCTCCGCATGCAGCCACGTTCATATGAACCAGCAGCAGCCCTTGGGCTCAGCCTGGTCCTCTGACGACGGAACCGAAAGGAGATCCCATTCTCCTGGCCCTCGGCGTGTCCCAGGATGCGCTGCCTTTCTCCAGGTCTCCCTCTGGGGGTGTCTGACCGCCACTGCCCAGGACGCCCTCCAGGGTGGGCCCACAAGGCCAAAGTCTGGCCGGGCTCCTGGAACTTGGGCAAGACGCCCTGGCCAACAGCACGGGCCCCCTGCCTCCCCTGGGGGGAGGACCCTCACTGGCCCCCGGCCCTCACCTGTGAAACGTGGCTTTGCTAGGGGAACTCTCAGTCCCTTCCAACCCCAGAATTCCCAGAGGAACTTCCGTGGACCACACCGAGTTGATTTTTTGCCTGTTTGCTTTTGTTGGTTGTTTTTTGTTTTTTCAGAGGATGAGGGAAAATTCTGGACCCCTGTTGGCCTAACGGTCCATAGAAAGCTGGCACTGGACACCGCAACCTGCTGGACCTTTTCCCTTTGCCCATCTCCACCAGGGGGTGGAGGGAAATGGAGATGGCGGCAGCCCTGGCAGAGGCAGGAGGGGGCACCCGTCTCACTTGTGCAGGTGCGCGTGTATGCGTCTGCGGGCCTCTGTGCTCAGTATGGGGCAGTGTGTGTCGCCCTCCATGGCAGACTCACAGAGCTCGCCACATGCAGCTGTAAAAAGAGGTTTATACTTCTCTCCGGAACGGCTGGGGCAGGGGTGTGGTCCACCAGATGGCTGGCATGTTACAGGTGTGTCTGGCTGGAAGAGGCATCTGGCCCAGCCTCCTGATTGGCTGTCAGTGAGTCACGGCGGCTGGGTTCCTGGAGCAGGCTCGCTGGCTGTCATGGAGCCGGGGGTCATGCCCTGCCTTATCTTTACCGCCTTCTCTGCCGGCGCAGACGGACAATATTCCCCGCGTCGGCAGTGGCGCTCGCAGGCTGCTGACTCCGGGTCAGTGGGACATGCCCTCTGGGTAGTCTTCCTGGCGGGGCGTGGGTTCACCTCGACCTCGCCGCGCCTTGACACTGCAGCCCACCCGGGTCCAACGGCCCCGCGTGGGAGCGATTCGAGGGGTCAGCTTGCCAGCTGACTGAAACCTGGCAAAGCCACAAAGGGGTTTCCTCAGTTCCCAAAGACCCACCTGAACTGACCAGCAGCATAAAAATGTTTGTGGGTAAACATTCTAGAAACCAGCTCCGGGCTCTGGGAAGGGCCTCCAGGGAGATGGGCAGGGAGGTGTTGTCATGGTAACTTGGCAATCTTCTGAGGCTCTGGCAGAGAGGAGGAGAGAGGCAGGTGCAAGGGTCCCGCACCCTGGCTTTTCAGACACAAGGGACCCCTGGGCTTGCGGCCCAGGGGACACGTCCTGCCTCCCAGTCCTACGTCACGTGCACCCACAGAGCTTTTCACCTCCCAGGCCCTTCCAGGAGGGCAGGCCTGACGGCTGTCCCCAGTCCCACATGGACAAAGCAAGGCCTCGACAGGGACGTGCACTGCCCAAGGTCACCAGGTGGAGGCCGGCGGCCAGCAGGAGCAGACACAGGGACTCCGCCTCACCACACCTGACAAAGCCCTCTGTCTGCCTGATCGCTCAACAGCTGCAGCCGCCAGGCCTCCGTTAGGGTCCTGGGGCCACTCGTCTTGGGGACGGGGAGGGGCTGGAACAACCACCTTGACCCAGGCCTGCAACTTCTGAGAAGCTCCAAGGTTTCAGCAAACCACCGAGAGCCTCGCCATCACTCCTCCTCGCCTCCGTCTGCCTACCTGAGCAGAACACAATTTCTGTGTCTGGCGGGGGTGGGCACTGAGCTGGGGAGGCCCTGGCCAGCTCCCAGACTGTCCGCTGGTACCCTAGGCCCGGCTCCTGCCCGCCAGGCGGGCACAGCGTCTGGGCAGAAGGCCAGGGGGAATTTTCCACCTGCCCGGCTCTGCCGCCCGCGCTGTGGTCTGGGGCGGAGGTTGTCTCGAGCCGCCCACACAGGAACGGCCAGCTCTCGCCTGTTCCACGACAGCTGACAGTGTCTGTCCCCCTTCGGAGACGCAGGAGCTATTGGCTCTGGGTCGTGAAGGCCCCCAGCTCACCCAGTGAGCCCCCGCCTTGAACGGACGGGGAGAATGAGGCACAAGAGAGCAATGACGTGACCGAGGTCATAGGGAGAGGTGGCGGCCGAGCCAGGCCCCAGACTCACAGCCCTTGACCACAGCTTCCAGGCTTCCCGGAGCGCCTCTCCCGACCCTCCTGCACCCCAGCTGCACTTGGGCTGCTGGCCCCCTGCTCCCACCACACACACCCTGCCCTCCCTTCTTGGCGCGGCTGGGTGGGTCTGCCCTGCCCAGCTCAACATTGAGAAGCAGCTCTGGGGTGTGTGTGTGTGTGTGTGCGCGCGTCCCTGCGCATGTGACAACTGAAACCACGATGGCCACAGAGGCCGGAAGATGGGGAGAGATTACAAGCAGATAGCCGGGGACTCCACACCGGGCGGGAGCGGTAGGGGGTGGAGGGTGAGACCTGCCGGGGGGACTTGGCGGGCCGGCACCCTCCGCTTGCCCCTCCCATCCCTCCCCTTGCTGGGGAGCCAGACCCCCGTGCCGGCCTCAGGCCACCTGCAGGGATGGGGTCAGATGGCGCCCGTGTCCCCGGGCTCGGAGCCCGACGTCTCTCCCGCCCGCGGTGAGGTGACCCAGGTCCACCTGCTCCTGCGAGTAAACAGCAAAGGAAAGGCCCGGGGCTGGGGCGGCCAAAGCTGAAACTGGGTGCCGGGAGCGCATGAGTCACGTTCTCGCTCTGCGGCCGCCAGGGAGGGGAGCGGGAGGGAGGGTGGGGGACCAGGACACTGGCGGGTCCAGGCCCACACTCCCTCCTTTGGGACTCCTGAAAGGTCCTCAGAAATCTCTCCTACAACCTCTTTGTTTCATCGAGTTAGGCGGCTGCACCCTAGAGATGGCCCAGAGAGGGCAAGTGACTTGTCTATAGACACACAGCATAGTAGTGGTCCCAGGACTTCTGAGCTGTGCGTTCAGATCCCAGAGCCAGAAACAGAACTCCAGCAGGCCTGCCCTGCCCTGCCCGGGTCAGACCCGCTGCCCGCTGGGGAAAGAGACTTGCAATTGCAGTCATCACAGAGATGCGGTCAAGCCCCAGGACTGCTCTGGGCACTGGGCTGATGTCAGCCGGGTGTCCCCCGTCCCAAGAAGCCCCGCCCAGTGGTGTGACGTCACGGGCTGGGCTGGACCAGCTCTGCTGGGAGGAACTTTCCACCCAGGGGGAGAGCGGGGCGGAGGGATCTGGGTCTGAGTTTGCGTCGGCCCAAGACCTAGCTCCGCCCCCCGAAACTTTGTAGGCACCTCTCTGCTGCCCACCTCCTGCTCCCCTCACCTCCCGGTGCTGCTCCCACGGGCGACTGAGTCAGCTCCCGGGCCAAGTCATGAGTAGCATAAAGTCGGGCCTTCCCTGGCTGTGCTGGTATTGTGGTTAGGAGCAGTGGAATCCAGAGAATTCAGAGTTTCGGGTCATTCTAGCAGATCTCAGCCTGTCACCTCAGCCGAGCCCTGGGCAGGTGTCTGGCCTCACAGAGCCTCCTGTGTAAACAGGTCCCCCGCAGGGCTGCTGGGAAGATTAAGTGGAATGACTTGTGTGTAACTCCGGCCCAGGGCCTGGCATGTGGCAACAAGGGCTCAATTTTTGGACGGTGGAATGTCCCAGAAGGGGACTCTAGCATTAATAAGCCAAAGCTCAGAACAGTGTAGGGTCCCTGCCTTCCGCTTACTCAGCCACCGACTCTGACAGCCGGGCGCCCTCTGGAAGAGGGCACTCGGGGTGGCAGTAGGAGGACGGAGCTTTCTGTTACCCCGAAACCAAGGCACTTCCTCTCCGCGCCTCTTCACAGGCTGCTGTTCTTACCGGAGCCATTGCTGCTCAGCCCAACCTCTCCTTCCTGTGGAGCCCGAGGCTCACCCAGACGGCCGGCCCGTCCCCGTCCCCGGGGGAATGAGGGCCTCCTGCGGGCTCCCGGGCGCTCTCTCTGCTCCTTCCTTCTTGCTGTTTGTCGCGGGGCTTATCCCCTTTCTGATCCCAGCGTCCGCCGCCTCCACCTCCCATCACCTCCCACATTTGACTGCAGGCTTCCCTGAGCCAGGGACCTTTTGCATCTGAGCTCCCTGCAGAGGGAAGAGGAAACTTTTGCGAATTCACGAGGAGCGGGCTCTCTGGGATCTGGGCCTGGGAGAGGCCCTGGCTGACCGCACAGCCCAGGAGCCCAGAACAGCCGCGCTGTGTGCTGCTGTCCCGTCTTGGTCCTTCGTAGTGCCCCTGTCACCCGCCAGAGTGTCTGCGTTTGAAGAATAAATGTTATAGTCTCCCCACGCCTGGGAGGCCTGGACAGGAGGCCCTGTCTCGCCAGCCAAGGATTTCGTGTTACCCTTCCCAGCTGTGCTGTGGGGTGTTGATGGAGAGCTCCATTCCAGCGGGGGCCACGGGGGATGGGGGGTGGGCAGTGAGAGACAGACCTGTCGGGGAGAAAGACCACGGCCGGCTGTGAGGGCGGCAGAGCCTCCCCGCAAGGAAGGTTCCTCTCTGGGACCCTGAGGGCCGAGAACAAAAGGCAGTAAAGGTACAAAGATGAGTTCAGTAGAAATTCAATAGGAACGTGGAGGAAATTTCCATCAATCAAACTCCCAGGGTCTCTAAATCTCAGAGTCCCTGGGGGGCCCAGAGTGAGTGAGAGAGTGAACCCCCAGCCCCAGGTGCCCAGGGTCAAGGGGCAGAGACCTGAAGACCCTCCTCCCAAACACGAGCAAACCTCAAACCTGCAGGGTGTCCCAGGGCTGCCCACACCCCCGGGGCTGTGTGCACCCCCCCGGGGCAGGGGCTGTGTTACTCCACAGTCCTCACTGGGATGGGGAGGCCTTTCCTGTTCCAGGGGCTTTCGTAAGGCGGGAGAGAGGGGGAGGGGGACTGAGGAGGAGTTGTCATGACAACCATCCACCCTGGACCTCGAGGCGGACCCAGCCGGCACCTCGCTCTGTATCAGGACCGTCATTCAGCCTCACAGGGTGGGCTAAGCCCCCAGGAAACAGAACTGAAAAGACAGTGGCCCTGAGGGAGCCAAGCAGGCAGACTGGCGCGGCAGTGACGACCTCGGTCTGGGACGAGGGCAGCTGGGGGGCCGCGGGAGCCCGGGAAGCGCCCAAATCCAGACACAGCAGCAGCGGGGGGCAGCAGACCCGCGACCTCAGGCCTGAGGAGGAGAAAGGTTTAGGGAGGGAGAGACATGCCGTTGGGGCACAGAGGCTGGACCGTCCTCCCAGCAGAGCCGGTCCAGCCCTGTGACGTCACACCCTGGGCAGGTCTTCCGGGATCAGGTACCCTGGCTGACGTCAGGGAGACAGAGCACCAGGGAAACTGAGGAGATGCTCTAACTCGTTGTGGGGTGGTTACGGGATTGCACTCGTGAGCCACACTTAAAATGTTACTGTGCAGAACAGGCATCTCCTGTGATTGCTTTAAAGGGGATGGGGAAGGGAGAGGGGTGAGGAAGGTTCCTGCTGAGGTGGGTTGGGGAGATAAGGGCTGGTGGGGTCCAGAGGCAGCTGCAGTGGAGCAAGCTTTGTTTGGCAGGCCCCAGCCCTGCGGACAGGACAGACAGCTCTCAGTTCGGTGTTCAGACCATCCATCTCCTGCGTGATGCACATCACCCCAGTGTTTCAGAAGGAACACCATACAGGCCCCTGAGGACCCTTTCTCATCTTTACCACTGATGTTCAGTCCCAGAAGCTAGGTCCCAGAAGCTAATTCCCAGGTTCTTCATCTGGAAATATGGATCGTAACCCCGTCCCTGCCAGCTATCACAGGATTCTTGTGAGGATGAAGTCAGAAAACACATATAAAAGCATTTCACTGCAGGGGCCATAAGTAGGTAAGTGAGGGATGGTCCTGGAGCTTTGTCCATGTCCCACTGGCTCCCTCCATCCTGCGTGTGGCTGGTCCTGTTATGAACCCCTTGAAGACAGAGACCTAACGTGTGCTTCTGTTTTACGGTCACTGGGGCAGTTCTCATTCCACAGCAGGTAGGATAAGCCTTGCTGAGAGGTCTTTAAAATAAAGGATTTAAACCTCGAGGACTCTTTTTGGCAGCATTTTCTGCCTCTCTGGGCTGTTTGGCGTGCTGCTACTGCTGCCGACGGTGAGAGTGTAGGGGGAGGAAAAATACTTCCTCTACCCTCTTAGGTTCTGTGACTGACATCTGCAAATTAAACTAGGAAACGACAGATTAACAGGAGAAAAGGCATACAGATTTTATTTGATGTCAATATTTTAATTTTTATATGCATGAAGGTCTTCATAGAAAAGAAGTGAAGGGACTTCCCTGGAGGTCCAGTGGTTAAGACTCCACAATTCCACTGCAGGGGAGAGAGTTTGATCCCTGGTTGGGGAACTAAGATCCCACATGCCGCGCAGTGCAGCCAAACAAACAAACAAACAAAACAAGTACAAGCTGGGTGCAGGTCAGGGTGATCTCAGCATCCCCGGCTCAGCCATGGTGCAGGCCTGGTACATGGAGTAGTTGCCAACCACCCAAGGCAGCCCCACAGCACAGAGCCCGGCCCCCGAAGCTGGGTGCTGACAAATATGAGGATGATCCAGAACTAGAAAAGATCCGAAAAGATAGAAACTACTCTTGGGTGGACATAATAACCATATACAAAGATAAACTACCAAATTATGAAGAAGAGATTAAGATGTTCTGTGAGGTGCATTGGCACTTGGATGTTGAGATTCGCTACATCTTGGATGGCAGTGGATACTTTGATGTGAGAGATGAGGGGACAAGTAGATCCAGATTTTCCTGGAAAAGGAGACATGGTCACTGTTCCTGCAGGGATTTTTCGGCTCCACCCTGGATGAGAACTACGTGAAGGTTATGTGGCTGTTTGTGGGAGAACCGGTGTGGGTGGCGCAGAGCCAGCTAGCTGACCAGTTTGAGGCCCGGGGGCAGTACATGGGGTGTTGGCACAGACAGCAGAGCCAGTGCCCTGGGGCCTCACACACCCCGGTCCCCCTTGTGAAGGTCCCGAACGTGGTAGCCGCAGGAAATATGTCATTTTCTCCTTGCTTTTATGTTGTAGGCTTGAGGCTAGGTGAGCTTTCCTTCGCAAGATTATTTGATCAGAATACGTTTTAATGAAAGGAGCTATAAAACTGGTTTGTATTTACATGGAAGTCCCTGTGCAAATCTGCACAACTCCACTTGTTTTCTCTGATTTGGTATCAGTGGTCAGTGGCCCTGTGTCAGCTCATGCCTTCAGCTCTAACTGAGTGAGTTTTGTTTCCCCAGACACAACCGCTTCGCTGCCCCATCTGGACCTGATTCTTGTTTTTTTGTTTTTGTTTTTATTTGTTGTTGCTTTCTTGTTGGGTTTTTTTGTTTGTTTGTTTATTTTTTGTTCTTGTTGTTGGGTTTTTTTTTCGCTGCACCGCTCAGCTTGTGGGATCTCAGTTCCGCAACCAGGGATCAAGACCCCTGCAGTGGAAGCACAGTCCTAACCACTGGACCACCAGGGAAGTCCCTGGACCCGATTCTTGGACTTTAAGCAGATACCAGGCGAGGCCAGGCCTGCCTTGTGCGCACGTGTGACAGTGGACGACAGGACTGGCCAGAGAGAAGACACTTTTCTACCAAAACTCGGGGGAGGCTGGCTGGGGGGCGCTGTGGTGGACAAGCTGTCATATTAGGGAGACGCTCACAGTTGCTCATGCCTCTTTCTTGTTCAAAATAAAGTAGCTGCCTTAGTTTAAAAAAGAAGTGAAGATGCAAAGAAGTGGTTAGCTTGGGGGCTTGTACACCATTTTAACACATTGTGGGGAAGAGAGAAGACAGAAGAAAGAGGTAAATGGCGGGAAGGTAAATCTCGGGGATCTAACGGAAGATGAGTGTCGTCTAGTTTGTGCAGACGCATCTCGACACCATCTCCATCTCCAGCGACTAAAATTGTTCTTCCTTTCCTGGGACCAAGGGGGGCACCTTCACAGGGGAACTTACGCCCTGATTTCAGGCAGGGGACAGGCAGAGAGCTTTCCTGTGTCTGCTTTTTTTCGATTGCCTTCAGCTCAAAGTAATCTTTATGCCAAAGTGGCACATTTTGGGGTGGCGTGTTCTGATCCCCCTCGATGTCTAACATTCATAGACAACTCTAGGTCTCATTCATAACTTTCTACGTGCCAGGCACTGTTCTAAATGTTCTCTATGCATTAATGCATTTAGTCCTCAGAACCCTTCTGTGGTAGGTACCATTATAATCTCCCCATTTTACATATTGTGGCAGTAGGGATCAGAGAGATTACGAACTTACCCAAAATTCTACTGCAAACTTTTTCTCTTTTTTCTCCCCCCTTATTTTTTTGGCCGCATCGGGTCTTAGTTGCAGCACATGGGATCTTCGTTGCGGCACACAGGATCTTCATTGCAGAGCTCGGGCTTCTCTCTAGTTGTGGTGTGCGGGTTTCCTCTTCTCTAGTTGTGGCGCGCAGGCTCCAGGATGTGTGGGCTCTGTAGTTTGTGGCAGGTGGGCTCCCTCATTGAGGCACGCGAGCTCAGTAGTTGTGGCTCACGGGTTTAGTTTCTCCTCATCATGTGGGAATCTTAGTTCCCTGACCAGGGATGGAACCCTTGTCTTCTGCATTGGAAGGCAGATTCTTTACCACTGGACCACCAGGGAAGTCCCTACTTATTTATTTATTTATTCACTTGTTTGTCTATTTCGCTGCGCCGGGTCTTAGTTGCGGCATGCGGGATCTTAGATGCAGCATTGAACCCGGGCCCCCTGCACTGGGAGTGCAGAGCCTTAACCACTGGACCACCAGCGAAGTCCCTCTATTGCAAACTTCTAAAGAGCAAAGCCCAGATTCAAACACAGGCAGCCCAGCCTAAGGGCCTGCTCTCCTAAGTACTGGTCTGAATGTCAGCTGTTATCCAACGTTTTGGTCTCAGGACCCTTTATAACCCCTAAAAATTATGGAAAACTCCAAAGAGCTTTTGTTTATGTGGTTACAGCTATCGCTATTTATCCAATTAGAAATTAGAACTGGGGCTTCCCTGGTGGCGCAGTGGTTGAGAATCCGCCTGCCAATGCAGGGGACACGGGTTCGAGCCCTGGTCTGGGAGGATCCCACATGCCACGGAGCAACTAGGCCCGTGAGCCACAATTACTGAGCCTGCGCATCTGGAGCCTGTGCTCCGCAACAAGAGAGGCCACGATAGAGAGAGGCCCGCGCACCGCGATGAAGAGTGGCCCCCGCTTGCCACAACTAGAGAAAGCCCTCGCACAGAAACGAAGACCCAACACAGCCATAAATAAATAAATAAATATTTAAAAAAAAAAAAAAAAAGAAATTAGAACTAAGGAATTTTTTAAAATATCCATTTTTAAATGACAGTAATAAACCCACTCTATGTTACAGAAATAACATGTTTTTAAAAGACCTAAATTTTCCCAAACAAACAAAAAAATTAGTGAGAATAATGGCATTGTTTTACATTTTTTCCAAATCTCTTTAGTCTCTGGCTTTATAGATTACAGCTGGAGTCAGCATTCGATCTGTTGTGATAGGCTGTTTGAAGGGTGTCTGAATGAAACCCAGCTTCACATGGACACGGGCTTCACAAGCAAGGGGTATCTTAACAGCCTTTTCACGTCACTGTGGATGCTTCTGACACGACACCAAAACTCAACAAACGGAGTCTCTTAGAGGTTTGCCGCAACGAGGAATCGGAAAGCATGTCAATGAACTTTTTGTGCCCTGGAACATTAAAATCCATCGTTCTGCCTCTCACTTTGTGGAAGACTTTCGGGGTGGATGGACGTGTTCACTATTTTGATTGTGCTGTTAGTTTTGGGGGTGTATACAAATGTCAAAACTTATCAAATCGTACAATTTACATATGTGCAGAGTATTGTATGTCAATGATTCCTCAATAAAATTGTTTAAAAAAAAAAAACCTGGCACAAAGGTAAGCGCCTGCTGCGCGTTTATATGGTGCTTCCTAGGTAGACTCGGGCCACGTTCATTAATTTAGTTGTTTCACGGGCACTGAATGTCCTCTGGCTCTACTAGGTGTTGGCCTGAAGCAGCAGACAAGGCACAGTCCTCACACTGGGGAGCTTGCAGTCTGGTTGGGGAGACCAGCGATGACAAAACAGCAAGGCACGGAGCTCTGTGGAACAACTGGGAGGGGCAGCTAATCCAGGGGGTGTGGTCAGGGAGTGCTTCCTGGAAGAGGTGCCATCTAAGGTGACACCTTCATAGGGTAGGATAGGAATTAATCAGGCAAAGACGGAAAGATGAGCTTTCCCAGCAGAGGGCATATGATCACAAAAGCCCAGAGACAGGAGCGGGGATCAACAAGCTCACAGGAGTTAGATGGCAGGGGGCGTGGGGAGGAGGAGGCCAGAGAGGTCAGCACTCAGGATCCAGGCTCGGTCCCGAGGGCAGTGGGGAGCCGCAGAGGGCCTGAGGGAAGAGTGCTGAGGTCAGGGGCGCAAGGGGCTGCAGAATGGAAGGTAGGTTGGAGGGACTGGGGAGTGGGCACGTGGCTGGAGTCTGCAAACCAGGTAGCGGGCAATCGCGGTGTGCTGGGCAGAAGAGCTGAGTGGAAGAAGTCGCATTGGATACAGAAAGAGGTTACAACGGGCAAAGCTGCTTAAAATCGGTTTTAATGATAAAAATAACGCATGTTCTTGAAAGCAAAGCAATACTAAAGCATCTGAAGTAAAGACTGAAGGCCAATCCCTCTCCTGACATGGAGAAAGCTCCTCACAGATCTACGCTGGCTGGTGGATGGAGACGGGGCCCCCCAGGCAGCAGCCCTCGGCTGACACAGCTTCTCCATGGGGCCTGATATGCGATATGCTCTGGACAGTTCTTCCCTGGAAGCTGAGCTGAGACTCTGTTTTGGGCCCTCCCAACAGTTCTGGGAGCCATCTTTATCCGTCAAAGATCCCCTTTTGCTTAAAATAGAATGGATGCTACTGTCTGCAGTTAAGAACACTTAAGACTTAAGCAAAAGGCTAGCTGAGGGGCTTCCCTGGTGGCACAGTGGTTGAGAATCTGCCTGCCAATGCAGGGGACACGGGTTCGAGCCCTGGTCTGGGAAGATCCCACATGCCGCCGAGCGACTAAGCCCGTGAGCCACAATTGCTGAGCCTGTGCGTCTGGAGCCTGTGCTCCGCAACGGGAGAGGCCACGATAGTGAGAGGCCTGCGCACCGCGATGAAGAGTGGCCCCCACTTGTCACAACTAGAGAAAACCCTCACACAGAAACGAAGACCCAACACAGCCATAAATAAATAAATAAATAAATAAATAAATAAAAACTTAAAAAAAAAAAAAGTATGCTTATTTAAAAAAAAAAAAAAAAGAACACTTAAGACTTAAGCAAAAGGCTAGCTGAGGGGCTTCCCTGGTGGCACAGTGGTTGAGAATCTGCCTGCCAATGCAGGGGACACGGGTTCGAGCCCTGGTCCGGGAAGATCCCACATGCCGCGGAGCAACTGGGCCCGTGCGCCACAACTACTGAGCCTGTGCGTCTGGAGCCTGTGCTCCGCAACAAGAGAAGCCGCGATAGTGAGAGGCCCGCGCACCGCGATGAAGAGTGGCCCCCGCTTGCCGCAACTAGAGAAAGCCCTCGCACAGAAACAAAGACCCAACACAGCCAAAAATAAATAAATTAATCAATTAAAATAAAAAAATAAGTAAATAAAATAAAAAAAATAAAAAAAGAGAAAGCTTAAAAAAAAAAAAAAAAAGGCTAGCTGAGGACAAGGGGCTCGGAGGGGCTGGAGTGACAGGCCGAGGGTCTGCGTCGGATTTGGAAGGACAGGAGCAGAAAGTTGCAGATAGATGCAGAGTCTGGAGGTTTCAGAACAATGTGGGGGAGGGGTAGTCACGTGATATTTGAATACAAGATTTAAGCAGCAGGGCAGTTCCTAGTGATGACAAAATACAGGATGTGGTTATGGAGCTGGGCAGCTGACGTACAGTGGAGCGGAGACTTTTGGAGCCGAGGGCGAGGAACAAGGAGGTTACTGGGTGGATGGGGTTTCTCCATGGTCTATGAAATCACCCAAATAATGGCAGGATGAGAGATCCCAGAGCAGGCCCCCAAATCCATAAAGAATGAGGCCAAGAAACCAGCAGGTGGTGGAGACAGTGACAAAGAGGGGAGAGGTGGCAGAGCTGAGGGGAGGGGCCTCTGGGAGACCTGTGGGCGGTGGGGTGGGGTGGGGGGGACTTACTGAGTTGGGGGTGGGGCATGGTGCCTGGAGGTCAGGACGGTCGGTCAGCGGGGCCCTCAGGGCGGCCACAGGTCCTGGGAGGAGCCCCAGGGAGGGGCGGGTTGAGCAAGTAGAGTGTTCAGGGGTCAAGAGTTTCAGCTGTTGAAATGGAAAGACCTAGAAGGAGGGAAGCGGTGGTCTGGAGGGGAAGCTCAAAACAGCCAGGGAATGGGGACACGGGGAGAGAACACAGGCCGGGGCAGCTGAAGCTGGGGCTGGCCACCCGCAGGACCAGTGTGGCCGGTGTGAGGCCTCCCGGGAAGGATGGACGGGCCTTGGGGGAAGGAACAGCCCCAGCCAGGACCCGTGGGCTTTAAAGGAATTCTAGGCCAAGTGAGAAAGTCATGTAACTTCTCTGGGACTCAATTTCCTCAATTGAAAAGTGGGTACAAGAATACCTAATTTGGGACATCCCTGGTGGTCCAGTGGTTAAGAATCCACCTTCCAATGCAGGGGACGCGGGGTTCGATCCCTGGTCCGGGAACTAAGATCCCACATGCCACGGGGCAACTAAGCCCGCGTGCTCTGGAGCCTGTGCGCCACAACTAGAGAGAAGCCCTCATGCCTCGAAGAGCCCACATGCCTCATCTAAGACCTGACGCAGCCAAATAAATAAATAAATAAATAACTATTAAAAAAAAAAAAGAATACCTAATTTGCCAGGTCGTTGCAAACTTTAGAAATAAAGTTAAAATATGGCATGTAATTGAGCCTCTGGCCCAGGTAGGTTTTCAGTACACAGTAGCTGCTCTTATTTTTCTTATTATAATTAAGTCCCTTTGGGAAGACTGAGGCTCAGATGAGAGAGGGTGTGGTGCGGGGGTGGAATCCTGGGCCCTGAGAAAGCTCAGGGCCCAGCCCTCCCGTGCTCCCCTCCCCTCCCTCGCCCTCCCTCACCCTCAACTGGCCTCAGCGAGAAGGGTGGCCCTCAGGGTCTCGTAGGACCCAGGCTTCCTCTTTGTCTGAAACTAGGGTTTCCCATCCCCAGACAGAAAGTCCCCCGCTGGTCGGCCAAGCCTCACATCCTGCTGCCCAGAGCCTGGGCCCCCCAGGGCCCCCCACCCGCTCCTCCCATCAGCGTCTCTGACCCCTAGCCCCCTGCCCATCCCACCGCATCTCTCAGCTTGTGAGAGGCCAAGGCTTGGCCAGAGGACCACCCATGGGCAGCAGAGGCCGGACACAAAGTCCTGGGCCAGCCGTCGCCATGGCCACCAGCTGGAGGGCCTGAGGACGCTGTGGGGCGCTGACCCGGAGGAGAATGGATCCATCTGGCCCCCATCCCACCCGCCCGCAGCGCCCTGCTCCTCTGTCCCCTTGCCCTGTCTTCCCACTGACCTCTCCCCGAAGTCGCACCCCCAGCTCTGCGCGTGGCTCTGCCCGTCCCTGTCCCTTGCTGGCTCTCTTGGGTCCGCATCCCACTGTCCCCATCTCTTTCCAAAAAGGACGACCGAGATGAAGGAGAGTTTTGATTTGGAACATCGTTCGCGTCCTACACGCGCACGCCCATCCCCCACTCCACTTCCATCCTTTCCCTCCGTCTCGACTCCTGCCCGTCCCTGTGGACAGGCTGCCCTTTCCTCACTCTTCTCCCTCTCCCTCCCGGGTCGCCAAGACAGGAGTGATCCCAGCTCCCTTCCTGGTTCTGCGGGGCCGAGGTCTTGGGGACCAGGAGGACGCGGCCAACGGCGCAGTAGAGCTGGCCTTTGAAGACCCACAGTCTGACTTTGCGTCCCATCCCAGCCGCTCGTCCGAGCTGCTGAAGCCCCCCAGGCCCCGGGTTCTCCATCTGTGAAACGGTCTGTGGTGCTGGATTGTGAGCAAGCACCTAGACCCCAGCTCTGCCACGAGCACCCCAGAGGGTGACAGCTGATGTCTCCGAAGCTCGCCTCTTCTCCCCCTGCCTTGTCCGTCGGGGTCCTCAGCCTGGGACCAAGAAGAGGTCACTCGTGCGGTCCCGCTGCCCCCAGCCCGGGCCTCAACCAGCTGGGCCCGGGACCAGCCCCTCCCCGCCGCCGCCTGCCGGCTTGCTCTGCCAGGGCGGCCGCCTGCAGGACTGTGCTGGGAACGTCTCCAGCCCCCGACAGGCCCAGTGTCAGTTTCAGGCCCTTCTGGGGTGGGAGGAGGCCCAGGGAGAGGCTGCCAAAGTCAACATGCCCGTGTCCCTGGGCAGGGACTGGTTTGGCACCTGCGGGCCTGGTTCCAGCCCACACGCCCCGGCCTCGGCCTCTCCTGGGTCACCTAGAGTTCCTGTCTGCCGCCTTCGGGTAGCCGGGCCACCGCTGGGCAGGACCACTTCCCACCCCGAACCCTGGAGAGCTGAGGCCCTAAACCTACCCCTAAGACAGAGACCACCTGCCCCACACCTGTGATCAGGTCACACCGGCACGGGCTCTGCTCTCTCGCCGTCTGGCCAGCGCGATGCTGCCAGGCCAGGTCAAAGCCCTGCTCGTTCACTAGCTCCTTCACTCGCGGAGCTTCCCAGAAGACCCAGCGACTCACCAACATGTGCTCCCTCAAAGCCTTTGAGTCCTTTGCTTCAGAAAAGCTTGTCTGGCTGTTTCCACCAGTCCTTACCCAGTTCTACTCCAGGCCCCTGGCCCTGAAAGGCCTGTCTTAAACCTTAAAGCAAACTTCCACGCTGGCCGCCACCCCCCACCCCGCTGAGGTGGTCGTCTCGCCGTCTGTCCAGGTGAGCAGTGAACTCTGTGTCACCAGCAGGCCGTGCTGGGGATGTCCGGGGAGTGGGCACTGGGCACTGGCTACTTATCTTCCCCCCGAAATGAGCCACATTCTGGTCCCTGCAGTCCCAATAGGATCCCAAGCCCGGCCCCCCGCCCTACAGCTGCCCCTGACGGGGAGGCCGGGGTAGGGCCAGGACCCAGCCAGGTCTGGTCACACACGGACAGAGGGATGGCAGGGAGAGAATGGGCTGGATTTAACCAACAAACATGGGGGTGCAGGCACAGCGGGGCTGGGCAGAGCCGGACAGGGGAGGCCAAGTTCAGCAACAGCCTGGTTTTGTTTTGCACAATCTGCAGGTGGTCCACGCCCAGGCCCCAGGGAGGCCTCGAGAGCAGGTGGTGAAGTCCGCTGAAGAATTACACCCCCAGCAGCCCCCTTCTCTTCCTTGTTTCCAGGATCCTCCAAGCGCTCCTAACCCGGCACTCTGCACCGCAGTCCCTCACTCCCTAGCCTGGTACCTGCACGCTCAGGTGTGGGAACCTGGCCACAGGGAGCCCGCCCTCCCCCCGATGGAGGGGGCAGCTCAGCACCCCAAGGCCAGCACCCACAGGGACAGAGACTGGGCCCCTGAGCCCCCTCCCACCCCACATGGGCCTGGGCGTGCCCCCGGGGCGGGCAGTGGGCGCACAGACGCCCTTTGCCCGCCAGGGGCAGGCCGGATGGGAGCCCCGCCCAGCGCTGCCCTGCCCAGCTCCCCTCCCCACCCAGGGCGCCTCCTTCCTCTCCCCCAGCGGGTCCCAGGGCTGTACAAAGAGTCCTTTGTCTGGGCTGCAAACAATTGTTCTCCCCTCTGTGGAAACATGGGCTGTGTCTCATAATCAAGCTTTCAGAGGCTGGATCAAAGGGCACTGCAGCACGGTGGGGGCGGGGACCGGGGTGCTGTCCTCACCCCGACAGCCTGTCACGAGCCCTTAATCCTTACCTGCCCCCGCCGAGGACACCCTTTCCTCCCTGGGCCGGGCCTGCATGACCCTTGGAGTGGCAGGGAGCCGGGGGAGCCGGTGGGAGGCCGGGTGGGGGGCCGGGTGGGGGGCCGGGTGGGGGGCCGGGTGGGTCCCCTCCTGGCATCCGGGCGCTCAGGTTACAGCCCCTGCCAGCGCCTTGGGTGTGAACGTGCAGAGAGGCACTAGCTGGTGAGAAAGGTGGAGGCTGGCTTGGCCCAGGGCTGCCCCTGCGCCCAGATCCTCGGTCGAGGGGGGCGGCGCTCGGCCCACAGGGGCCTCTTCCCCTCACTTGCTTTGGTACCAGCTGACTCCGTGCCCAGAAGCACAGCTGAGTCTCCTCCACCCCCCGCTCTGCAGCCCTCTGCCTGGCAGCCTACAACCCCCCCCCGCCCCCGCTCCTGTCTCTGCTCCTCCCCACGTTCCCCTGCACCCCGCACATGGGAGCCGCCCAGCCGGCACCCGGGGGCACGTCCAGGCCGAGGCCAAGGCTGAGGACGCACAACACCCAGGCCACACATGCCGCCTCTACCTCCATCCACGAAGCCCACGTGACTTTTTTAAGGACCCAACAAAAACAAGTCCTGGGTCACATGGGGATTAAAGCCAGTCCTTCCTTCAAGGTTGGAGCCTCCCTGGGCCAGGAAAATCGCATGATCGGAGGGGAAGAAGCCTGACGGACAGATGGAGGGGCCCGTGACCCTGCTCCTCCTGTCACATGCGAAGTTTTGTGCGTCTGTTCATCACTCTGGGGAGATCCACAGATGTCTCTGGTATTTCAGAATAATATGACAATCACTGATCCAGCCCCGAGCACAGGAGGGGAGACTGAGGCTCAGAGAGGAGAGGTCGCTCCGCAAGTTCACGGCGCAGCTGAGGCTGGACGTTAGGTCTCCAGCTCGTGGGCCACAGACCTGGGTCCCTGCTCTGTCTCTGTGACTTGTCTCCCTGCCAGCAGCTGCCACCTGCGCTCAGGACCTTTTGCAAGGTCGAGGTGAATTTGAATGTCTGGGAGACCCAGTCCCTCCCCTGAGGAAGCTTACAATCCAGCAGAGATGGAATAGATAAGAGTGACAGACTGGGACAGGAGTAAACACGTGGGTTCAGAGCAACGCCCTGAGGTTACATCAAAACCTCCAGAGACATGAGGGCTGGCGCTGGGGAGCGGGTGGAGGGGCCTCTGAGAGTCCCCGGTCTGCACACGGTGGTCGTGCTGGGGAGCCTGGGTGGGAGGGTGCGGAGGGCTGCGGGCAGGGCCCCCAGGCTCTGAGGACAGGCCCAGGCCTGGGCCGAGGGGGAGTGCAGGGAGGGCGGGAGCAGGCCCTGTGAAGGAGAGGATCTCAAAATTCCTCGGAAGGAGATAGGGCCCAGGCGAGGGCAGCCTCTGGTTAGGGGCTGGGACGCAGTGCTTGGGTAAAGAGCTCCCACTTCCCGGAGAGCCAGAGCCCTGGGCACCTTCTGGACCCTTCCTTTTCCCCAAGTCCCCACATCCAATCAGCTTAGGAAGTCAAGCCTTCCCAGCCCCCTGCGAGTTAGCCGCCCTCATAAACCCTGGTCAGTGTCGAGCACCCCCAAAGCCCAGGGAAGCGGGTTTGGCTGTCACCCCTCGAGCCCCTCCCCTCCCCAGACCCCACGGCTGGAGGCCCTTCCGGTGGCACCTGGTCTCCGGCTGATGTCACCTCCTCCAGGGTCTTTCCTGACCGCACCTGGTCACCTCTTCCAAGTGTCCACTCTTATTCCCGCAGCCTCGGGGACCTCCCTGCAGGTTGGCTGGTTTTTGGCCTCATCCTCCCCTGTTAGAACATAAGCCCCACGGGGGCGAAGGGCCAAGCCTGCCCCGTTCACCTACCTCTACCCAGAGCGGCACCTGGGCACAGCAGGGGCTCAGGAAAGGCAGGTTGAATAAGCTGCATTTTAGACCTGTGAAAACAGAGGCCCAGAGAGGCCAAGTCTCGCTCGAGGTTAACAGATGTGAGAGCAGAGCCTCCCATGCCTGCCCCTCCCGCCCCATCTCTGCACAGCAGCCAAAGTGAGTTTTCACAGCGTAAGTCAGATTCCCTCTGATTCGACTTCCCACGGCTTCCCAGTCTGCGTATAATCACCACAGACTCCTCGCCTGGGCCCACCCGGCTGCGTTCAGAGGCCTCTGCCTGCCACCACTGTCTACTCCTCTTGCCCCCCGCCCCGCTTGTTTGTCCCCCAGATGATCGCACTCGCTCCTACCCCAGGGCCTTTGCACTCGCTCTCTCCTCTCCAGAAAAGTTTGCCCTTCACAACTCCTTCTCCTCCAGGGCTCTGCAGAAAGGCCATCCCGACCACCATATCTACAGCCACCTGGTCATCTCCCCGTGTTACCCTCCACTGCATCCTCCTACCATTTCCCCCACTGCACCCACCACTCCCTGTAATCACTGGGTTATACTTTGTCCCCGACACCCAGAGCATAAGCCCTGTGAGAGCAGAGACTTGCCTGGCGGCTTCCCCACGGTATCTCCGGCCCAGAACTCTGCCAGCACAAAACGGGCACCCATGAAATACGTGCTAAGTGAATGAATGTGTGAGTGAGTGCATTTGGGAAGGAGGCCCAATGGGCAGCAAAGAAACGAGGTCGGAAAGGCGATGCCAGCCACCAGAGCTGCCCTGCGGGGCAAGAGCAGAGCCCTGTAGGCCGGGATGCCAACACCAGGAATGATGGGCCCAGTGACACCGAGCTCCAGCCGTGCTGGACTCCAGGGTGGAGTGCTGGCCGTGGAAACTGGCAAGAGGGAAACAGGCAAGACTGGTGAGCCTAACCCAGTGCATCTCACTGCTCTTATCAACTTTCTCTAAAGCCGTTATCTCTCTGGACTTCAAACAGCTGCCTCTTATCTTGGCCCAGCCCAGGCAGTTATCGGGTTCTAGAACAACAGATTTTCAGGCTGCTGTGTGTCTACCCTTTCTCCCAGGCCCCCAGGGACCCTCCCCTCCCCAGACCACACTCCCAGGCCCCCAGGGCCCCTCCTCGCAGTCTGGGGAGAGACAGCAGACAGGTGGGACCTCCCCGAAGCAGGATCTCTCAGGCAGGATCAGGGCTAAGAAATTCAGCCCAGGGGCCCAGCTGGTCTCTCTGGCCTGTTAAGGGCCAGGGACTGGCCTCCTCTTGCAACAGAGCCTGGGCTCAGGTCTTACCCTGGGCCCCTGGGCCCCCCAAACAGGCCTCCTCTGAGAGCATCCCCGTCTGCCTCGACCTTCGGTGCAGAAAGAGAAGTTTGCCAGGGAGAAGGAGCGCACGGTGCCCTGGGAAACCACCTTCCTCTGGCCCAGGACCGAGTCACCTTCAGGACTTGGCGGCCACATGGGCACGGGGTAGGGGTCCCTGTGCAGCGCAGGTCAGGCCCTTGGGATTCTGCCTCCTCCTCCTCCTCCCCGCCCCCGCCTGCCCCAGTGAACCCAGGCTCCCTAGAAGCTCAAGCAGAGTCCAGGAGGCCAAGGCTGACATCTGCCTCACCTCTGTTCACACCAGGTGGGGCCTTGGCCCAGGCCCAGTTTCACAGCCGGAGGCGACTCTCCCCACACCTCGGGGCAGGGGCAGGAGGCGGGAACAGCCCCACACAGCCTGAGGGACGGGTGCCACCTGCCGTCCCTTGCCCCCTTCCTCCGACAGCTTAGGGATGCATGTGAGTGTGGGCGTGGGGATCCGGGAAAGCAGGCCGGACCCGCGCTTCCCTGCACCATCACACAGGGAAGCAGGGGGCTGCCAGTGAGAACAGGAAGCACACAGGGCAGTAGGGCTCGGATGCCATGTGCACGCCTGTGCAGAGCAGTTAGTCTGTAAATAAAGGCCAGAGTGATCGGAGCAGAGACAGGGAAAGGGCACGAGAGGCCGGGGAGGCAGGTGAATTTCAGATCCCACAGGGCCCCCTGAGCTGGGGTACAGAGCTCAGACTCCACCCCGGGGACCAAGGAAAGCTGTCGGAGGCTGGAGTGGGATCCCCAGCACCAGATCTGCAGGTTTGAAAGACCCTCTGGCTGCAGCGAGAGGGGAGGGAGGGATACAGACCTGCAAAAACATTTTGGGAGTGAAGGGAGAGACGGGTGCCTCCGGAGAAGCACAAATTCCCGTGTATTTCTCACTATGAAGATGCTGGAAGCCAAACTCCTACCAAGTGGAGGGCCCACAGGGTTTTTAAACTGTTTTTGAAAAGGGGGTCTTCATAGTCCAAAAGGCTGGGGCAGCCTCCAGCTACAGGGTAAAGTGCAAACCTTGGAGACACTGCGGGTTGGGTTCCAGACCACCTCGATAAAGCAAATATCGCAATAGAGCGAGGCACACGCAGTTTTTGGTTTCCCAGGGCCTATAAAAGTTATGTTTACTCTATCCTGTGCTCTATTAAGTGTGCATTACGTCTACAAAAACAATGTACACACTTAAATTAAAGAATACTTTCTTGTTAAAAAACAACACTAACCATCATCTGACAATGTAGGGCTGCCACAAACCTTCAATTTGTAAAAAACATAGTGTCTGTGAAGCATCGTGAGGGAAAGCACAGAGAACAAGGGGTGTTGGTCCCCACCTGCCTCCCCATCCTCAACCCCCATCCCCGGCCCCGGGGGGACCCGGTGCCCCGACACCTCGGTCAGTACTCTGTCCCGCTGCCTGGGATGTCCCCTCCCCGCTCCCGGGTCTCACTCCACCCCCGGCGCAGGGCCTGGCGCACGGCAAACGCTCGGTCAGGTGTTTGCTTTACACATGGAGGAGTCCCCCGTGCCCTCTTGCACACCCTGCCCCAGCTGGGCTCACACATCCCCACACCCAGCACCCGGCTTGCTCTGCGATGCCCTGTTTACTCAGGAGGGAGGGCTGCCGGTGGGCCTTTCTCACTGCCCCGCACACAGTAGGTACTCAGTTAATGCTGGTGAGGGGTCGAGTGACACTCTGAAGCCCTCGCTGTCCCTTTGAGCGACCAGAGCGCGATGACGTCCTCTCTGACGTCCCTCCACCCCGGGCTTCCGCGCCGGGGATCGCTCCAGGGCCCAAGCCCCGGCCGCACGGTCACCGACGGCCCAGCTGCCCCTGCAGCCAGCCTCCGTCTGTCTCCACCCAGAGAAGTGAGGGCAAGAACGGCACAAGTTCCACCAGGGAAATGGGGGTACACGGTCAGGACTCTCACGGCAAGAGTTTGGCAAATGCCGAGTAAATGGGAGCTGTGCTGTGCTGGCCTCACCCAGTGTTCTCACCCCCGGACCCTAAGTCCGCCGTCCAGCACCTCAAAGGCCTTGCTCTTACAGGGATAAGGCACCCCAGGGGTCAAAGAACTAGAAGATCCAAAGTGAAGATAGCATTTTTGTTTAATTTATAAAACTGAGGGATGAGGAAAGCAAAAGGGAGGGGAGGGAAGGCTGGCTGGGGTGGTGACGGGGTGGGGGGGGGCACCGGTGTGCACTGGTGTGGCCGGGCCACCCATCAGGGCCACCGCTGGCCCGGGGCAGCCCGGCTCAGGGCGGCTCCTCCGGCCCCGCTGGACGGTGCCCCCCAACACACACCTGGGGCCTCCTTCCTAGTTCCCCAGCGAGCCTGCCATGAATGTTCTGGAGCTGCTCTGCAGTTGGGGATGGGGCCCATCGGAGGAAAAGGACAGACGGTCCTCAGGAAGTGGGACTGACCATCTAGCAAAGTATGGGGTTGCGTAGGTCCCGGAGTTCCCTACGTGCTGGTTGGGACAGCCACAGCTGAGGCACGGAATTCAGGGACTGAATGAGGGCTTGTTAAGGTAATTTATTATCCAAATGGCGATGCACCTGAGGTTGAAAGGGGGCGGTCACACCGGGACAACAGGGTAGACACTGGGAGGGGATCCACCAGTGTCCTCAGAGTGCTGGAAGGTTCCAAGTGCTTTACCTTGTTTGGTCCTCAAAACAGAGAGAATTACCTCCTTTGCAAGTGGATCTCCACCACTTTATAGGTGAATAAATCAAGACAGGGAGTGATAATGAGGGGCCAGTAGTGCGTGCGGCATGGCATCTGTGTCACACACCCCCTCGGCCTGGGTCACAGCTGTCACCTCCCTTCCTTTTCAAGCCTTCCCACAATGATTCCCCAGAGCCAGCGCCTTAGCCCTCCTGATTTACCACCGGGGGAAGTGTGGCTTATGCCAGCTTGTGCCAAGGGCTCCCAGGGACCCGCGCTGGGGTCCTGCTTGCTGGCTGGGCAGAGAGGCATCCAGCCCCGAACTCCATCTCATCCCCTGCTTCTTGGACCACTCCCGACCGAGTTCCCTGGAAGCAGCCGCTGACACCGAGCTGGAGTATAGGGAATTGATCAGGGATTGACCCTTCTGGACAGAAGGGAGGGGACGCAGGACCGGGCCCGTGGAAGCCGGGCGCCAGTGGACAGCCCTGGAGGAGAACCGTCCGTCAGGTTGGTCCACTTTGGGCCAAGATGCCAGGTGTTTGCACCTCCACCTCTCTCGGTCCCCGGATCCAGATCCGGGCTCCCTGGGAAGGGTGTGACCCGGGCCCTCTGCCACCAGGGCAGACCACAGGGCTGACACCCTGGAGCAGCCTGGTGACCTCACTCCCCATGTCCGGGCGGCTGGTTCTTCTGAAAGGGGCTGGGCAGTTTAACAGTCCTTCATTCAGCAAACATTGCCCGAGAAGCGCCGTTGCAGGCGCTGCAGGTACACGGAGCAGAGATAAAGCCTGTCTCTCACAGAGAGTCATGCAAGTGACAGCAGATTGTCAGCTCGGGGCCATGCAGCCGCGGGTCTGCTTTACGGTGTGAAGACAAGGATTGAGGCCCCGCATAGTGTGGTCTTGACAATTACCTTCCTAAACCGCCTTACTGAGCTAGGACTCCCACTTCCTGAGGACAACCATGCAGTCACCCATTTAACGCATACAATTCAATGGTTTTTAATATATTCATAGAATTACGTGACCATCCCCACGATCAAGTTTAGAACATTTTCATCACCCCAGAAAGAAAGCCCATGCAGATTAGCCATCACTCCCCATTTTCCCAGCCACGCACCCCAGGCCTGGGCAGCCACCAATCAGTCTACCTCCTGTCTCTGTGCATTTGCCTGTTCTGGACTTTTCCTATCCATGGAATCACACAACACGTGGTCTTCTATGACTGACTTCTTTCATTTAGCTTAATGCTTTCAAAGTTCGTCCACGGGACTTCCCTGGTGATCCAGTGGTTAAGACTTCGCCTTCCAATGCAGGGGGTGCGGGTTTGATCTCTGGTAGGGGAACTAAGATCCCACATGCATCAAGGCCAAAAAACCAAACATAAAACAGAAGCAAGGGCTTCCCTGGTGGCGCAGTGGTTGAGAGTCTGCCTGCCAATGCAGGGGACACGGGTTCGAGCCCTGGTCTGGGAAGATCCCACATGCCGCGGAGCAACTAAGCCCGTGAGCCACAATTACTGAGCCTGCGCGTCTGGAGCCTGTGCTCCGCAATAAGAGAGGCCGCGACAGTGAGAGGCCCGCGCACCGCGATGAAGAGTGGCCCCCGCTTGCCGCAACTGGAGAAAGCCCTCGCACAGAAACGAAGACCCAACACAGCCATAAATAAATAAATAAATAAATAAATAAATAAAATAAAATTAAAAAAAAAAAACAAAACAGAAGCAATACTGTAACAAATTCAATAAAGACTTTAAAAATGGTCCACATCAAAGAAATCTTAAAAAAAAAAAAAAAATAGAAAAGTTTCATCCATGTTGTAGTGTGGGCTAGTATCCATTTTTATGCCTGAATAATATTCCATTGTATGGATAGATCACATTTTGTTTATCCATTTATCGACTGCAGGATTTTTCCCTATTATAAATAATGCAGCTAGGAACATTCATGCACAAGTTTTTGTGTGAACGTATGTTTTCAATTCTCTTGCCTGAGAGTGGAATTGCTGGGTCATGTAATCACGTGATCTTTAGCATTTTGAGGAACTGCTAGACTCTATTCCAAAGTGGCTGCACCCTTTTACAATCCCCCTCAGCACTGCATGAGGGTTCCAATGTCTCCATGTCCTGGCCAATGCTTGTTGTTGTCGTCTGTCTTTTTTTTTTTGTATTGTTATATCTTTTTTTTTTTTTCTTCACTGTGCCATGTGGCTTGTGAACCCAGGCCCTCAGCAGTGAAAACGCTGAGTCCTAACCACTGGACCGCCAGGGAATTCCCTGTCTTTTTGATTATAGCCGTCCTGGTGGGTGTAAAGTTGTGGTTTTGATTTGCATCTCCCTACCTGCTAATGATGTCGGCATCTTTCATGTGCTAATCAACAGCCTTAATAATTTTAGCTCGGAATTAAAATGATCCAGTGTAGGGGTTTTCACGCTTGCTTGAGCCTTAGAACTCTTAGATGAGAGTTTACAGTAGGAAAGTCTAATACACAAAACAAAGAGACCCAGAGCTGGGGTTGGGGCGGGTGACAGGGCGAGAAGGGACCCGGGCTCGAGCCGCCCTGCCCAGTGTCTCCCCAGAGCCTCCCCCTGATGGAAATGGCCCTGAAACAACTAGAACTTTGTCAAGCATAGTTTGAAAACCACTGACTAGGGCAACATCACAAGATAACTGAGAAGACAGGGCAGTAAATAATAGGGGGTGACAGCTCATCCAATGAACAGGACTGAGCGACTGTATTTTCTAAGCGAAACAGAGCGACAGGATCTGAAAGCAGAACATCAGAAAATCCTGTCTTCATTCAACAAATATTAATCGAGTGCCTTTCCTGTGCCTGATTTTCTAGGTTCTGGGGATTACAGCCCCGGCCTCGTGGGATCTACATTTCCTCGGGTGGAGGCAGACAACAGACAAACAAAACAACAAGAACATCGGACGGTCACCAGGGTGCGGCGGCGGCTGGGATCCCTGCCGGGGACTGTTGGCTACTTCACAGGAGGAGGTCGGGGACCCCTGAGAAGGGGCCATTTAAATCGAGAGGGAAGGACCAGCAGGCAGAGGAAACAGTCGATGCGAAGCCCCCGCTGGACCCGGCGTGACCTGCACAGGAGCCCCAGGAAGACTGGAATCGGTGGCCTCTTTGGGCCAGGCTAAAGGATTCAGATTTCAAGTGTGATCGGAAGTTGTGGGGATATTAAACTGAAAGGGATATCGCTGGCTTCCCTTCCTTTTTTTTGGAGTAAACTTTCACCTAGGAGTGGCATTTAGAATAATTTTAACTTTCTAGAAAGACTGAGAGATAATACCGAGCTCCCATGTACCCCGCGTGCAGTGTCGCCCCTTGTTATTAACATCTTACGTTTGGTATATTTCTCACAGTGAATGAGCCAATCCTGCTACAGGATTACTGACTCAAGTCCATACTGTAGGCAGACGCCCTTAGTTTTTACCTGATGTCCGTTTTCTGTTCCAAGATCCTGTTCAGGGACCACGTGAAGTTCAGTTGTCACGTCTTCTCAGGCTCCCCTTGGCTATAACAGTGTCTCAGGCTTTCCTTGTTTTTGATGACCTTGACAGTTTGAGGACTGCTGGGTAGATATTTTGGAAAATGCTCCCCGGTTGGGATTCGTCTGACGTTTCTCACACTATTACAAACGGGGTTGGAAGGCAGGGCTGGGGGTCAAGAGCCATCCAATGGGACAAGCATTGATTTATTTCAGAATAGATGTGTGGATACTTGCTGTATTCATTGGGTTATACTCTAATCCTACTTTATTTATTTTGTTGTTCAGGTCGTCCCAGCCTTGGCCATTGGGAGTTCTTTCAGCTGGTTCCTGTGTGCTAAGACAGCAGCGGGAAAGGCCAGAAGCAGCCCAACTTACAAGAACGGAACGTGGTAAATGCATCTTCCAGCCCCATCAAGCCTCCAGCCAACATCTAGACTGAAACCTTATGAGAGACCTCAACCCTGAGCCCACCTAGCCAAGCCCCACCAGGATTCCACGACCCCTAGAAACCGTGAGACAATAAAGTTTATTGTTCTTTTATTTATTTATTTAATTTTTATTTATTTTTGGCTGCATTGGGTCTTCGCTGCTGCGCGCAGGCTTTCTCTACTTGTGGCAAGTACTCTTCGTTGCAGTGCACGGCCTTCTCGTTGCAGAGCACGGGCTCTAGGCGCACGGACTTCAGTAGTTGTAGCTCACGGGCTCAATAGTTGTGGCTTGCGGGCTCTAGAGCACAGGCTCAGTAGTTGCGGCGCACGGGCTTAGTTGCTCCACGGCATGTGGGATCTTTGCAGATCAGGGCTCGAACCTGTGTCCCCTGCATTGGCAGGCGGATTTTTAACCACTGTGCCACCAGGGAAGCCCCTATTGCTCTTTTAAATTTCTAAGTTTTGGAGTAGTTTGTTATGTAGCAATAGAAGATTTTCTTGGAAATTATACACATGAAAGCAGAAATAATAAACTCAATAGACAGAAAATAAAGTTGAGAGAATCTTCCAGAAAGTAGAGCTAAAAGGCAATGAGATAGAAAATACAAGAGAAAAAATAAGAAAATTAGGGAATTAGTCCTGGAGAGTTAAACTTCTAAAAAACAGGGGTTCTTGGAAGAGAGAAGAGAAGAAATAGGGGTAAGAAAATCATCACTGAAACAGTCCAAGAAACAGTCCAAGAAAACTTCCCAAAACTGACCTGAAATATCCTTCAGTTTCCAAGTTCAAAGGGCACAGCAAGTGCCCAGGACAGTGTTTGAAAATAGAAATACACAAAGGCACGGCATAGCTAACTTGCAGAAGGCCAGGTATAAGGAGACCCTGCCAGCTTGTCTGTCGTACAGAGAAAGGGGTCACATTCAAATGACCAGGAACCAAAACGGGTTCAGACCGTCACTGGTGGGGCAGGTCTCTGAGAAAGAAAATGTGGAGGGTAAGTTTTCTTGAGATTATTAAAAACTGAAAATGTATATCCCACTCTCACACTTGGTGAATTGTTGGGCTAGGTATAGAATTCCATGCAGGAAATTCTTTCCTTCAAAAGAGACTTTTATATTTACGAAACAGAAACAGCCTCACAGACATAGAAAACAAACTTATAGTTACCAAAGGGGGGGGGCACAAAGGAGGAGTATGGAATTAACAGGTACAAACCACTATACGTAGAATAGATAAGCCACAAGGACCTACTGTGTAGCACAGGGAACTATATTCAGTATCTTATAATAACCTATAATGGAAAAGAATATGAAAAGAATACATATATACATAACTGAATCACTATGGTGTACACCTGAGACTAACACAATGTTGTAAATCAACTGTGCGTCAATAACTAAATACAAGCACTGTGGCTACTCTGAAGGATGTTCGCGGGGGGCGGGGGGGACAGGACTCCAGTCGAAGGGCTGAGTTAGTAGTGCAGGTGGGGGATGAGCGTGGCCAAGGCTGGGGTGTGAGGGGTGAAGACAGAGAGAACTGGGTACATTTGGAATAGTTCTGAAGCCTGATAAAACTTTCTAGTGGGTTAATATGAGGTGTGCAGGGTACAGAAGAATCAAGGATAATTCCTTGAATTTGGGCCGCAGCGAGTGGGTGGACTTGCTGACTCCTGAGACGGGGGGATGCCTGTCCACCCCCTCTTCTGTCCCTGAGGGCGGAAGGCTGAGACCAGGGGAGCAGCGCCCCCAGGGCTGGGCCTAGCCAGAGGGTTTGGTGGGGACAGGGCGTCACGGGAGGGTAGAGGTGACCGGAGCAGATAAGGATAAGGGGAAAGGGTGGGCTCGGCCGCAGCAGGCCTGGTCCCGGTGTAGCTGGCAGGGAGATGGCCGCTCCCGAGACTCTGTCGCTCCTGACGAAGCCCCTGCAGCTCACCCTGCGCTCCCTTCTCAGGAAATGGCCCATCCTCTGGACGCAGGTCCCTACTAAGGCAACATCTGCCTTCTAGCGACCTCCTCGTTGGACCCTGACGTGTCCCCTGCTCAACCGCGGTGCAGAGAACCCGCTTCCAGGCTGCCTCGCCCCACTTCAAGCATCAGAAGTTTTCCCTGATGATGCAAGGCAAGGACAACTCCACAGGCCACGGGTGAGAAGGGCCAGTTCTGCAGCGGGTCCCAAAAACTGGGGTTCACAGCACTCTGGCCACCTCAGAGGCCTTCAGCTAATCCACCACAGGAAAGCCTTGTAGACTTTTCTTCTCTGTTCTTGGGCCCCTTTCGCCAGCAGGACCTAACAGTTCCTCTTGGAACTCCCCGAAGCTCTACTCATTCATTCATTTTCTTTTTTTTTTCTTTTTTTTTTTGGCCACGCCTCATGGCTTGCGGGATCTAGACCCCAACCCAGGATTGAACCCAAGCCAAGGCAGTGAAAGCTCGGAATCCTAACCACTAGGCAACTAGGGAACTCCCTGCTTGTTCATTTTAATGTTAATGTTTATTGAGCAACTGCTATGCTCCAGACTCTGAGATTTAATGGTGAACAAGAGACACAAAACACCTCTGATGGCACTTATCTCACACTGTGTCATATTATAGTCAATTGTGCTTTTATTTATTCATTCAACAAACTTTTACTGAGCGCTTACTGAGTGCCAGGTCCTGTACTAATTGCTGAGTACACAATCTCTGACTGCTTTTGGAGAGGGAGACAGGACATCAACCCACAATGCTGAGTCAGTGTGGTAAGGGCTCTGATAAATGCATGGATGAGTGGATGGGTGGGTGGATGGATGGATGGATGGGTGGGTGGGTGGGTGGTGGATGGCTGGTGGACAGGTGGGTGGGTGGGTGGATGGATGGATGGATGGTGGATGGCTGGTGGATGGATGGATGGGCGGGTGTATGGGTAGGTGGGTGGGTGGGTGGATGGATGGATGGGTGGTGAATGTGAGGGTGGGTGGATAGATGGATGGGTGGGTAGGTGTATGGGTAGGTGGTTAGGTGGGTGGATGGATGGATGGGTGGGTGGATGGCTGGTGGATAAATGGGTGGGTGGATGGATGGGTGGGTGGGTGTATGGGTAGGTGGGTGGGTGGGTGGATGGATGGATGGGTGGTGGATGGGTGGGTGGGTGGATGGATGGATGGGTGGGTGGGTGTATGGATAGGTGGGTGGGTGGGTGGATGGATGGCTGGGTGGGTGGATCCATAGGAAGAGTAGAGAAGGAGAGAGAGAGCAGTTGAGAGGGAGCTAGGGACAGGCTATGAAGGAATCAATTGCCCGCGGCTTAATTTCACTGGACTCTCAGCTCCCTAGGACAGAACCCGTGCCTGATCCAGCTTTGTCTTATGCATAGGCAAGTGCTGCCCAGGAATTTATTGAGTGACTATAGACTTGTCCCTGGTTGTGTCCAGATGCCACAGGGTCTGTGTTCAGCCTGCCCTCCGCTCCCCCAGCTGAGGCAGACCAGACACTGGGGTCTGACTTCCTTGTGTCGGAGCCTGCAACCTTCAGAATGGAGGGCTCCTCCCAAAGCCCCCAGCCCCGACCATCAGCCCCTCTGCACATTAACCCCTTGTGGGTGTAGCAGACCCTATCTCTCCAGATGAAGGGCTGCAGGGAAGGAAACCAGAAAAGGCAGTTTTACCAGCTCCCCACCCACCTTCATTGCCCCAGTATATGTTTCCAGGGAGAATCACAGGGTCCCCAGGCCACCCACACTCATCTTGTTCATCTGTCCTCCTGTCTCCCGGGATAACCCTGACCGGATCGGAGCGGGGCCACCTGGTCAGCGCAGTGTGACCGGCCCCACCCTCTGCGGTTGCAGTGGCCCTGGGTGCTGCGCCAGGTGACAGCCCCGCTGAGCCCCACTGGGTGCGTGACTGGAGTCTGTCTGCAGAGCAGCACCCAGCTGAGCGCCAGCAGAGCGGCTGTCCTGCCCCCCCCACCTCCACCCCCCACCCCCGCCCCAGCCCCAGGCCACACAGCCACAGCGCCCACACACAGCCACTCAGGTTACACCAGTGCCCACGGTAACCGGGCGGCCAAGGACCGGGAGGGAGAGCCACGCCCCACCCCCCAGGTAGCCCAGGTCACCAGGAGAGTCAGGCTGCAGCCCTGGTTGTCATGGATACAGAAGCCTGGGCAGCCTCACTTTCCCTTTCCCAGGACTCACCGTCTGAGGCCTGATCCAGCCACTCAGGGCTTGTCCACACTTGTCGGGCGCACCTGAGTCTGGCCTCAGTGCCAGCCCCAGCCCTTCTGATCTGGACCCCCCTGGGCTGGGAAAGCGTTGCAGGTAACAGCACAGCAGCAGTGACCACGGTCGCTGGGCCGCCCCCCCCTCCTTCCCCCCCCACCCCCATGTTACCTCTGAGCCAACAGCTGACAGTTTCCTGTGCCTCACATCACATCAGCAAATCTTGTTCAGCTCTGCCACCAAAACAGTCCTGATCTGCTCCTTTGTCACGTCTCCACGGCTCTACCCTGGTCCACAGCACCGTCCCCTCCACCCTGGACCATTGCCACGGTCCCATCTGTGTCCCCTAAACCCTCACTCCCACCTGTGCTCTCCACGTGGCCACCAGAGTGAGCTTTGCAAGCATACATGGGAAGGGTTACCCCGCAGTTTAAAGAGATGGCTTCCCGTCTGCCTTAGGGCACCCCAGCTCCTCACTCTGCCTGCAGGACCCCGTGCCACCAGGCACCCAGCAGCTTTAGCGCACAGCTTCTCTGCTTCTCAAAACCCCCCTCGTGCTCCGGCCTTGAGGCCCACCTCCCCCTCCTGGGGCTCACGGCTCCCCAGACAGGTCTTGGCTCAAATCTCGCCCCTTCAGAGACGCCTTTACCCAACACGTCCCAGTCTGCCCTGCCATCCTGTCTGCAGGGCACGGAAATTATCCAGTGTCTCTCTTTGCCTGTTTATTACACAACTCTTCCTGCCTCGACTACAAGGCACCACGTGTTCACGTGTGCCTTTCCAACACGTCACACAACACACGCTCAGTAGAAACACTTTCGAGACACGAGTGGTGCTGACGATTTAGGTACCTTCCCCACGTTTATGCCAAAGTCAAGGCCTGCTGGGTTTTGTAAAATATTTGTAACAATAACAGATGGTTGCAATATTACTCAATATTTCAATAAATAATAAAATAGGAATATAATAAAATAGAATAGGAAATAATAAAAAGGAATGACGTACATGCAACGAGTTGGATGAACCTTGAAAACATTATGCTAAATGAAAGAAGCCAGTCACAAAGGCCACATTGAAGGAAATGTCCAGAATAGGCAAATTCATACAAACAGAGGGCAGGGCAGCAGTCACCAGGGAAGGGGGGTGGGCAGTGGGGAGGGACTGCTGGTGACACCAGATTTCTTTTTGGATAAAATGTCCTGAAACTAGATGGTGGTGATGGTTGCATGACTGTGTGAAAATACTAAAACACACTACCTTGGGAATTCCCTGGTGGCGCAGTGGTTAAGAATCCGCCTGCCATTGCAGGGGACACGGGTTTGAGCCCTGGTCCTGGAAGATCCCACGTGCTGCGGAGCAACTAAGCCTGTGCGCCACAGCAACTGAGCCTGCGCTCTAGAGCCCGAGAGCCACAACTACTGAGCCCGCGTGCCACAACTACTGAAGCCCGCGCACCTAGAGCCCGTGCTCGGCAACAAGAGAAGCCACCGCAGTGAGAAGCCTGCGCACCACCATGAAGAGTAGCCCCTGCTCGCCGCAACTAGAGAAAGCCCGCGCGCAGCAACAAAGACCAAATGCAGCCAAAAAACAAAGAAACAAACAAAAAACACTGCCTTGTCTAGTTTAAAAGGGTGAATCTTATGGTCTGTGAATTAAATCTCAATAAAACTGTTATTTTTACAAAGTAGTATATGGTTACTGTATGTTTCAACCTGTGCCGAGAGAGGAAAAAGAAGTGAAAAATCATCTTAAATCTCACCCCTGGAGGTAACGGCCGTTAACCCACTGGTGAGGTCGGTCCAGACATTACTCGGCGCCCACATGGGGGTGGACGGTCCCTCACAGCCTTTTCTGAGACTGTGACTCTGTCCCTCAGGACCCCGGCTCGCGTCGGGAAAGTCTGACCGCAAACTTCCTCTTCTGGGGGGTCGGCTCAGGACAGGATTGTGATGAGGGGAGGGGACACTCTGTGGTTTGTGCAGGAGCTCTCTCGCCCTCGCACCACAGGGCGATTCTGACACAGCAAAGAACCAGTGGAGACCCTACAGAAACGGCACCAAGTTACAGACGCTTTGCTGGAACCTGCTTGCCTCTGTCTTTTCCTCCCAACCCTGCACCCCAGACACCTCACCATGTTACCACGGGGGGCTCCACCCAGCTCGGGTACCACCTGCATGACCGTCCAATGTGTGGACGCCGCGTGATTCACCCGACAGTCCCCCTGAGAGGCCACCTCCTCCAGGAAGACTTGGGGGTCCCCCGCACCAACCCACCAAGCTCCAGGGGGAGAACCCCGTGACCTGGGACCTCCTGATGGTGGGGCCTGTGCACCGGTGCCTTTGCTTCCTCGCCAGACTGCAGGGCCCCAGCGGAGAGCACACGCCAGCAGGTAAATCCTTACTAAATGAGCAAAGGAGGGATGAATTAGTAAATACACCGAGGAGTGAAATTAAAGAGTTAATCGGAGCCTGGGACAGCTCTCAAGGGGTCTCCGAGGTTGTGAAAAACCATCTTCCCTCAACCCTTGGGTAATTTTCAAATTTATAAAGCATTTTCCTGCACATACCTTTTTCTTGTTTTTTTAAACATCTCTTGAATGTCAGCAGACAAGAAGGCATTATCTGCCCCATTTCTGCGTTGACGGAGCTGAGTTTCAGAGAAGTCGCAGGTCTGACCTGCCGTCCCCAGGTCTCCAAGGGTGAGCCCCCGCCTCCCCCCACCACTGGGCTCACTCCAGAGCTGAAGAGTGAAGGTGGGTCTTCCCGGCCAGGGGGCTGCAGGCAGTAAAGTCCAGCAGGTGTGTCCTAACGCCAGCCTGATTATCTGAGCTCCACCCATCAAGCCCCAGAAACTGAAGAGTGCGTAATTTAAAATCCGGGTGTTCCAGTGTTTTCCCATCGCCACCCCCGCTGCCCGGGGGACTCCAAGTCCCCCTCCCAAGGTGTAGGGCTGAGCTGAGAGCCTCCCCCTCCCCCATCAAGAGGTCATTCCTGAGGACGCAGCTCCGAGGAAGGTCACCCAGGGTCACCCTCTTCGTGCAGCCTGGGATGTGGTGCAGAGACCAGCGCTGACCCGTGTCTAGAAATGTTTACGGCAGTTTGACAAATAACTTTCTATCTGTTGATAGAACAAGAGCAGCAACAGAAAGGGCTTGTAATTTGTAGGTCTTTTTTCTTCCTCTTCATTTTTCCAGTCATTCATTTTTATTACGTTTATGCAAGCGCATGAGATTTGAAAATCAAATCAAAACATAACAAAGCAAAACCAAACTGGTCCCTCGGCACGACTAGTTGGAGAGGCTGGGGGTGACAATTCAGCCTGAGGGGACTCGCTGACCACGAGACCTCCAGCTCCCTCAGCCATGGAAACAGGACAGTAGGACTTGCTCACGGGATGGTGGCAGAGCTACATGAGATCTCGGGGGGAGCAGCTCCCCGGTCCCCACCCCTGCCACGCGTCCCTTCTGCCGTTCTAGGACCATCCACTCTGACCACCATCTACTCTGACCAACAGAGAACCCAGGGGCGACAGAGAAGGAACCACAGCGGCTGGGCACCTGGGGGTGGGCAGAAGCAGGGGGCAGAGGGGGCCTGGAGAGCCCCGGTGGAGGGGCGTACGGAGGGGCCCGCCCCCCAGGGAGCCCGTTCAGGAAGACCGTGCATCCCAGTAAGGCCCTGAGCTGCCGGGGCAAGGCGGGGGGCGGCAGCCCGAGGTCCCACGTCCAGCAGCTGGTCCTTTGCAGGGAGCTTCCCGGGGGCCCTGTGGGAAGCCTGCCGTGTGCTCGGCGGCTGCCAGGCCACTGAGGCACCGAGGCGGAGGGGCGGGGACGCAGGGGCGGGAGGGGGAGCCGTCGAGGCTGAGGAGCAGTCGCTGCCGCTGTGGCCCGAGCACAGGCGGGACGGGGGCCGCAGTCGGGGGCCGCAGGGCAGCGCCAAGGCTGCTTTCCCGGGCCTGGGCACTTGCTCCACTGGCCTTTGGCCCTGGGGGCCCCCGGGAAGTGGCCGTGGGCCGTGGGCCGTGGGGGAGACGGACGGGGAACAGAGAGCGGAAACGAGGTCTCTGGGAGACGATGGGAACAGCGGACCAGAGACCCGGGCACAGGAGCCTGACCCTCCCCGGCGGCGGGAACCCCTTCGCCGGGGCCGCTGAGGAGACCCCAGAGCCTCGTCCCACGCCCCCCATGAAGGAAGCCCGAGAGGGGCGCTCCAGGGCCCTGCTGAGGAAGCCCCGCCCCCGACACGCGAAGGCTCCTGGCAAAGGCGGGGCGAGCTTGAAATCAGGGTGCTGCGCCCCGGGACGCCGGGGTGGGCAGGGGCCGCGGGCACAGCGCGCCCCGAGCACAGCGCGAGCGGCTGGGCCGCCCAGGGGTCCCCAGTGGCGGGCGCGGCGGGACCCCTGACCTGAACCCCGCGGTCCTGCAGCCTCTGTGCGCTGACCGCCCGTTCTGAGAAGCTGAGCAGATTCGGACAGGAAGGGAAGGGGATCCTGCTGGACATCCCGACTCTTGTGGGGAGGAGTGCTGAGGGGAAGGGGGTTGCTGGCGGCCAGCCCCCAGGGGACGGATGCCGTGGGCCGTGACGTCCCCAGCGGACACCGCCGGGATCCCACCGGCCGCAGTCAGTCCATGCTTGGCGACTGTCTGGTCATCGTGGTCCAGGGAGACAGAGGAGACTGGGCGGAAGGGCATCTTCCGTGAACGGGGCAGTCGGTCCCTTGGAGGAGGAAACTTCTCTTCCGACTGAGTCACAGCTCCCGAGGCCCTGACCCTCCCCCACCTGCAGCCAGAGATAGACCCGGGCTGGGCGCCCCGAGTCTCCTTCCTGGGAGGACGGTCTCCCCCCGGTTCTCCACCAGACGGGCCTCCCCACCCCCCCCGCGCTCCCCGCTTGCTGCTTCTCCAGGTGGGACCTGTTGCTCGCCTCGCCCAGGGCACCCGGCTCTGCAGGGCCTGGTATGGGGAGCCAGTGGCTCTCACGTGGTTTCTACGTCCCACCCGACTCTGTCTCTCCCGGACCTCGGTTCCTCCAGGAAACGCCCACTAAGGATGAAGAGCCTCTGGGGATTTGGACATGACTCCCTGGCCCAGGCAGACCCCCTCGTCCTCTTGGCCTCCGCTGAGAATCCCTGGCCCAGGGCGGCGGGAGCTGCACCATGGTGGCCTGAAAAAGAGCCGAGCATGCTCCCCAAGGGCCTGAATCGCCGCCAGTCCTGCCGCCCTCGCCCCACCCCCAAGGTCTCTGCCCAACCTGTCCTACAGGTGTGCCTGGCTCCGGGCCAGCAGGCCAGGGCCCAGCCACTTACGGGAAGGAAGGACGTAAACAGGGGACAAGGGGCAGGTGGAGGACAAAGGCGACCTGGGTCTTTGTCCCTCACTTGGCCCTAGGGCTCCCCACATCGCATCCCGGGGGGCTGGCACCCGGGGACCTGGGGACCCTCCCCCCACCGAGGGGTACCATACCGAGCCTCGGGCTGTCCCCGTGGCCCCCATGGATCCCCCTTCCCCTCCCCTGGGGCTGCCCCCAGCCCACCTGTCCCCTCACGACCAGGGTCCCGGCCTCGGGCAAGGCCGTCCAGCTCAGCCTGTGGCCAGGACACAGCTGGAGAGGCAGCTGCTGAGTCACTGGCCAGAGCTGGCCGTGGGGCTGCTCAGGCGAGAGGAGGGGCTGTAGGTTTCCTTTCCCCACTTCCAGGAGCCGGGAGGGGGTAGAGGGCGGGAGACCGAGGGCGTCTGAAAAGGGCCTCAGCAACGTCAGCCAGGACCCAGGTAGGAGGAGAAAGTGGTACCACCTTTACCGCCTGGCGGGGCTACTGCAGGTAACATGCTTGTGAGTGCTTGGGCCACAGGAAATCAAACATTGCTGCAGTCGGCGAAGATGCAGGGACCCTTCTAGGTCCTGCCTGCCCCCCTCCTCCATCCCAGCCGGGGTCCCAGGACAGACCCTGGACCAGAGGAATGCGTCCACACGCTGTGCATCTCACACGGTGGGGGGGGGGTGCGGGGGGCGTGGAGCGGTGCCAGGGCGGCCTCTGCCAGGGCGGCATCTAGTAAAGACAAGGCAGGGAGGGAGCCGCCTGGGGGCACCTCGAGGGGAGTCTGGGGGCAGAGCGAACAGGACACGCAAGGCCTCGAGCCAGGAGACAGCTAGGAGACCAGCAAGCGAGTCCGAGTCCGCACCCGGGGCCTCATGGGGCTCCGAGCGTTCTCTGGCGAGAGGAGCCTTGGGGGGTCTCAGCAGAGGAGAGTCAAGAGCTGGCGTGGGAGTTCCCTGGGCCGCTCAGGCTGCTGGTTAGGGATATGTGTGTATACTTACATGTGATGACATATTCTTATCTATAGTATATTCTATATTAATACATAATTATTACGTTATTAGTTTTAAATTTTTTCAAATTGTGGTACAATATACATAGAATAAAATTCACCATTTTCACCATTTTTAGTGCACCGTCCAGTGGCATGAAGTGCCACAGTCATCTCCAGGACGGTTCCTCCTCCTGAGCTGAAGCTCTGCCCTCATTAAACACCAGCTCCCACCCCCCGCCCAGCCCCTGCGTCCCCATTCTACCTTCTGTCTCTGTTAATTGGACCTCACGTGAAAGGAGTTTAGAGCGTTTGTCCTTCTGTGTCTGCTCACTTCCCTGAGCTAGTTTCTTATTCTTCTGCCCCGAGGGGATAACGATACTGCCAGGACCACCTCGGGGTCATCCTGTGACGACCGGAGCAGGTGACGGATGTGCAGACGCTCTGTAAACAGTGAACCCAACCCAAGGGTCAGGCCGGCTGTTGCCATCCTCCCGCAGCAGGTCTGCCCAGCGGGAGGTGGGGTCGTGTGCTCACTTGTATCGGAGGGAGTCCTGAGCTTCCTTCCAGACACTGAAGGGATGGCAGGGGGGGGGGTCACCACGTGCTGGGTGACTGCTGTCCCTGGGCCAGCTGGTTGGAATAATCCCTCGGGTCCCCGCTGCCCTTGGCTGGGGTGGGGGCCTGGTGTGCAGACCCTGGGAGACCCCCGAGCCACCTGCTGCTGCTCACTGCACACCCGCCATGGTGTGATGCAACAGGGCTGCCTCTGCTCACCCCGAGGCTGCTGGCCACCCCAGGGCCAACCCGGGTAGATCCCTGTGAGCAACTGCACGCAGCAGCCTTTACCCTTCACTGCCGCCAGACACAATGTCACAATGGGGCATTCCCGAGGAATTTGGGGAGCACAGAGGAGAACTTAACCCAGTCTGGGCAGTGGAGGAGGCAGTCAGGGAAGGCTCCCTGGAGGAGGTGACCAAATACTGTTTCACCCTCTGCTCAGTAATAACAGCAGGGAGGACAGGAATAAAGACGTAGACGTAGAGCAGACGTAGAGAATGGACTTGAGGACATGGGGAGGGGGAAGGGTAAGCTGGGACGAAGTGAGAGAGTGGCATGGATATATATACACTACCAAATGTAAAATAGCTAGCTAGTGGGAAGCAGCCGCATAGCACAGGGAGATCAGCTCGGTGCTTTGTGACCACCTAGAGGGGTGGGATAGGTAGGGTGGGAGGGAGATGCAAGAGGGAGGGGCTATGGGGATATATGTATATGTATAGCTGACTCACTTTGTTATACAGCAGCAACTAACACACCATTGTAAAGCAATTATACTCCAATAAAGATTTTAAAAAATAATAATAATAACAGCAGGGGACTTCCCTGGTTGGTGCAGTGGTTAAGAAACCTCCTGCCAATGCAGGGGACACAGGTTCGAGCCCTGGTCTGGGAAGATCCCACATGCCACGGAGCAACTAAGCCCATGCACCACAACTACTGAAGCCTGTGTGCCTAGAGCCCGTGCTCTGCAACAAGAGAAGCCACCGCAATGAGAAGCCTGTGCACCACAAAGAAGAGTAGCCCCCGCTCGCCGCAACTAGAGAAAGCCTACATGCAGCAAAGAAGACACAACGCAGCCAAAAATAAATTAATTAATTAATTAAAATAATAATAATAATAATAACAGCAGAAGAGGCTTAAGTGGAGCCGCTGTGTGCTGTGCTGTATGCCTTACATGCCCGACATCAATGAATCCTCTCACTAGTCCCATGAGGTAGGAACCCTTAGCATCTCCACTTTACAGCGAAGGAAACTAAGGCTCAGAGAGGTTCAGCCACTCACTCGAGGTTACACAGCTCATACACGGCAGCGTCAGGATGGGAGGCGAGGTTTCCAACGTCTGCCCCCTTGAACCCCAGGCTGCCTCTTGAAGGGCAGGCTACCCTGAGGTGTGCGCAAGCATGCTGCCGGGATGACTCACAGCTGTTCACAAGAGGGACCAAGGTGGTACATGGACAAACATTTCTAAGCGTTTCTAAACATTATCCCCTAGGAAAATGGTACGTAGTGCAGCAAACCTTTGATGACACAGAGATGTAAGGTTTGCTTTTGAATTAAATTTAAGCAAAAAGGGAGTCTTTTTGTAAGGTCTCAATCCACATCTAATTAAATTCTTCCAAGTGTCACATAAAAATATTATGTTTATCAGCTGGGTTTTTTTTTTCAATTGTGGTTAAAATATATCAATACATAAAATGAAATCAACCATTTTTAAGAGTACGGTTCAGTGGCATCAAGTCCATTCACACTGTCGTACAACCATCACCACCAACTTCTCCAGAACATTTTCATCTTCCCAGACTGAAACCCTGTCCCCATCAAACACTGACTCCTTTCCCCCTCCCCTCCCCTGGTCCCCACCCTTCTACTTTCTGTCTCTATGAGCTTGACTCCTCTAGGGACCTCACATGAGTGGAATCATTCAGTATTTGTCATTTTGTGTCTGGCGTATTACACTTATCTCAAGGGGAGCCTCTTTACAGGGGAAAACGTTAGAAGAAATCACAGTTGAGGAGGTTTGCTGATGTGGCAATGGCTCGGGGGTGACTAAAGGTAGGAAATTGTCAGATGGAGACAGCAGAGGACTAGCTCACCCCGCCTGCTAAGGACAAGCCCAGAACTGGACCTGCTTTGCCGGGAAATGCAGGAAACATGCTGGAACAGGAGGAAGAGGATGCAGGGAAGGAGGAGGAGGGGGCCACGCAGGGAATCAACCAGAAGGTACCTGGCTGCCCAGGGAGACCTTGTGCTCCCAGCGTCTGGTGTGGGGCTGGCCGTCCACTCTGTGAAGGCCTGGTGGGCAGCTGCCTGAGGGCTCATCTACGTGCTACCCCCCACCAAGGGCCCACTTTCTCCCCCCTGTCTCAAGGGGTGGCACCCAAGCCTGGGCTCCAAAGGGCTTGGACTCAGACACGGCTAAGAAACAAGCAGAAACCAGTGGCTGATGCCCCATATCGCCAGGATCTGAGTCAGTGAAGGAGATAAACCCAGGGCAGGATTTGAGCAGACAGAAGACTGAGGCTGGGACATCCCTAGGGGCTGAGCTTCTGGGGTTGGAACATTGCAGGTATTTCCAGAAGGAGAGGGAGCACCCCCCCCGGCGGTGGGAGGTGCAGGCAGAGTCCAGACCCAAGGCCAGAGTAGGCCAGCTCCTGGCACCACAACCCAACGGACCAGAAACGTCGACATGGGAGATTTCATATATATTCTATGTAAAGATATATAGCATAAGTATATATGCAATATATATAATGACTGTATATATGTAATGTATATATAATGCATGTGTATACGCATATAGTTTGTTAAATTTATATGTATATATGTTTTTAATAAATTTTTTATTTATTTTTGGCTGTGTTGGGTCTTTGTTGCTGCACGCGGGCTTTCTCTAGTTGCGGCGAGCGGGGGCTACTCTTCGTTGCGGTGCGCGGGCTTCTCCTTGCAGTGGCTTCTCTTGTTGCAGAGCACGTGCTCTAGGTGCACGGGCTTCCGTAGTTGTGGCTCTCAGGCTCTCTAGAGCGCAGGCTCAGTAGTTGTGGCACACGGGCTTAGTTGCTCCGTGGCATGTGGGAACTTCCCAGACCAGGGCTCGAACCCGTGTCCCCTGCATTGGCAGGCGGATTCTTAACCACTGCGCCACCAGGGAAGCCCTGTATATATGTTTTTTAAGTCCAGAATCTTGTGATATTTCTAGAGAAAAATATTAGCTTTCTAACGTATAATTTGCATTTGCATTGCTAGAGGATCCTTTACCAGTTTATACGGTCAGTACATCTATTTCTGAAGACAGAATATTTACACAAGAGCCACAAGTGTCTTTGTCTTAAAAAGTGGTTCCTTTTTAAAATTCACAACAATCACAAGGAATCTTCTTTTGAAAAAGGACACAATTCTAATGTGAATGAACTCACCATGGAAAAAAAAAAAAAAGAGCTCCAGCCGAATTCTTTTCTGTGCAACATTGCCCGGGGTGGGGGAACACCATCTCTTAATGAGAAGAATTCTATTTCTTTCCCCGGCTGAGAACTTTCTGCTTCAAGTTGCTAACACCGTTTCAATATTTTACTTCAGTTCCTGGGTCTGCTCTGGGGTGCGAAGTCCTTTCTGTGTCATGTAAAACCTAAAGGGGACAGAGAGAGGGCTGCGATCTTCAGTGGTAAAAAGTATTTTTAAAATATTTATCCTCCATCTTGGTTCAGATGCAAACATATACTTTTTGAACAAGGTCAGATGAATAAACATCCACCTAAGTTCGTGCGAAACGTAGAACGTGCTTTGCCATCAGGAAGCTGCCTCCGCAGGTGTGCAGTCATACACACACAGACAGATTTGTACAAAACTCATGAGCAGAGCTGCAGAGAATGAAGCAGGGGCCACCCCAAACCCCGGCCCTGGCCCGGGGGTCCCCTCTGTCCCCCACTGTGTGGCCTCCCAGCCGTGGGCCCTGGCCACGGGCCCTGGCTTGGGCTGGTGAGCGATCTGGCTGCTCTGCTCTCCGGGCAAGGTCATCAGCTCCCTGGGAGGGCGAGGCCCTGCGGGTAAACCAGCCGGGCCTGCACCGCAGGGCTGACGTCATCCACCCTGCAGGGTCTGCTGCCTGCCAGGCCAGTGGGCTCAAGCGAAGGGCACATTCCTGGCTGAAGTCCCCTCCCTCGCCGGCTGGTGGAAAGCCCCGGCCAGCCCTGGGGCTCTGGTACAGCAGGAAGGGCGGAGGCCTGGAAGGGCCCTCAGCCTGTTCGGAGGGGCACTGGCGGGGACGGGCTGCGTGGCGGGAGAAGTGACCGCTGATGGAGAGAACACAGGAAATGCCGTGCAGAAAGCCTTAAACTGGGAGTCTGCCAACCTCAGTCCTGGCTCTGCCGTGCACACCCCTGGCCCTGTGAGGTGGCCCCAGCCCCCTTCCCCAAGTGAGGACAGACCATCAGTTCCTTGGTCCCTTCTCTCTGGCTCTAAGCCCCTACCACGCGCCAGCTGCTCTCCGTGGAGGACCCTATTTAATCTGCAGAACAAGCCCAGACGGTGGGCAGGGGTGTGAGCCACACCTGAGAGACGGGAAAAGGGGGGCAGGGAGCCAGGAGTACCCAGCCCGGGACCCCCACCCAGGCGGCTGGCTCCAGCACAGGACCAAGATGCCATCGCGCCTGGTGCCCACCATCCCTCCCTGTGTCCCCCCCGCCCCGCCCAACCCCCAGCATCCCATACCTTCCCTCCCTCTGCCCTTTTGCACCCGTTCCTTGCAAACCCCAGGCCCTGTCGGTTCTCGGGCAGGAAGGCCTGTAATGCACTGCTTCACACACGCATCTCATCCAGCCCAAGAGCACAAAGAAGAGAACCCATCAGGAGCAGAGAGGCCAACCTTTCACCCACTGGTTAGAGCTAAAGGTCTTCAGCCATGCCAGAGGTCACCAGTCAGGGGGTCAAAGGTGATAACTAATGGCCATTAATTTCTTTAAGAAGTATGAGGTGGGACATTCATTTGTTCGATAAATTATGGATTGCACGTCTGCTGTGCGACGGGCATTGGGCGCAAAATGGGCAAAGTGCCGCTCCCTCACGGAGCTTACGCGTTCGTTCGTGGGGAGACAGACAGTTAACAACAAAATACCTAACTGCTCATACGGCGTGTCTGATGGGGTCAGGACAAAGGAGAAAAATCAAACTGGAAGAGAGGACGAGGAGTGCTGGCAGGGCTGGGTGGAGAATGGGCTGCGATTTTCATTCAGGAGTTGGGAGGCCATCACAGAGGACGTGACGTTTAAACGGAGACTCGGAGGAGGTGCGGGGTGACTGCCTGGGCGCAGGGAGGGCTCGGGGGGAAAGAAGCGTCTGCTCACCGCCCGAGGCAGCGAGGAGGTGTCGGGGGGGCAGAGCAGAGCAGTCAGAGGGGTGATCCCAGAGGTGGGGGGCCCCAGCTTTCCCTCCGAGGAGAAGGACCTGCAGGGGGCTTTGGGGCTGCCGGGATCAAAGGGCAGAGGAGCAATTACCCGGGATAAGAGAGCAGGTCCGGAGGGCGGAGGTGGGTGAAGTGGTTGGATTCGGGGTGTATTTTGGTCCTAAGGCCCACAGGCCTTTCTTCCGGATAGGACAGAAGGTGAGAGAAAGGGGGGCAGTCAAGGCTGTCTCTTTGGCTTGCTCAACCTTCCAGAAGGAAGACGTTTGCACTTATTACAGGAGGGGTATCTGAGGGAGGCGAGCAGTCGGGTTGGAGCATTTGGAGTCGTGGGGCAGGTGGACCCGCGGGGCTGGATGCTGGGGTCCATCAACGCTTCAGTGGCATTTATTGCTGAGCCGAGTGACATCACGATGAGAGGGCGTGAGGACAGAGAGAGGCCACTCCCCAGCTCTGGGCGCTCAGCCCTGTGACCAGAGGAAGGAGTCGAGGAGGGGTGGCCCTGAGGGGTGGCCCGGGGGCCAGCGAGGAGCAGCTCAAGGAGGAGGGCTGTCACGAAGGCAGGGCTGTCACGTCTCCCACCAGATCAGAGACGGAGCGAGGCCTGAGACCAGCCACCGCTCAGCGTGCCGGAGTGGCCGCTGGCACTGCAGCAGCGTTGTCACCGGAGGGGGCCAGCGCCTGGTGGGCCTAGGAGACCACAGGTACCCTAGGGGAGGGGGGAAATGGGCGGTCCTGGAAGGGGATGGGGGCGAGAGACCCCCTGTGGGTTCTTTTAAGATGGAAGAAATTAAAAGAGGAAATCTATATGCCCGTGGGACTAAGCAAGTAAAAGGGGAAATTTCAAGGGCGGGAGAGGAAACTGCAGGACCGCTGTCCTTGAACAGGCACGTGGTGGGGGAGGGGAGTCATGCACAGGTGGGGGGTGGGGGGTGGGGGGGTGGGGGGGAGGGATGCTCATCTGGGCCAGGAGGGGTGAAGGCGGCGGGTACGGGGTGGATGTCGGTGAGTGAAGGATGCCGTCGTCCGAGGTTCTGAGAGGTCTCTTCTGATTCTTCCATTTTCTCAGGGAAACAGGGAGCAGGGTCCTTGGCTGAGCGCGGAGGGGAGGGGACGGGACGAGGGGAGGGGCGAAACGATCCTCTAAGAGCGCCGGGGACAGGCAACGTCAACTAGGGAAAGGCAGCCCTGAGGCCACAGGAATTTAAACCAGTGGCTCAATTTCAGTTCACTGGCATTTTAGGCTGGTAGGTCTTTGCTGTGGGGCAGTCCTGTATTTTATAGGAGCCTCTGCCCCCAGTGAAACCGCTGCTCACCCCATTTTCAAACCACAAGCACTTTGCGGATGAAACGTTACCTAAGCGCCCCTCACGTTTGAAGTGTGCACCCCTTCCGCCCCGGGGACACCCTCCTCTCCTGGTCCTGCTTTCTTCCTACCTCTTGGATCCTACTGTCTCCCCCTCCATCTGTCCTTGGACCCCCTCCCCTCTATTTTCTACACATTTTCCCTGAGCGATATCCAAACCTCAGCTTTAACTACCGTGCGTGTGTGCCTGATGACCCTGAAACCTGTATTTTGGGCCTGTATCTCCCTCCTGAACATCCCAAGCCCTCAAATCCAACAAGGCGAGCAGTCAGATCGGCAGCCCTTTCTCCGGAAGCACGGTACCCCCCTCCCTGCGCCTTCAGTCAGAACCTTTGGGCGGTCCAGACTCTGGCCCCGGGTCCCGGCGCTGAGTTCCGCGAGGTGGACCCCCGTGGCTGCCCGGCCCTGTGCCCGCCACCCCATTTCCACTGCCATCGCTTTGCCCGGGTCCTCACCCCTCTCGCTGGGAACCACCGCAGCTTTCTGGATGCTTCCCTTGTCTTCAGTCTTACCCCATCGATCTCCCGCTACTCCGCCATCAGCAGGATGTTTCCAGAAGGCAATTACGACCCTGTCACCCTGTTGCAGGCACCTTAACCATTACCCTCAGGATCTACACACCTCACAGCCTCATTTCTTGCCACTCCCGCCTGGAAGCCTGGGCTCCAGTCCTACCCAATTTCTCACCTGTCTCTGTATAAACGGGACCAATTCATGCACCTTCACCTTTGCACATGATGTTCTTTCTACCTGGATGCCCTCATCTCTGTGCCCAGCTAGTTCCCACTCACCTTCCCCGAGCCCACCCACTCCTGGTTCCAGGAGCTGTGCTCTGCTCTGTGGCTTCAGTGTCACTTTGTAAGTACTTTCATCACACGAGTCATCCAGTGTGTCTAAACACCCGCTCACTCGTGAGCTCACGAGGGGAGAGTCCTTGTCTTGGCTTCCTTTGTATCATCAATACCTGGCACGGAGATTCTTAAATGAATCACTATTTTTAATATGGCGTAGTATTCTAGATTATAAATAGATGAGTCATACTTCAGTTAACCTGTCCCAAGTATTGGATGTACTGTTTGTTTCACATTTTTTGGAATTACTAATGTTTATTTTTCAAAATGGAGAAAACATTTGTCCTCTTTTTTATTTTAAAAGCAGTACAGACTTTTTGTAAAAGAAAATTCAGACAATATAGAAAGGCATAAAAACAAAGTAAAAATCATGCATAAGCCCACCATCCAAAGATGGCCTTTGTCATCAAGCTGATGTATACCATTGCAAACTGTTTTCTAAGCATTCATTTACCTCTACATTTAAAAACTAAAATTGAGACATATTGTACATGCTGTTTTATAAGCAGCTTAACAGTGTCTCATGAACATTCCGTGTCATTAGATATTTATATATCATTTTTTAATGATTGCTTAGTGTCTTACTGTATGCATATGGCAATTCATTTAATAAATCCCCTCTCTTTGGATGTTCTGGTTGTTATCAAGATACCATGAATCTCCTTGTAGACATGTTTTTGTACCCTTATCTAATTATTTGCTTAAAATATAATCCTGACATAGAGAATAGACTTGTGGTTGCTAAGGGAGAGGGATGGAGTGGGAGGTTGGGGTCATCAGATACAAACTATTATATATAGGATGGATAAACAACAAGGTCCTACTGTGTAGTACAGAGAACTATATTCAATATCCTATGATAAACCATAATGGAAAAGAATATTTTAAAAAGGTTGTATATATATGTATAACTGAATCACTTTGCTGTACAGCAGAAATTAACGCAACATTGTAAATCAACTCTACTTCAATAAAGAAAATTAAAGCTGAAAAAAAATATATAGTCCTTGAAGTTGAATTGTCGGGTTGGATGCTTGCACATTTTTAATGCTTTGGCCCAGCTGTTCTCCAGGATGGTTGTTATACTTCTAAGAGCAACGTAAGGCAGCACCAATCCCCCCTACCAAGACCCATATTGGGTATTACCATGTGTTTCCTCTTTGTCAACCCTGGATGGGGGGAAATGTTTATGTTTCTATTCTCTTTGGAGAATATCGAACACCTTTGAGGCCAGCAACTCTCAGATAATCACATGGTAGGTGTTTAATAAGTATTTTATGAATGATGGATGGGTGAGTGAAGACAAGTGCACGAAGGGTACATAGCATCTGGGATACTGGACTTGGGTCAGAGATGCTGGATTTAAATCCTGGTTCTGGGAACTCCCTGGTTGTCCAGTGGTTAGGACTTGGCGCTTTCACTGCCTAGGGCCCAGTTTCCATCCCTGGTTGGGGAATTAAGATCTCACAAGCCAAGGGGCCAAAAAACAATACAAAAAAAAAGCACACAAAACCCCCCCACAAATCCTGGTTCCATGGTTTGTGCAATCACAGACAAGTCACTAAACTTGATTAAACCTCAGTTTACTCAGTTGTGAATTGGAGATCGTAATTCCTACTTCATATGATTACTGTGAAGTTAATGAGATATTGTGCTTTAAAACAATGCAAAAAGCATTTTGAAAGTAATACTTATATATGGTAAAATGTTCAAATAGTACAGCAAGTTATACTGTAAAAAGTCTCCTCACCCACCTTAACTCCCTCTCCTATTCCAGAAATAACACGGGTTTATCTTGTGGCCTCCCAGAGACACACAGGATAACTAATTAAATACATTGTTATGTAGCTGCTTTCTCCACTTAATCTCTTTTGGAGACTGGTCCACACACATTTACATGTAGCTACCTCATTATTTTGAATTCATTGTAGTTTATTTAACCACTTCTTCGTGAGCAGACATTTAGACATCATGCTTAAGAGCATAAGATCTGGAATCACACTGCTCGAGTCTGAGTACAATTTCAAACTTACCAGCTGTGAAACCTTGAGTAACTGGCCTTAGTTCTCTGTGCCTCGGTTTTCTCATCAATAAAATGGGGGTGATATAGACCTACCTCAAAAGGCACTGTGAAGATTTAGAGTTTGCATAGGTAAAATACTAACAACATCCAGCATAGAGTAACCGCTCAATAAAGTGACTTACATTTTTGTTTCCAGTATTTTATTATTTTCCAAAAAGTCCACAATGATTATCCTTGTACCACCCCGCCAAAAACCAATATGCACATTATACAATAGAGGGTGACCTTGATATGGATACAGAATGAATGGAGGGTGTGTTTCCACTCAGGACGCAGAAAGCTGAAAAGGCACCATCGCTCAGGCCCTAATTACAAAAAAAAGTCAGGTAAACTACAGAATCAGAAAGCTGAGTTCTGACTTCCCTGGTGGCGCAGTGGTTAAGAATCTGCCTGCCAGTGCAGAGGACATGGGTTCGAGCCCTGGTCTGAGAAGATCTCACATGCCACGGAGCAACTAAGCCCGTGAACCACAACTACTGAGCCTGCGCTCTAGAACCCACGAGCCACAACTACTGACGCCTGCGCTCCTAGAGCCCGTGCTCTGCAACAGGAGAAGCCACTGCAATGAGAAGCCCGCGCACCGCAACGAAGAGTAGCCCCCGCTTGCCACAACTAGAGAAAGCCCACGCAAAGCAACGAAGACCCAACACAGCCCTAAATAAATAAATAAATAATTTTTTAAAAAAAAGAAAGAAAGCTGAGGTCACAGGGCAACTAGGTAACCTAGAGCCCAAGGAAAGACGGGCCCCTCCAAGGAGAGATGGGATGAGAACGACTCACCTGAGGCAGAGCGAGGGGGAGACAGCCCAGAGGATGAGAATTTTGCTAACGTATTTAACACATTGCTAAGGACGGAGGGAGGGCAAGTGACAGAACAGTGCTTGGTGTCGCTCAGGGGCTCTCCTCCACAGGCCTCCACAGGGATCAGGAGAAAGACAGGGCGGGTGGGAGAGTAGAGAGAGCCCCCCTGAGGGGGGGGAAGGCAGGAGCCCCAACCAGACCCGCCCCTAGAAGAAGCAGGAAAAGGAGGAGGAGGAGGAGAGAGGGATGGGCACAGAATGGGACCTAGAACCTTCAGGTGCTGGGGAGGAGGGGCAGAAAACAGCTGGGGGTCTGCAGGGTCTGGGCAATTTGCCCCCAGGGACATTTGGCAAAGTTTAGAGACATTTTTGGTCCCCAGAGCTGGGAGGACGGAGTGCACTGAGGGCTTTTGGTGGGTGGAGGCCAGAGATGCTGCTGAACTTCTACAAGGCCCAGGACAGCCCCACAACAAAGAGTCAGACAGCCCCAAATGCCAACAGTGTCCAGGTAAGGAAGCCTGCGTGACAGGCCTGCAAGGTCTTCTCCACACAAGACCTGCCATAGACGGGAGGGTCATTGCAAAGTTCCTACCCTGGAGGCCCAGGCACATGGGGCCTGCCCAGGAGGAGCCTGGACCAGGACAAGGGGACCTCCTGACCCCCAGCACCGTGCCACCAGGACAGCAGGCACCAAGCAACAGCCATCTACGCAGAGGATAGCGTGGACAGAGCGCCTTCCATGACACAGGTGCAGAGGGACACAGGTGCTGAAGGCCCAGGGTGCAGCAGGGACACAGAGAAAGCCCAGCACCAAGGGAAGGGCAGCCAACCATCACCATCACGAAGCTCAGACTGACCTGAACTCCTGCCCAGCTCAACTCAACGTTCCTGGGCACACACACACACACACACACGTACACACACATACACACACATAGAAGAGGCACACCCATTCCCAGCCACATGTGCTGTTTATCTCAACCTCTACTGTTCTACACAGATGTCCAGCACTTAATAAAAAATTATGAGACACACACAAAAAAAAAAAAAAGGAAAAAAATCTCGTCAAAAAACAAAGTTACCAGTAGAACCAGATTCATGTATAACTCAGATGTTAAAGGTTCTAGAGGAAAATGTGGACAGCGCACAGGAACAGATGTAGAATTTCAGCAGACACGAAAGCTGTAGAAGCCACACAGGGATGCTAGAGGTACAAAAGGACACTGAGAGGAGAATGGCTTCCACGGGATCATCAGAAGACTCATGGCTTCCATGGGATCATCGCAGAGGAAAGAAAGAAGAAACAAAAACACCGGAATTTGTTGTGAATCTCTGGACAAAGTCCTAACCTCTCAGAGCCAAAGGCGTCTCATCAAATTGAAAGGACTGATTCTTACCTCAGTGACTGAAAGGAAGAAAGATGTGGAGGCAGTAGGTGTAAATAACAGCCTTTGGAAACTTCTTCTCACCCATTGATACCTAAAGTTGGTATTTTGTGTGTGTGTGTGTGTGTTTTTTCAAAATGGGAAATAGTTTAGTTCTTTTATAGTAATATACACAGAATCTGTTTTTTAAAGAAAATATAGTTATTCTCCATGATTCTGCCCAGAGATAACCACTAACATTTTTACAAAAGTGTATCATTCGACACACGGTGAATGCAAATCCACTTTCTTCCCACTTAATGGTACATCATGGACAGCTGCACATGTCGGTAAATAGAGGTGCCCAACCTCACTTTATGGGCTGCCTGGGAGGTGAGTAAATATCTCTACTGCAGCGAGTTTCGCCAGCCCCCTTTGGGTGACACTGTGGTTGCTACCATTTGTCTCCGATTACACCACCGCCACAGAGGGAGCTCTGGTACACGTATCTTTGTGCACCTACCCAATTATTTTCTTTGGAAAAGTGCTCAGATGTGAAATTGCTAGGGAAGAGTCATGCATGCTTTTCAAGGTTTTTAGACAGCTTGTCAAATTGTTCTTCGGAAAGTGTCTCCTAATTCCCACCTAGACCAACGGTTTATGCAGGCTTGAGTTTCTTCACATCCTCACCAGCCTAGACACCAGGGGCGTTCTTTTTACTCTTTGCCAATTTGATATATGAGAGGTGGTGTCTCTCCTAATCTTAAGCTGCTTGCATGTCAGACGATACTACGGAAGAGTGTACATGCTCTGTCTGCATCCTCCAAACCCCAGCATTTGCACTGACTTTTCCTCACGGCTAGAAATCAGCCAGGGCACCAAGCCTGCAATATAAGGACTATAAATCCCAGCATGCCCTGCAAACCCATGGGGTAGATAAGGATAGACCAAGGGATGTTGGGACTTTCCCCTCCTGCTGTGGCCTGGGTCAATGAAGCTGGCAGGTGTGGAGGTGGGCAGGTGAAGCTGAGTCATTCGGGACACTGGGTGTGGTTTCCTGGACCAGCTCCAGAGTTGACACGAAGGTTCCAGTAACGGGTGGCTGAGCTGGGCTAATTGCTGCTGGTGCTGCCCCAGCCCAGCCCTGCACGTAGCAGGAGGGAGGAGGGAGGAGGAGGGAGAAGAAGGAGGAGAGGGAGGGGGAGTAGATGGGGGAGGGGGAAGAGAGGGGGAGGAGAAGGGAGGAGGAGGCGAGGGGAGGAGGGAGAGGAGGGAGGGGAGGAGAAGGAGGGGGAGGGGGAGTAGATGGGGAGGGGGAGTCAGGACAAGAATGAGGAGGCTACTGGGAGGGTCTGAAAAACTGGCACCTTGCTCTCCATCCTCCCACAGGGGCACTGGGAAGCATCCTGAAACCTACTCTGATGGAGCCCACACCCCAGGCGCTTCTCAAACTGTGCATCTGGTGGTGGGGTTTCAGGCGGAGTCCGGAGTCCGTGGTGGGGCTGAGGAAAGAGGCGCAAGAAGCCAGGCTCCAGATCCTGGTCGCAGGCCCTTATGGGCTGTTTCTTCACCCTGCACAGCCTCGGTTTCCCCCCCCCCACCCGGGAGAGGGGGGTCCATCCTGCCTCGCAGGCCTGCTGGGAGGCTGATGGGGGTTTGTTCTTTGAGATCTCGTGGGCTCTGCAGTCCTGGGTGGCCCTTCCCTCCTGGGTCCCCCTGCACGCAGGCCGGTGGCAAGGCAGATGCTCAGTGAGAGGAGGGATGAGTGACCCCTCACCCAGTAGGTGCTGCTTAGGGGGCAGCTGTCGATACTGAGCTCACGTTCTCACCGCACGCTGTGTGCCTTTGAGCAAGTCGCCTGCCTCCTCTGAGCCGCAGTTTCCCCATCTATGAAATGGGGCTTGTTCACCTGGGTCTAGTGCCCTGTTCCACAGTCATTGGGATTTGGTTACGATGCAGGACTCACCGACTCACCTAGGGACCCTGTTTTTCCTGAAAAGAGGTCAGTTTCGGGAAGAGTCTGTGAAGAGGTGTTGCACAGATGAATCCCTCCAGAGGGAGAGGGGCCGGGCCGGGACAAGGCTGCGGGGCAAGGGCGGCTCTTGGGCACCCTGGGTTAATCAGCTATGCCCAGCGCAGAGGGCACCCATATTCCAGAGTGTCCTTGATATGTTGTGCACCAACTGGGCTAAAAGAGGTCTTGAGGTGAGAAAATTCGATACTTCCAAGTACGTATCAGGGGGCTCTGGTCCCCAGGCCCTCATGGTGGAAGCGGCTGGCAGGAATCCACATCCAGGTATGACCCCCTCATCACCTGTTTACTGATTGACAGCCTCAATGAGCCATCGTTTTGCAGGTCGAGGGGCTGCAGGATGAGCTCCTAGTCCGGGAGCAGTAGGTGGGGGGCAGACACAGAGACGTCCACCCAGGCTGAGGACTTCCTGCTTCCGGGCCACAGGGCCCTGCGTGGCAGTGATGATGGTGGCTGTGGGGACCCACGGTTCTGCCTCCGCAGACTGTGGTCCAGTGGGGAGCTGGCTCAGCACAGCCAGATCTTCTGGTGAAAGAGAAGCCACCATCCCGTCATTGTGTGAAAATTGTTCTAATTTTAAATTTATTTATTTATTTTTATTTATTTATTTTTGGCTGCGTTGCGTCTTCATTGCTGCGCAGGCTTTCTCTAGTTGCGGCGAGCAGGGGCCACTCTCCTTTGGGGTGCATGGGCTTCTCATTGCGGTGGCTTCTCTTGTTGCAGACCACGGGCTCTAGGCGCGGGCTTCAGTAGTTGTGGCACATGGGCTTCAGTAGTTGTGGCACGCGGGCTCAGTAGTTGTGGCTCGTGGGCTCTAGAGCACAGGTTTAGTAGTTGTGGCACACGGGCCTCAGTAGTTGTGGTACACGGGCTCAGTAGTTGAGGCTCACGGGCTCTAGAGCGCAGGCTCAGGAGTTGTGGTGCACAGGCTTAGTTGCTCCGTGGCATGTGGGATCTTCCCGGACCAGGGATTGAACCTGTGTCCCCTGCATTGGCAGGTGGATTCCCAACCACTGCACCACCAGGGAAGCCCAATTGGTCTGATTTTAAAGAGTTGGCCACGTATTCCTGGTTTTCTGCTGCTGCAGATGCACCTGTAGCAGGAGGTGTCGTGGGCGGCTCAGCGGCTCTGACCGGCAGGGGTGCTGCCCTCAGGGGTCCCTCAGGGCCCCACGGGAGGGGCCGTGCGTGGGTGAATGCCCAGCTCTGCTGTTGCCACTTGGGAGTGGTTGATAATTGTTAACAAGTGGGCTGAGTTTTCATTTTGCACTGGGCCCGACTTGGGGGCAGGCCTGAGCCCACCTGGCGGGGAGAAGGGGAGCAGAACCGCTTCAGAGAGGGGGGAGGAGGTGAGCTGATAACTCAGGGGCTGGGGGTTTCGTCCACTGCAGGGGGCGCGCTGAGGCCGTGTGTGTGGCTGTGTGCGAGTGTGAGGCTGGGGGGCCTGAGTGCGTGTGTGCCCAGGGGGAGGGGGCGGCCGGGCGGGGAGAGGCAGGGAGAGGCACAGGGCAGCCAAGCAAATATTTATCGAGCGCCTTCTCTGTGCCAGGCGCTGCGGAGGCACTGAGATGAGTAAGCCCGGCCTTGCCCGGAGGCCCCACAGCTCCTGAGGGTGAAAGGGTGTAAACAGGGAGAAAGGAATCGAAGACAGGGAAAGCTCGGCTCCCCCGCGTGCGGGAGGGGAGCTGAAGGGGCGAAGCCGCCCCTCCCCCGCAGGCACGCCCCGAGGGGCTCCCTCCCCTGCCCAGCAGCCCCCCGACCCCACGGGGGCAGGTAAGAGGTGGGCCACGCCCCTGAGTCCAGCCGGCGGGGAGGTGGGGACGGGCACGGCCGCCGGGCCCTGCAGTGTCCTGGGGCGGGGGGAGGGGCGGCAGTGTGGGGACAGACACCGAGGACCACGCCCCCTAGGAGGGAGCGAGGCCCCGCCCCCTGTCGCCCCCCAGCGCCGGCAGGAGTCCAGGCTCCGCCGACCTTGGACCAGCCTCCCGCCCCAGCCGGGACACGGGACGCCCAGTCCCCTCCGAGGGCTGTGGTGCGGAAGGAATGAGATAAAGGATGAGGAAAGCACCTCATAAACTGAAAACGGCAGGACAAAGGTCAGCGCGCCGTGCGGGCACTGCGGCCTCGGGCCCTTTGGCACGGGATGAAGGGCTGGGCCGCGGACGGCTCTCCTCCCCAGCAGACCCTCCAGGCCACGTCTCACCGCCGGTGCCTCCCTGGGGGCTGAAGAAGCTGATGGAGGCGGAGGGTCCTGGGGGGCTTGGGGTCCCGGAGGCGTGCTCTGGTCCCGGGGCTCCTGCCCACTCTCAGAAGGGACTCAGGCAACGTGGGTGACCCTCTGGGGGCGTGAGGACCCCAGATAATGCGGGCGGAGAGGTGAGCACAGCGCCCGCACTTGGTCATTTTCAAGAAATAAGGCGATTATTAGGCCGGGACCCCCAGTAGCATCCGCGGGGAAGTGGGGACTGCTGGAGACTAAACCCCAGCGCTCACCCAGTACCCACCTTCACAAGGAGACTTCTTCCCCAAGGGCTCCAGAGGACTCTAGCTTCTTTCATGACTCCATCCCCTCCTGAGCGACCTCCCCACCCTCCTAGCCGCCAGGCCCTGTCCTCCTGAGTGAGCCCCATGCACACACGTGTGCACACGCACACACCAGCACACACCTGTTTTTCTCAGATCCCTTTCTTACCCGCATCCCTTTGGTGAATAATCTGATATTTCTAAGACAGCTGAACAGCCTTTCAAACGCACAAAATGGCTTTTTAAAGTGCTCCCCGGGGGCTTCCCTGGTGGCGCAGTGGTTGAGAGTCAGCCTGCTAATGCAGGGGACACGGGTTCGAGCCCTGGTCTGGGAAGATCCCACATGCCGCGGAGCGGCTGGGCCCGTGAGCCACAACTGCTGAGCCTGCGCGTCTGGAGCCTGTGCCCCGCAGCGGGAGGGGCCGCGATAGTGAAAGGCCCGCGCACCGCGATGAAGAGCGGTCCCCGCACCGCGATGAAGAGTGGCCCCCACTTGCCGTAGCCGGAGAAAGCCCTCGCACGAACCGAAGACCCAACACAGCCAAAAATAAATAAATAAATAAATAAAGTAGCTATAAAGTGCTCCCCGGAACTCGAGGCCTCAGACTTAAGGAACGCCACTCTGGGAGACGTTCTCCACGAGGACCCCCCCACCTACAGCCCCACCTGAACCCAGATGTGTCATTCTGTGCAGACAGAGCAGCACCTTCTGGAGTCTGCTGAGGACACCGTCAGAGGAGCCCCAACCCTGGAGAAGCCTCTGGGGAGACGGCAGGGACCATGGCTGAGTCCCTGGGGCTGCCAAGCCTCCCTCTGCGTCTGTGACCCGGGCTGTCAGCCTCCCTCCTGGGGAGGGGGCCACGCGGCGGCAGCGGTGTCCGCAGTGCCACGTAGACCAGGCCAACCATTCCTCCTCCCCCGAGTCCTTCTCAAGCACTCGTCTTGCTTTGTTTGTTTTTCCCTCCGCAAGATCATAACTCCGATTTCACGTCCGACAACGAAAGCTTGGATTCATCTTACAGATATTCAGCTTGCAGCCAGCCTGGCTGGAATGCACATCTACTCCACAAGGCCAGACACGCAATTCCAGACTCCTTAGTGGACGCCAGGGCACAGCGGCCTGACAGCGGGGCAGCGGGCTGCCGAGGCCTGGCTCGGCCCAGGTCGCCCCGCAGGTGCCTCGTGGCGGCAGGACAGCCCAAGCTCCAGGGAAGGATCACCCGTCCCCTCACTCTCCCCCAACCTCAGCCTCCATCTTCACCTCCAGCCGGCAGACCCCTGCCCTGGTCCCCTTTCCCAACCCCATTGCCCACATCCGGGCCAGAGCTCCAGACTTTAGTATACAGGTAGCTAAGAGAAAGTTTAGAAAAAGTCCAGAAGGCACTTTATTGGAGGTCTCTGCCCCCATTCACAGGAGGAGGGAGCCAGGAGCCCCTTCCCAAGGGTCCCAGCATCGCCCTGCTCCTCACTGGTCCAGCAGAGGGCCTAGAACAGTCAGTGTGGCCACCAGCACCCGGTGAGGGAGGGGCAGGAGGGGACTGTCTTAGAAAAAATAGATCTCTATGTACATATCTATATTTATAGCACATAAATTACGGAGTGCTCTGACCCCCGCCTGCGGAGTCCAAGCACTGAGCGGGGAGGGGGAAGCCAGTCCAGAAAGAGGGGGCCCTTCTCAGGGCCCAGGGCCCCCAGCCTCCTCAGCCCGCTCTGGCCTCTGTAGGAGGGAGGTGTCCGCCACTGGGGTCTGATCGGGTCTGACGCGGCCCAGACAGAAGGAGCCGCGAGCGCAGCTACAGCCAGCACACAAGTCACCCCAAACACCAGGCTTGTAATTCCAAGAGGAGGACAGAGAGCAGAGGCCGCCTGTCCCAGATGCCAGGACAACGGCCGACAGGACCCAGAGCCTCAGCTTCTCTCCACGGCGCAGGGCACATGCCCCGACGTCCTGGGGGTCCTCTCCGGGGGCTGCAGCCTCAAGTCCGAGCTTTGGTCGCAGGGCTGGTCCGACCCTCAGTTCCTATGCCCGACCACCTCCTCCTCCTTCCAGCCGCTGGAGTTTTTGCCGAACTTGTAGACAAGCCGCCGGCCGTCCACCCGCTCCAGGATCTCCCGTTTGTAGTAGTACCTGAGGGGAGAAGGGTGGTCAGAGGTGCCCAGGCAGGGGCCCACCTGCCAGGAAGCCTCAGGTGACCTGCCCCGCTGGGCTGCAGCCCGGCCGGCCTGGGCCCGAACCACTTCCTGCACAGAGGAGCCTCTGCCCCTTCACCCTGCTCTGTCCCGAGCACCTGGCCATGCCCTGGCTTCTGTGTGGCTTACAGCTCTGTCCTGGGCCCATCATGAAGCCACGTGATTTTAGGGCTGAGGAAACCTTAGCGATGGTCTGGGAGGAAACCAAGGTCCAGAGACAGGCAACTTAATGCCTTCTATGGTGTGGGCCTTGGCTACTGCCCTTTTTACCACCAAGTGCCTTTCTTAGGACGAGCCTTGCAGACATACAAAGAAATGCTGTCAGATCAAGTTCAGTGTGTGCTGCAGGCCAGCCAGCCACCTCCCAGGCTCCCACTCAGTCCACGAGGTGGCCAGACCCCGTGGTTCCTTGCTGCACGGGACTCACACCCGTCGGAAGGGGGAGGGCTCTGACGGTGCCAACGGCCGCCCCGGCCGGGCAGCGAGGCCCGCTCACCTCATGGCTCTGCTCAGCTTCTCGTAGGTCATGCTGCTGTTCTTCTTCTTCTGGCCCCAGAGCTGGGCCACGGCCTCCGAGCGCAGGAACTTGAAGACGCCCTCTTGCCGGTTCTCCCACTTCATGAGGCCCTCGTTGAGCTCCGGGTGGATGAGGATGTCGCGGATGAACTCCCACAGGTGGGTGCCTCTGGGGGCTACAAGGCCAGGCTCCATCGGTCAGTGGCCCAGGGTACCCCTGACCCCCATGACCGCTGCCCATCCCGGTGCACAGCCTACTGACGGCTGCCTCCCTCCTGGCCTCCCCCACTGGACAGCCGGGGAAGCTCCAGGAAGACCACGTCTCACACGGCACAGAGGTTTAACTCGCTCAGACACTGATCAAATGTCTGGCTGGGATAGAAGAGCGGTTGAGACACCGTACTGCACTGAGGAGCTCACAGTTTCGAGGGGTCACGGTAAAAAAGCAAATACAGCAAAAGGTGGTGAGAGCTCAGCAGGTGCAGGACCACAGAGCTGGCCCCGGCCTGGGGGACAAGGGGACAGCTTCCTGGGAAGAATGACCCCAAGAAGCAAACAGGCCCACTGCGTGTGGGAGGGGTTGCGTGTGCGGATGAGAAAGAGCTGTGGGGGCCCTCCCGGTGGCTCTGGTGGCAGGAGCCCACTCAAGGGCCAAGGCCAGGGGGCAGGGACTTGGTGCGTGGAAAGGCCACCCCTGCATGGCCCTCGGTGGACGGGGCGTCCAGTGGCCGAGCCACTGTCCCTGCCTCAGCCTGCCCAGCACCCGCCAGCAAGTGTGCCCCTCAGGCAGGATGAGGGGTGGGCAGGAAGCCTGGACCCCAGCCCCACCCTTCCTGCAGCCGCCACGGCTCCATCGCCACCGCACCATGCAGGACCAGCCAGGCCCTGCCACCGGGCAGTGACCACGTGCACCCTGGCCCCGTGCACAGGAGCATGTGGCGGGCCCAGCTCAGGAGAGAGGACCCACCTGCCCTACCACGGCCTCCAGCCGTGTAGGGCCCCCCCAGCCGTGCAGTGCCCCCTCTCACCGTGCTTGCTCTTCTTGCCCTCAAGACACTCCCGGGAGTCTTTACTCAGCTTTCGGGGCCGGCCCCGTTTCCGCTTCCCATGCTTAAGATCCCCCTTCTTGTAGTCGGGAAAGCCGTCTGTGGGGAGAGGTGGAAGGTCAGGAGAGGGAGGCATGGGGGCTGCTGGGGGACAGCCCCCCTCCAGGAAAACCCTGAGGGGGTGGGGCAGGGGGCAGCCCCTGAGCACTGCCAGTGGAACACCCACGGGGACCAGGAGGCTCCTTCCACGCACCCCCAGAGAAGAGCTTGCTGTCCGGGGCGTCCAGGTCCACGTCGCTTCCACCGGAGTCTGAGGCCTGGGGGCTCTGAGAAGCGCCAGTCCCTGGAGGGGCGAGTCAGAGTGAGCCCCTTCCGGTCCTCCCAGAAAGCCCGGGGTCTAGTGCGGGGCGCCAGCGCTCAGGGCATCTGGGGAGGGGAGGCTGTGGGCAGATGCCCGAGGGCTCACCTGTGGTGGAGACGTCAGAGCTGCCCGGGGAGGGGGCCCCCGTGCCGAAGCTGCCCGGGTAGAAGGGGCTGGCCTGTCTGCAGTCCTCAAGCATCTCCTGGGCGAAGGGGCTTCCCTGGTCTGGGGGGAGGTGAGAGTTCAGAGGGGGCCCTGACTCTCCCAGCTGGGGGGGTGGGGCAGAGAGGGGACGGGACAGGCTGGGAGGGGCTCTCACCGAAGGGGCCCTGGTCCCCCAGGGGCTCCTGAAGCACCATGCTGTCCTTCTCCAGAAGCTCCATGATCCAGCTGAGCTCGTCGGGGAAGCTGGAGGCTGATGAGAAGGGGCTCAGAGCCCAGGGGTCTCCCCTCCCCTCCCTGGGGCTCTCTCCCTGGTGCTGCCCTCAGGCCAGTCCCCAGACCAGCCTCCCTAACTGAGGCGGGGGCGGGGCAGGAGGCGGGCTCCCCTCCAGGACTCACTGAGGTCCCACAGCTGGGAGTAGAGCTGGTCCCCCAGGGGCCCGAAGGCCAGGCGCAGCTCCTCGGGGGCGCAGCGGCAGAGCGCCGCCCCGTCCATGTCGCAGCGCGAGAGGTCGATGGTGCTGGCGTCGTACTTGTGCTTCTCCACTTGGTAGCTGATCCAGTCCAGGACCTGGGCCTTGGACCAGAGCTGGGGCTGCTCCCCCAACCAGCTGGCCTTCTCTGCAAGGGGCCAGCACGGCGACGGGTCAGCCCCCTTCTGGGGCCCGTTGGGGATTCCGGGGGTCCCGCCTGGACTCTCAGAGCACCCAGCCAGGAGCGGGGCGGGTGGTGGTGCTCACAGCACCCTGGCCAGCACCCCCGCCAGGCACAGCTCCCAAATCCTAACACCCCAGCTTCTTACAGCTCACCCCAGCCCTCCCCCTGCCCGATCCCCCGCTTGTCCCAGGCTCTTAGACAGATGTCTCCCCCTCCCCAAACGCCCAGCCCCTCCTGAGACCCACCTGTGCCCTCCAGGGGCATCTGCGGGCTGCTGAGCGCCAGCACCAGGTCATCGGCCCCGAAGGTGGTGGCAGGGGGAACAGAGGCCAGATTGGGGTCCTCCGAGCTGTACATCGTACTGAAGTAGTTGCTAAAAACGTTGCTAATCTCACAGGTTGCAGCCATGAGGCTACCTGGGAAGGGAGGGCAAGGCTGGTGAGAGCCAGGGGCGCAAGGGCACGAAGGTCAACATCTCTTAGGACACCCTCTCCTCAAGAAGGGCTCCAGGGTCTTAAAACCCCGGGGGACGGAGGGTGTGCTGGTGGGGGGCACAAGGCCTCCCACCGGGCTCCCTCCTCTGCCCTCCTGGGCCCACGAGTGGGACCAGCAGTCATGGCCACTCTGTCCTTCGCAGGGACAGGCTCTCGGGCCCTCAGGACACCGCCCAGCCCTGCACTCCTGCTTGGGCAGGCTCAGAACCAAGCTCCACCGGCCCCTCCCCAATCCCCTCAGGGCCAGGCGGGGGAGTGCGACAGGCAGGGGTCCTACCTTGGCGGCTGAGGGTGTGGCAGGCGGGTTCAGGGGCAGCAGGAGGAGGAAATCCAGGGGGAAATCTTCGCCAGGTAGCGCTGACGCGCAGGCCGCGCTCCCACCGCGCTAAGTAGAAGCTCCGAGCTCCGCCCGCGCCCGGGCCTTTATAGGCACCCGCGGTAACCTGAGCTGGTGGCTCATTGGTCGAGGGGATTTCCTGGCCTTTAGACTGGGCTCCTGGCCCCAGGTGATTTGCATATTTTGTGCCACTTGGCCAGGATCCAGGCCGGCGGTGCTGGGAAATCAGGCCCGGCTGGTTTAATGATTGTCAGGGTCTGTCATCCCGCACCCTCTGGGGTTGGGCACAGGGCAGTGGCCTGGGCGGGTGGCAGGTGGACGCTGGGTGGGCATCTGCACTTTCGGCCAGCCTCTGGCTCAGGAAATTCCTCTGGGGGGCCAGGCCAGGGATGGGCTGAAGCGGGAAGGGGTGGGGAATCTGGGTCAGAACTGGGTCAGGAAGGCTCCTGGCTCCCAAACGTCTGCAGGTCTGAGGACAAGGGGGCCTAGCAGGGAGGGAAGATACGGAGGTTTGGGGATCTTTCACACGACGCCCGGGATTCAGGCTGGAAGGCTCTCCAGACACCAGGCAATGTTCACGGCCTGCCAGCCTTGCCCAGGGCCCCAGCGTCCCCAGCATCCCCAGCCACAGGGCCACCGCCGGCATCGACTTTGTTGGCAACGTTTTGGCATCCTTTGCCTGCCGGACGCCATCCAAGCATCAGAGTCGCTGCAGCCCCCTCTGGAGGACCTGGCTCTGCTCCGAAGAACTTACCCAGCCCCTGGCGGAGCCCACCGCGCGGGGCTGCCGAGGGAGGGGCCGGACCCACGTGGACGTGTTTACCCCTCTATCTGGCCTCCATCTAATCGCCACGCACAGGGCTCAGTGGCACCTACCTGCTGCCCTCTAGCGTCAGAGGCCCGGCTACCTGGGCCGGCTCAGCGCTCATCAGGGGCCAGGCCGTGTTAGCAGGGCTCTATCTAACCCTTACGAGAATCGTCAGGATGTGTGGTGATCCCCATTTTACAGAGGAGCAGGCAGCAGCTCGAGGGTTGAAGACTTGCCCGGGCCACGCGGAGCTAGTTAAGTGGGGCTGAGGTTTAAATCCCCCAACTAGCGCTCCTTCCAGAGGCCCTCGCCCTCCCTGTGGGCAAGGCAACCCCTCCTACCCGGGGCCCCTCCACGAACTCAGCCCTAACCACGAGGGCCATGTCCCGCAGACCACGGAGACCTGCGTGGGGACAGCACAGGCTGGCGAGGGGGAACAGGCCGGTCCTGGGGCCTCTTCCGTTTCCCATCCATGAAGACGAGGCCCTTTGGACTTATTGATCCCTCAGATCTTTACGCATCAAAGATGCAGCATCTGAGCGTCTCTTTTCCCTCCTCCTTGGTTACCGCCAAGGTCCTGGGAGGCCCGGCCTCAAGTGAAAGGCCACGCCCCAGCCCCCCTTCCTTTAACCCTCTGTAGGACTAAGAGGTTTGTCTCAGGAATCTGCTTCTCGTCCGGTCTCTGACACTGCTGGGTGCCCCACAGAGCAGAGGGCATTAAGGTCCAGGGTCCCTCCCACGGGCCACGGGTCCGGAGCCGAGCTCTGGGGCAGCAGCTCCCCAGCCCTTCAGGGGCCTCCCCCACAGCCCGAGGCACGCCCTCTACCCTGTCCCTCGCCCTGGAATGTGGGAGAACCGGCTCCAGCTCCAGACGGCTCACGGCTCACGTGCTCCCCGCCAGCCCTCCGAGAGCACCTGGCTGGGAGAGGGCTCTGGAGGGGGCAGGAGGGGCGCTGTCGCAGGCCCACCTGGCGGGACAGCGGGGGACACAGCTCAGGACGCCTGGCTGTGAAGCTGCACTCAGGCTCCTGCTGCGGAAGGGGTCCCGCGGGGCTCCTCGGTGCCCCAGGGTCTGCACAGAACCAGGAAGGACACCGCTGGGCGCAGAGCTGAGCGGCTGGACACCGGGGAGGCGTCTGGCCGGCCCCCAGTACTGCCCGCCTGTAACAGCAGCCAGGAGCAGGCACCGGGGAGGTCTGCCGGAAGGGCCGCCCACCAGGCGCCCCGCGTCCTCGCTCCCACGCTGCAGGGCGTGGTGGGAGGTCTGTGCGGACCGCCTCGCAGCCAGCCGCCAGGGAGACCCTGGATCTAGGACGACAACTTAAAGATCCTGAAATACTTCTGTGCGACCCTCCCCTCGCCCCACACCCCACCCCAAGTCGCTAACCGCCTAGATCCCCACGTGGAAATCACAGCTTAGTGCCGGGTTCTGCCCAGACTCTACTACAGACCACGCGGAGCCGGAGCCGGTTACCCAGGACCGGGGAGGGCGAGAGGCTGCAGGAAGAGCACTCCAGCGCGCACTTATTAGCAGCAACGGTGAAGAGGAGGGGCGTGCGGGACGCTGCACGGAGGGAGGGACGCGGCTCACGTGCAGGGTCTTCCCGAAGAGGTGGCCTCCGTGCCCTCTGCTTTTCACATGCTCCTGTGGGAACCCCACCTCCTCCAGCCCAGGCTCCTTAAGAACAGGGAGCCGGCGTCCCGCTCCGGGTCTCCCCCTGACCTGCTCAGGACAGAGAGCGGGGCCAGGGAGAAGGGATTTCACAGTCACCAAAATACTTTTCACTTAAAAATATTTATTAAAATAATGATTAAACCCGAAAAAGGAATCACCAGAAATCAGCCCTTTGCACAGTACTTCAAGAATCAGCAAAAAAAAAAAAAAAAGAAAGAAAGAAAAGAGAGAGAGAAAAGAGAGAGAGAAAAGAAAATCCTTCCCGCTTTTTCCAAGACCCAGGCGGGCAGGGCAAAGCCTGCCGCCCACCCAGCCCAGAGAGCATGGAGGTTGCTGGTCGCACGACGGGTCCAGAGCCGTCCAGTCAGAGCAGAAGCCCAGAGTCCCAAACACCAAGCCCAGAGAACAGGTTACCCCACGGGGACGTGAACTTGGGAAGCTGATGAGAACTGGAATTGGCGGTCTGCAGACGCAGAGGCCACGGCGGGAGCCTCTACCTGCCCAGGGACGCCACGATCTGCTGGACGTAGTGGACCACGTTGCTGTGGAGCTGGGAGGCCGTGGCCGTGAAGGTCTCCTTGGCGAGGGTCTGGGCGGCCTCACTGCCCCCCATCATGGTGTGGTACAGTGGGAGGGTGTACTTCTGCTTCCCCTGCAAGAGACACGCGTGCTCAAGGCCTATCAGCCTGCTCAGTGGTCTGCAGCCCCCAGCCCCTGCCCAGCCTCATGATCAGGGGCCAAAAGGGATACGGGTATCATTGCTGGAATGGGGGGCTTCCCAGACACGAGGGCTTGTGTTCCAGAATCTTCTTGGCGGCCAAAGATCCACACAGCTAGGTCTCGGTATTCACCCTCCTGGAGATGTCTACACTCAACAGAACCGAGTAGGGGGTTGGCACATGGGAGACTCAAAACTTTCAGAGCTCTAAGTGGTCAGGCACCGAGGCAACAGCTCACGGCAAAGGCTGCAGAACCTAAACCTAAACCAGGGCCCCAGAAGGACCGCCTGCAGCCAAGCAGAAGGAAACCCGCGCCTTCACGTCAGTGCGAGACAGCCACACCTGACACCCAGAGGCTGGGAAGCCTTCAGGGGCTCGAGAACCTGCCAGCAGGTACCTGCCAACAGGTGAGGGAGTCTGCACATGGCTTGTCCACAGCCCGGCTCTGGAATCCTGTGGAATGGTTCATCCTGAGAGCCGTGGGCCCCTCCCTGGCAGGGCAGCGCTCCCGGGTGACCTGGGTCCAGCAGGTCTCTGAACCCTCCCAGGTCACCGGCTTCCCCCGGGAGCAGGAGCCTATAATCTCACCTTCACTCACCTTTCCTGGCCTTCGGCCTCCCTCCGAGACCAGCCCCGCTGACACATGACCTTCCCTGCCTCGGGTCAGTGCTGACTGCCTCTTTCCCCGCAGGCCTCCCTGGCTGATCTGCAGGAGCTCCTGGCCTGGGGCTCCTCCCCCAGGGCGGCACCACAGCCTGCTCCCAGGACCCCACCAGGCCCTTCACCCCTGCTCCCGAGAGGGCAGTCCGAGAGGCCCTGCCTGCCGTGTGCGCGAGGGGGACAGGCAGGTGGCGGTCACCCACCTGGCTGTGCAGGAAATCCCTCACTTTCCAGAAATCCTCCTGGTGGTCATTCTTGAGGACAATCTGGCCCCATCGCAGCCGTAGCTCCGCGTTCTGGGCATTTGAGATCTTCGGGTACGTCTCTCCAAGTTTTTTCACATTCCCTGGAGAAAAGAAACAGGTCATTAGCGACTTCGCCAGCAGACCATGAGCTGAGGCGGCCATGTGTGTGCCCGAGGCCCTCCGAGGGCGCCAGGAGGAACTCCACGGAGGCTGCCGACCACCCGTTCTTCCTGCTCCTTCAGGCCCGAGGTGGTCACGCCTCGTCTTGACTTTGCTGTAATTCCCACGGCTCTTCCTCCAACCTTCCCTTAAGATAGACTTCCCGTGGTCACCCCACCTTCCTTCCCGGACTACAGCCTGCGCACTGCCTCAGATATCCCACCGTCAACCTGCTAAACGTCACCTTGCTCTGTTTTTCTGAGTTCACACCCCTTGGTGAATACTACTTCTGGCTAAGCAGCAACAAAGTATGTGTGCTGAAGAGCTGCGGCCCAGCAGGTCCAGACCCCAGCCCCACGTCTACTGGCTGTGGGACCAGTTTGTGCCTCGGGTTCGTTCCCCAGTCCCTGGGGTCACAGAGCAGCGATGAGGATTAGATGGCGTCATAGCCGGGTGAGCTTAGAAGAATGACCTGCATAAGCTGAGGACTCCACAAGCACCAGGTTTTATGATTTCCCACCACCCGGCACTCGTGCGGGCACCTGCATCCCTCTGCCAACGCGCTCCTTGCCCTGGGCTTCTGTCCACCCGCCACCCTCCCTCCCATGCCCCGCAGCCACCTGAGACAAGCATCACACGTCTCCCTCAAACCTTGAGCATCACGAGTCTCCCTCCAACCTTGAGCATCGCGAGTCTCCCTCCAAACTTGAGCATCGCAAGTCTCCCTCCAACCTTGAGCATCACACGTCTCCCTGCAACCTTGAGCATCGCGAGTCTCCCTGCAACCTTGAGCATCGCGAGTCTCCCTCCAACCTTGAGCATCACACGTCTCCCTCCAACCTTGAGCATCACGAGTCTCCCTGCAACCTTGAGCATCACACGTCTCCCTGCAACCTTGAGCATCGCGAGTCTCCCTCCAACCTTGAGCATCGCGAGTCTCCCTCCAACCTTGCGCATCGCGAGTCTCCCTCCAACCTTGAGCATCGCGAGTCTCCCTGCAACCTTGAGCATCGCGAGTCTCCCTGCAACCTTGCGCATCGCGAGTCTCCCTGCAACCTTGAGCATCGCGAGTCTCCCTGCAACCTTGAGCATCGCGAGTCTCCCTGCAACCTTGAGCATCGCGAGTCTCCCTCCAACCTTGAGCATCGCGAGTCTCCCTGCAACCTTGAGCATCGCGAGTCTCCCTCCAACCTTGAGCATCGCGAGTCTCCCTCCAACCTTGAGCATCGCGAGTCTCCCTCCAACCTTGCGCATCGCGAGTCTCCCTCCAACCTTGAGCATAGCGAGTCTCCCTGCAACCTTGAGCATCGCGAGTCTCCCTCCAACCTTGAGCATCGCGAGTCTCCCTGCAACCTTGAGCATCGCGAGTCTCCCTGCAACCTTGAGCATCGCGAGTCTCCCTCCAACCTTGAGCATCGCGAGTCTCCCTCCAACCTTGAGCATCGCGAGTCTCCCTCCAACCTTGAGCATCGCCGAGTCTCCCTCCAACCTTGAGCATCACACGTCTCCCTGCAACCTTGAGCATCGTGAGTCTCCCTGCAACCTTGAGCATCGCGAGTCTCCCTGCAACCTTGAGCATCGCGAGTCTCCCTCCAACCTTGAGCATCGCGAGTCTCCCTGCAACCTTGAGCATCTCGAGTCTCCCTGCAACCTTGAGCATCGTGAGTCTCCCTGCAACCTTGAGCATCGCGAGTCTCCCTCCAACCTTGAGCATCACACGTCTCCCTCCAACCTTGAGCATCACGAGTCTCCCTCCAACCTTGAGCATCGCGAGTCTCCCTCCAAACTTGAGCATCGCAAGTCTCCCTCCAACCTTGAGCATCACACGTCTCCCTGCAACCTTGAGCATCGCGAGTCTCCCTGCAACCTTGAGCATCGCGAGTCTCCCTCCAACCTTGAGCATCACACGTCTCCCTCCAACCTTGAGCATCACGAGTCTCCCTGCAACCTTGAGCATCACACGTCTCCCTGCAACCTTGAGCATCGCGAGTCTCCCTCCAACCTTGAGCATCGCGAGTCTCCCTCCAACCTTGCACATCGCGAGTCTCCCTCCAACCTTGAGCATCGCGAGTCTCCCTCCAACCTTGAGCATCGCGAGTCTCCCTCCAACCTTGAGCATCGCGAGTCTCCCTCCAACCTTGAGCATAGCGAGTCTCCCTGCAACCTTGAGCATCGCGAGTCTCCCTGCAACCTTGAGCATCGCGAGTCTCCCTGCAACCTTGAGCATCGCGAGTCTCCCTGCAACCTTGAGCATCGCGAGTCTCCCTCCAACCTTGAGCATCGCGAGTCTCCCTCCAACCTTGAGCATCGCGAGTCTCCCTCCAACCTTGAGCATCGCCGAGTCTCCCTCCAACCTTGAACATCACACGTCTCCCTGCAACCTTGAACATCGTGAGTCTCCCTGCAACCTTGAGCATCGCGAGTCTCCCTGCAACCTTGAGCATCGCGAGTCTCCCTCCAACCTTGAGCATCGCGAGTCTCCCTGCAACCTTGAGCATCTCGAGTCTCCCTGCAACCTTGAGCATCGTGAGTCTCCCTGCAACCTTGAGCATCGCGAGTCTCCCTCCAACCTTGAGCATCACACGTCTCCCTCCAACCTTGAGCATCACGAGTCTCCCTCCAACCTTGAGCATCGCGAGTCTCCCTCCAAACTTGAGCATCGCAAGTCTCCCTCCAACCTTGAGCATCACACGTCTCCCTGCAACCTTGAGCATCGCGAGTCTCCCTGCAACCTTGAGCATCGCGAGTCTCCCTCCAACCTTGAGCATCACACGTCTCCCTCCAACCTTGAGCATCACGAGTCTCCCTGCAACCTTGAGCATCACACGTCTCCCTGCAACCTTGAGCATCGCGAGTCTCCCTCCAACCTTGAGCATCGCGAGTCTCCCTCCAACCTTGCGCATCGCGAGTCTCCCTCCAACCTTGAGCATCGCGAGTCTCCCTCCAACCTTGAGCATCGCGAGTCTCCCTGCAACCTTGAGCATCGCGAGTCTCCCTGCAACCTTGCGCATCGCGAGTCTCCCTGCAACCTTGAGCATCGCGAGTCTCCCTGCAACCTTGAGCATCGCGAGTCTCCCTGCAACCTTGAGCATCGCGAGTCTCCCTGCAACCTTGAGCATCGCGAGTCTCCCTGCAACCTTGAGCATCGCGAGTCTCCCTGCAACCTTGAGCATCGCGAGTCTCCCTCCAACCTTGAGCATCGCGAGTCTCCCTCCAACCTTGAGCATCGCGAGTCTCCCTCCAACCTTGAGCATCGCGAGTCTCCCTGCAACCTTGAGCATCGCGAGTCTCCCTCCAACCTTGAGCATCGCGAGTCTCCCTGCAACCTTGAGCATCGCGAGTCTCCCTGCAACCTTGAGCATCGCGAGTCTCCCTGCAACCTTGAGCATCGCGAGTCTCCCTGCAACCTTGAGCATCGCGAGTCTCCCTCCAACCTTGAGCATCGCCGAGTCTCCCTCCAACCTTGAGCATCACACGTCTCCCTGCAACCTTGAGCATCGTGAGTCTCCCTGCAACCTTGAGGATCGCGAGTCTCCCTGCAACCTTGAGCATCGTGAGTCTCCCTCCAACCTTGAGCATCGCGAGTCTCCCTGCAACCTTGAGCATCACACGTCTCCCTCCAACCTTGAGCATCGCGAGTCTCCCTCCAACCTTGAGCATCGCGAGTCTCCCTGCAACCTTGAGCATCACACGTCTCCCTCCAACCTTGAGCATCGCAAGTCTCCCTCCAACCTTGAGCATCACACGTCTCCCTCCAACCTTGAGCATCACACGTCTCCCTCCAACCTTGAGCATCGCGAGTCTCCCTCCAACCTTGAAGGAACAACCCACTTTTTCTCACCGGGAGGGAGAGGAGATTTCTGGAGGATCTTATCCAGGAAATAAACCAGCTGGTAGGTCCTCCAGGCAGAGATGGACACGGCCTCAATGGCCCTCACGTCCAGCTCCTCGGCCGCCCACAGCTGGGCCAGCTCCTCAGCCGGCCTCATGAGGGAGTCCCCGGGGGAGAGGTCAGGGAGGTAGGGGGGCCAGCCCGGGGTGTTCAGCCAGCGATCAAATTCAAATCCTGTTCGGCAGAAGTGGAGAAGATACCGTCAGACTTCCCCAGCAGCATCACGGCCAACCTGCCCAGGCCGCTCCTGAGACCTCGAGGCTCCGTCCGTCCCAAGCTCTTCCCCCAACACTGGCACCGCTGCCCGGCACGATCACCTGCTCCACAGGGTCCCAGCCAGCGTGAGGCCTAGACACTGTCTCATGGACCTGGCCGCCCCTTTCCACGTGAGCGTGTCCTGTGCTGCAGATCAGCCGTCAGAGCCACATGCACGGACGCGGCCCAGCTCCCACGACCAGAACGGCCGTGCTGATGCTCCCGGGCTCCGGAGCCAGCTGCCTGGGGTCCTGCCCGGCCCCGCCCCTCACTAGCTGGGGGTCCTGCCTGGCCCCGCCCCTCACTAGCTGGCTGGGGAGCTGGCTGCACGGCGCCCAGCATGGAGCAGGAAGTGGGGACACATCTATCGAGCTGCCTGGCCCGCGACGGGCCGTGCTCGCCCTCTCTTAGGAAGCAGGCCTCTCACGCGCTCCGCAGGCGAGGCCGCTGCCCCATTCCTGCCCTGGGAGCCCCACGGGACGGGGGCAGCCTGGGCAGAGCTAAGGGTCTGACTATGTCCAGGGACGGGGAAACCAGAGGACAGAGAGGAGCAGAAGAGCAAAGTGGGGAACGGAGGCCAGGCGGGGAGCGAGCTCCTTCTGTGGGACAGGGCCTGGGCCCCTGGGTCTGCCCCAAAGCCGCCCCCAGGGGGCGCACCTCAGCCCCCCCAGGCGCGAGCCAGACCCCACCCTCCACGACCACCTAGAAGCGGTAGGCCGGCTCCTCTGCTCACCCGGGATGGAATCCACCCTCTTTCTCTTCAGCTCAGGGAAATAGTCCAGGAAGAATTCCAGAAAGTCATCAGCTAGGACACTTTGGAACTTAAACTCATCCACATAGGCCTGTGAGGAGGGAGGGAGGGAGGAAGGCACGGTCGGTCACCCACAGCCCCTGGCAGCAGGGCCCCCGCTTGTCTCCCCTCACCTCAGAGCTGATGTACCTTGAGGAAATCGTCAAACTGGTCCTGGTCACCCACCAGGTGGGCCAGGTAGGAGACAAAGCAGAAGCCTTTCTCGTAGGGGGTCTCGTTGTAAGTATCGTCTGGGTCGACACCTGCAGAGAAAGCTCTGGATTCAAAGGGCAGCCATGGAAGAGACCGGAACTCAGCTTCCCAGGAACAGCAAGGCCATGAATGTTCCGGGTCCATCCTGGCCTCTCTCGAGGGGCTTGAAGACGGACCCAATGGGAGGACAAAGAGAGCAGGCTCAGGGGGACCGCAGCTGCCCCCTGCCCGGGGCTCCGTGCTCGGGGGGTCCTTCCACCCAACGCCTTCCCAGCCCCATGCGTCACCCACACGCGCTGCGCCTGCCCAGACCGGGGCGGGCTGGGTTCTGTGCATGTTCTGGAGTAAACAGAACTGACTGCCCATCTACAGGAAGTTCATGGTCAGAGTCAGAGGCATCGAGGAACACGAGCTTCAACTGCACAGAAAGGTTTAAGTTAGTCACACGTGGAACTAAAGAAAAATCTTAGGAAACAAAAATCCATGACCTCAGAGCAGTCACGAGCTTTCTGGTGCTGGGCCACGCCCTCGGTGAGGTGAGGGTGACCTCGCTCTACAAACCCCGCGGGGCTGACCTGACCATGGACAAGGGGCAGCAAAGGGACAAGTAAGTGACAGGGACCCAGACACACAGAGCATCTCGGAGCCGCTCAGGAGCGGCCGGGGCAGCCAGAAGCGCCCTGGGGGCTCCTCCCTCCCGAGGGGGAACCCAGGTGCGTCCAGCCCGATGGGGGCTGCGCGGTGGTCAGAGGAGCCCCGACCTGGCTCGATCTTCACGCGCAGCTTGTTCAGCGGGTGGTCCTCGCCCGTGATGTCCATGTGCTGCCGAAGCAGAGCCCGCCCGGTGGCGGCTTCCAAGCAGGTGTAGGCGGGTCCTGCGCGACAGGAAAGCGGCTGGCACCCCCCGCGCTGCCCACCAGGCCCCGAAAAGAGGACGGAGGCCCAAAGCCCGGGGTGGCACTCCCCAGGGATGGCGGGCAGAGGGGGCTATGGCCAGCTGACTCCTCAGCCTCCCCCGCTCACACCTCCCCTCTGACAGTGAGTGACCTTTCCCGTTCAGCGTGTTGTTATCTGTGGAGATGGTAATTTGATCTCCCACGAAAACAGAATCTCTTCATCTGACTGTTCTGTCAGACAAGAGAAACTGTCACCCAAGATTTTTCTAGCATCTGAGTCTCCTTCTGGCTCTAAAGACGACTGACGGAGGGAATTCCCTGGCGGTTCAGTGGTTAGGACTCCGCGCTTTCACTGCGGAGGGCCCGGGTTCAATCCCTGGTCGGGGAACTAAGATCCCACATGCCGTGGGAAAAAAAGAACTACTACTGAGGGGACAGTGTTGGGGAGGGCCCGGGCGTGCACCAGCCACCGGCGCTCGCCGCTCGCAAGATGCTCTGATCGGGGCCAGCGACCCCCCGCCCCGCCAGCCTCAGTGTCCTCAGGTGCACGGCGCACACGAACAGCTGTGTGCGGGAGTCCTAGCGGCCAGTACACTATTGCTTTACAGACTCTGGATCAAAGTGTAAACTTGGGAAGGAGACAATATATGCTAAAAAAAAAAAAAAAAAAAGCCTTTAAAATGTTCAGGTCCTGCAATTATGTTTCTAGAAATTTATCTTTACTGAAATCATCTGAGATGCACATGAACCTATGTAAAGATGTTTGTCAGAATATTATTTTGTTTGAAAACTGAAAACAACCTAACAACTGGAGGTTGATTGAATAAATTATGAAGCCTCCATACTCTGGAGCTGTAGAAGAAAACTCAATAACTTGGGAAAATGTTTAACTTTATTAAAAAAAAAAAGGCAGTTCTAAAACCATGTACAGTCTGATGATCCACACACACAAACACACACAGAAAAATGTTTGAAAGGATAACCATCGATTATCTCTGAACAGTGAGATTACAGATAAGTATTTTTGTGTGTGCTTTTCCATAGGTGCCAAAATAGATTTTGATCAGAGAAATAATAAAAATAACAAAAGCACCTGATACACCATGGGTTTTCAATAAGGAGATTGTGTTGATAATGTATTTTATTTTATTTTTTGGCTGTGCTACGTGGCTTACGGGATCTTAGTTCCCTGACCAGGGATCGAACCCATGGCCTCGGCAGTGAAAGTGCAGAGTCCTAACCACTGGACCGCCAGGGCATTCCCGAGAACGTATTTGAAAAGCACAGCTGGGCTCAATTTGAGGGTCTGCCCTCACCTGCGAAGTGGCTGAGGGACATTTCCTATCCTCTCTGAGTCACAGTGAACGCACATGTAAAATGGGAATAACAGTATCTCCGTGCAGACGCTGGGAAGGTGGTACGTGATAGATCTGGCACAAAACAGGTGTTCAGTACAAGGTGATGATGACAGTGATCTGACGACTCGCTCATAAAGCGAACTGGTACCTGGGGGGCCAGCCCGGGCCGCCCTCCCCCGGGTGACGCCGGCTTAGGGAGGACAGTGCACAGGGCAGCTTCAGCCCCAGCGGGAGGCACGTCCACCGCTAGTTCATCCCGCCGCGTGGCATTTTCGAGACTCCCTCTGCCCCCAGCCCCTGCTGATGTGTGACATGCAGTGAGGTGGGCACAGTTACTTACACGTAACTTTGTCTCGAGTTGCCCTCCCTGGCTGTCACGGGCTCCCTGCACTACGCCCTCCTCCCTTCACTCCCAGAAGGAGCCTCGCGGGCCCAGGACCGGAGGCAGGTCCTCGGGGGCGGCTCACCAAACAGGACGGTGGAAATCCTCCTCTGGGCGTACATGGTGAAGCCTTCGTTCAGCCAGAACTCCCCCCAGCTGGCGTTGGTGACCAGGTTCCCAAACCAGCTGTGGGCGATCTCGTGGATGATGACATCGGCCAAGGAGCGGTCCCCCGCCAGCAGGCAGGGGGTGACGAAGGTCAGGCAGGGGTTCTCCATCCCTCCAAATGGGAAGGACGGGGGCATGAAGAGCACGTCGTACCTGCCAGAGGCAGGCTGTCGTGAGGGGCCCAGCTGCATCCCGGCCACTGACGGGGGTGGCGGTACGGGCTAGCGAGCCGGTCCTCAGTCCTGCCCCCGCCCCTGGCCCACCGGGCCTCCCTCTCCCAGGCCCCTCACAGTGGGCATGCGGTGGGCTCCATCACACCCAGCTCCCCAGAGGCCCACGTGGGTCACACAGACCTAACGGAGCCTCTTATCCAGGGGACCTCAAGTCTGAAGATGACAAAGAGAAAATGGGTACGGAGCTGCTTCCAGCAACGGGAGAGGCAAGTCAGCCACATCCCCGACAGCGCGTCCCCATCTCCACCCCGGCAACGTGGGCACGGGCACGCCTCTGTCACTGCCATGCCCGCCCTCCCAGGCCCCTCCTCGGCCACAGCGGAGGAGGCCTGGCGTATCCCCTCCCCCCTGCAACCCCCCCGGATCGGGGCGGGAAGGGGGAGGACCGGCTCACTGTAAAAACAGAGACATGAGAGTCCACACGATACCACACCTTCCCCAAATGTAGGGGCCGAAAAGCTTCTCTCCCGTTGCCAAGAACTCTTCTATGACCCCGTCATACTCGTCCTTGGCAGCTGCGATGAGGCAGGGCTCGGCCCACACCCAGCTCCTGGAGACAAGGGCGCAGAGGAGGCAGCACTTGCTCAGAGGCCACGGCGGGACCGTCCTGAAAGCACCTGCACCAACTGGGCTGAGGGCTGGGGGCGCTCCTGCAGGCGACGGGCTCTCCCCCCGCCGAGCCTCAGTCCCCATCTGCAAGGCGCGCGGTAAGGAGACGAGACGGGTGTGAAGGCCCTTCATACGGTGGCTCAGGTAGGAAATGCTGGTGTACCCCCGGAGAGATTAGAAAGGATTCTCACAATCGAATCTTTGGAATTGAAAGAAACTTTAGAGATAAACCAATTCACGTTAACGGAAAAGTGGTAACTGTCTTCACTCTTCGGACAGGCAGGCTGATCTACTTGCTTTTAAATGGTCTAGCAAAAAACCCCCACAAATCCACACAAAAGCAAACCTAGTACGGCAACATGGATGGGCAGACAGGTGTTCAATGCATCATTCCTTCAACTTCCTGCAGGAATCTTCAATTATGAAATTTTCACAGTAAAAAGATGAGGAAACAGAGGTGAGGGGGGAAAATATCAAGAAGATCCAGTCTGAAGGAAAGCCAAGGCTGAGAGGGGATGGGAGGAACCGAGACCGTCCTCGGGATTCAAGGGTGAGCGGACCCCGAGTTCAGGGGCCCTGCAGCCGAAGCCTGTGTCAAGGCCCCTCGATGCTCCACGGAGCGCCCCCTACACGGACATCCTCAGTCGAGGGACAGACGGCCAAGTGGGTGGGTGCGAGGCCAGGACGAAGAGAGCTTCCTTTCGGCAGAACTTCGGGGGCTGTTCTAGCAGGAGGGGGAGCGGGGCGATCCGCGTCGGGGGTCCCAGCAGCAAAAGCAGGAGCCTCGTAGCGGGAAGGGATCTGCACATGCAGGCGAGGAACCGCCGGGGTCTGGGGTGACCAGAGTCCAAGGTCTGACGGGGGTAGGTTGGGGGTGGGAGAGGCCCCAAGCTCGGAGCACAAAGGGCTTCAGATGTCGCGTGACACAGCTGCCCCTGCAGAGCGCAGGGGGCGACACCATCAGACTGTGTCTAGGGAGCTGCGGACACAGGAAACATGCTCAATACGAGAGGGCGTGAGCTTTCCCAGGCACAGCCGGGGGCGAGGACTGAACCGGGGGCACCTGCGCCCAGGGCAGCCAGACCCACAAGGAGCCCAGGGAGGACCGGCCAGGAGGGCCCGGGACCGGGAAGCGGAGGCCAAGGGCATGTCCTCGAGTCCCTGCACCTTCCACGCTGAGCAACGGCCTCTTACCCCAGAAGCTTCAGCGAGTTTAGGGGACTGGACTCCAGGGGTGGAGAGGAAAGAGCCAGTTGGCCAGCTGGGGGTGGAGGCCGCAGGTGTGAAGACGGGACTAAACGATGAGGCAAAGCCCAGAGGATGGGGGTGGGGGTGAGTCAACGGGTCAGATGAAGAGATTGGCTTTAACAAAGAAAGGACCTATCGTCGGGGTCCAGACGGACGAATGGGGGGTGAGAGCAGACGGAGGGACCTTGTTCGTGCAGGACACAATCGTACCCGACAGACCAAACATCTCCACAAAGCAGAGCCGAGACCCCGTGCTTGGAGGGAGGGGCCGGCGTCTGAAAGGAAAACTGGAGAGGCAGTTTAAGGGGCGCGAGATGCAAAGGTGAGTAAAGGACGGCTGAGCGCACGGAAACCTCTCAAACGCCTGCATCACCTTTTCTCTCGTTCCAGCTTCTCACCAAGAAACCAGAAATGTGAACGGGTACCACGCACAGCTTCATTATTTTCTCCGTCTCTCAAAATAGAGAGCCGCTGAGTGGAGAAAGGTGCTGAGTGGAGAAAGGGGATGGCAGGAGCCCGGGCTGGATGGATGCGGGCAGCAGGACAAGCCGGAGGGCCTGGGGTGTGGGCGAGAGATGACCGGTCACCCCCGGGCGGGAGAGAAGTCCCGGGAGAGGCTGCTGGCCCGGGAGCAAGCGCGGCCCTTCAGGGCGAGGCGCAGGCACAGCGGGGCGTGGTAGGAGTGAGGCCCCCAGAGGGCGAAGGTCAGCAGGAGGGGCAGAGAATGAAGGAGGCCACGCTGTTGGAAGTTTCTGATCCCGCCCCATTCACAGCGATGCCCGTGTCCAGGCCTGGGATGCAGCACAGAGTCCAAGTCCCCAGGCACTACTCCGAGCTGCTCCATCACCAGCCAGGGCACCACAACTAACAAAGACCTTCAGCCCCGTCCTTAGCGACAACGGGCTAGGCCGCAGACGCCCATGACATTTCCGAGAGCACACAGATTTCTGTCAAAGAAACCAGGATGCTCTCAGTCAAGCTGGAATCTCATCACCAGGATTCTAGGGGCAAAAAGCACAGGATCTGCAACAGAAACCCTTGCATTTGAATTCCAGTTCTACCAACCAGGTGACTGCACAAGGCTCTTAACCAAAGCCACAGTTTCTCAACTGCAAACTGGAGACAGCAATACGTCCCTCAGTGTTGCCTGTAAGGGTTAGAAGGGACCATACATAAAGGGGCCCCTGGGGGTGTCCACCAGTCTCTCCTGCCCAGGGTTTTCCCCCTGCGGTAACGGGGACTAGACAGAAGACCCTCCCACTCGACAGACTCCCGCAAGACCCTCCGACATGACCCAGGAGGCAAGGACTGTCCACCTGACAGGGGACAGGAGTAAGTCAACAGCTCCAGTAAAACGGGTTCTGTCACCTGGATTAACGTATTGTGTCGTCACTTCAGTACAGAGGGTTCAAAAAACCTCCGTGATCCAGTGTATTTAGAATAGACTGTTCTCTCATTTCCCCTTAGTAGCTTCTACTCTTACTAACAGAACCTCAGCAAGAGTAAACACCCTAAAAGATGTTCCTCCCCTTGTCTATTTTCCATGCTCGCAGGTCACCTACCGTCCTGTCCAACAGGAAGGGACCCCTCGTCTCTCAGGGCTGGTGCTGTCCTGAGCGCGTGGCGGAAGCAGATGCCAACGGGGCCCCACCCATCTCTCCCTCTGATCTCATGGCCCTGGTGCCACTGCTGAGCCCAGTTGCGAAGCCCGAGGCCTGTAGCCAATCCAGCACCTCCAGGGGCTGAGGGCCCGGCAGAGAGAAGGACAGCACCGGGGCCAGGCTTCACATCCAAACCGACCCTCTCACTCCAGGACTATGCTACGCTGGTGGGTAAGATGACAGGCAGGAAAAACCTGTGCTCCTGGTCAAATGTGTTTTTCAGGAAACCTTACAAAATCCTTATTTATCTCCACTAAACCCATCTCACTTCACGGAGGCCCCTCTGCCACCACAGGTCCAGGCCTGTGTGTCCGGAGCAAACAGACAAGCAGCTTCCCTGGGCCTCTCCAGAGGGAGACAGAGAGATCAAGGCCATATATTTCCAGGAATTAAGTGCCAGAGAAAATGGGGAGATTTGCTACAAAGATAAAAAAGCAAATATAGTAGCAAGAAGGTAATTTAGACCTTAAAGATGCTAATAAAGATCATCTTCTAAAACTGCTGCTGGAGCTCCCATCTCCCTCTGAAGATGGCCCAGGACCGCAGCCACTGCAGGACTGATGGTCTCAGCGCAGACATGGGAGGAAGACGGGAAGGAGGGGGAGGAAAGGGCACATTGTCTGGCCATTCAGGCCGCGCCCTGTGCCGCAGAAAGGTCCCAGGCTCGGGAGGCTCCGACGTGACCCCAAGAGCCACCCCAGCAGGTCCGCTCGCTGGTCAGAGGCCTCTGTGCTCAGAGGCTGGTTCAGTCTTGCTTGCGGGGTCTTGGTCTCCTACCTGGGTCCAACTTCAGCCGAAACCAGATCTCCGATGGCCAAAGCTATCAGATAGGACGGGATGGGCTGACACATCCGGAAGAAGAACTTATTTGGACCTCTCTTCTCCCAGGTGTCAGCACTCATCACAGCTGTGAAGCCATCTGGGACCTGACAAGAGAGAAGGCTTAGGAGATTTCACCTGGACAGAGTCTGCTCTTGATCAGCTAGAAGGGCGGCATGACCAGCAACCTGCATGGTGATGACAGTGGCCTGGGGTCCACCTTGGGAAGCACAGAGGCTTCAAAAAACTAAACTTGTGCTAAACTGATGGGATTTAGCACAGACAAAATTTCTGCAGGTGGAGGAGATTTTCAGAGGTACCCCCCAATGGATGTAATAATCTACCACCTGAAACATGACCTGATAGAAATGAACTTTTCAATCCCAAGGGCAGGTACATTTGCCCTCAGCCTGCTCACCTCAATAAGAGCGGAGTATGTGCATTTCACCGCAGGAGTGTCAAAGCAGGGGAAGAAGGCCCGGTTCAGGACAGCCTGACCCTGCGTGTAGACGAAGGGCTTCCTCTTTCCTGCTGTCTGCTCCGGAGCCAACCAGCAAACCTAAGAGGAGGCAAGAACCTTTCGGAACTGACATCCTGCACAAGCCCAGCGCGGCCAGGGCGGAGCTGGCTGGAGGGGAGGCTTGAGGTAATCCTTACGATCCAGCTCAGACTGAGACGCTCTCTCCCCCTGTGTATTTAACCCCCCTGGAGTCCAGGCCAAGGTCTGACGTCCACTTCCAAGGGTGGACCCCACGAAAGGGCCACTCCTCAGTGTGTCCCATGGGCCGTCTCAAGAATTCCTGAGGTGGCCTCCGACCCCCTGGTCCTGCCTCCCTCCTCTGTCCCCCCCGCTGTAGTAACTTCTCACCAAAAAACAAATACTGAAGAAGCTGTTCTTGAACTTGTGATAAAAGACACAGAAAAGCAGAAGCTAATAGCAAGGAGTCTGATTAATGTGTGTTCTCCATTCCTCCAATCTACGCTTTCAGAATAAACGTGTTTTACATTATAGGCATTGGCTATGATTCTTAACTTGTCTTCTGACAACCCTTAATCAAGAGCACATTTGAACGATTTTTACAAACCCAAATCCTGCCCACAGCGAAGAGGAGTTCACCTGTAACACAGATGCCACTGTGGGGGGTAGGGAGGGTGCGTCAGCACCGAACACCACGGAGAGGCTAGAACAGGGTCAGGTGACTCCAGGAGGGTGTCACAGGGGAAGCAAAACTCCCTGGCTGGACCTTCAAAAGTGGGCAGGATTTAGACAGCAGGAAGGAAGGGAGGAGAGTCCCTCCAGGAGGTGGGCAGCAGCGTGAGGACAGCGCGGGGGAGTGCGGCTTCCGGCGGAGGTGGGCGCCCACCCGGCAGCTGGGATGAAGGGCTTTGAGCACAGAGGCACTTGAGACCAATTTTTTTCCCCCTGGGAACGAGACTTAAGAACGAGAACATTCCCTGAGGGGTCTCTTGTTCTTTTTTAAAATTAATTATTAATTAATCTGGCTGCGTGGGGTCTTAGTTGCGGCATGCAGGCTTCCCTCTAGTTGTGGCGCGTGGGCTTAGTTGCTCTGCGGCGTGTGGGATCTCAGTTCCCCAACCAGGGTTGGAACCCACACCCCCTGTACTGGAAGGCAGATTCTTTTTTTTTTTTTTGGAAGGCAGATTCTTAACCACCGGACCACCAGGGAAGTCCTGAGACCAATTTTTAAGAGGCACAAGGGAGACACAATGGGATGCTGGGGTTTTCTTTGCTTGAGAGAGAGAGAGAGAGAGAGAGAGAGAGAGAGAGAGAGAGGGAGAGAGAGAGGTGTGTGTGTGTGTGTGTGTGTGTGTGTGTGTGATGAGTCTCGTTCCAGAGTCCAGTACAGACGGAAGCAGGGGAGAGAGAGGAACGTCCTGGTGCAGAAACCCAACAAGCTCTGCCTCAGCCTGGTGACCGGAGGTCAGCACAGCAGCCATAAATCCTGTCAATACTGTTGCCCTCAATACGACGTTACAAAAACGACACCTTATCTCTGTGAACTTCTGCTCAGTTGTGCTGGGAAACCGAAACTGTTCTAAAAAATAGTCTATGAAAAACAAACAAACCCCCATGACCCCAGTCTAATCATGAGAAAAACGACAAATTCCAATAGAGGGTATCACACTCCTCCAAACTATCAAGGTCACCACAACAGGAACGTCTGAGAAACTGTCACAGCCAAAAGGAGCCAAAGGAGACCTGACAGCGGAACACACAGTGGATTTCTGGATGGGACCCTGGAGCAGAAAAAGACACATTAAAAACTAAGGTTGTGGACTTCCCTGGCGGTCCAGTTGTTATAACTCCGCGCATCCACTGCAGGGGGCAAGGGTTCCATCCCTGGTTGGGGAACTAGGCTCCCACATGGCATGCCGTGCGGCCAAAAAAATAAAATGAAATAAATTTTTTAAAAAAACAACTAAGAAAAAAAAAAAAAAAAAAAAACAACTAAGGTTGCTGTACACCTGAAATTTACACAACATTGTAAATCAACTATACTCCAATATAAAATAAAAATTAAAAAAACGCTAATAATACCTTGTACATGAAAGTTGCTCAATAAATATCAGTTATTATTTAAAAAAAAAAACTAAGGAAATCTGGAAAAACTATGGACTCCAGTTTATAATAAGGTATCTATACTGTCTCATTAACTGTAACAAATGTATCCAACTTGTAAAACACTAGTAAAGGGTAAACAGTGTGTGTGTGGAAGCAGTTTATGGAGACTGTACTATCTGCTCAGTTTTCCTGGTAATCTAGACATCTATCTATCTATCTATCTATCTATCTAGGCTGTGCTGGGTCTTAGTTGCGGCACGCAGGATCTTCATTGTGGCATGCACGTGGGATCTAGTTCCCTGACCAGGGATCGAACCCGGGCCGCCTGCATTGGCAGCACGGAGTCTTAGCCACTGGACCATCAGGGAAGTCCTCTACACAGCTTTTTTAAAAATAAATCCTATTAATGAAAACAACTGTAATGAGTTGGCAGTAAGAGGTACCAGGCACAGTATTAGGACTTATATAAAGACAACTCATGTAACTATTGTCAGGCTTAGCTCAATAAACACTGACTATCATCCCCTCAACCACAATTCCTTCTCATCATCTTTGCTTGAGCTTTCTTTGGTTCTTGGCTTTGTTTTATTGACATGAAGAGAAGAAAATGAAGGAGGCTGGCAGGACACACACTATAGAGTCCAAGTCAGGGAGATGCTGCGACCCACGGTGTCCAAGGTGAGAGCCCTCCCTGGGACGGTGGCAATGAGAGGAAGGAACAGGCACAGTGCCACCAGTGGAGACCTTCACAGGGCAAAGGACAGTTCTTCGTCAAGCGTGTATCTCTGCCGCCACGTCTTAAATGAAAGCTATTTAGTTCCGATATTTAATTTGGGGGGCCACTTTTGTTAGGCACATCTAGGAGGGCCTAATTTTTCCAGTTATCCTATTTAATTTCTGCCCCAAACCAGGAACCAAAATATACTAGAGCAACCAAACACATTTCCAGATGGCATGTTATCCCTAGAGGTCCCTGGGTTTCTCCTCTGCCTTAGAGGTCAGTCTACATTGCTTTGGACTTTAATTTTTTAAACAAGTTCTATCATAAGAACTTCACCATTTACTTCCCGAATGGTGAAAGATGGAAACAGAACTGCCCTTGGAGCGAGTTCCAACAGCAAAAGGGGACGTGCAACCAAATAAGCAAGCTTCCGTGGTAGGCAGGCAGCCAGCTGAGACTTGTAGCACACCCCATCCAAGAAAGGACTGGCAGCCATGCCCGGACATTCACAGATGTGGACACATGACCTTCCCCTTTCTGATCGCCAACATTTGCCGACCCCCGCCCCCCAGTTAAGATTTGAGTCAACCAACAGTGAGAAAGCCAAGTTATTACAAAGCCTGGTACACCCTAATTCTGGTTCTCACTTTTACTCAGATTTTTTTGTTCATCAAATCCAGGACTTCGCAGGAGGAAACACTACTAACTGCCCAGTTTCGAGCTGTTTCAGCCCGAGGCATTAGGTGGGCACCTGGGACAAAGGACTGAGTCAGCAGCGGGTAACCAGCCAGCACTGTCAGGCCACCCTGGAGGAGAGCGGATCAGCTCGTCACCAGGGCCCGGCCTAGGCCGAGCGCAGCGACAACCCTAAGTTCTGTTCGTGAACCGTCTGCTGTCCAGCCTGGAGGAGGTGACCTCCTCGGGCAGACGTGGACTAGAGACAGCAGTGCCGGGGGAGGGAAGGGTGGGGGGAGCATCTGGATGAGGATGGGGCGGAGAGATGGGATGGGGGGAAGGGGGGCATGGGGGATCATCTAGACGAGGAGAGGGCGGAGGTATGGGAGGGGAGGTGGGAGGGGATGAGGGGGGCGCATCTGCACGAGGAGGGGCGGGAGGAGGGGCTGGCGCGGGGCTGGGACACTCACTCCGGGTCCCTCGCCGACGCGGTACGTGAGCTGCACCCGCAGGCGCTCGCCGGCGATGCAGGGCTGCGGGAAGCGCACGCACAGGGCCTGGCCGTAGTGCGAGAAGGGCCGCGTACACACCGGCACCGGCACCGGCTCCGGCTCCGGCTCCGGCTCCGGCTGCCCCGCGTCCGGCCGCTCCCGCCGCAGAGCCGCCGCCGTCACCTCCACGCACGGGTGCGAGTCCAGCCGCAGCTCCGCAGCGCCGCCGGGCTCCAGGCAGCGCAAGTCCAGCACCGCCGAGCCGCTCAGCCCGCGGCTGCCCGGGCCCGGCCCCGGAGGCCCGAACTCGGCCCGCAGATCCAAGTGCAGGTGCAGCAGCTCGAAGGCGCGGAAGTTGGAGGCCGACGCCACGTCCTCGGCCTGCGCCGCGTGCAACACCCGCCCGCCGGCCCCACGCCCGCTGCCCGCCATGGCCCCACGCTGCCGCTGCACCGGGCCGCCGCAGTTCCTTCCCCACCGCGCAGGCCCCCCCCCACCGCAGGCCTGGCCCCGCCCCGCCGCTTGTCGTGGTCCCCAGCGCTTCGGCCGCGCACCCGAGTGGGCCCCGACAGGCAGCGCTGGGCTCGCCCCTGCACTCAGCATGGCCACGCCCCAAAGCTCAGACTACGCCCCGCCGTTCGCCATGGCCCCCGTGCACCGGTGCAGGCCCCGCTCCACAGACCACGCCCGGAACCGGCATGACCACGCCACAAAGCTCAGACCACGCCCCGCCGATTGCCAAGGCCCCGGTACAGCCGCACCCGGACCCTGCCTCCGGCCCCGCCCCACCGTGCAGACCCCGCCCCGGAACGCGGCCGGGCCACGCCTCTCTTCCTGACTTTTCCCCCACTCCCAGCTCTGCACCGGCGTCTCAGGACTTCCGACAGGCGTGCGGGGGGGGCGGGGGGGGGAACAATTTGATCCATCTTGGCCCGAATTCATCCCACTGGGATGTTCCCCAGGCCCTTCTCTACTGAGGTTTCCCGTGTCCTACTCCTCCAGGCAGGCCGCACTGAGCCCGATTGCAAGGGTCCGGGTTGGAGGTCGCAAGCTCGGCGCTCGCCCAATTATTAGGGCCGTGTCATCCTGGGCAAACCTCCCCCAAGAAAGGGGACTCTTTCCAAGTCTCCTTGTGCACCTGTAAAACAGGAGGAATTATACTCTCTCTCGAGCTACCTGTGAGAGCTCAATCGGAAACGGCACGGGATTCCACACCGATGGGGGTCCTCCCGGGACTCCGGGCGCGCGAGTCCTTTGTCCTTCCGCCAAGGGATGGGCACAAGCACAGCACCGTTAAGGCTGGGCGTCTGCTGTGCCGCTTGTCCCCCGCTCCTGAATGGGACAGCTCTTTGGGCCAGGTGCGCACACGTGCTGCTGCTGCTGCTTCTCTCCTGTACCAGCGGCTGCAGTCGTCCTTCTGTGACTAGGAGCCACTCGACGGTGAGAGTTTTACAGATCAGCAAGGAAATGAAATTGTAAGAGACAATGTAGGGCGTTTTTCATAAAAGGAAATAGTCTCCTAGTATGTTCTTCCTAGTTTTACACTGTGAAAATACATTTTATTTCATGAAATGCTTATAGTAGATATTTTTTAATTCCATATGAGGTCAATGTTAGTTTTCTTTTTTTTTTTTTTTAACTTACTGGCTAGTGAAATCCAAAAACTTTGGAAAACCACTTTTCTGTGGCATTGAGCACAGTACTTGGTACTTATTAGTCACTCAATATATCTACCCTCAAATTATTCATTCCCTTATGCAATGCGGTTTTGTTGAGCATCTGCATACACCAGCCACCGGGCTGGGTGCTGAGGATACAATTGAAGCAAGCCTGGCACCGCCCCTGTCCTGGTGGTGCTCACGGGCCAGCTCACAATTTAACCTAGAGACAAGGAAAAAGGTCACGACAACTCCATGTGCTGTGCTGCGACCTGGGAAAAACAGGATGCTACGGGAAGCAAGGAGAGACACCAGGCCTGATCTTTCCAGGTAAGTGTTGCAGGAGGAGGAGGGCCTTTTATCCTTTTTTTTTTTTTTTATAAATTTATTTATTTATTTATTTTTGGCTGTGTGGGGTCTTCACTGCTGCGCGCGGGCTTTCTCTAGTTGCGGCGAGCAGGGGCTACTCTTCACTGTGGTACGCGGGCTCCTCATTGCGGTGTCTTCTCTTGTTGCGGAGCACGGGCTCTAGGCACACAGGATTCAGTAGTCGTGGCTCGTGGGCTCTACAGCACAGGCTCAGTAGTTGTGGCATGCGGGCTCTAGAGCACAGGCTCAGTAGTTGTGGCCCACGGGCTTAGTTGCTCCGCAGCATGTGGGATCTTCCCGGACCAGGGCTCAAACCCGTGTCCCCTGCACTGGCAGGCGGATTCTTTTTTTTGATTTATTTATTTTGGCTGTGTTGGGTCTTCGTTGCTCCACGGGGGCTTTCTCTAGTTGCGGCGAGCGGGGGCTACTCTTCGTTGCAGTGCGCGGCTCCTGATTGCGGTGGCTTCTCTTGTTGTGGAGCACGGGCTCTAGGTGCGCGGGCTTCACTAGTTGCGGCACGAGGGCTCAGTAGTTGTGGCTCATGGGCTCTAGAGCGCAGGCTCAGTAGTTGTGGCACACAGGCTTAGTTGCTCTGTGGCATGTGGTATCTTCCTGGACCAGGGCTCGAACCCATGTCCCCTGCATTGGCAGGCGGATTCTTAACCACTGCACCCCCAGGGAAGTCCCGAGGCCCTTTTACCCTTGGCTGCAGAGTCAAGCATCTGTGGAACTATGCTGCTTCTCCTTTCAGCGTTCATGTCTCCCTGGGGATAAGAGCATTCTCATCCCATCCATTCTCTTTCCTTCCTTCCGTTTCTCCTTCCCTCACTTTTGAATGCTTAGAATGCAACGTACATTGGACATTTTGAATAATGGCTGAAAATCTTCTAGAATTGATGAAAGTGTGATTCTAAGGATTTAAAAGTTACAACAAATTGCAAGCAAAAATATAAAAATAAATCTACACCTAGACATGTTTTAGTTAAACTGAGGAAGACCAAGACATAAAGGTCTTAAGAATACCCAAAGAGGGGCTTCCCTGGTGGTGCAGTGGTTGAGAGTCCGCCTGCCAATGCAGGGGACACGAGTTCGAGCCCTGGTCTGGGAAGATCCCACATGCCACGGAGCAACTGGGCCCGTGAGCCACAACTACTGAGCCTGCGCGCCTGGAGCCTGTGCTCCTCAACAAGAGAGGCCGCGATAGTGAGAGGCCCGCGCACCACGATGAAGAGTGGCCCCCGCTTGCCGCAACTAGAGAAAGCCCTCGCACAGAAACGAAGACCCAACACAGCCAAAAATAAATAAATTAATTAATTAAAAAAAAAAAAAAAGAATACCCAAAGAAAAAAGACAGGTTTCTTATAAAAAAAACGACAAATGGAAATTGGACCAAGGGCAGACCTCTCATTAGCAACAAGCCAGAAGGCATTATCTTCAAAACACTGAGGAAAAAAACCTGTCAACTTAAAACTGTATACCCAACTAAACTATCATCCAAGAATGAAGGCAAATAAATTTTTTGATGACAAAAATTCAGTGTTCACCATCAACAGACTCCTACTAAAGAACTAAAGAACTTCTAAAGGAATTACTTCAAGAAGGAAAATGAGATGAAAAAAGGAATGGTGAGCAAAAAAAGTGGGAAAATTTAAACACTGTATAAAGCAGCAATAATAAATATATATTAATAATGTTTGCATGAGGGAATCAGAATAAAATGAAAATATTAGACTAAATGTATATAAGAAGAGGGGGTGATTGAAGTTGAAGCATTCTAAACTCCTTGGGATTATCAGGAGGAGAGGGAGAGGGATAAATGTGAGATTTTTTTCTTAGGTATGCGTTTTAAGATTTTCAAGAAAATCACTTAAGGAATATAAAATGAATATAACTCACAAGCCAACAAATGGGAAAATATGTAGTATGATTTTTAAAAATCAAGGAAAAAAAGGAAATGAGCTGGAGAGGATGGTACTTACCCTAGGCTGGAGGAAGCAGAGCTCATAAATACCCAGACGTAAACTACTCGCCAGTGTTCTGGCTCACATACTGGGCATGTACCTAACAGTATAGCCTCAAACTATACAAAGCAGAAGTTAACAGAATTACAAGGGAAATGGGCAAATCCGCCAACAGAGAGGTTTACGTACCTCCCCCAGCAATTAACAGATCAAACAGACAAAAGTCATACAGACATAAAAGATCTGTACAAAAATGTCACAATCTTGACCTAATCAACACACACCAAACTTTGCACCTAACAATTAGAGAAAACACACAAAACTAACCATAGATAGGCCATGAAAAACTCGCAACAAATAAAAGAATCGATGGCACACAGAACAACATTCCTTTAATCACAATGCAATTGAGTGAAAACCAACGCTGGGAGCCAATTCTCCACGGATCACATGCGCTTCTGCACATCTTGCAGAAATGAGCCGCTGAGTGCCCTTTGTTCTGGACCATCTGGTCGAGGATGCTTGTATAGAGAGCCACTCTGAAAGACAGATGGTGACTTCCTCTGGAGCAAAGGGTATGCTCATCATAATGGTTCTCAACCAGGACCGGTTTTGCCCACTAGGAGATATCTGACAACATCGAGAGACACATTTGGTGGTTACAACTGGGAGAGGAGGTGCTGCTGGCATCCAGTGGGCAGAGGCCAGGGATCCGACATCCTACATTGCACAGGACAGGTCCCCACAACTAATTATCCAGCCCTAAACGTCCACAGTGGTAAGGCTGGTAAACTGGCTTACACCCTTCCAAGACAGAGACAGGGTCTCGCTTTGGAGCAAAGGGAAGTCACGCTCACTATCTAGTATAATAAAGGTAATGTCTCCCTCAGAGGCAAAAGCAGGAATGCTACTGCCCACTATAAAAGCTCAGGGCATAAGGAGCTTTTATATAAAAGCTCCTCTCCTATAATGCCACCCACTACCTCCCTAGGCATCCATCTGGATCCACCCATATAATCCTACCCTATGAGAAATGTTAGAGGACACTCTTGAGACAGAAGGACTATGATACCAGAGAAGAACTTGGGTCCACACAAAAGAAGGAGTGCTAGAAATGGAATCAGTTTAGATAAAATAAATCTTTTTATTTTTAGCTGCTCTAAAACAGAGGCCAGGGCTTCCCTGGTGGCGCAGTGGTTGAGAATCCGCCTGCCAATGCAGGGGACACGGGTTCGAGCCCTGGTCTGGGAAGATCCCACATGCCGCAGAGCAGCTGGGCCCGTGAGCCACAATTACTGAGCTTGCGCGTCTGGAGCCTGTGCTCCGAGAAACAAGAGAGGCCACGACAGTGAGAGGCCCGCGCACCGCGATGAAGAGTGGTCCCCGCTTGCCACAACTCGAGAAAGCCCTCACACAGAAACGAAGACACAACACAGCCATAAATAAATAAAATAAATAAATTAAAAAATAATAATAATAAAATAAAACAGAGGCCAGCAATTTTTTTTCTCTGAAGGGCAAACATGTCAGGAGTTGTGTGCCCTGAGGTCTCTGACGCGGCCGCTTAACTCTGCTGTGTCGTGTGAGAGCAGTCGCTCATAAAACGTGAAGACGTGGTATGGCTGTGCACCAATAGAACTGTATTTATGGACACCGAAATCTTCATTTCATGTCATTTCCATGTGCCATGAAACATTTTTCTTTTGATTTTTTTTCAACCCTTAGAAAAATTTTAAATCCATTCTTCACTCACAGGCCTTACAAAAAGAGGCAGCAGGGTAAATTTGGCCCTTGAGCCTTAGGTGGCTGACTTTTTCTCTAAAAGATAAGGTACTGTACAAAGCAAAACCAGCAGCAAAGTACTGTGTGTTCTAAAACTAACGCACGGGCTTCCCTGGTGGCGCAGTGGTTGAGAATCTGCCTGCTAATGCAGGGGACACGGGTTCGAGCCCTGGTCTGGGAAGATCCCACATGCCACGGAGCAGCTGGGCCCGTGAGCCACAATTGCTGAGCCTGCGCGTCTGGAGCCTGTGCCCCGCGACGGGAGGGGCCGCGATAGAGAAAGGCCCGCGCACAGCGATGAAGAGCGGTCCCCGCACCGCGATGAAGAGTGGCCCCCGCTTGCCGCAACTGGAGAAAGCCCTCGCACGAACCGAAGACCCAACACAGTCAAAAATAAATAAATAAATTAATTAATTAATTAAAAAAAAAAAAAAAAGAATACTTTAAAAAAAAAAAAACCTTTAAAAAAAAAAAAAAAAAAAAAACTAACGCACCACATGGTGGAGCTGTGACCACGCCGTCACAATCTGCAGACATTTCATATAAGAAAACAGATGGGCTTTCAACAGATGCAGCTGTAACCCACGTGTTCCAACCCTGACTCAGAAATTCACTATTTCAGGCCAATTTCACACAAAGTGTCAGATACTAAGGAAAAAAGGGAGAAGCAGATGGGATCTTTCTGATGAGCATTTCAACCTTGAAACTGAGGAAACCACTCCATTATTCCAGAAAAAGACCTAGGGAAAAATTCCTTCCTGTCTGCTTGTTTCTGCATTTATCTTGGTAATTAAAACAATTTTCATGATTTTACCTTTTATTCTGGGTTCTTGTATACCAAAATTAGTTTTAGAATATGCATTAAACATTTCAAATAGGTATTTTAAGATATTTATTAGAATCTAAACTACCTGGTTTCTATTATTTGCTAAACTTAAAAAAAAATCAATGTATAACTGATTCATTTTACTGCACACCTGAAACTAACACAACATTGTAAATCAACTATACTCCAATAAAATTTTTTTTTAAATCACATCTTATAAAGCTTATCAATGGATTTCATAAATTTCAATTTTATTAGGAAACGGGTGATAGGTGAACAGGTACACAATGGTAAAGTATTGTAAAGTTAATCATAGAAGCTAGGTGATGGGTATATGTTCACTGTGAACCTCAACTTTACAGGTTTGATATTTTCATTGAAAAAATGTTGGGGAAAAAGGTGGGGGAGAGAAAACAAAACAAACTGCTCACCATCTCCTCCTGCTGTGCAGAGTGCGACAACAGGACACGGAGAGGGGACGGGAGGCTGCAGGGGCGCTCGAGCTGGTCCTCAGACCACCAGGAACGAGCCCGCTGGATAAAGGGGGGCAGGCAGAGGACACAGCACACGAGGACGCTCTTGGGCGGTTATGAAACACCTGTGCCTGGAAACGCAGACGGCACGAGGCTTCCAGTAGAAAACCAGAGGAATGAAGTGTGCTTCCCCCTTCACCTCTCCTCACCGGCCCCCTATCTCCACACTAGACACACCACGGAGACCGAGCCACTCCGCTCAGGCCAGGCCCCAGCAGGCAGGTGGGCAGCCAGGCTTTGCCCAGAGCAGCAGCTCTCCTAAGTGCGGGACAGAGGAAGGGGGCGTCCACCAAGGAGGAGAGGGGCAAGCAGCAGGGAAACAACTGGAAAGGTTTTCGGGGTTTCTACCTGCCGTCCCACATACTGTGGAATTAAATATCAAGTTCTTCAAAAAGAACTGGTTTTCCGTCTTTTTCAAGCTTCTTCTCTTCCCCCCCACCCCTCCTTCCAGAAAATTCATCTGTAACCAAGGATTGCTTCAGATATGCTGAGTTAACCAATAAAATGGCAAAAACACGCCAGCATCACATACACACACCCGTCAGACTCCGAATTCACAAGAAAGGAACTTACTTTCCAAACCAATACGCCATTTAAGAGTTTAGGAGACCTTAAGAAATGTAAAGCATTTTATCTGCGATTCAACATGCCCTCAGCTTTGAACTGTTCTTCTGATAACATCTCCTTACATTTACTCCTGGAAGTCAAAAGAGCTACAGACTGAAAGACAAATCCCAAATACTCACAAATGGCCAATAAGCGCGGTACGTTAGTCACCAGGAGAACGCAAATCAGAACCACAATGAGATACATCACACATACTAGACTGGCTATAATGTATTTATTTAAAATAAATTTATTTATTTATTTTATTTATTTTTGGCTGTGTTGGGTCTTCGTTTCTGTGAGAGGGCTTCCTCTAGTTGTGGCAAGCGGGGGCCACTCTTCATCGCGGTGCGCGGGCCTCTCAGTATCACAGCCTCTCTTGTTGCGGAGCACAGGCTCCAGACGCGCAGGCTCAGTAATTGTGGCTCACGGGCCCAGTTGCTCCGCGGCATGTGGGATCTTCCCAGACCAGGGCTCGAACCCGTGTCCCCTGCATTGGCAGGCAGATTCTCAACCACTGCGCCACCAGGGAAGCCCCTATAATGTATTTATTTAAAGGAAAATAAAAGTGTTGGCAAGATGTGGAAAAATGGGAACCTTCATGCACTGCTGGTGGAAATGTCAAATGGTGCACCGCTGTGGAAAAGTTTGGTGCTTCTTCCAAAAGTTAAACATAGAACTACCACATGCCCCAGCAACGCCACTCCTAGGTCTACACCCAAAGGAACGGAAAGCAGGGACTCAGATTATTTGTATGCCCATGTTATTCACAAGAGTCACACGGTGTAAACAGCCCAAGTGTCCATCAATGGATGAATGGAGAAATAAAATGTGATCTCTGCATACCATGCAATATTACTCAGCCATCGAAAGGCACGAAGTGTTGGTTTATGCTACACCACAGATGGACCTTAAAACATGATGCTCGGGCTTCCCTGGTGGCGCAGTGGTTGAGAATCTGCCTGCTAATGCAGGGGACACGGGTTCGAGCCCTGGTCTGGGAGGATCCCACATGCCACGGAGCAGCTGGGCCCGTGAGCCACAATTGCTGAGCCTGCGCGTCTGGAGCCTGTGCCCCGCGACGGGAGGGGCCGCGATAGAGAAAGGCCCGCGCACCGCGATGAAGAGCGGTCCCCGCACCGCGATGAAGAGTGGCCCCCGCTTGCCGCAACTGGAGAAAGCCCTCGCGCGAACCGAAGACCCAACACAGCCAAAAATAAATAAATAAATAAATAAATAAATAAGAAAATCCTTAAAAAAAAAAAAAACATGATGCTCCATGAAATAAGAGCGACACAGAAGGACGAATATCGTACGGTTCCACTTATACGAGGTACCCAGAATAGGCAAACTCAGAGACAGCAAGTAGACCTGTGGTTACCAGGAGCTGGGGGAAGGCGGGATGGGGAGTTTCTGTTGGTGATGATGAGGAAGTTTTGGGATACACAATGGTGACTGTTACACTACTTAAATTCCACTGAACTGTACACTTAACAAATGGTTAAAATGATATGATTTCCTGTATATTTTACCACACAAAGATCGAACCAGCATTAGTAAATTAAATGCTTACTACGTACGTGCCACTGGGCCAAAATATGCGTGTGCTCACCACACCCACACGGATTTGCTCTCCGTTTCACACAGAGGCAGGCAAATGGGGAGTAACAGCCTGCCTCCTGTAAGGCCGCATGGCATCTCCACCACAGCCAGTAAAATGGCCTATTCTGAAATGCTAATCCATTTTCCAGGCCCGGCCAGACCCCAAAACACACCCTCGACGAAGATCACCTTCAGGGGACTTGCAACACGTTAAAAACAGCATGTTATTTTACTTTCCAGCATACCATAAACGCCAAACTTTTCCAGGGCTATTATGCCCTCCAGGAACCCTCTCATACAGAACTGGGTATACCAGAAGGAAGCTTTTCTGATGATTAAGAATCAAGACACAGTAGCTTCAGAGGTGAAGAGAGTTTTGTATCCGACACCCTCAAAATCAAGACGTGGCATATTTTTTTACTTGCAAGGAGAAGGCTAAGCACTTTCCCGCAGCCTTCCAGCCCAGAAGTGTTTGCTGTGGACCAATCCTTGGTGACTGCACCACGTGCAACTTTCAATGGACTCTGCATTATTTGAATTCAAGGATGAAAAGTAGAACTCTGCAACTTATCTTAATAGAAAGAGCAATCTCCTGGCGTTTTTTATTGTTTAACAGAACAAAACCAGGCAGAGAGGTCCCCGAGGAAATGATGGTCATGCTTCATTGCTGTTTGCCACTGGTCCTTCATCTTCCAAGCACTTACTGTTTTTCCTTCTAAAGATTTCAGACATTTATTTTGATCACAAACGCAATCCAAGTGTGAATAAATAAATGTATTATCTTTTAAGACCCTCCCCCGCCCCCCACGTTCCTTTAAATAGAAAAATGTGCTAAATGTCTCTTCACAGCCTATTTGGCCATAGTTGTCCCACCTACAGTTTTAAAAACAGACTGAATTTGACCTTCTGAAATCCTTCCTTGAACCGCAGCTCATTCTGTTACAGAAGTCCTGGGAGAGAGGTCCTACTGGTATTGTTGATAGTCCCCGAAAGGTGAGGATGGTAACTGGGCCGAAGGCAACTGGGAGGGGTCTTCAGCAAACGGAGGACCTGCAATTAAGAGGGAATTTAAACACCACCTGAATATTATGTAATTTAAAGGGACAAGTCTCTGTAGAGAGCAAATCAATCAACTCAGAAAAAAAAGTGCTGCATCAGAGCTGTGATCTGAATTTCTCTGTAGAGCTGCCCGATTCCCACGAGAGCGCCTTAACATATGGCAGCCTGGCGTCCCTTCTGCTCCAGAATGAGCAGCTCTCGAAGGCTATGCCAGCAAAGTCAGATGGAATAATTACAGCAAGAAACCACATGCCAGTTTTAAAGCAACTGCTGAACAAGCTGCCATATCAGGACTGGACGAATCTCCCACACCTCCTGATGTATTTTTCAGTAGCTATTTAAAATTATTTTCACAAAGTTTAAGTACCTTAGTCATGTTTCAAGAGAACTCAGTAATACAATTTATATACAACTAAGTAAGGAATGGGTCCTGAAATGGGAAGACACCCCCATCCCCTAGCTTGCACAGAACTAAGTGTTGTAGTATTTGCTTTCAAAGGATGAGACGGCCTGTGACCTAAGAAAAAATGTGGCTCTTTAAAAAAAAGACTTTAATGGGAATAATCACTCCTCTTTTCTTCAGGGAAACTGAGGCAGACTAAAAAATATCTGGAAGGAAAAGAGAAAGAGGACAGTGGTAAAGAGGGCTTTCTTTCCAACACTTTACTCCAGTGGGTTTTTTTTTTTATATTCTAAAAATATCTGTTCATTACAGAAAGCTGGAGAAGACACTGGGTGAAAAAGATAAACCAAAAATAACCATTGTTACCATTTCGATACAGTTTTATCTCGTCTTTCTGTTTTAAGAACTCTTTCATGTAAGTTAACTGGAAAAATATGATTAACTTTTCAAAGATTTTTGCCCCCGCATAGCCTTTCGGAAACACTCCTCCTGTCTAAAATAAAAAGCACTTCTTTTAGAGAACTCCTTCCGAGGAAAGAAGCCTAAACCCAAGCAAACAAGGCTAAATCCTACAAGACAGTGTGACTGAGTTCTTGTTCTATCAATTTCTGAATTTCTGCAAACATGGAACTTTTCTCATATCTTATGTGAAGTCTTTCACACTAAAGTGCTAAACTAAAAAGCAAAATAAGAAAGTGGCCATCACAACAGAGTATTCAGTGAGAAATAATGATTGAAAACAGAAGCGAGGACCGAGGGCCCAGGAGTCACCCGGGTCATCCACTGGCCACACACGAGAAGCAGGCCTCAGAACCGTGCCCAAAAGACACCGAATCTCTCGCCTGGTGCCTCAGGGAAATCAAATCGAATCGGGAGCTGTGACCTGTCCCTAACTCTATGCCGAATCCTTTCCAAGCTCCAAAAATAACTTTCAACAAGTCTCACCATTCTGCATATTTCCTTCCCCAAATGCCAGGTCAGCTCTTCCCCGCTATGATCCTCAGTGTCTTTCTGCTTCCTTCCAATGTCAAGGAATATTCCCATTTAGACAACTCAAGTTTTCTAAGTTACAAGAATCTGCACACGTTAACGGCTGAGCAGACACTCCCTGACCACGTGGTGATGGCCTGTGGACCACTAACCGCACACCACTTCACCTTCCCCTGCACCAGGCAAGAGCAACAGGAGCAACACGTTACATCACCAACTTCTCAGAAAAACTCTCCTTCCAGCCCTAAGTGACCTCCAACCACGAGTCACCTTCTCCCGCTACTTCACCTTCTTCAAGGAAGCAGCACAACCAGATGATCTCACTTATCTGTGAGCGTGTCAGCCTGACGCTCCCACGGCCCCCGGCAGCTAGAGCGGTGCCCCCCACACAGGCAGTAATAAGTTGGCGACTGACGGCCATCATTGTTCCACGTCTGCAGGGACCTTTCTTCCCGCACCGCTGAAATGATCGGCAATTTCTTAGAATGAGCAAGTGAGCACTGCTAAACCCTAAGAACTATAAGGAAAGATCGACAGCATCATCTAGGCGAAGCATTCTGTTACTGAGATTAAACACAGCTAACTGCACCCACACCTGTGCAGAGCCACGGCCTATTACCAGAATCCTCACGAAGCACGGCGTATTCATGTGTGATGCAAAGATCTCAAACTACCACATTTTAGCAGACATCGGGAAACCATTTCAAACGTCTGAGCTGTGGTGTTAGGCAGAAAGACGACTCACCGTTGGGAAACTGGGCAGAGGCAAATCTTGTCAACAAGATACCAGCTCCTTCAATGAGAGCTAGCAGAATGCCACCCATCGCGGCTGACCCAACCATGGCCACTGGTCCGTCTGAGCACATTGAGAACAGAGAGGTTACTTCAACAGAAATCCAGGTTAATGTAAGATACCATAAAGCAAAGACCTGTCCATAGGGCTCCATGCTACCCCCCGTTCCCAAACCCCCTTTCTCGCTGACCAAGACTGGGGTCAGCAAACTATGGCCCGCAGGTCAAATCCAGCCCACGGCCTGCTTGTGTAAATGAAGTTGTATTGGGACAGCATGTGCGTTCATTCACGTATTGTCTAGGCTGCGCTCATGACAGCAGAGCTGAGTACATGTGACGGAAGCCCTCACAACCCACGAAGCCCACACATTTACTACCTGGCCCTTCACAGAAGAGGGTGCTGACTCCTGGGCCCACCCACTACGCCCAAAGGAATTCTAGGTTGCTCTCTGTCCCAAAGACCCAGAAGATGGGTCTAAGCTCTTCACTCATAACAATGCTGTGTGACAGGTACGATGGTTAACTCCAGAGGCTGAGGAGAGAAACTGCCCAGTCACACAGCTAGAAAGTGGCAGAACCAGAACTTGAACTGCTCTTAACCACGGTGATCACTGGTTAGAGCCCCAGGCTCTCTTGTTCTCAACATTCCAAGTTAAGAGATCCTTTTACCTTTCCCCCCAAATCACCACATACACTCACACTATACCGAGTTACACAATGCTCAGTTTATCTACTACAGATGTCCCTAAATTCAGGCAGAGGTTGGCTTCAATGCGTGTCTCTGACTGCTTACTTCTTGCTGCCAGGATGGCTCCTGTTAAGGCACCACTCGTGATGGAGTTCCAGGGATCTTCTTTCCCTCTGACTTGAACCATACTGCAGTCAATCATGGAAAACAGACCTCCCCAAACTGCAAAGCTACCTATTTTATTTAAAAACAAAACAAATAAATTTCATTTTTTAAATTTTAGACTTTAAATGTAATAGTCAAAAACAAGCTTAAATAACAACAATCACTATACTCTTAAAACTCTCACAAACACATGCAAACAAGTTTGAATAAGCACCGAACAGGAGTCAGAATACTTATCTTTTTAATAAAGCTTGGTTTGTATTACATCAGCAGGGAAATCAGCAATGGCCCAAAGCCTAAAAGAAATAAGCCAGGCCTAAAAGAGTTGGGCTAAACCCATTCAAACCCCCTTTCAGGAGACTGTGTATCTGTTTAAAAAGTGTCCTCCTTCCTTCTTTTCTTTTACTAAAGCTTCATCTTACCTCTATTTTTCTTTTCTTCAGTCAGTGCCACTGAGCACCTGCTCTACGAAAATCACCAATGTGAACACAAAAGAAACCGGGCTATTTTGGGATGTACTACAGGCGTAAGCCAATACACATAAAGGGCAAAAGGGTGATACAAACAGTTCGAATTATGGAACCTCGAGGGAATGGGAATTACCTTCCCTCTTTCATTTCTATCCTTTACTCCTCAAGCATGAAACTAAAAGCAACCCTAAATCAGATTACTTTGCACTTTAAACTCTTCCTAAACACAGTGACTATTCTGTAAAATAAAAAACAAACACCCACACATACACATGTATAAGTACACACAAAACATAAAAAGGCAACACCAAGATTTTAATTGTCAGCATCTCTGGGTGACAGATGATAACAGACAATTTCACTGCTTTGTGCTTTTATTTTCCAAATCTTCTAAAATGAATACACATGACTTACACTCTATGAAGAGTTCTTATATTAAGATTAAAGAAAGAAGAAAAACTGCACTGAGGAGCCCTTGTCAGGTTATCCTTCACCCTCTGAAACCTCACAGCAGCAGGGGTGTGTTAATAAGGACAATAAACTGGGTTCTGCCAACTGTCTGAACCAGATCATCACCAGCACCCTTCTCCAGAGCTCACCCTGTGAGTTAAATCCAGCAGATATAACCAGTTAAAGCATGCACAAGGGACTTCCCTGGTGGTCCAGTGGTTAAGACTCCATGCTCCCAATGCAGGGGGCCCAGGTTTGATCCCTGGTCAGGGAACTACATCCCACACACATGCCGCAACTAAAGATCCCACATAACGGCAACAAAGATCCCACATGCTACAACTAAAAAGATCCCGCATGCCACAACTAAAGATCCCGCATGCCACAACTAAAGATCCCACATGTTGCAACTAAAAGAACCCACATGCCGCAACTAAAGATCCAGCATGTGGCAACAAAGATCCCACGTGCCTCAACTAAAAAAAAGATCCCGCATGCCGCAGCTAAGAAAAAGATCCCGCATGCTGCAACTAAAAAGATCCTGGGGACTTTCCAGGTGGCACAGTGGTTAAGAATCTGCCTGCCAATGCAGGGGACACAGGTTCATGCCCTGGTCCGGGAAGATCCCACATGCCGTGGAGCAACTAAGCCCGTGCACCACAGCTACTGAGCCTGTGCTCTAGAGCCCACGTGCCTGGAGTCCATGCTCTGCAACAAGAGAAGCCACCGCAATGAGAAGCCCGCGCACTGCAACGAAGAGTAGCCCCCACTCGCCGCAACTAGAGAAAGCCCTTGTGCATCAACGAAGACCCAACTCAGCCACAAATAAATAAATAAATAAATTTTTAAAAAATAAATTAATTTAAAAAATAAAATAAAAAGATCCTGCATGCCATAACGAAGATCCCACGTGCCGCAACTAAGACCCGGACGAGACAAATAAATATTTTTTAAAAATAATAATAAACTATGCCTGAGCCTCCTCCTTTTCGGTCCAACACTAATACCACATACTACATACAAATGAAATAGTCCGTCCTTCTAACTCAGTGGCTCTGTGCCTGGGAGAGAGATATGTCCAGGTGTATTAGAATTCTCTCACCAAATTCCTCAAACAAGGCTCTCCCACTCCCTCACAAGGGTCTGAACGCTCCCCACGCCAAGAATGACCGCCAGAGTAGCTACGGTGGCTGATGAGAGCGGAGACCGAGTCCACACGAAAGGGCGGCCCGTGCGGGCGGCCACAGCCAGAGCAGGGTTAGGAGGCGTCCACGGGCAGGACACTCCCGTGCATGGAGATCGGTGTGCCCACGTGGAACGGTGGCCTGTTATGGGGTGCCCTAGCCCAAGTCAGGCAAGGAGGAAAGTATTCACATGAGAAGAGAAAAGAGAATGAACCTGTGGGGCTGGACTGGAGTTAGAGGTATCAGCGTGAACCCATGATTCCTAATACATATAGATATACAGAAACATAGATATAAACTTGTGTATGTATGTGTACATGGTTAGTGTGTGTTCATATACATACAGTACATTCCTAAGAAGGCCTGGGAACAGCAATGCCCCACGGCAATGATACACTTAGTGCCCAGATTCTGGCTTCTAAGTACCATTCTCAACTAGAAGGAAGCAGGACTCCTTGGGGACGGCTGACTCTACACTCAGGCAGGGAAAGTACAAGATGAGCCTGGAACATCTTGTTCCAAACTGCAAGGAAGAGCTGGAAGCATAATGGGGACATATCAAAAGCATGTCTTATTTCCGCTATGAAAATACAAGACCTTTCAGGACACAACTATGACTTTCCCACACTGCCTTTTCCCAGGAGCTTAACTGGAAGAGCTCAGTAAACGCTCACTGAATTAACTGGAAGTGCCATCCCAGTACTTTTAAAATTCAAGACTCCATAAAGATTCCTCAGTAGTTTCCTTAAAAAGGCTGACCCCAATTCACTCACACCACAACCTACTCTTCCTCTGTTTCACCCTGATTGTTTTTTAACCAAACCTTTATTCTTAGACTAGTTTCAGAGTCACAGCAAAGCTGTGAGGATGGCACAGCCCCCACGTACCCCACACCCAGTCTCCCCAGCATCTAACATCAGCACCGTGCATTTGTCACAGCAACCCAGTATTGACACATCATTAACTGACGTCCATACTTAATTCAGATATCCTTAGTTTTTATGTCCTTCTTCTGTTTCAGGACATCTCATAACATCTGGTAGTCATACCTCCTTAGGCTCTTCTTGGCCGTGACAGTTACCTGATTGTTTTTTTTATTCACTGAAAATGCATGTGATAGAAGCAGCCTCTCAAGAAACCTGTTAAAACCTGTATGACTTCTGCATTTATCATAGGTTCAGGGTTTGGTGTGTACTTTTTTTTTTTTTTTTTTTTTTTACTACTTATCACTCTTAAACAACATGGTAACCATTAAAACAAAGGAAAATTAGTCACTGTTTACTTTCCAGGGTGTACAATCATTACAGAGAGAAAAACAGGAAACAGATACACCATCACTTCAACCCTCGGAGCCTCAATTTCCTCATCTGGAAAATGGAGATAATAGTACTCACCTCCTGTGTTGCTGTGAGGACTAAATAAAATAATCCTGTAAAACACCTGGAGTGCCTGGCACGTGGCAGGCACTCAATAAACAACAGACATTGGCTACTATCTTCTAAAGAAAACAAATGCTATAAAAAGAGAAGATTATTTCTTCTGATGCACAAAATCACTAAGGAACGACCGAAAGTGCTAAGCCCATTTCATGTGTTATATGTGGTCTCTTCAGCCTGACTGTATGTTTGCAAGCAAATATAAGCTCCCAGCTTTCTTACTCTCTCCTCTCCCAGCTTCTGAGTTGCCAAGCTTAAAGAGTGTGATGAACATAATCGTTCTCCACCTTCGCACTGACCTCGGCACCATGTCCCAAAGCTAAGCCTGGAGGGAGCCCCACCCGTTCCATCAATCCCTAGCACACACCCTAACGCTTCTGCTCACATCCTCCTCAGTTTCATGCTAACCCAGAAGTTATCACTCCTGACCCTCACAAACCGAAGCTGCAGACACACTGTCTGGATAAGAGGGGAAAATCAAATGAAACCAAGCAAAAACAAAACCCCACTGAGCTTCTGAAGGACAGATTTTCAAATGGATGCAACAATTCAAGTTAACTTTCCAAATAAATCATAAATCAAGCATTCGCATAGATACTAACTTGTGACAAGCTGTTATTTAGACCAAACTAAAATCACTAACTGGTATAATCTAAAAAAGAAGAAAACAAACCAGAGTTTCATCTTCAAAAGAATAGGAAAAAAATCATCTGAAGTACAAATGGCAACATTCTGCTTACCTCCCAACTGTGGGGCCCTGGTTCTAACGGCTGTCAGACTCCCTCGCAGTCTGTGGTTTACTCCCTATAAGGAAACAAAAGGAAGCAACCAAAAATACATTAGGAGTCTAACACACTTCCAACCCACTGATGGGGCCCAAGTGACATTAGCAAATGGGTCTCAAGTAATGATGACATGAGACCATTCACCCACTTACCACCGGAGAATTGCGAAAACCTTTGATTGCTTGAAAGATCCCACCACCTATGGTTCCCATCGTAAAGGCCCCACCACAGTCGTCCACAATGCGCCAGGGGCTAAGAACAGAAAAGAGAGAGAAAAAAAAAGATGAGCGTATTTCTCATTTATAAACCATAAAACCCTCTTTGTTAATAAGGGATATAAAACAGATTCCAGGGCAGGGCTCACTGCAACCAGTAACATCTGGCCCATAAAATACAGACAAAGATTAAGGATTCTAAACAGATCCACATCTATTCAGCCCAAGTCTTCTAAGCTACAGGGAATGGAACTGGCTTCAACTCCCTACTGTTCACAGCACTTTATTCATTCACTCAACTACTAGTGCATCTATTCCAAGGCACCGTGAAAAGCAAATAAACAAGCATTAGGAAATTACACTATAATCAACGGTGACCCAGTCGCCTGGGGATCAAGGAAAGCTCTCCAGCTGTAGCAAAATTTAAAGCTGAGACCCAAAGAATAAAGTTTCAACAGGCGCAGAAGAAGACACATTATTTAAATTTTAAAACTTCTTTTTGGGTTTACTGAGTCCAAGTTAGCATTTGGAACTTAAGTTTGTATCAGATCCACTTAACACACTGGTAACCTCTAACATCTGATAATTGGAGGTTAAATGTGTACACCCGGCTTCCAAATGCAGCACCCTAACTCATGCAGCACAATGACATGAGTAATCTGATCAGTAGAACAGAACCACTATTCTAGGAATCTGGCTTATTAAAAAGTCTGTGAATGGGAATTCCCTGGCAGTCCAGTGGTTAGGACGTGGCACTTTCACCTGTGGTGGCCTGGGTTCGATCCTTGGTTGGGGAACTAAGATCCCGCAAGCCTCGCGGCATGGCCAAAGAAAAAAAAACAAAAACAAGTCTGTGAATAGTTCAATTCATAAATGTCTTTTCCAGTGTCAAGGGTAAAATGCTGTACCGACCCTATGGGCAATCCAACTGCTCAAGTAAACGTGTGAGTTCAAGCGCACCGCTGCTGCTGAAGAATCTGAATACTAAGTAATTTCTCACTTTGCCAGATCGATACCAAACACCTTGTCCTTTCCAAGTCTAACACAAATCAGGAGCTTGTACAGAATGACGATCTCATGCAGCAGATGTTCCAACTGTCAGCCTGATGCTTCGGGGCCTTGCTACCCAAGGCTTGCTTCCTGCAGGCCTAAATGCAAAATCAGCAACACCTGGGAACTCATTAGAAATGCAGGCTCTGGGGAGGTCCCACTCAGGACCTACTAAATCAAGAGTCTACAGCTTAACACAATCCACGGGTGACTTGATTTCACTTTAAAAGTTTGAGAAGCAGTGCTCTGAGAGACTAAAAAGGATTAGGAAAATTTCTTCAAAATGGTAGAAACATTAATAGAAGTAAAGAGATAGGGAATTCCCTGGTGGTCCAGTGGTTAAGACTCGGTGCTTTCACTGCTGGGGCCCAGGTTTGATCCATGGTTGGGGAACTAAGATGCCACAAGCTGCGTGCTGCGGCCAAAAAAAAAAAAAGTAAAAAGGAAAGACAAAGGAGAGTCACTAACTCTAAACGATCGAACCTAAATGATCCTACAATCAGTTAGAATGAAAACGAGTATTTAAAAAATCAGTAAAGAACAGCAGGATTCAGATCAGAGAGCAGCCACAGTATTCCAAGAGAGGCCGTCCAAAACAAAGGCAAGATGGAAATAGTTTCTGAACTAAGTCTGGCTAAATCAAGGTTCCTGCAGGGAAGTGATGGATACAGAAAAAGAAGGTTGAAGCCAGACTCTAAATGTAAATGCCAGACAAATACAGGGCAACAGGGAACCAATAACTAACCACAAGATTAAAGTTATCATTTATTAAGTATCAACTATGCTTTAGGTGCCTTATAGTGCAAATAACCTGATTTTCAAGAAAGCTAGCTTACTTTCTTATAGACTCCCTAATCTTTCAACTTTGCAGAAGAGTATTCCTGTCTCCTCTCCATTTTACAGATGAACAGAGGACCAAGGTCATATAGGTAATAACTGGTAGAACCAATTTAAATACAAAATCTAGTACGCTAAAGGCCCCAAATTCTTTCCACTATATCCTATAGACTAGGGCTTCTGAAAAGAAAACACATGATTAAAAAGTATTTAGGACGATTAAGTACCTATGATGTATTAAAAAGGACTGAAAAAAAGGAAAGCAATTAGGAAACTACTGTAGAAGGCATTAAGGCTGCCAGGTAAGATGCTGACAATAGGAAATGAAAGGTGGAAGGTTTGAAAGAATTCAGGTTGCCTATGGCGTTGGGGCGGGTGCAGAGGGAGGAGACAGATGCTTATAGTTGGAGCTCGGATGACTTCATAAAACAGGGTAGTCCAGAAGATCAAAGCAGTTTTGAGTATAAAACCAACCAGACAACTGACTGTACTGCTTCAGGACATATGTACTGAGAAAGCAAAGGGGCCACCTAATGAAGTAGTAGATGAAAATTTATGATTCCCATAACATCTTTAACCCAAGAAAGTCAAGTATTTTCCCCTCTTGCCAACCTGCTTCACGATATCATAGCCAAGAGCAGGTGACAACAGCAGCATACAGCATGCTGAGTCCCGCACACCTGAGCACAACCCAGGAAGGGGGACCACTACCTTTGGAGAAGGTAAATTTAAACAGTTGGGAGGCGCTGAAACATGCACTCTGTGTCTTATTACAGGGAGGAAAAAAAGCACAAAGCAGGCAACATGGCTAATGCTGGCAAGGTCAGAATGTAAAGCCCTGGGCCTTTTCACACAGCTGGAGAACACCTTCGTTCTTGCTCTTACAAAAAACACAGGTGATTAACCCAAAAAACAAGATTTGATTTTTCACTCACGACCTCCGAAGCCTTAAACTGTGTGCGTGCCTGACTCCTCTATGCTTTCATTCCTGAGACCGACCGAGCGCGGGGCAGAGACCACCTCCCCTCGCTAAATGCCGAATGAACAGAGCCCCGTCGCCGGCTTTTCGAGAACACACGCTACTCTCCCCGTTTCCCCGACCGCGCCGCCCCTCCCCCACGGGGAAACCCCAGCCCGGACCACGGCCGCCGCGCCCACGCGGACCCTCCCCGGGCACCGCCTCCTCCCCACGCAGGCCGAGCCGCCCGAGCGCAAGGAGGAGCCCAAAGTCGCCGGCGGGCAGAGGGGCTGCTCCCGACCCGCGGGCCGGGCAGGGGCCGGGGCCACACAGCCGAGACGGGGCGCCCTCGAGTTGCCGCAAGGTCACCTGGCGCGGCCCCCGCGGCCCCCGCTGACTAGCCGGCTGCTCACGCCCGGGTGCCCACGGCCCCCGGCGCTGCCGAGCCCGCGGCTGAGAGCGGCCTCGCTCCGGGGGCCGGGCAGGGGCAGAGGGGCAGGCGGCGGGCGGCGGGCGGACTCACCAAGGCTCGCGCGCGTACTCCTCCATCTTGACTCCGCCGCTCCGCGATGCCGGGCGAGCGGGGCGGGGCCTGGCCCGGCGGCGGAAGTGATCCCAGGCGGAGGGCGTTAGACTGTGCGGGGATTGGCTCGCCGCCTCCTCCCGCAGCCAATGGGAGCCGGGGATAGGGCTGCGGGGCAGAAGGCGGGGCTCCGGGCGGAAGGCAAGGCTCCGGGCGGGGGCGGGGCGCCCGGGGCCCCCAGGTGCGGAGAGGTACCCATCACTGAAGCTGCGGGGCCAGGCGGAAGACAAACCTGGTGTTGCTCCGCTAGGGTTCCCAGAACTTCCGAACACGTTTCTTTGTTCTAGTACCTGGCTGTCAAGTGTGGATTAAATGCTGCCTACTTCGTCAGAGTTGGTGAAGCCCCACCGACTACCCGGAGCTCCTTTAGGGCAGGCGGTGCCCGAGTCCTTTAGAGTCTCGGGGCCGGACTGTAGTGGATGTTGCATAAATGTTTGTGAACATCTGGGGCGCCGTGTCCCGTGGGGGCCCTCGACGTGGGGGACAGCGACAACGAAGCCTCTTTCAGACCTCACTCCAAATGATCACCGGGAGACGTGAGGGGTGTTTAGCTCAGAGAAGAGGTAGCAAAAGGCTGGGGACCCCGGGCCCTTTCAGCGTGCAGGCAGCAAAACCTGTCATGTGACAGCTGCTACGGGAGCTCTTCCCCATCCTGCACTTTTGAGGTTGACTTTAAAACTTGTATATATTTATTTCCTGGGAAAGTTAGTGTAATAAATAATAGGAAACTGCAAGGAAGAGTGACGTTCCCTCCAAAATCTTGGAAATAAGGTGAGCAAATAAACTGAGCCTCCGTAGAACCAAATGAAGACTGTCAGCAAAATGTGTCTCATACTGAAAAGAACAGTTCAAAGCAGTCCTGCGATTTGGATGCCTAAGTCCAAGAGGGCTTATTTGGAATGTGACTCTGATTAAGAACGCTTCAATCTAATTAATTGACAGCCTGAAGATAATATGGGCGACGGGCAACCTGGGACCTGGAAAGAGTCACCAGGCAGCAAGAGTCCTAGTGGGCATAAGTGTTTCAGTAACTAGAGATTTGCGTTCTCATGAGGTTCTGGTCTCACCAGGACCCAGAGGAAATATCCCTTAGCTCCTGTTCCATATTCATTATGCAGTCTTCTGATTGTTATTTGCTTTCTGAATGGATTTTCCCTTAAGAGAGAATGCTCATAACTATTCCTGTCCACTCGGTGGTTATATTGGTTTATGCATTCACCCCTTGTGAGGTTGGTTCCCTTGAATCAAATCAGTCACCAGGAATGGTGATCATACCAAGCTGCTGAGTTTGCAAAGCTGAGGGCCAGACTCTAGGCTGTGGTTACCCGTCTCACTTCATCCCAACAGTCCCTCTCCTGGAGCAGCCTACCATTCTGGAGGGCACTGCTCACGTGGCCAGCAAGCGTTCTTGGACTTCTCACCTTCTGTTTTGTGTAACTGCAGCAGATAACAGGGTGGAGCAGAGAGTTGGGCCTGGGCGAGGCCTAGGACTTCGCCTTTGGCCAGAGAAGGAAGCCGCCCCCGTGCCCCCCACACCCCCAGAAAATATCCCTATCCATCTTGGAAGAAAAGAGCGTAGTGAGTCTTCAAGAAGTCTGCAGAGCTGAACGGTCAGTGACATGAAGGAATGACATCAAGACCAACAGAAGAAAGGAGTGGGGTCCTTGAGAGGGACCTGGCCTAAAGGGGAGGGGAGTCTGAGATGGTGACCCAACACCCCTGGGCACGTTTGGTGAAAGTCGGTGTGCTGGGCCCAGTATGAGGCTGCACTGGAACCCTGCGACCCAGGTCCTCCGGGTATTGCTTTGGGGAAAGCAGCTCCCTGTGTGAACTGAAAGAGCTGTGACCCGGGGCCCGTTTTGCTGTGAGATTTCCCCCAACCGAACAAAGTGAAGGAAGGAAGATCCTCCCTCAGAAACCACGCGGAGGATTGTGAGGTGGCGGGGCCAGCAGTGACTCTGGTGCCTCTTGCCCACCCCGTCCGTCCTCCACCCCACAATAAGCTTTCATTCGTCTTCTGCTCTTGGACAAGTAGAACTTGTCTTTTTTCTTGGGGAAGGACCACTTTCAGAGGCTAGGGTTGGGCACAGGGCCATTTGATAGATATTAAGGGTGCCAAGGTTGTGCTGAACTGAGAAAGTAACAAGAGGGATTGGTAATCCCAAATCAACTGTAAGACCCTTCCCCTGTGCTCAGAGTTGCCTTAGTGTAAGGACTGGGGTGGAGAGAATACTAAAAATATCGACGTGGTTCCTACCCTCAGGGTCTTCCAAATGTACTTGGAGAGAAAGAATAAGCACTTGAGAAATAGCTGTTGGGTCAAAATTGTAAAATGCCAGCGTGTGACAGAGAACGTGCTAAATGCTAGAGGCATTCGGAGGGGAGAGAGTGCTGGGGGGGCTGGCGTGTGCTTGCAGAAGGGTCCTGGGGGAATGGCAGTCAAGCTGGAGCCTGAAGATTGGGAGGATTCTGCTGGGTGAGGGGGTCAGAGGGAGAGGGGATGCCAGCGACAAGGCACAGGAGCAGGAAGGACTCAGCGTTGTTACCAGGTGAGTTGCTGGTCCCACTGGGAGGGTAGGAAACCTGAGAAGCGGGAGAATGAGGCTTTCTCAGGGGATAGAGTTCCCGGCCATGGAGGTGGGGAGTGTGAGCCAGAGGCAGGGTCAGCTGTGTGTTGGGAGACAGTTCTCCACAGACCTCTCCCGATTCTACACATCCGAGCATCAGAAGCTCACCTCTGTCCGAGAGCGTTGCTGTAAGCAGGTGGCCTGGGACAGCTCCAGACATGACTTCCTCTGGAGCAGGTGTATTTATGCTACAGGATAGTGAAGGGACAGCTCCCTCCCTCCCCTCCCTGGAGCAGACTGTCTACCTTCCAGGTAATAGTGTTGTATTAAAGTTTTACCTACTTTATTCAAGTAGCTGAGGGAGTTCCTTCCAGAAGGATGCTGTCTTTTCGGTAGACGGTGAGCTCACCGGGTGAAGAAAAGGCTGGAAGCAGCTTGGGTGAGGGGCGCGAAGGAGGAACCCTTCTCTCCACCCAGACCCCACCCTTGGAGAGGGGTGGACATTTTCAGAACCCGCCTGCCACTTAGGGGGTCCTGGCCCCCAGTGGGTTGGGCTCCATCGAGCCAGAGGTTTGGGGACCTCAAGCGCTCCACGCAGCAGGAGGTCCCAGGCCATGTACCTGGCTCCAGACCGCAGCCCCACCTGGCCCGTCAGATTGCCGTGGGCAAGTGAGGCTGGCCCCGCAGCCAGCTCTGGGCCTGGGGTCCCAGTCTGTGACTGGGGCCTGTTTGGGGTTTTAGCCGGGCGGGGGCGCGGCGGGTGGGGAGAGGAGGCAGTCTCTTGTCTCTCTTCTGCCCTCCTTCCTCCCCCTGCCCTCCTTGCAGGAAGACATGTGTCCGGCCTGTGGTCTGCCTCCGAGCTCTCCTCTGTCCACTTCTGCCCATCCCAAGCGCGCGGGGCCAGGCCGGCAGCTTGCTTCAGAGGCAAAGTCTGCTACTCCAGAGAAACTTCCAGGCTCCCTGAAAAGGAGAAAGCCGGTGTGGTCGTATACTGAGCGTGAGCAGACTGAGTGCTTACGGCGTCCGACGCTCTGCCGCACGCTCTGTGTGCATCACCTTGTGTGATCTATTTAATACCTTCGTAACCCTGTGCAGTATGTTTTTTTCTCAAGGTACTTTTAAGATTCTCGTTTTCCATTTCCTGCAGCTCAGAGTGGTTAAATAACTTACACAAAGTCACACATCTCAGATTTGAGCCCACGTCATTCGACTCCTGAGCCCGTGGCCTTATCTGCTACACGACACTGCCACCCTGTATTCCTGAAAATGTGACTTTCCTGGGGTCACTCGGCCCAGCTGAGAGCCACCCTAAGCATTAGTTAATTGCTTCTGGTCCCTGTCCCCCGACACGTACACAGGTTTTGGCCAGAGTTTGGGGTCCCTTTCCCTTCCTCCGTCTGCCACAGCAGTGCTGGGTTTTCTCTGGGGACTAGGCCATCCCATAATCCCGATACTCAAGATGAATTTGTTTTGGGTGGAAGTGGATTCTGAGCTTGGATAACCGTTGCCCCTGGAGAGTGAGTGGGGCGGTGGTCCCTCGCCGCAGGGGCCCAAGTCCTCCAGCCCCACAGGTGATGCCTTTTGGCTTTCAGGGTCTGCGAGCTGGCACCCGGAGCCCGGGTTCTAGGAGCGAGAGGCTTTGGACCGAGTCGCATCAGAAGAGCCAGCTGTTTGGCATCGTGGGACCGAAGCCGAGAACATGCTGGGCTTCTGTGCAGAAACCTTTGGTTAGGAGGCCGGGAGTCCTGCCTGGAAGTACGGAAGCTCTGGCTTTGTTTTCTGAGTTTAGAACCAGGGGGAGGAGACGGCTGCTGAAACCAGGTGGCCCGGGGCTGAGTGACTCCGCTTTGGGAGGGGAAGGAAGAGTCGCTGGGGGCTGGAAAGAGCTGCTTTCAGCTGGCGGGGTCGAGAGGCTGGCTGGGGTAGCTCCAGAGATCATGCCTCTTCTGGGCGGAAGTGAGAGCAAAGCCGACAGACGTGAGGGGCTGGGGGCAGACAATCCTGTCCGCGCGCCCTGGAGCCCCCAGGCCAGCCCAAGGCCTCGGCGTGCCCACTGGGGGCCACCTGACCCTCCCCACGAGATTAGTGTGTCTCCCTCGGGCTCTAGGCAGTTGCTTCTTGCTCTCCTGTTTCACCTCGCCTTCTAGTACGTGGAGTTGTTTTTTACCTCAATAGATGACACATTTAAAAGAGAATGACCGCGCTGTAATTATTCTTGCATCTCTCTCCCTATAGTGCCTGGCCGGGTGGGATATAAACACAGCGCCCTTGAATGAATGAATGAGTGAATGATGAGAACGAGGGGAGGAGATGAGTGTGCAAACACGTGTGTGCATGCCTGTATGCGTGGTTTCTGCTGAAGGACGGGAAGACAAAGATGAGCGAGGAGGTGGGGCGTGGAGAACAGAACCTGGGCCAGGAGAAGAAGTGAGTGATTATGACGCCTACAGACAGGGCTTGTGTGCTCAGTGCCCGTCAGGCGTATCAACCGCGTGGCTCACGTGTAACGCTCACAACCATTCTCCGAGGCTGGCCCCAGCGCTGTCCTTATCTTATAGATGATGAAGCTGGCTCTCAGGGAAGGAGGTGGCTGGGCCAGAATCCCACGTCGGCTGAGCAGGGAGCCCAGGACCTAAGCAGGTCGGCCGCCCGGGGAGCCCGAGCTTGAACCGTAGAACCAGCCTCCCTGTTTTGCTCCCCGCGGCCCCTGCACTTCTCTTTGGAGGCGTTTTGTAAACTTTTTTTTTTTTTAATAAATCATTTGAAATAACTTGTTTATTAACTGTCTTCATGGATAGACTGTAAGCTCCAGAAAGGCAGGGACCACGTGGATTTTCTATCCTTAGTTTCATCCCTTGCTCTTGGACCGGTGCCTGCCACGTGGTCTGCACTCATCAGTATATGCTCACCGACTCGCCCACAGACGCCCCGCCTCTGAGAAGAAACAACCCCAGGAGCCCCCCAAGCCCCTCCTCCCCCTTCCCCACGGCTCCGCCTGCTCCCCTCTGCCCTCCAGTCCCACCAGCCAGCCCCAGCTCCTCCCAGCCGTATCCTGAAGCGCGACTAGCCGACTAGCCGTTGGTCAACGCCAGGGCCAAGTTTTTCTCCCAGAAGATCCCTGGAGTCAGCAAGCTCCGATGGGTGACTGTCTCTCTCTGGCTTAGGGTGGACCGACGCCAGGAAAGATCGAAGCCGCTACGCGGTGGGTTACGGCAGGGCTTCTGGAGGGATTTTGTGGCAGGAGATTGAATGTCCCTGCGCATTGTGCAGGACAGCAAGAGGGATGAGCAGTGAAAGACCTTTCACGAAACCTGCCAGACCCCTTGCAGTAGGGTCTCTCCCAACAGCCCAGAGTTATATTTCCCTGGATTTGCACGTGGTGGGGGCCTGCTGCCCCTCCTGATGCCCCCACGGGAGGTGTCCCGGCAGAGGAAGGAGCCGACGGGGCGGAGGGAGGTGGGAACCCTCTTCCCAAGAGCTCGTGGAGGCCGACGGCCCTGTCAGAGTTCCCTGACTTCTGCACCTCACACTTTCTTGCTCAAACACCCTGTCAGTTTTTGGTCTGGGAACACAGGATTTATTCTCTCTCTCTCTCTCTCTCTCTCTCTCGCTCGCTCGCTCGCTCGCTCGCTCGCAAGAAGTGGCCACGGCAGGCGGGGGCCTCTGATGCTGGGCCCTCCTCGGCAGGAGAGAACGAGTGGGTGGCTCGGGGCTTCTGGAATAGAGTTCTTTCCTGGGGCTGTAGACACTGGGGAGTGCCCAGCACACTACCAAATACAGTAGAAAGGAGTCAGTGGGGCACGTGCTGACCACAGCGCCGTCCACCCCGGGTGGAGGTGTCACGTGTGCACTTGAACAGGGCAGGCCTGGCGCTGGTCGCTCGTGAAGCCCGCGTCCTGTCTGCTTGCTTTTCTGGCTCTCTGTGGCTCTCGCCTGCTTCTGCCAGCCTCTGCATTTTTGTATTATATCTTTTTCTCATTGCGTGGCCCCCTTGTCTTTAAAAGGCTAAATGCTCTGTGCTAAATTTGGTCACACAGCGCTCCAAGATTCCCTGGAATGTCCTCAAGTTTCAAACAGCTCTGACAGCGAGGCAGGCCCGCCCCCGCCCTGGGATTGGCCTCTCCTTCCAGGGCCGGGCCGTCGTGGGGCCTTATTGGCTGCTGGCTGGACCAGCCCGGGTCCACTAGCCCTGGGCTTCGGGAGGCTGCTGCTTCTCCCAGTTCACACTTGGGCACCTGCAGCAGGCAGGGCAGGGGAGCCGAGGTCCTCGACCAGCTGGGGGTCTGCTCCGTCCAGATCAGCTCGCACCCCGTCCCGGCCCTCCAGGACCTCCCCACAGCCCTCGCAAGAGCAGCAGCCCACTTTGCCAAGATGTCCAAGGTAGCCAAGTATCGCCGGCAGGTGAGCGAGGACCCCGACATCGACAGCCTGCTGTCCACCCTGTCTCCTGAGGAGATGGAGGAGCTGGAGAAGGAGCTGGACGTGGTGGACCCAGATGGGAGCGTCCCCGTGGGGCTGCGCCAGAGGAACCAGACAGAGAAGCCGTCCACCGGCGTGTACAACCGGGAAGCCATGCTCAACTTCTGTGAAAAGGAGACCAAGAAACTTATCCAGAGGGAGATGTCCATAGATGTGAGTGGGGGTGGGGGGGGCGGGGGAGGGGGAGGGGAGGGGGAGGAGGAGGGGAAGGGGAGGAGGAGGGAGTGGGGAGCGGGGAGACCCCGACGCCACGATGAGGATGCTCTTTCCTTAGAAGAAGAGTTCTTGCTGGCAAAGGATTTAATGTTTCAGAACCGATTGTCATCCCCTGAACTGGCCGTGTGAGCTCCTTACCCCTATTTGCTGTCTCATGAAGCAGAGGTCGGATGTGTTGGGGGGACCTGCACCCACGTATCTCGCGGGGCTGCTAGCAACTTGGGAGCTGGAGGGGACGCCCTTGGGGTGGTCACTGTCGGGTTGGCTCCACCCGGACGCCCACACCTGGCTTTTTTCCTTCCCGTTTATCCCACCCTCCTGGCAGGAAGAGAGACTGGGCTTGCGGTCTCCTGCCAGCCCTTCCTTGTGGAGGACAGCTCGCTTTCAAGGTCTCTGGGCATCTCGTGGCATGTGGACCATGTGAGGCATCAGGGCAGTGGAGACAGGCCAGGGTCTGCGCCTTTGCCCACAGCTTCCGTCCATCTCATTCCCAGGGAGGTGGGGTCTGCACTTTCTGGAGGAGCCTCTTGAGGGAGAGCCCCCCTTTTGTAGGTAAGGCCCCTTGGCTGGGGGATGAAGCTCTTTCCCAGCCACCAGGTGCTTTGCCACCGGGAGAGGACAGAGGAGGGGCAGGGGTGACCTCTGGGGAAGCGTCTGCACACATCTAGGATGGGCTTAAGCAAAGTGGCTTTCCGGGTTTTTCCCGGGTTTCCGCCGTGTGCTCACATGTGGGTTCTCTTGGGACGAAGTAGCCTGGCCTCGGCCGGAGGACGACTTCGCAGACACCCTTCCTCCAGGTCAGGAGTGTCTGCTGGGGAGGCCGTTCCGCTGTGTGCTGCCTCCCCACCCCACCCGCCCCGGACCTCGCCAGCCACCGCCCTGTGCGCCATCACCTGAAACTCCTGTGAGGTGTCCGGCGGGGACACTAGCCGCAGCGCCCGCCGGTGGGCACGCATGGCCCCTCGAGGATGGGGGGCAGGAGCAGAGGGGCAGGGTGGGGCGAGGTGGAGGAGCTGGTGCCCCAGCTCTGCCCCTGCCACCCTGGCTTGTGTTTAAAGCTTTGCCGAAACATTGGTAGGGTAGGGGTCATTTTGTAACACACAGAAATATCAAATCACTATGCCGTGCACCGGGAACTAACACAGCGGTAGCATTTTAGGTCAGTTATGGTTTACTATCCTGTGGGCAAGGTCCAGATGCAGCTCTGACGTGCTGGGTAGATACTACCACCTTGATGGGAAATGAGAGGATGCAGGGACTTGCTGTTGGGACACACAGGGAAGGAAGCAAGACGCTCCCCGGGGGCTGGTACCTCTGTCAACGCCCCGCTGGACCCCTGGCACCCAGTCCCCAGGCTCTGAGCCCACAGCTGCGAAGGTCCCCAGAGGTGAAAGACAAGCAGGAAACACTCCTGATCCCAAAGCAAGGCGTTCGGGCCGCAGAGCATGTGAGGGGCTCACCCTCGCAGGCCTCCCGCTGGCCAGTTAGCACCAGGTGGACACTTGTCTCGCAGGCAGAGCCCGAGTCAGGGGACACAGTGACGCCTGGTGGGGAAGGCACCCCTAGGCCCTTTCCCTTGGGGAGAGGCTGTCGGTCCTCCCCACCCCACACCGCTTCCTCCCCCAGGCCGGGGGCCCATGCAGCTTGGCGCTCCCGGGCCGTGAGCAGAGTCACCTGTGTCACCTGGGGAGGGGGCGCAAACCCGGGGACGCGGCTTCGTCAGCACCCTTAGCAAAGCTCGAGCCTGGTGCGAACTTTGCTTTGCAACACGTGGTCTGAGGACCAGTGTCCCGCACTGTGACCTGCCTTGGTCTCCTCATGCCCACAGTGAGGGCTGGAGCGTCCACCTCATCCACATCGGGCTGGTTCGAAGCCAAAACTGCAGCTCCAACGTGTCGGCTCCCTGGGTCAAGAAGCCCAGGAGCCATGGGGGTGGGAGGGCGGTGCTGGAGCTGCCTCTAAGCAGAGAGTAAGGAGCTGGCGTCACCTGACTTGATGACGGTGTTGTGGGTGCACTTTTTTTTTTTGATTTATTTAATTAATTTATTTATTTTTGGCTGCATTGGGTCTTCATTGCTGCACGTGGGCTTTCTCTAGTTGCGGTGAGCGGGGGCTACTGTTCGTTGCGATCCTTGGGCTTCTCATTGCAGTGGCTTCTCTTGTTGCAGAGCACGGGCTCTAGGCGTGCAGGCTTCAGTAGTTGCGGCATGTGGGCTCAGTAGTTGTGGCTCGAGGGCTCTAGAGCACAGGCTCAGACGTTGTGGCGCACAGGCTTAGTTGCTCCGCAGCATGTGGGATCTTCCCGGACCAGGGCTTGAACCCGTGTCCCCTGCATTGGCAGGCGGATTCTTAACCACTGTGCCACCAGGGAAGCCCGTGGGCATACTTTTTAAAGGATCCTTATCTTTTAAATGTGGACACTAAAACACTTATGGGAAAAAACCTGCTAGGATTAGGGAATTTGCTTTAAAGTACTGCGGCCGGGGGGAGTGGGCAGGGTATAGATGACATGAGACTGTCCGCTGGAAGACAGTTGCTGACATGTTGAACCTGGTGGTGAGTCCGCACTGTGCTATTATACTCATCTGTCTATTTCTGTGTATATGTTTCAGATTTTCCATAGTAAAATGTTGTTTGTTTTTTTATTTAATACATAGAGACCAAGAGTGGAAGGCAGGCCCAGCTTGGGTCCTAAACTCTGGCTCTTCCTGGGGCAGAGTCCCCAAGGTTCATATGCAGACTGGGTGGGTCTCGCTGTGGAAGGGACCTCGCTCTGCTTCTCCCCCGCCCCCTGCTTCCTCCAGGTCAGCTCCTATCTGTCCTTGGGTCTCAGGTACCACTTCCTCCAGGAGTCTTCCCTGACGCCCCCTGCCCCTGGCAGTGTCGGGCACCTTGCCTGATCTCAGCCCTCCAACGCCACCTGCGCCAACCCCACCCCGGCCCACCCTGTCCTGCCGTCACATTGTTGCCGAGTCTGCTTTCTTGTGCAGCTGGTGCGGTTCTGGAGAACAAGTGCTCGCTCAGCCTGGTGAGCAGGGGGTCAGGGTGGGCTTGACAGAGCTGACCCCTGGCTCCCCTCCCTCCCCCTAAAGGGGCAGAGCCCTCGGCCAGGCCAGTGTATGCCATCCCGGTCCTCCCGCCCAGGTGGAAGACGGCCCTGGCAGGTGTGTAGCCAAGGGTTCAGTGAAACCCTCGTCCCAGCTCAGGTTTCAGGAACCGGATCCCAACGGGTCAGCCGTGTGTTCTCTTTCCTTCCCAAGCGGGAAAGAAGACCTCCCGCCTGCCTCCCCGTCCTCCTCCCTGGTCTGCCGGGGGCCGGGATTAGCACCTGCGCCCAGGCTGGAGCAGGGGCCGCTCAGTCGGGGGGGAGGAAGCCCTTCTGGGTCCTCCCTCGGGGAAAACTCGAGAACCTCCACGAGCCAGTAGCTGCGGGGCCCAAGCCTCTGAGCTCCCTGTGGTCCCTGCCCCGCAGTCTCAGCCCCCGGCCCAGCATCCGCGGTCTCCCCGCAGGGACGGGAAAGCGGAAGAGCCCAGCAGCACCAGCAGGTCCCATTGCCCTTTGCCGTGTGCACTGGGCAGCACAGCTCCTTGCTTAAGGAGATTAACCCCGATGGGTCCACAACCAGAATAGCCCCGGAGGCCGGGCGGAGGGGGCGGGAGAGGCGATGGGGAGGCACCAGCGGGCACCAGCGATGGCCCAGCCAGCTCAGAATCTCACCCTGGATCTGAAAGCTGCCTCTGTCCATCCGGAGTGTGAAAAAGCACACTTCTTAAACTAGGTGGTGGGATCCACGTGTGTGTTTGTCTTAACTGCTGTTCTTACTCATGTATTATATACTTTCTTCTGTATGTATAGAATATTCAATTTAATGAATTTTCAGCAAGTGAAACTCCCGCTCCCACCCTTGGGCTGCCCCTGGGCGCTTGCCTTCTCCTCAGCGAGGCAGCGGGGACACAGCTTGGCTGGATGGGCCGGGTGGAGGGGGAGGCAGGACCATGGAGAACGGAACACGCAAGAAGTGCAGCAGTGCTGGGGGATGCAGGTGGGCGGGGCTGGGATGAGCATCCCACTGTGGACCAAGGGGAGGTTGCTACCAGATCAGGTAGGCTGGGGCCTCGGGGTCCCCAGGCTGAGGCAGGAAGGGGCAAGGGTGGGGCCAGAGCCCACACCCCCCATCTGCTCCCATCAGCCTCTCCCTCCACCCAGGGGACTGGAGCATCTGTGTCAGACATCTTGGGGGGTGAGGGGGGGTAGTTGATATTCGATGCCTGCCAAGTTGGATAAACAAGAATAGCCTTTCCAGACCAGCCTGAGCTTGTTTACCAGACCTCTCCTGGCATAACGGGAGAAGGAAGACAGGTCTGCATTCGGGGTCTGTCCCCTCAGGGCTTGCTGGCCCAGGACACGGGGGTGGGGGGAGCCCCCGGTGTCTGGAGCCCGAGGTGTCCAGGTGTGACCCAGCTCCTGTCCCTTGCGAGCTAGAGAACTCGGCGAGTCCCCTCAGGAAGGAAGCACATTCACGGTGCTGAGGACCTTCTGGACCAAAGGCCTCATTAACGTGGCTTCCTGAGTCGACCACGTTACCTGTCAGGTGACCTTGGAGGGTTACTGTGAGGTTAAATTGGACCAGGTGCTGAAAGTGGCACAGAGACCTTCCCCTCCTCTCCCTGAATCCCGCAGACTTCATGCCTGGGTATTCGCCAAATCAACTTTTTCTTAATCCCTCATGAGGTTAAAAACTACTGCCGGTGGGAGTGAGGAGTTGATGGATGCGGGGAGAGTGGCCCTGAGTTCAGTAAAGAGGGAGGCAGGGAGTTTAATTACTTCCTGCCCCACCCCCATCCCGTGGCCTGGTTTCTTCGAGCCTCTGCCTAATTATTTTACCCCCAGGCTCAAGGGCTGATGTGCAGGGCTGGACGATGGTGGGGGAAGGGAGATGGGGGAGGTTTCGGGCCTGTGAACCCTCCTCGTCTCTGGGGTCGAAGGCAGAGAGGACCAGCTGGTCGTCCGGATGCTGGTTACAAACAGCTAGGAATAGAACGGCCTCCTGCCTCACACCCTCTCCCTCCCACCCGCCTCCTGCCTCCCCCAGGAGGGTCCACAGCCCCTTCAGGCTGTCCCATCAGTGCCAGCAGGACCCCGTCCTGACCTGAAAAGTGGAACATCCCGGGCGAAGAAGGTAGCGAGTCTGGAGGTCAGAACAGAGGCAGAGGCAGCTGGACCTGGATTCAGACCCCGTCCCTTTGCCTTTCTGAGCCCGAGATGCCTATCCACAAGATGGAAGTAAAGCCCACCATAGGGCAGTTGTGAGGTTTAGGCAAAATAGGGCACAGAAGGCATGTGGCAGGGAGATTCCCCTGACAGTCCAGTAGTTAAGACTCTGAGCTTCCACTGCTGGGGGCTCAGGTTCAATCCTTGGTGGGGGAACTAGGATCCTGCATGCCGTGCCGTGCAGCGCGGTCAAAAAAAAGAAGGCACTTGGCAGGCTGGGGGCTGGGGGCCTGGAGGTGGGGCCTTGAGCTTTGCCCCGCCTTCACTCTTTTTAGGCAGGGTTCATGGATCATGTTTGTGTTTCTAAGTAGGGAGGCGGATTCCACTAAATCATTGATTCTCCAGCTATTTCATGAGTTCCCAACAGGCACTTTCTAAACACTGGGAGACAGTAGTAAGATGGAGAGGCGCTTGGCCCTGAGCTCACGTTCTAGTGGGTGAGACAGATACTACTCATATAGACCATATACACACATCACATGTAACATCTGTTTGTTACAAAGAATACCCTAGCTTCAGGAAAGAGTATATAACCAACAGTCTTGGTGGGGGGAGATTCCTACCAGGGGTCAGGGAAAACACTGCACAGAGGTGACGTGGGAGCAGGCCTGGGATGGACTGAGGGATCAGCCACGGAACGGTCTAGAAGGAACAGCAAACACAAGGCCTGTGGTGCTAGCAGGTGTAGCCTGTCAGAGGGCGAGCCAGGCCCTGTAACTGGAGCAGTCGAGCCGGGGATGAGGCCAGGAGTAGGCTGGGTTCAGGTGAAGCAGGGTGGGTTCAGGTGATACGGGGCAGGGTTCAGGTGATGCGGGGTGGTTTTCAGGTGATGCAGGGCGAGTTCAGGTGATACGGGGCAGGGTTCAGGTGATGCGCGGCGGGGTTCAGGTGATACGGGGCGGGGTTCAGGTGATGCGGGGCGGGTTCAGGGGATACGGGGCGGGGTTCAGGTGATGCGGGGTGGTTTTCAGGTGATGCGGGGCGGGTTCAGGGGATATGGGGCGGGTTCAGGTGATGTGGGGCGGGTTCAGGTGATACGGGGCGGGGTTCAGGTGATGCGGGGCGGGTTCAGGTGATACGGGGCGGGGTTCAGGTGATATGGGGCGGGTTCAGGTGATACGCGGCAGGTTCAGGGGATACGTGACGGGGTTCAGGTGATGTGGGGCAGGTTTTGGTGATGCGGGGCGGGTTCAGGAGATGCGGGGCCTTACAGGGCAGCAGTGGGAGCTTGGAGTTTTATTCCAAGTGGGGTGGGATGGCATTGGAGGGTTCTGAGCAGGGGAGAGATGTGGTCTGATCTCCATTTTCAAAAGGAAATGTACACACTGCTATATTTAAAATAAAATGCCTTTCCATGAAAAATAAAATAAAATAAAAGGATCCATTGCTCTGCCAGCTGTGGGATGCACAGAGGGCAGGAGGGCAGGATTGGAGGAAGAGGGTTGGGCAAGAGCTCAAAGATGGTTCAGGGAGAAGTGGTCAGATTCAGGAAATACTTCACAGTAGCACAGCCAAGACTGGCTGACGTTTTGGGGGAAAGAGAGGAGTGAGGTGACCCGTCCTGCCTGAGCTACGGGTATATCTGGTGCCGCTTACTGACGTGAGGAGGGGATCTGAGCAGATGAAGAATGCTTGCGCAGCTTAGCAGCCCCCAAGGGCAGCGCTGGGTTGCAGGCTCGAGTCTGGAGCTCAGTGGGGAGACCCCGTTTGGGAGCCCGAAGTGTAGAGGTGACGCTGGAAACCCTGGGCCTGGAAGAGGCACTCGGGGAGCGAGTGTGGGTGAAGAGCCAGGGGCCGAGGACCGCGTCTCCGTCCCTCCCGCGTTTCAGGTGCTGGAGAAGGAGGAGGAGCCCTGAAGGAGGCTGGGGAGGAGGGCGGAGGCGCAGAGCCGTTTCTTAGAAGCAGGTGAAAGGGGCTCATGGCGGCGGGGCGTGGGGGGGGCCGCCACGTCTCTTCCTGCTGACAGATTCCACAAGGTAAGACTCGAGGAGGATGGTGGGGCCGGCAGACGCAGCACGTGGACACGGCTCTCTGTTTTTTCTGCATTTTGTTCTAATGGGAAGCAGCTGGAGGTAAACGCGGATGGGCTATGACAGCGTGTTCAGTGCTGCTGGGGAGGGTCAGTAGAGAGGGAGACCTTGATGGCGGGACGCACTACAGTGGGGGGCTCACCTCCCACACTGGAGGAGGCGCGGAGGGGGCCAGGATGCGTCAGGAAGGCGAGTCGGGGGAGGGGGAGGGGAGCTTGGCCTCTCACGTGCGGCCAGGTACCCGGGCTGCTCTGGGAAGACACGGCGCGGCCAAGCGGGGGTGGATTGAGGGGGAGAAGCTGGGAGGCTGGGGTCAGAGGTCAGAGGTTATGCCTCAGGTCCCAAGAGAAATGCTCAGTGCTTCCTGGTGAGGTAGGGACACACAAGACGCCCCAGACATGAAACCCGGCCTTGAACATCTGCAGCAACAGCTGCCAGAGCTGTTCCAAGACCCAGTAGACTGTCACTCCAGAGCATTGATCCTCTGTCCCCAAGGCCACCGTGCCCAGCGGGAGGTGGGGGGCTCTGGGACCCTCGGCATGGCTGGCGGTGGGTCGAGCCCTGGGCTGCAGGCCAAGCAGGGGCCCCGGACGCCCTCCCGGCCCAAGGGTTCACCAGCCGCACAGCCTCAGATGAGCTCCGAACGTTTGCCAGCTTTACTTTCTTTCATTTTATTCTTCAGTGTCTTACCTGTATCTCATTGACAAAAGTGGATGTTTTTTCTAGCACACGTCTTTATTGAAATATAAAATACATACAGAAAAGTGTACAAAACACAAATACAGACTTTCCCAAATTCCCACAAAGTGAACAAGAACTAGAGCGCTGACGGCACTGCCCATGCTTCCTCCCCGTCGCCACTCCCGTCCCCTCCCCACGGGGACCCCACCCTGACTTCTAACCCCAGGCTTAGTCTTGCCCGTTTAAAGTCATATATTTAGTCACACAGTGTGTGTCCTGTCACTCGTCTGTATGTTTGTGAGATTCATCCATGTTGTCTATAGCTCTGTTTGTTGTTGTTTTTTACTTTCACCACTATGTAGTAACCCCTTGTATAAATATGCCATAATTTATTTATCGTTTCACTGTTAATAGACATATGGGTTGTTTCCGGTTTGGGGGCTATTACAAACCATGCTGTTATGAACACCTTTGTACATTTCGGGGTGCACTTATGATTTCATTTCTGTTGGGGAGGTGCCTGGGAGTGGAATTGCTGCCACACAGAAAACACATAATGAAGTTTCCATTTCTTTGCCTGTGAATGGAGGTGATCCTATCTAACTTGGAGTCTCTATGAGGGTGGGGCACACAAGTTCGCAGAATGTCTAACATAACGATTTGCAAACAGTAGGCATTTAATTAACTGATAGCCACCGTTGTCATTTCTCCTGGGGCCCATCCTTGAGGGCAGCTGCCCGCTGTCACGTCCTGGGACACATCCTGCCCTCCCACGCGTGCACCAGTCACTCTGTTCAGACCTGGATGCCGCAGTGAGGCCCGGGTCAGGTCTCTCCATCCCCAGACTATAACTTTCCCAGAGACTGTGGCCCCTTCCATCCTTGGCCCCAACGTGGACAGACTTCTCATCCGTGTTCGGAGCCTTTCCGGCTTTGCTTATTTTCCCCTTTAGCTTCTATCTTACTCGGTCATTCTCAGCATTCCCCTCGGTTCTCATGCTTCGGCCCCCACCTTCATCACCGGGCCGCAGGAGACTAACCCTCTGGCATGTGTGCCCCGCCCCACAGCTGCTCCCCGGACCTGGAGAGAATGACGTCGCGGGTACGTCTTCGGTGCCCGCGGCCAGGCCCTCAGGCTGCCCGGAAAACCTCTGCACAGCCCTCTCTTCTTCCAGAAGGCAGCCTTCCTCTAGGAGCCCTCTTGTCCCAGCTCTCTTTTCACCCTCAGCAGATGACCTAGCGCCAGGTTTCACTGAGAAACTTGAAGCCTTCGGGTGAGAATACCTTCAAATTCCTCTTCTGCTACCTGAAAACTTGTAGGCGTCCATGTGTGTAATCTTCCCCCTTCCCTCCCACCTTAGCACGGAAAAGACGGCCCTCCTCTGGACCAGGCACTGTTCGGATTCTGTTCTCTCCTGTGTCCTCTGCAACCTTTGCTCCCTTAAACACCGGTTTTCTCTCAGTCTCTCTCTGTCTCTGTCTCTCTCTCTGTGTATCTCTCTGTCTGTCTCTGTCTCTGTGTCTCTGTCCCTGTCTCTCTGTGTGTCTCTCTCTCTCTGTCGCTGTGTCTGTCTCTGTCTCTGTCCCTCCTTCTGTGTCTCTCTGTCTCTGTGTCTCTGTCCCTCCCTCTGTGTCTCTCTGTCTCTCTGTGTCTCTCTGTGTCTGTCCGTCTCTGTCTCTGTCCCTCCCTCTGTGTCCTTCTGTCTCTGTGTCTGTCTCTGTCTCAGTCCCTCCCTCTGTGTCCCTCTGTCTCTGTGTCTGTCTTTCTGTGTCTGTGTCCCTTCCTCTGTGTCTCTCTGTCTCTCTCTGTGTCTGTCTGTCTCTGTCTCTGTCCCTCCCTCTGTGTCTCTGTCTCTCTGTCTCTGTCCCTCCCTCTGTGTCTCTGTGTCTCTGTCTCTGTCCCTCCCTCTGTGTCTCTGTGTCTCTGTCCCTCTCTCCTCAGCCTCCCTCCCTGCTCTCTCTGCGGCCCCATCTCTCCTCCTTCACGACAAAACTGCAGGAAGCAGCCCCGCAGTCACCATCTCACCGCAGCTCCCTGGCCCCTGCACAGACAGCCTTGGGGGGCTGGCATTTTAGTCCTCGTCCTGCGTGCCTCCTCTGCACCATCTGATGCCACCTCGGTCCCTTGGCACCCTGACCAGCCCGCTGGTTTCCTTTCCTCCCCAGCTGCTCCCTCCCCATCTTCCCCTGGTGTCCAGACACCGCTGTGGCCGGGGCTCTGGCCGCAGCCCCTGTGCCCGCCCACTCCCTCTGGCCTAGATCTCCATTCTGAGTCTAGAGCATTCACTTGCCTCTCGTGCTCCTCAAGTGTCTCAAGTTCAACTAGTCCAAAAATAAATTAACCACCGCCCCACCCCGGGCCCGCCTTTCCTCCTCCTTCTGTACTTTGGTGAGCAGGGGGCCGCCTAGCCCCTCTGCCCATGTCCCGGGTTCTCTTGCCGACAGAACCCTGGTGCGCTGTCCTCCCCTCCGGTCCACCTCCCCAGGCGCTCGGATCACTCATCATGACCTTGCCGCCCCGCCCCCCCCCCCCCCCCCCCCCGCCGCCCGGTGGAATCCATGCTCCCCGAGCTGCCAGCGTCTCATCATAGATCGCAGTCTTGACCCCGACACTGTCCTGCGTGAGAACCTCCTCGCTCGCACGGCTTCCACCCCCAACCCACACTCCTCGGCGGCCCAGGGCGCCCTGGGCGAGCCAGCACCTCCCTGACTCCCGGCTACCAATGCTCCTCCCCTTGACTTTCACCCTTCGCCACGTCTACACTTGACGGTGGCCCACAAAGGGGCTTCCTCTCCTTCCTCTGTGCCTGTGCTGACCTGCCAGCCCGGATAATCCTCCCCCTGGAGGCTCGGCTCCGGTGACAGCCGTGACTTTCCCGCACACGTGGAACGCGGTGTTCCCGCGTCGCCTGTGTCCGTGTTTCCCCACACGTCTAGAGTGCGAGGCCTGACCCTCACCCAGCCCCGCTCCCCAGCAGTGAGAGTGCAGGGCCCGGCTCAGAACACATCTGAACGTTGAATGAACAGAGGATGAATAGTTTGCAAATACCCTTCTCGTCCTACTTGACTGGACCTGCAGAAGTTATTTATTCATCTATGCTCTTTGGAGACTACTGGAAAATATGACTTTGTGTCCAGATCCTCAAATGGAGAGAGATTTGGCAGTGATTCCTTTTTTCCAGTTTCTGTAAACAACCACTGAAATCGGTCCACAAGTTTACACCCTACAGCCCCAGGGCTGGGAGAGGTCACTGCCGTATTTCCCCCTCAGTTTGTTCTGGACAGAATGAGACTCACAGACTCATTTTTAACTTGTTCCATTTTTCTTCCTTCTCTGGATCGTCTCTTTGCCGGCTCTCCAGGGACCTGAGATCACAGGCTGACATTTTTAGCCTGAGCCAGTCAAGTTCGCCTGTATCTCGGGGGCCACTGATACACCCTAACGAGCATATTAACGATTAGCTCCAGACCCAGCCAGCTGGGGCTGTCCGCGCCCACCATCTGGTTTCTCCCCTAAAATAGCTGGAGAAGTTTGCGGCTTTGCCTCTAGATCCGGAGAAAGCGCCGTGGCTCCCGCAGAGTACTGGCTCCAGGCAGGTCTCCCCTTGGAGCGGGAGCGAAGCCCCGGTCACGGTGCCGCAGGCCCACCTGCGGGGAGGCTGGGGGTCTGAACGTGGGGGTGTGATAACCGGGGAGGTCGCGGATGTACCACTTCTGACCCAGGTAGATGCACCCCGGCCCTCCTGAAGGCAGGATTGTGAGGCCGGGGCAGAGCCGGGAGCAGGTCCTTGTAGATAAACGGTCAGCTTTTCTCACCAGGGCTCTGCAGAGAACCAAGCCCTGCAGAAAACTGAGTGACTGTTTCCTCAGTTCTCCCAAAGATGCTAAGTAGCTGGTCCCATTCTAAGTACAGAGGAAAGAAATCCAGTACATACAGTGGGCGCCTTAGGGCATCCTCCTGGAGTCCCCTTTGACAAGGGCTGACTTCAGGCCATTTTCCTCGTACGGAGTGTCCCCAGGATGGGTCGCCTCCCCTACCCCAACGGCAGAGTCTTCCGCATGCCTATCCCTGTGTATTATTTAGAAATAATGTATTTCTAAATCACCAGGAAAGTGTCTACTGATGACCCAGAGTGCTGAAGACGCCAGTGTCCCAGTGGTCAGGGTTCTTTCAGGTCGGGGGGCAGAGAGACTTTCTGTTTTACTCCGCGTCCCTGTAATCCTTGCCTTAAAGGCAGGAGGAGACAGTGGTACACAGAGCACGGAGGTGCTGTTTCTTCAAACAATGATTTATAATTGTAATGTCATAAGGCTCATTATAGACAATATCAAAACATAGGGGAAAAAGAGAAAATAACCAATCATTCTTTGTCTTATTAGCTAAAGGTGTCAGCCATGGTCACATTTCCTGAGTGCAGAAGTGTGTACACACTTTTCCTTTTGTAGCTGAGATAACTTTATGCACAAACACACATATTCACCTACATTCTGTCTCCTGCTTGTTATTATTATTTGCTTATCATATTATAGTAGTCATTTTCCCATGTCACTAAAAATTCTTCCTGAACATCGTTGTCAGGGGGTATTATGGTCCATCGTATGGCTGGGTTAAGCCATTTGCCTATATTTGGACACTTTCATGGTTTCCAATAAATATACTTTCCAAGTCCCCAAGTGGATCCCCAGACGCAGGCTCCTTCCCCTGGCCTTTGGCGCCTGTCCCCAGAGAGACTGAGCCAAACCCCATGATAAACAGAGCCACTGACACACTTCCCGGCTGTGGCCAGATGGGCGAGACCAACTAGGCAAGGGGAGAAAAGACTCCCTGATGGTCACTCCCAGGGCAGGGACGCGCGAGGCTGCCCGTGCTCCTTCTCGAGGCTCAAGTTCCTGATGTTGGCACATCTGCCGGGCAGGGCAGCCCTCCACCCGCCCAGGACCAGTCACCTGCGTGCACCGTGGCAGAACTGGTGTGCCCGGCTTCCCTCGGTCTTGGGAGGAAAGAGTTGTTCCTACTGACAAAGAGAATCAGGCCTCCAGCCTGGGAAATTTCAGGAGTGGGCAGGATGTCAAGGAGGGGAGGGCACTGGTCCGTCCTCCTGCTTCCGAGGCCCCGCCCCAAAGGCGCCCCAAGGTACCAAGTCCCCGCGGCGCCGGTTCCCTCCCCCAGAAAAGCAGAGGAAGGGTGTCTCAGCTCAGCTGACCCAGGTGAGCGCTCAGCTGCCGTCCTGGGACCTCCGCCCGCGAGCCCCAGCTGTCCAGGCTCCAAAGGGGAACCTCACGCTTGCCGGCCTGTCCGGGCTTGTGGGTTCCCGCAGACGCCGTCTGATTTCCCCTCCCGTCAGCCTTGCAGTGTAGATGGGATAGACAGGCTTTAACCTGCTTGACAGACAAAGGAGCTGGGGCTGAGGAGGTCACCCAGCTGGTGACCAGGGACGCTCTCGAGCGCCTCCTTCTGACTTCAAGTTCACAGAAAAAGAGCCTGTCTCTCAGCCTCCTTTCTGAGCGCCCCCTCGAGTGGCGGATGCCTGCCGTGCCCCCACCTGGGGCAGGTGCTACACCTGGAACCCCTCTGCGCTCTGGGGCGGGAGCTGGCCCGGCCACCCTGCCCTCGGTGGTCCCAGGATGGCTTCTCCCCGATGCAGACCCAGGGCTCGCTCACCCAGCCTGCGGCCCCAGAACCGCCACCCCGCACCCCCTCCACCCCGGGTCCTGCAGCCGCTGCGGAGGAGGCCGTGGTCTCGCCACTCGCCCCTCCCGGGACGCTGGGTCACTAAGGGTCTTTGTGGATGACAGGAGCCCTTATTATTTAGGGCTTTTATTGCTCGTCACAAATGGGAATAAACAGAGGGAAGCAAACGGCCCACACGGGAAGTGCAATCGCTCTGGATCCGGCACGGGGACCCCGCCACATGGGGCTGACGAGCTGGAGGTGTGGCCCCTGGGAGCCAAGTGTGAGTCACATAGACGCCCCAGACCTATCGGGAAGAATAAAGTAGCTCACTAGTAATTTTACATTGATCACATGTGGAAATAATTTTCAGATGGGCTCAAAACACGTATTTTTAATTCAAAAAAACACAGGATTTATTAGGAAATCATATCATCAACCCTTCCTGCGTGTGTCCCGAATGCATATCTTCACAGAGGGAAGTCTGACGTGGCGTTGGGTGTGTGCGCGCATGTGTGTGTGCGCATGTGTGCGTGCACATGTGAGCATATTCTTGGGATGCTGGGAAATGGAAGGATGTGATGGGTTCAAGGTCAAGTTCAGTCAGTGCTTATAAATTCAATCTGCAGGGTTAGTGACTCAGCCCCTGCTAATTCAAGGGCACTGAAACGTCAACAAACACATTATTAAAATTCATTTCACTTGTTTCTTTTTCCTTCGTATTAATGTGGCTACTAGACCATTTAAAATTGCTGATATAACTCCCATTATGTTTCCATCGGATGGGTCTGGTCTAATACGGTGTTCCGTCAATGGTCCCAGGCACATAGGTTCGTTTTACATTTTCAGTTCTTTATTTAATCTTTATCCTTCAGAAATTAAAGCAAGAGAAGATAAACACGGTACGTAAAAGAAGATTTTGTTCAGTATAACCCTCCTATCATTGTTGGTGTCATAAAGAGCAAGGTCTCTTTTAATTATCTTTCAATTTTTCATTGAGATATAATTCACATACCATAAAATTCAACGTTTTAAAGTGTGCAGTTCAGTGGTTTCTTAGTAACTCACAAAGTTGTGCCACCAGTTCTACTATCTAATTGCAGGATATTTTCATCAGCCGCAAAATAAACCCCGCACCCACTAGCAACTCCTCCCCAGGCCCCCCCCCCGCCCCCCAGACGCTGGCCACCGTCATCTGCTTTCTGTCTCTATGGGCGTGCCTGCTGTGACATTTCATGTGAATGGAATCATACAGCACGTGGTCTGTGGGGTCTACTCCTTCTACTTATCGTGCTTTCAAGGTTCATCCACGTTGGAGCGTGGCACTTGATCAGTTTTGTGGCTGAATAATGTTAATTTGTATGGTTACACCACAGCAGCTGATGGATATTTGGGCTGTTTCCGCTTTTTGCCCGTTATGAATAATGCTGCGGTGAACGTGCGTGTATAAGCTTTTGTGTGGGTGTGGACACATGTTTTCATTTACCTTGGGTATATATATTACCTAGGGGCGGAACTGCTGGGTCATAGGGTAACTGTGTTTAACTGTTTCAGGAACCGCCGGACTTTTCCAAGGCGGCTGCACCATCTTACATTCCCGCCAGCAGTCTATGAAAGTTCCAGTTTCTCCACATCCTCACTAACACCTGCTAGTATCTTTTTTTTTTTTTAATCACAGCCACCTTAGTTGGTGTGAAGTGTATCTCACTGTGGTTTTGCTAACCTCAGAGGACACGGGTTTATTTCATTAAATAATGTGGCGATTTGCTGGCTCCTATTCCTCAAATCCCTTCCCTCTTCCTAATGCTCCTTCTCCAGAGCTGCCGTATTTATTCTTGTGGTTTCACTGTGGCTTGCACACCTGCCACTCCCAGATCTGCATCTCAAGCCCAGGTCTGTCTCCTGAGCCGTCAGTCTTACTAAAGCCAGCTCCTTGGGCATTTAACCGTCATCCCGGCCCAAACAGCCATCACCCGACTTGCCACCCGCCTTCCCTCCATCCTCCTCGTCATGGTTTTAAAGCATCACCATCTCTCCAGTCAACCGAGCTGGAAGTCCTGGGGCCATTCCCCACTTAACCAAATCTTATTAACTGTCCCCCAGAAATGAGCATAGAATTCACCTCAAGGCAGGCACTGTCAGCCTTGGTCTGGGATCCCATCACGTCCTGCCAGAGCCGTCTCTCTAGGTACAACCTGTCACTTCCCTGCGTAAAAGTGTGTGTTTCCGTTGCCCATCATGTGAGGCCCATGCGTGAATTCTGGCGTCTGGAGTGATCTGGCCCCAGGGCAACATTCTGGTCTCAGCCCCTCCACCCTGTGCCCAGCAAATCACGTGCTTTGCCCGTTTTGACCCTCGCGCTAAGAGAGTCCTTGCCTGTCTCCTGTCCCAGTTGAGCCCTCTGAAGGAGGCCCCTGGGATGATGCTTCAGTCCCATGTCCTCCTGGCCTGGCCTCCACTGCATAGACACAGGGTCCTGTACTGGTGGGGGGGCTTGGCCTCCCTGATGTAAGGGTTTGACATCCTCCTTTGCTGCCTCCCCCCACTAGATTTTTTTTCTTTTTAATATTTATTTATTTATTTGGTTGCACCGGGTCTTAGTTGCAGCAGGCGGGCTCCTTAGCTGTGGCTCGTGGGCTCCTTAGCTGCAGCTCGTGGGCTCCTTAGTTGTGGCTCGCCACCTCCTTAGTTGCAGCGCACGGGCACCTTAGTTGTGGCATGCGAACTCTTAGTTGCAGCATGTCGGATCTAGATCCCTGACCAGGGATCGAACCTGGGCCACCTGCACTGGGAGCGCGGAGTCTTATCCACTGCACCACCAGGGAAGTCCCCGCCGCCCCCCGCAGCTAGATCTCGACTTCTCTCCCTGCAGTGGAAGGACTAGACCCACCTCCCAGTTGTCCTGGGGCTTAAAGACTCAGCTCAATGCTCAGGCTGGTCCCCAGCTCTGACCCTCCCCACACCAGTGTGTCTCAAACGGAGAGACCCAGCCTTTTCACTCTACTACAAGGGGGTCCCAGCTCCCTTGCACCTCCTTGGCCTCGACTGCGGGAAGGGAGCTGCCTCTGGGAGTCGTGACGACCCCGCAGCACGAAAGAGGGAACTTTCCAGAACAACCTGCAGGTGCCCAAGGCCTGGTAAATGGAGGCTCGGGTGTGGCATTTTCCTGGGGTAAAATCTGCAGGAAGAGTCAGCAGCGGGGGAGGTGGCACTGAAGCCAGCAGTCCCTCATCCCCACGGTCCCGTCCCGTCCAGAGGCATCGGGAGACCCCTCACGGTGGCTCGGCGCCCAGGATGGCACAGGTGGCCCGGAACATGGGGGGTCCCCGAGGCCAGCAGGGCTGTCGTCCGTCTGCCCTGTCCTGTGGGCATGGGGGTCTGGGAGGCACACCCACCAGACCTGTGGATTATCTGAGGCCCAGAGGGAGCGTGAACTCGGAAACAGCGGAACCAGGATCCACAAAGTTCTGGTCAGACTGGGATGACGGGCTCAGTATAACAGGTGGAAAGAGCACTCAGAGGAGGGGACCTTGTTCCGTGGGACCCTGGGGGCGGAACCAGAGGGCCTTCTGCCATAGAGTCAGCTTAAAAAAAAAAAAAAAGGCTTGGCTTCCTCAGGAAGAACTGAGCTCTCTGTCCCTGGAACCTACGTGGTAGGGACATTATAGGTAGGGTTGAAATATTTCATTCCATCCCAGCAAACACTTGTTACATGCAAAGCACTCGGCCAGGCCAGATGCTGGGGACAGAAATAAAGGGCCGGTCCTGCCCTCAAGCCGCTCACCGTCTAGTCCCAGGACAGCGCAGAGAGGGCTACAGGGCCAGCCACCAGGAGGCGCTCCCGGCCCAGGGCCTGGGCTGCGTGTTGATGGACCACTCAGAGGAATTAACTATTATTAACCTTGTAGGTAAGAGAACAGTATCGTAGCTCTCTTTCTCAAAAGTTGCCATCTTTTAGAGATACACACTGACTTGTTTGTGCATGAAACAATATACCTGGGATTTGCCCTGAAATAATCTGAGGGTGAGAGAAACACAGGTGGGCAGACAGTGATGGCTGAGCCGCCAGGAGGTCATTATGCTCTAGTTTTGTGAACCGTTGAAGTTTCCCCAAATAAAAAGTTAAAAAGAAGGAGGAGAGGACTTCCCTGGCGGTCCAGTGGTTAAGAATCCGCCTTCCAATGCAGGGGACGCGGGTTCCATCCCAGGTCAGGGAACTAAGATCCCACGTGCCTCAGGGCAACTAAGCCCGCGTGCCGCAACTACTGAGCCCACACACCACAACAAAAGAGGCCGTGTGCCGCAACAAAGATCCCGAGTGTCGCAACTGAGACCTGATGCAGCCAAATAAATAAAAATAAATATTAAAAAAACATTTTTTTAATTAAAAAAAAAAAGAAGAATGAGGCAGAGGAGGAGAAGGAGAAGGGGGAGGGGGGAGGAGGAGGAGGGGGAGGAGGGGGAAGGAGGAGGGCAGTCAGGCAGGCAGAGTGGGGACAGGACACTGGGCGGCATGAACAGCACCTCGAAGGCAGCCAGGCCTTGTGTCCTGCACGGTGACCGGAGTGCGGGCAGGAGGGTGCGGGGCACAGACGCGGGCAGCGGCCACGTCCCGAGGGCCTGTGGGCCAGCTCAGGGGTCTGGGTCTCACCCCAAAAGCCCGGACCCACTGACCAGGTGACACTTCCGAGAGATGGCCCCGGCTGCAGGTGCAGCGAGGCGGGCAGGGGACCAGCTGTGACCCCAGCACAGCAGTGCAGAGGGCGCCGAGGTGTCAGGAAGGCAGGTGAAGGGAGCAGGGAGGTAGGGCTGCCGTCCCAGGGTCCACTCCGAGGACGCGGTGCCCGCCGCTCCATCCTCCCTCCTCTTTCCCTATTCGGCCCGGCGCTGGCTCCAGAATCTTCAGGACCTGGTGCAGAACTGAAGTGTGAGGCCCCTTGCCCAGGAATTAAGCCTTCAAGGTGGTGACTTGAAGCCTGAAGCCGGGCTCGGGGCCTGGGGCAGAGCAGAGTCCAGGTCTCTGTCCAAAAGAGGCGGGAGGGGCTGTGGGAGAGCCAGGCCCCCCTCACAACCGGGCAAGAGGACGGCGTGTCCCTCCTGCCACCCCTGGGACCTCAGTGGGACCCAGGGACATTACAATTACCTTTCAAAATACTATGTAAAATTGAGTTGCCACAGAAAGTTGGAATATGATCCCTAGATAACTGGGACGAAGCAATGTCAAAATTGAAGGAAACGATCTCTTACGACTATAAGTACTAAAATTGAGACAAGCTCCTTAAAAATTATTAAACTGCTCGTCTCACTCCCTGGGTTCCGCTGAGGTCCCAGGGGTGGCAGGAGGGACAAGAGGGAAACGCTCACATCTAAGCGGCCCTTTACAGCCTTCTCCAGACTCACTGGCTTGCGTCTGCCTGGGACGAATTGCAGGCACTCGGGGCAGCCGAGCCCGGCAGACAGCAGAGGGCCAAAGCGACTTGTTTGTTTCTACCGTGTGCTTTCCCAGTTTCTCCAAAAATGGGGTTTGCTACAAGCTTCCCACCCTGAGTCACCAGACCCAGCGGCCAGAGACAAGTCCCTTAGGTCCACAGAGACACTGCCGCTGAGCCTTCGGGGCAGAGAAGATCCACCACGAGACCCTTCTTCCGCCCTGGAGGTGGTTCCTTCACAGCCTCACACGGCCCGCGGGGGTCTGGCCAGGGCAGGCCCAGTGCAGCCGCGACCCACCCCTGACCTGGCGCTCCCTTCCCTGCAGGGAAATGCCGGTGACTGAGGACAGGCCCCTCCCTTCTTTGCGGGGCTCTTAGAGCTCATAGGAGGAGACAAGGGCCCCAGAGTCGCCCCCGTCCCCGCCGGCAGGTGTCCTTCCCCTGGTCGGCACTTCACATCTCTTTCACACGAAGTCCTTGCCCTTGAGGACCCCAAGCAGCCAAGGGGCAGAGTTTGGTGAGGAGTTCGGTGCAGGGGCTGAACCACCGAGTCTCCACATCACCCGCTTTCCAGAAGACGCTGGCCCTCCCTCCCTCCACGTACAGGGCAAAGCGGACACAGAGGCAGCCTGGCCTCACGCTGGACGCCAGCAGAAAGTGCCCTGTGTCCCGGGTTCACAAACCACCCCCCACCCCGGGAGGTAAAGATGAACTGTTTACACTGGGGTGGGAGGCGGCGCCTGAGCCCCCCAGCCCTCTGCGCAACCCTAATATTTATCACTGCGCTGACCTCATAGTCGCTGGAGCTGGACCGGGCAAGGGTCAGGCTCCGTGGTGGGTCCTGGCACAGCGCCGCTGGGCTGCGTGGTGGGGAATCACCGCCCATCTCTGTCCCTATCCGTCCCTCCTACCTGCCACTGACCTGAGGGGTCTTGGTTTTTTGTTTTGTTTTTCTTTTCCCTTTGTCTTGCTATGAAACTGAAATATTTAAGGACAATTTTCTTTCCTTTTCTTTTTCTGAAACAACTTTTGTTTCTTCTTATCATAAAAGTAATCCAGACATTAGATAACTCAGACATTACTTTGGGGGAAAAGTTAGATTGCTACCTCCTAACTTACTCCAAAATAAATCTCAGCTGATTTAAAGATCTCAGCTAAGATCCCTCAAGGTTAAAATTTAGGGTAAGAATTTACCAGGAAAAAGGAGGAAGAGCTTTCCAAGTAGTGAGAACATCGTCGCAAAAGCCCACAGTCTGGGTCCCTCGAAGGCGAAGGCAAAGGCGGGGCTGGCGGGAAGGAATGCAAGTTGGGGTGAGGTCTTGGTAGTCAAGGCTTACCCTGGGGGACCGGGGAGCCACCAGAAGGTTTCAGGGAAGGGAGTGAGTTGGTGGATCTGTACTCCAGAAAGGTCCTGATGCTGCAGCGGGAAGAGTGTCCTGGCAGAGAGCAGGCCAGTGAGAAGGTCTGCAGTGACCCAGGTGAGAGGTGATGGGGCCTGGACCAGAGGAGCATTGGTGAGGGTGGAGAAGGTAGTGCAGAGGATACGGCCTCATCTGCCTGTGGGAGGCGGGGTGTGTGTGTATAAAACTGTCTTTTGTAAAATAGGTCGATTTCACAGCCGCCCCCCGAATCCCTTGGGATGGGGAGCAGGGATGAGTGAGGCAGAAGGGTCCCTGCCGCTCCCCACATGCTATTCCACCCCTTCTCATCAGGATGGATTTGGGGACCCACCCACCAAGATGGAGCAGGTGTGGTGGCGGGGAGAGAAGAGGAGTTTTTGGGGTGCGTTGGGGCTCGTAAGCTGAGATGTTCATTAGACAGTTGGATACTAGGGTCCGAACCTCCGTAGGGGGTTCTGGCCCGGAAGTACAGCTTCAAGAGACACCAGGACCTAGAACCCAACTGATGCCATCAGAGTGGACGAGGTGACCCAGGGAGAGTCTAAAAGAGCAAATGAAGGAGGCTTCAAGGAAAACCTTGAAAACACCCACGTTTTAGGGGCAGGCAGAGGAGGACGGCCTGGGGACTGAGAAGGAGCTGCCAGAGGGCCAGGAGGTGGCTCGAGGGGGGAGGGGAGGGCTGGTCCACAGTGTCACATGTTTTCCAAGCAACTAAGCAAGATAAGGAATAAAAGACCTAAATCCAATTTAGCAACAAGGTCAGCGATGATCTGGGTGAGACATTTCCGTGGAATGTTGGGGGTTGAGGCGAAACTGTGTCGGATCCAGAGATGAACAGGGATTTAAAAAGAACTCTTTGGGGGAGGCTGGGGTAAAAGGATAGAGACAGAGGGCACCTGGGCGGGGCGGTGGGCTTGAGGCAGGATTTGGTTGTCCTGGGGGAGGTGTGAGCACTTTTACAAGGTGATGGGAGGAAGCCAGGGAAGGGGAAGAGGTTAGGGCTCTGGGAGGCAGGTGGCGGGGGGGGGGGGGGGGGGCGGAGGCGGGGGTGTAAGGAGCGGGGCTGGGAGCCAGAGCCCCAGGCAGGGGAGCCCCGGACAGGAGGAGGGAGGGGAGCTGCAGCCGGAGTGGGAGGATTCCTGCAGTTGGTTTCTGTTTATTCCGGGGATGTGAGTGGAGGAGGTGGTCTGCTGAGACTGCGGGTGGGGCGGGTCAGGGGAAAGGTTCACACAGATGCGTGGAGAGCAGGAGGCGCTGTAGACGGAGGACATGGGCTCAGTGAGGACGCCTGACTTTACCGGAAGCTCCTGTGCGCTGGGCACTGTTAGAGCTTCATGCAACTTCGTTGAAGCCACTGGACAGCCCGGGAAGGACTGTGGTCCCCAAGTTCACGTGAGAGCAAAGGCTGGACCCGGGCATTCTGACGTCAGAGCTGGGGCTCAGGAGGGGGTGTGTCCAGCAGCCTTGATGGGGAGCAGCACAGACGTGCAGTGGGAGAGAGTCAGGCCAGGGCTTGCACAGTGGCTGTGACCACGGTTGAGGGTTTTGTAAGGATGTGATTGACACACTCGGTACAAGGAAGGTTGGGTGGTGAAGCAGTCAAGGCACCTGGTGTAGAGAAGCCAGAACCTGGGTTTCGCTCCAGGGATGCTGTTTCTGGGTGCAGACACAAAAGGATTGAAAGCAAGGGGACTTCCCTGCTGGTCCAGTGGTTAAGACTCTGCCTTCCAATGCAGGGGACGCAGGTTCAATCCCTGGTGGGGAACTAAGAGCCCACATGCCACGGGGCAACTAAGCCCACGCCCTGCAACTAATGAGCCCGCGCTCTAGAACCCGTGCGTCACAATTAGAGAGAAGTCTGTGCGCCACAACAAAGAGCCCACGCGCCGCAACAAAACATGCCGCGTGCCGCAACTAAGACCCGGCACAGCCAAATAAATAAATAATTAATAAATTAATTTAAAAGAAAAAGAAAAAAAATGCACAACCTAAAAGTTGAGGACTATTTTTTAAAATAAATAAATAATAAAGTATGTGAAAAGGATTTAAAAAAAAAAGGATTGAAAGCGGGGACTCAAGACACACACCTGCCCAGCCATGCTCAGCAGCTGATTCACGCAGCCAAAAGGCAGAAGCAACCCAAGGGTCCATCCGAGGATGAGTGCATAGACAAGACGTGGTCTGCGCATATAATGGGATGTTAGCCTTAAAAAGGAAGAAATTCTGAATTCGAGCTTTTCGAGGGTCCCTGTCCGGCAGGTGACCCCTCCATTTAGCAGGACCTCGTCTCACTCTCGCCCACGCACCTTCCTCAGCAACAAGAGGGTCCGCGGTGACCGGGGTGAGAACTGAGTAGTCAGTGGGGGGCTCCAGCCTTGTCCTGAAGGACCACGTTCCAAGTGGTGGCCCAGAGGGAAGCCGCTGGGGAAGTAGCCGGAAACTAGCCCATGGGCGCCAGTCCTGGGGGTCAGGTCTCGGCCTGAAGGTAACCGGTCTCGTTTGGAAAAGCAAACGCAGCCTCTCCCCAGCTGCTCCGTCCTTTGAGATAAAGCGGTAGAGGTGGAGAGTAAAGCCATAAAGGTGGAGTAAAGTGGCTGTCAGTGCCCCCCGCCCCGAGCCTCCCACCTTGGACCCCAGGGCCGGCTCCCTATTTACCGCCTTCCTTCAAGGGCCATCCTGGGGGGCAGGCTCGGTGCTGGCCGGCTTGTCTTCCTGCCTCTCGGCTCCCACCTCCCTCCCCAGCTCCGGACATCCTCAAGGCTGGGGGCCTTAGCCGACTCCCCGAGGGCCTCTGGGCCCCGTCTCGGGCTTGGCCTCCTCAGGAGAGGCTGTGGGGAGCGTAGAAGTGCTCCCCGCTGGCCCTGCTGAAAGGCAGAGCCTCGGCCGTCTTTCCAGGGGGCGCGGGGTCACCTGCATCCTCCCCCAGCAGCCCGGGCCTCACACTGCCCCGCCGGTCTGACCCGGCTCAGCGGTCAGCCTAAGCGGTTCTGGGCTGCAGGGCTGGGGCTGGGCGGGAAGGCAGGTCAGGGTCCTCAGGACTGACCTCCAAGCCTCCGTCTATTTCATTTCTGGCCCTCGTCAAGCAAACAGGCCCTCTGAATTTCGGTCTCAGTGCCAAGTAATGTGGGAAAACCAACACGGGGAAGTAGAGGCCTGGGGTTGCAGACGCTGACTCCTTCAGCATCTAAATAAGAAGTGCCCCCAGGTGCACACGTCCCCACGTGCCCTGAGCAGGTGGGAGCCTTCCTTTTTTTGACCTTCATTCCCACGAGGCTGTTTCCCCACCAGCCTGCCTTAGCAGAGGCCACGGGGCCCCTCCTGCCAGCCTGGACGTGAAATCCAGGAGAACCAGGGAATGCTGGCTGCCCGCCCCACCCCAGTCCCGGGCTCCTGGGGGGTTCCCGCCCTGCCCTCTCTGCACCCCAGGGGCCAAGCCCGGGGCCTGGCGCAGACCTGTCCCTCTGTGTGTGCCAACGACCGGGCACGCAAGGGACGAACGTCAGGTGTGCTCCACGTGCTTTGCCAGGAGCTCCTGGCGGGGGTGGCACCCACTCCTCGGATGGCAGGAAGGGCAGTGAAGAGCCCGGGAGATCCGGGCTTGACCTCCAGCTTCTCACTTCCCCCGACACGCCATCTGCAGAGCCAGGAAAACGTTAGCACTGGCCCCCGGCCCACGCGCTCCCCTTGCACACACTGTCCAACGGTGGTGGGTTTTCCGTGTTTATTTCCAAGATACTCTGACGACGTGATAAAGGCTTGTAGGGACAGCGAAAGGCAGCCCGTGAAACACCAGGGAAGGTCATCGTGGGTGAGGCCCTCACCCCCACGTCCCCAAGCTTCCTCCTGCCTGAGCCCAGAGCTCAGCTCGCTCTGCCTGCTTGGATGGATGGATGGATGGAAGGACGGTCAGGAGTAATTGGAAGGATGGCTCAAGCCAAGCCCTCAGCGCAGCGTTTCAGTGAAACCCAGGACGGTGGGCTGCAGAGGAAACGGTTCAGACCCCAGAGCTGGAAGCCCGGCCTCCTCGGGGGTAGCTGTGCGGCCTTGTGTTTCAGTTTCGTCCTGTGTGAAATGGGGACAATGACAGGCCCACAGAGCATCGTACTGGGGCTGAGGGTTCCCGGAGGGGCGGGGGGCGTGGTGCCCTCTCCAGACGCGGCCAAAGCTGGGAAATGACCGGTTTCCTCACTGGGCAGGACAGTGGGTGCCTCGCCGTCCCTGGTGTGCTGTCCCCAGGATGGGCGGGAGCCTGGGTGTCAGGGGTGGCTCCTCTTAGCCTCTTGACCTTGGTCCCTGGGCTCAGGGCACACCAGGCACACACGTCCCTGGGCGCCCTGAGCAGGCAGGAGGCTTTCTTTTGGGGGTCGAGGGGCACAGCCTCCAGCACAGCTTGTTGTGTTCGCGGGTGCGGACTGGCGCTAACCCTCTCCACCCATGGGGCTCCAGACTGGGAGCACGGAGGGCCCTGAGCCTGGGCCTGTCCTCGCCTGGCATGGCCGTCGTCCCGCCAGGCACTGACCACTTGCAGGCCTTGTGCTGGGAGCTGCAGAGCTGCAAGCAGAGTCTTGGGTGCACCTCAGAGAGTGCGAGAGGGCACGGTGCTGCCCTTACAGTGAGTGGTCCAGACCCCAGCCCAGCAACGGGAATTCCCCTCCCAGCCCCCGTTCTCAGGGGACTAACCAGACACCGGTTATGGGTAGGAGCTGAATGTCTGTATGAGCCCTGAACACCCCCGAAAGTATGTTTCCGGGAATGTTAACCAAGGGGTGTCAAAGCCCTATGCACCCTCCTTCCGTTCCCCCTCCCCCTCCCCCAGCTCCAAGCCACCCTCTGGGTCTGGGTTTCCTGCAAGCTGCCTGCAAAGCCAATGAACGCCCATGCAACTATAGGCAGAATTTTCCTGAACGATCCCAGCTTCCCAACAGCCCTGGAGGGAGCTGGTAGCTTCCTAGGGGAAGATGGGTTGTTACAGACCTGAAGCTCAGCCCAACGAGCTGGCCTAAGCCTCAGTAGAGGCTCCTGCCCGCGAAGCACCAAGGGAAATGGGCACCGCCGTCCCTCCCAGGACTGCCAGCCCCAGCAACACCGCTTCCCCCCCCGCCGGCCCCCGAAGGCAATGGACTCTGCTGAAACTTCTTGTTGGGAGAATCTAGACTCTCTTCTTGGTGGAAAACAGTGAGAGAGCTGGCCCTCCGTGCAGCGGGAGGCTGGAGGGAGTGAGCTCTCTGGGCCCCTGTGAACCCTGGCCCTGCCCCTGTCCTGCCCTCACGCCCGCCAGCCCTGTAAGGGAGCTGCCCTCCCAGGGGAACTTCGGGTGCCCCCGGCCCATGGCCAGCTCCTCCCTGCCCTCCCTTGTGGACAGACGGCCCTGACAGCTGCAGTGCCTGACATCAGAGGTCACCAGGTGCCTGGAGAGAGTGGGGGCCAGGGCCCCAGCCCTCGGCCAGCCGGCTTCAGGGGAGAAGCAGGGGGGTGCGAGCTGGGCTGTGAGACACGGAGGGGCTGGTGGGGAGTGCAGGTGCAGGACAGGAAGGAGAGGTGTTTGGGGGGCGCTCTGAGCACGGGAGCAGGACATGCCCCCTGATGCTTTCCCGGGAAATGGAACCTTGACCAGGGAAGACCAAGAAGCAGCCCCAGCCAAGGCCAAGGGGAAATGCTGTCTTCTAAGGGGCTCCGCTCCACAGCCTTGAGGCTGTCAGCGCCCCCCAGAACTTCAGGGAAGTCTGGGGAGAGAGTTCTGGCAGCTGCGTCCCTGCCCCCAGCCCGGATGCTTCAGACACACAGACCTTCAGGGGCCTCACCACGCAGCCCTGGGGACACAGAACCATCTGGGTGGGCATCACCCTGCTCTTGCTGTGGGGAAGGAGCAAATGCACCTAACCTCAAGGCCGTGGCCACCCCTGCCCCCTTGGCCCCGCCCCCTCCTAGGCTAGTGGGTCTGTTCTGCACTCCCTCCCCTTTTGAGGCGTTTCCCAGGCTCCACCTGCCCTCTGGGGGCCTGCGACCCCTTCTTGCAGATGCCTCGGGCCAGGATTACTCTTCCTCAGGTGATGGGTCACAGGAAGGACAGAGAGGACCTGGGTGGCAGTCAGCGTGAGCTCGCAGGGCACCGGTGGGCCGGGGGCTCAGTGCAGCACACCAGGCGGGGAGGGGGTCCTCATTTTTAGGGACTTCCTGACAGGCATGCACTTCCTTTCCTCTCCTTCTTTGGCAGTGGAAGTGGGAAGCGCTCTCCCCTGTCCAATCAGACAAGACTTCCCGGGGAAGTAGTGCAAGGCCCAAGGCGGGGAAAGACACGGCATCCTGCCATCCACACCCGCCAAAGACGCGTCCCCTGGACCCTGACCACCTGAAGGCACAGAGCAAAGTCATGAGGCCGAACGGCCTGGAGGAGTTGGGGGCCGGGAGCTGCCTCTTTCCCTGACCCTGACCCTGTCCCTGGACTCACGGCAGGTCCCTGCCACGTGTCACGGGTCCTTAGAGATTTTCCGAGGCCATCCTTTCCACTCCCCTGCGTCCACGAGGAAGTTCCAAACCACCCCTGTGGCTTCCCCTGACCCGAAAGCTTTTTCCGAAGGAAGAAAATAACTCCGCTTAGTCTCATCCAGTGGCCTGCAGACCTTTGCTCCATGGAGGTGCCTAGTTCAACTCAACCTAAACCCGCTTCGTCGAGGGGCCTAGAGACAGGAACACAGAGTCACCCCCAGAGGTGACCAGGATGCAGCCCCAGTTCCAGCAGCAGAAGTCGGCCTGGCGTCCGCCTCAGACAAGCAAGGAGGCAGCGTGCTCTGTGCCGAGGAGCTTGGCTCCACGGAAGCCCGGCCCCGGGACGAAGCTGGGCTGCTTCTCCTTTTAAGGCAACATCTGAGCTCTCGGCCCCAGCCCCACTCATTCCTGGCTATTTGGAGGCAACGATGATTACTCAGCGCCACCCCGCACCCCCCCACCCCCGGCCTGTTTTTCATTAGGTTCTTTTTAAAGGGCTGGCGCCCCCCCTGTAGAGCAGACACGTGGCAGAACCCAGCCCACTAGGAGCCGGTGCGGGGAGCGCATGAGGTCGGGGGAGAATCCCGGTGAAGACAACGCAGGGCCAGAGAGAGGGCTAGGATGTTGGAAAACAGTCCTGAGAGGCTGGGTGCGGGCAGGAGAGAAGGCGGGCGTAGGTTCTGCGGGCAGCAGGGGGGGGTGCTTTTGCCCATCCCCACCCCGCCCCACGGGGGCGCTAGTGAGACAGGTCTGAAGTCGGGTTCTCGCGAATGCTGGGTGAAGCTGGCTAAGTTATCTTCCCTCTGGATCCCCAGTTTCCCTCCGAGCGAGGCCTGCGAGCGGCATGGGAACCCGGCAGAGGGCAGCAGGACCATGGGCCGTGGGCACGGCCGGGGGCCTGACCTCCGTCTGGGGGGTGGGCCATGGCCCCAGCTCACCCACAGCTCCTCGAGGGGACAGCATCTGTGATGGAAGCACTCTGAACCCGGGGGGACGGGGAGGGGGAGAGGGCCTCCCTGGCCAGACGGTGGGTGGGTTCTTACAAATGTCCTAAAAGGGCTGAGCCACCGGGCCCCTCACTGGCCTCGTATCTGCAAGTTCCTCTCTCCCTTTCGAATCAAGGCACGATCGCCACCCCTCCTGGCCCAGCCCTGGAAGGTGCTCTGAAGGGTCACCCATGTTCTGGGAGCCGGAGTCAGTTGGAGGGGTCTCTGTGCCCCACGAGTCCTGACCTGGGCCTGCGAGGCAGGAGGAGGGAAGTGGTGCCTTCCAAGGCCCTGGCTCAGCAGGCCCCGTGCCCCGTGGCTGCCTGATGGGATTCTGGCAGCGGAGCTAAATGAACCCTGGGGCTGGTCCCCAAGGGCATGTGTTTGTGGTCCAGGTGCACACTGTTTCCATAGGGCCAACCGGCACCCCACTCCCTCCGGGACACATGTGAGGAAGGGCCACGTAGGCCGAGTGGGCTTCTGTCCCCACAGCCACCTGGCTCCTGAGAGACAGAACACCTCCCAGCAGTCGGGCCATAGCCTCCTCCTGTTAAGAACCTTCAGAAGGCCATCGGGGCGTCCCTGGGGGCCCGGCTGCCCTGGGGTCTATCACAGCTGGACAGGGTTAAATCCAATATCTCGTCTTAGGCGATTCAGCTGCTCCCGCGGCTCTCAGAATAAGGTGCAGACGTCACGCCCCGGCCCCTAGCTCAACACAGCATCCTTGCCACGGTCCCCCGCCACCTCAGCATGGGTCCAGCTCTCCCGAGGTCAGCTGACCTGGCGGGTCCCGGGCTCCTCACAGAGAGGGCTGGGCCTTAGCACAGTGCTTGCTAAAAAATAAGGGAAATGATGTGGGCTTTTCAAAAAGCCACATATATTTGATGTAAAGGTATGTCCTTTATTCTGTTACGTCTACCTTCCTTCTTTATTGTTGGCTCCTTCTTATTTCGATGAGATGAGCATGGTAGACAGAATTTACAAATACTCCTAACTGATAAAATAAAACATAAGCAGTCCTTTGTTGGTCCCTCCAACCTTTTTTTCCTTTGAAAAGGTCTCGGCTGTAAAAACCCCAGGATCTGAGAATCACTGACCTACTCCTGGGAGCCAGGGCAAGGCCCTGAGGCTCCCGCCCGGAGCACAGGAAGCAAGGGGAGCCCAGGAGATCAAGACAACTAATGTTTTTTTGTTTTTTTGTTTTTAATTTTTTATTTATTTTTATTTATTTATTTATGGCTGTGCTGGGTCTTCGTTTCTGTGCGAGGCCTTTCTCTAGTTGCGGCAAGCGGGGGCCACTCTTCATCGCAGTGTGCGGGCCTCTCACTATCACGGTCTCTTTTGTTGCGGAGCACAGGCTCCAGACGCGCAGGCTCAGTAGTTGTGGCTCACGGGCCCAGTTGCTCTGCGGCATGTGGGATCTTCCCAGACCAGGGCTCGAACCCGTGTCCCCTGCATTGGCAGGCAGATTCTCAACCACCGCGCCACCAGAGAAGCCCCAAGACAACTAATGTTTTAATGAATACTGTAAAAAATCAAATTTAACACAAAGAAAGCAATATGGACAAAAATCTAAAATTTTAAACAAAGACACGACCAGTTCTAGGGATGTTCCAGCAAGGCTCAGCAGGGTCCACCTTCCCAGTCACCCACGACAGAGGAGAGCAGTCCAGGGTCTGAGATCCTCTGGGGAGGAAGGGCCACAGCCGCCCAGGAATTCCCTTTGGGGCCTCACCACCCTGACGTTCTGTGAGTCCAATGTCAGCTCGGTCTCTGCACGTGACCCCAAGCCCCCGCATGGCGTCCTCAACGGAGACTGTCTGGAGGCTCCAGGCGGTTACATAAGTGACCCCCACGCTGTCCCCAGGCTCATTCCTCTGCCTCCGTAGCCAGCTCTTCATGTTTATTTTTCTTTCCTGAATTCTTAGGAGGGCAAGCAAGTGGAGACCAAGACAGATGCCAAGAAGGGAGAGGAAAGGGGCAGAGATGCCAGCAAAAAGCCCCTGGGCCCCAGACGGGACTCAGACCTCGGGAAGGAGCCAAAGAGGGGCGGCTTGAAGAAAAGCTTCTCAAGAGACAAGGACGAAGCTGAAGGCAAAGGCGCAGAGAGGCCCAAGGAGGAGAAGCTCGTCAGGGGCCTCGAGAAGGGCCGGGTCAGGGCCGCGGTGGACAAGAAGGAGGCCGGGAAGGAGGGGCGGGCGCAGGAGGGGACAGCAGCCCTCAGGAAGGGCGAGGAGAGGCAGGGGAGTGTGAGCGGAGACAAGGGGAAGAAGGGAGAGGAGAAGAAGGAAGCAAGCCAGACAGAGGAGGCCGAGAAGGTGCAGGGGCAGAGGAAGGACACGGACGCCCGGACGGAGGGCCAGAAGGCAGAGAGAGGCAGCAGGGACAGGGGTGCCAGGCCGGAGGACGAGAAGGCCAGAAAGGAGGAGCCCCGCCGTGCAAAGGCCCCCCGCGAAGAGAGCAAGAGCCCGGCGGCGCCGGAGAGATCAGCCCCTGGAGCCCCCGCCGAGCCCGCCGACGGGCCGGCCCAGGCTGAGGAGGAGGCGGCCCCCAGCGTCTTTGACGAGCCCCTGGAGAGGGTGAAGAGCAACGACCCGGAGGTGACCGAGCTCAACGTGAACAACTCGGACTGCATCACCCCCGAGATCCTGGTGCGCTTCGCCGAGGCGCTGGAGTTCAACACGGCCGTCAAGGTCTTCGCCTTGGCCAACACGCGGGCGGACGACCACGTGGCGTTCGCCATCGCCATCATGCTCAAGGCCAACAAGACCATCACCAGCCTGAACCTGGACTCCAATCACATCACCGGCAAGGGCATCCTGGCCATCTTCCGGGCCCTCCTGCAGAACACCTCGCTGACCGAGCTCCGCTTCCACAACCAGCGCCACATCTGCGGCGGCAAGACCGAGATGGAGATGGCCAAGCTGCTCAAGGAGAACACCACGCTGCTCAAGCTGGGCTACCACTTCGAGCTGGCCGGGCCCCGCATGACCGTCACCAACCTGCTCAGCCGCAACATGGACCGCCAGCGGCAGAAGCGGCTGCAGGAGCAGCACCAGGCGCGCGAGGCCAGCGGGGGGGCGGCGCTGCTGGAGGTGCCCCGCGCCGGGGCCCCCGCCCGCGGCTCCCCCAGGCCCTCCTCGCAGCCGTCCCCCAGGGCCGCTCCCAAGAACTCCCCGGGGAAAGGGGGCGCCCCGGCCGCGCCCCCCCCACCGCCGCCGCCCCTGGCCCCCCCGCTCCTCGTGGAGAACCTGAAGAACTCGCTCTCGCCGGCCACCCAGCGCAAGATGGGCGACAAGGTCCTCCCCGCCCAGGAGAAGAACTCCCGGGACCAGCTGCTGGCCGCCATCCGCTCCAGCAACCTCAAGCAGCTCAAGAAGGTGAGCGGGTGCGCTCAGCCGCAGGGTGCGCGGGGCTGGGAGGGGGCTGGCTCATCTCATCGCCCTCCGCCCCAGGCTGGCCCCCTGCCTCTCCCGCGAGGGCGCCTGCCCTTCCTCTCGGGGGCTCCCTTTAGCCCCTCACCCTGCAGTGGAACCCCTTTCTCCCAGAAATGGAGAAGCAGCTTCAGACCCTTCCTCCCTCCCCCCATTCCCCAAACCCAGATGGTCTTTGTTTTCCTAATTCCCTCTCAGGACCAGCCAAGTCCTACAGGTCAGTTTATCCCAAAGGTCTTTGGGAAGCAGTCCGTCCCTGGACACCCTGCTTCTCAAGGCTCGGCCTCCCTGGGTGGTGGAGTCTCGGTCCTCTGCCCAGCTGACCCCACCCCTACACGGTCACTCCTGAGATACCGCAAAACCTCGACTGTAACTCCAGGGTCATTCGATGGCATCGGGTTTTCACAGAAAAGGGAAAGGGCTCCCTCTGTCCACACTTCATCTCTTCGTGAGCCCAGCAGGAAAGGAAGCGAGAGGGGTTCCAGAAGCCCCCGCTGGGTTCCCTCCTCTAAACCGTCTCTGCTCTGCCCGGACAGGTGGAGGTGCCCAAGCTGCTCCAGTAGGACCGGGCTGCAGGCGCCATCCGCCACGCCACGCCTGCCCAGGCCCCGCTTCCCAGGGCTGCACAGACCCCGCCCGCCACGCCGGCTGACCTGCTCCGGACGTCCCTGCCCTGCCGTGGGAGAGCTGGAGGCCTGGGCCAGCTCCAGGAAGGATGCCTTCTCTCCTTGCTTTCCTTTTCTTGTCTCTGAGGCTCTCCACAAATGTCTCATACCTGGAGCTGAGGTTTCTGGACAAGAAGAGTCCTTTCAGCACGTGACCGAGAAGACGGCACGCCTGGGGCCCATGCGGCTGGCAAGCTGCCAAAGTCCTAGGATCCAGAAACGATGTCTCCCAGGGACCACGTGACCCACCCGGCCCCACTGCCCCGCTAGGGCCAGGATTCAGGCCTCTGAGGAGCCCTTGGGGCAAGGCCGCTGCGCTGCTGGCTCTCTGCGTGGGGCAAGCCTGGAAGACTGGAGGGCCAAGGGCCCAGGGAAGAGGGAGGAGGGGCTGAGGACACCCCCAAGCCCCTCCCAGCTAATCAGAGGACATGGCAGGGGCGGCGAGCCTGGGGGGAGTGGGCTCCAGACATGAGGAGAGGACAGACAGCAGCTGGACCTGAAGGTTTGATGCCAAAGCAGACATTTCCTCACACCCACCTGCTGCTGTATAAATAGCTGCGTATCTGTTTTTCCATAAGATTTTGATAATATATACGAGCCTTTAGCTGTGCATGGCTGTGCTCCCCTCTGTGCTGTCCCGAGGCTCCCGATACTCACCTGGGCTCCCTGGAGGGCTCCGGAAACTCAGGTTCCCTGCCATGCCTCCCCAGGTTGTCACACACAAGCTCCCATCCGCAGAAAGCAGAGTGTGAGGGAAGGACTCGGACAGAGGGGAGGGCTCCCGCTGACCTGGCTGTCCAGGCCCTGGGGTCACTGGGCAGAGCCGCCCACCGTCGGGGTGGCAGGCAGAGTGGAGCGCAGGGCGCCGGGATGACTATATCAGGCGTGTTCTGGATGCTCCTCCGCGACTCTTCCTAACCGCGGGCTCCAGCCATCTCCTCCCAGCAGCCCCAGGCCACTGGGGAGCAGTGCCCACACGGCTGTGCCCCCTCTGCCCCACGCCCTCCATCCCCGATACAGCAAAGGCATCTCTCTGGTTTGATCGGCTAAAGGAGCTGCACCCCTGTCGCTGTGGAACTGCCACCTGGGTGTGGGTCAGATGTAGGCTTTGCTGCAGCTTCCCGTCTGCAGGGCGGAGGTGGGGCGTCCCTGCGCCGAAGCGGGACCCCTGAGCTAGGTCTGGCCAGAAACAGAGCGCAGGCTGGTCCCGGAAGCAGAGAGCTCAGATCCCAGGGCGCACCCTGCCCCCTCCCCCCACCCACGCGCCTGTCCCCCAGAAACCCAACCAGGGCCGGGCCGGAGGGGGACACACTGCCGCCCCCAAGCTAAGCGCAGCAAGTCTGCGGGCCGAGGCTGCAGCTCTGTGAGCCGGACAGACATCACCTCCGCGTCGCAGACAAAGCCTAGCCCAGAGAGTGTGACACGGGCCGCAACCACTCAGCTCATCAGGAGCCCGAGCTCCGCCCCGGAGCTGCTCCTGGTGACGCCCCCTCCCGGCACCAATGAGCGCAGGTGAAGGGGCTCAGGAGGCCTAAGCGACCCCGCCCGCCAGGGTCCAGATCCTAGAGCTCCAGCTGGACCTGTCGCTTTAGGGCGTGACACACTTAACTCAAGATTAGCCGACAAAAAACCACCTTCTGCTGTTCCTGGGCCTCCAGGGGCACCGCCCTCCCCCTCCCCCCTCTCCCCTCCCCCCTCTCCGCTCCGCGGTGACCTCCGCAGGCCGATGACGTCATCCCCTCCGAGCCTGGGGTGGTGGCGCAGCGCCACCTGGCGGACACCGCGGCCCCGGGCCTTCTGCCGCGCAGCGTTCCGAGCCCGGAGGGTGGACAGCTGGACCTGGCGCGGCCCAACTGCGGGGAGGCCTGGGGGCGGGGGCGGGGCGGCCGGGAGCGTCCTCGGGCGCGGGTGCTCTGGGATCAGCTGAATTGAGGGGAGGGGTTGCAAGGCGGGGCAAACGACCTGACAGCTGATGGATCCGGATTCAAACCCAGGTTTCCTGCCGACCTGGGCCAGGAGGCTCCCCCAGGGCCCTCCGGCCGCCGCACTCTCTCCCCCACACCGTCCAGGGGTCCATCTGAGACGCTGGCCCCAGGCCCCGCCCGCAGGAAAAGCGCCCCCTCCTCTGTCCCCTCCCCGTCCCCTCGCCGGGCCTGGGGGCGGTGTGTACAAGCTGGGGCCCAGGCCCTGGAGGCACTGGGCCTGCAGGGCCATTCGGCCCACTTCCTGTCGTAGGAGGCCCAGGCCAGGCGTCGGGACCAAGGCCACTCAGGTGGCTTCTGTAAGAAGCGTAAGGTCCGAACGCAGGTCACCCACCAAGTTCACCCAGCCTGGATAGGCGCGTGCCAGCTGCCTGCTGGGGAGGGCGGGGGAGGGGGACAGGCTGCTGGCCTGGGGAGGGTGCCCCTCGGCCGCCTTGCCCGTGCTCTACCCGCACTACCTGGCCACGCACCTTCTCCCCACCCCGCGGCCCCCTTCTGCAGGCCTCACCCCCTCCTCTATCCCACCCGCCCTCCAGCTTTCCCCTTGCCCCACCAGCGCTCCCCTTTCTTGCTGACCTCTGGCTCCTGGCCTGACTGTATTCCAAGTACCTGGGCCCTAGCCCTCTCCCAGGCTTCCTGCGCTGGGCTCAGCACGCCCACCACCACAGCATTCCCCGCTGCGCCTGTGGCGCAGGCCGGCGGGCTTCGTGTAAGACGCCACCCTTCCCCATCCCGGCTTCCCAGACCTCCCCTCAGGGTCCCCGCCGGTCCCTCCCAGCCCGGCAGGACCCCACTGTCACCCGATCCCTGAGGATCACGGCTCCTCCCACCCCACCCCACGTTGTAGGGTGTCTGCCGGTTTTCCGGGGTGCTGGTGCAGGAGCAGCTGTGCCCCGTCCCCTGGTGAGGAGCTGGGCCACAGAGGATGTGGCACTTTTGGAGACAGGGTGCTGTCTTGTTTTAAAAACTAGAGAACGTGAGGGGGCCCTCCTCTCTGCCTCCCACATGTGGAAGCTGCACTCTGTCACGGTCTCCCCTTTTCTGAGAATTCTCTTATTTTCAGTGCTCTGCAGAGCTAATTGACTGCAAGTGTTGGGGGCAGTGACGCGGGAGGCAGCTCTGACTGGGATAAACTTGACTCCCCTCCCAGACTACAAAGCAATTTTTAATTGGCCCCAGGCTGTTGACATAAGGATAATTAGTTCTGACTGGCACGGCCTTGCATTCATTTACACGTCATTTCTTAGGGAAACAGAAATCTTATCCTGCAAACCTCCTCCACCTCCCAGCTTCAGGAGAGAGGGGGACGGTCCAAACCTTGGAGTGACCTGGTGACCGCCTCTCCCAGCCTCTCCCAGCGTGTGATGGCAGAACCTGCGGCCGGAAGCCAGGACACTCGCGGCCCCTCCCACCTCCCTGCCCCATCCTCAAGGAAAAGGTGGACTTGGAGCTGTGGTCCCAGCTCTGGCCCCAGCAGCCCTAGCTTCCCCTCCATCTGGGTCAGGTCCAGGAACAGAGGTCCGACCCGTCCCCAAAGCAGCTGGCCCAGGAGCTCCCCGCCTGGGCTGTGTGACAAGAGCCTCCAGTGGGCCCCGGGCACGGTTAGCACTATGGCCATCCAGACGAGGCTGCTGGGGCCCAGAGGCCTGAGGAAACCAAAGGGCAAGCAGGTTGCAGTGGGGCTGGAGGACCGAGGATGGAGGGGAGGGGGGCCGAGCCGAGGGGCTTGGGAAGGGGGAGATGGCGGATTGGGTGGCTTTCCAAGCTGAGTTGGCACTTTTCCCACTTGAATTAAAAACTGGCCCACGTCCTCGGGAGGCGAGGTCAGGGGGGCGGGGGAGGGGACCTGCCTGGCCCAGTAGAGACACAGAATTGGGCCTGGGGGCCTCGTGCCTTGGGCTCCCCTGGTTCTCCAAGGCAGCTGACAGCACCTGCCCAGGCTGGCTCCTCTGATGGGGAAGGGCGGACCTGACCAAGCTTCCTGTACACGGTTCCCCCTCAGGACAGCCCTGAGGCAGCATCCGCATTCTACAGATGAGGAAGCTGAGACCTGGCAACCTTGGGAGACACAGACACACCCAGGTCCGAGTGTGAGGCCCAGTGTACCGAATGGGGGCAGGGGCCCTTGGGCGGCTGGCGGTGCCTCACTCGCCGGCCCCTCGTGGGGCATCTAACCAACGAGCACCCTCTTCCCAGCAGTGGCAGGATCCGCCTCCAGGCTCTGGGAACCAGCCCGAGGCGCCCTCAGCCCGGGGGCTTCCGCCTGTGCTCCAGCCCTGGCACCCGCCCTCCCCTGCTTCAGGGCTGTGGGGCTGCGGGCAGAGCCAGGAAGTTGTGCGTGGCCCAATGACACAACCCACATGACATGTCATTACAGCTTTAATCCAGCAGCCGGAGCACAGCCCACGGGGGCGCCAGGAGGAGGGCTTCTGCCCACGGCCGGCGGAGCCCCCTCAGCGCCGGCCCCCTCAGCCCACGGCGGGCAAACAGGAGCGGCCCAGCCTTCCCGGCTGGGGTCCTGGGAGGAGAAGGACTAAAAGAAAGCAGGGGCTGTGACCCAGGCTTTCCCGTCCTTCCCCCGCCCCGGATAAAAATAGTCCAGGCATCCCAGGCCCTCCCCACCCACCCCTCATTCACGGCCAAGTTCCAGCTCAGCTCCTGTTGCTCTCCCTGGGGCTCTGTTCCCAGAAGGTCTCAGGGCGCAGCTTGGTCTGGGGCCTGGCGAGTAGAGGACCCTGCCCACCCCCAGGGCCGGATGGAGGTTCAGGCGGGGGCATCCCTGAGGGACGGCCGAGACACAGCTGGTTTCTCAGGCTCCCGGGTAGGAGGGCTGGGGTGGCATATATGGGGGAGGAGCTGCAAGCCAAGGAGACAGGATGAGGGTCACAGTGGCACGGGAGGGCACAAAGGAACCCCTGACCGCAGGACCACGCAGGACCCCCGGGGCCAAGGCAGCCTGGAGGTCTGGGAGAAGGACTCCGGTTGTGAGGGGGTGGGGGGCGGGCAGGTGGGAGCAAAGGGCTCACTTACCTGCAGGGTTGTAGACAGGGGGCCCCGCCGGGTAGAGTGGATACTGGGGTGCAGGACCACTAGGTGGGTACATGAAGCCAGGCTGTGGGGCTGCAGGGCCAGCTTTGGGGTCCTGGGGATACGGGTACACCGGCTGCATTGGGATGCCTGTCATTGGGATCTCCTGGCCTAGTGGGGGGACAAGGACCAGCATTCAGGGCCCTGCCTCCATGGGAAGCCACCTCCTCCGGCCCGGGAGGCCCTGCCGCCTCTGCTCCCAGATCCTGCTCGGCCAAGTCCAGCAGGGAGCCTGCAGGTGGCCCCTGCTGGTCAGTCTGGGTTCAGCAGTCTGCTCCCTCAGGGGGTTTCAGAGACCTCCTGGGCCAGAGAGCATGGCCTGGGGAACGTCTTACCTGGGCAAGGAGATGGCCGCTGTGGGGCTGGAATCTTGCAACCTAGCAGAGCTGCCCCCAGCGGGGGTCCTCCCACACTGATGCCCTGCCCAGGAGTCACTGTTCCCACACCCACCAGTCTGGGCCTATGCGCAGTCACACGCCAACTCAGGCACGCGTCCTTCGAGCGGAGCGCACCCGATGACGCTCACGCTCCAGGCCCCACCCCAGTGCTTCCTAAGAGCCAAGAGCACGCACAAACCCAGGGCAGGCACACTGATGCCGGCAAGCGGTGCCAGGCGCACGCGTATAGTATACCAGTCCAGCGTTCACATGTGCCCCTGCACGCTCCTGCTTCTGGGGTTACATGCTGGCAAGTGTGTGTCTGGAAGCACACGCTGCTGCAGAACCCCACCCCCTTGACCTCTGGTGCCCACCGTGGGTCACAGCCTGGCCCAGCTCAGGCTCCCCTGCCCCGTCCCACACGGACGCACCTTCAAATGGGCTCTGCAGCTGCTGGCGCCGGCGGTACAGGTAGCAGCAGGAACAGAGGAAGCAGCAGATGGTGGTGGCGACCACGGCCACGAAGAGGATCACGGCAGAGGCGATGCCTGCTATGGTCTTGGGACTTAGACAAAGAACAGGTCCCCTCACCTTCCAAACTCAAGGGGGGAATCCTCACCACGCTGACAGTAACACTGGGCTCGGACCCCTGGCCAGCAGGGGGCCACCACAAACCGAGATGTGGGTCTCCTGGTGGGGCTGTGCCCGACCGGTGTGGGTAGGTAGATCTTAGGGGGCCACACTTCCCGGAAGGCCAGGCGGCCTGCTGGTCAGAGAGCGGCCGGCGGGGCTGTGGAGTGTGCGCCCCCGTCCATGACTTAACTGGTTAGATTCCAGCACGGGAGCCCTGAAAGCCCCCTGGGAAATGATCCAGAGCTGTTTTCTCAGATCCCACTTCAATCACAGCCTCCCTATACCTGTTCTCTATGTCAGCGTCCCCTCCAATAAGAAGTTTGAAAACCACTCATTGTGTCCCCCCCTTTTCATGGAGAGGAAACAGTGACCCACCCGGGACATGTCCTCCCCAAGATCACGCAGCTGGTGAGCAGCGGACCTGGGAATCAGACCCCCGTCTCCCACCTTCCGGCCAGAGCTCCACTGCGCCCAGAGCTCCACTGCGCCCGGTTGCGCAGGCCCGGAGCGAGGGGAGGACTCAGCCCAGCCAGCGGTGACCACATGACGGTAACTAGCCGGCCCCTCCTGGAACTCCCCAGCCCCGGCGCTACAGCCCCGCTTCGTGCCCAAGCCGGAGCCCTGGGTGTGGGCTAAGAATGTGGAGGCGGACGAGGAGGGGAGGGGCCGGAGCCCACCTGAAGGCCAGGCAGTGCTTCTGCTGCCTCTCGGTGATGAGCAAGGTCAGGTCCCGGCAGCAGTACCGCTGGTAGCAGGTCCCGCAGCAGAAGGTGAAGAACTCGCAGTTGAAGCCCGGATGCCAGGAGCCATTCCGGTCCAGGTACCACAGGCAGTCCTCGCCGGCCAGCGCTGTGGGCACGGACGGGGGTACCCAGTGGCCGCCCAGCCCCACTCCCACTCCCCGGAGCTCCACCCTGGTCCCTGCGCCCAGAGGCCTCTGCCCGGAGCGGCCCCTGGGGTCGGCCCCACGCCCAGCACCCGCCGCCCTCCCCTCCCGCGGACCCCGCAACGCCGGGTCGTAGCCTCCCCCAGGGTCTCCGGGGCGCGGGCTCTCCCAGGGTCTCCGGGACCGCGCGCCGAGACCTCCCCCGCGCCCCCGGCCCCCGGCCCTTACCCAGGGGCGCCCCCAGCACCAGGAGCGCGATCGCGGCGAGCGGCGCGGCCCCGCGGAGCCCGGCGGGCGGCATGGCGGGGCGCGGGGAGCGGCGCGGGGCGCGCAGGACGACGCCGGCCGCCCAGCTCCGCGGGGCCAGCGCGCCCGCCGGCTCCTCTCCGCCTACTCTGGGCGGGGCTCGGCCGGTCGGCGCTGACCCTGCCCCCGCGCCCCGCCCGTCCGGGCTCCGCCCAGGACACGCCCCGGACACGCCCCGAGCGAGCTCCTCCTTTCAAGTCCCCCCGGGACCAGTGACTGCTGGGCGCTGCGGCCGGCCGGGCCCGCCCCCTGCCTCGGCCCAATCGGCGTCCCGGCACCCAGAAGCCCTGATCCTGGTGCCACCTCCGAGTGCTCAGGCGCAGCGGCCAACCCTGACCTTCCCTGTGCGGGACCTCCTCTGCCCCAGTGTCCAGCCCGGGACATCCTGCGGCGGCGGGAGGAGAGCGAGGAGGCGGGGGTCACCCCGCCCCCACCCCAGAACACAGGCGCCCATTGAGAGGCAGCTCAGAGCAGCTTTGTCCCCGCCGGGCCCACAGGCCTGGACCCTGCCAGCTGTGCTGGCTCCCTGAGTGGCCCCTTCCCCCTCCGAGTGGACAGCCCTGGCATGCGCCAGCCTATGGCCTCGCCAGTCCGGATGGCAGGCAGCTGGGGCCACCTGGGGACCATCCAGTCCGACACCCTTGACAGTGAAAACCCCTTTCTTCACAAAGCAGCCCCGCAGGCGGAGATACTGCAGTAGCCAGAGAGCATAGGGAGGCCCTCCCCGCCACTCCCATAGGGGGTCATCAATCTCCTTACAAATTTGTACTGAGTGTTGGTAGCTGCGTCCCTGCTCCAGGGCCTCCCTGACCAGGAACGTGCAGGGGACCAAGCTGTGGAGAAAATCCAAAGCTTTTCTCAGCCCCTCTGCGTGCATCCTTCAGGGCACTCAGGCCCCTCATTTGGGGCTCCCCGGAATCCCACAAGCGAAACCAAGCTCACTGGTTGTATCAGTCCGTTTTACAGACAGAGATTTCTAGGACTCAAGGGTGTTAAAGGGTTTGTTCAAGGTAATAGAGCCAGTAAGTGGCAGAGGCATTCTAAATCCAGCTGGCTTTGCCTACTGAGTGGGAGAAGGTATTTGCAAATGATATATCTGATAAGGGTCAAAATCCAAAATATACAAAGAGCTCATACAGCTCAACATAAAAAAAAAAATAGATTAAAAAAATGGGCAGAGGACCTGAATAGACATTTTTCCAAAGAAGACATACAGATGGCCAATAGGTACATGAAAAGATGCTCAACATCATTAATCATCAGAGAAATACAATTCAAAACCACAGTGAGATATCACCTCATACCTGTCAGAATGACTGTCATCAAAAATACAACAAATAACAAATTTGTTGGTGAGGATGTGGAGAAAAGGGAACACTTGTACACTGTTGGTGGGAATGAAGATTGGTGCGGCCACTGTGGAAAACAGTATGGAGATTCCAAAAAATAAAAAATAGAACTACCATACAATTCAGCAATTCTATTCCTGGGTATTTACCTGAAGAAAATGAAAACACTAATTTGAAAAGATTTATGTACCCCTATGTTCACAGCAGCACTATTCACAACAGCCAAGATATGGAAGCAACCTAAGTGTCCATCAACAGATGAATGGATAAAGAAGATGTGGTGTATACCTACAATGGAATACTACTCAGCCATAAAAAAAGAATGAAATTTTGCCATTTACAACAACATAGCTGGACCTGGAGAGTATTATCCTAAGTTAAATAAGTCAGACAGAGAAAGACAAATACTGTATGATATCCCATATGGGGAATCTAAAAAAACAAAACAAATGAACAAACATAAAACAGAAACAGAGTTATAGATACAGAGAACAAACAGGTGGTTGCCAGAGGGGAGGGGGCTTGGGGAGAGGAAAGAAATAGGTGAGGGAGATTAGGAGGCACAAACTTCCAGTTTTAAAATAAATGAGTCACAGGGATGAGGAATATGGTGTGAGAAATATAGTCAATAGCTGTGTAATATCTTTGTATGGTAACAGATGTAACTAGAATTATCATGGTGATCATTTTGGAACGTATAGAAATATTGAATCAAGACTTCCCTGGTGGCGCAGTGGTTAAGAATCTGCCTGCCAATGCAGAGGACACGGGTTCGAGCCCTGGTCCGGGAAGATCCCACATGCCGCGGAGCAACTAAGCCCATGAGCCACAACTACTGAAGCCCGCGTGCCTAGAGCCCATGCTCTGCAACGAGAGGCCACCGCAATGAGAAGTCCGCACACGGCAACGAAGAGTAGCCCCCGCTTGCCACAACTAGAGAAAGCCTGCGCACAGCAACGAAGACCCAACGCAGCCAAAAATAATTAACTTAGAAAATAATAATAATAAAATAATGCTTAAAAAAAAAGAAATATTGAATCACTATGTTGTGAACAGGAACTAACATAGTGTTGTAGGTCAATTACAGACAAACAAACTCACAGAAAAAAGAGATCAGATTTGTGGTCACCAGAGGAGGGGGGATTTGGATGAAGGCAGTCAAAGGGTACAAACTCCCAGTTGTAAGATAATAAGCACTAGGGCTCTAATGTACAGCATGATCAATATAACGAACACGGCTGTAAGTTATATAAGAAAGTTGTCGAAAGGCTAAAGTCTGAGTTCTCATCACAAGGGTCCATCAATCCAGCAATCCAGGTGGCTCCCATGCCCAACAGCAGACAGCGAGTCTCTCCAGTGTCCCGGGCGTGGAAGACCCAACAGAATCTAAACAGGTTAGGGAAGGGCAGCCAAAGAAGGCGCTGCCCCATCCTGGGCCCCTGTGGGCGCTGGCACCCCACCAGGAGAGTGGAAGTGAGGAGAGGGTCGGCTCCTGCCCCAGGAAGCAGCTGGTAGTCTGATGGGGGCGGGGTAGGGGGCAGCGTACATCTGTCCTGACGCAGAAGCAGTCAAAAATGCCACAGAGACGGATGTATGGAGAGTTCCCAGGTCCCCACGCCTGACGGCGTGTCCATTCCCAGACCACAGGCTCTGTGTGTGGGGACCGTAGGGCCCTGTGCTCCCTGTGACCCCCCAGCCCTCACTGCGGGGGCTCCCCCGTGGCTGCTGAGCGACTCTCAGGTGAGGGGCTGTCCTTCCTGCCCCGGCTGCGCGCCGACGACGTGCTCTCAGAGCCCATCTGTTGGAGCTCCTCTTCATCATCCCTTCTTTCCGTGTCTTCAGTTCTTCCTTCCTTAGGAACAAAATCTTAAATCTCTCCTGTTAAAATGAAATAAAGCAAAGCAAAACGAAACCTCATGTTTCCCGAAACTCATCCCTTTCTAGCTATATTCCTGCTTTTCTCCTTTTTTCTCCAAGTAGTTTTCCTCAAAGTTTACACCCCTGGTTCCTGCTCATCAGGACACCCAGCTCTCAGCAACATCAATGATATTTTTTTTTCAATTTTTACTTTTTGGCTACGTTGGGTCTTCGTTGCTGCGCGCGGGCTTCTCACTGCGGTGGCTTCTCTTGTTGTGGAGCACGGGCTCTAGAGCGCAGGCTCAGTAGTTGTGGCGCACGGGCTTAGTTGCTCCACGGCATGTGGGATCTTCCCGGACCAGGGCTCAAACCCGTGTCCCCTGCATTGGCAGGCGGATTCTTAACCACTGTGCCACCAGGGAAGTCCAAAATCAGTGATTTCTTTTTTTTTTAATTTTTTATTTTATTTATTTATTTATTTATGGCTGTGTTGGGTCTTTGTTTCTGTGCGAGGGCTTTCTCTAGTTGCGGCAAGCGGGGGCCACTCTTCATCGCGGTGCGCGGGCCTCTCACCGTCGCGGCCTCTCTTGTTGCGGAGCACAGGCTCCAGACGCGCAGGCTCAGTAATTGTGGCTCACGGGCCTAGTTGCTCCGCGGCATGTGGGATCTTCCCAGATCAGGGCTCGAACCCGTGTCCCCTGCATTGGCAGGCAGACTCTCAACCACTGCGCCACCAGGGAAGCCCCGACATCAGTGACTTCTAATTGCAAAATCCTAGGAAAACTTCTCAGTGCAGGTGATGGGAGGTGACTGGACAAGGGCAGAGGGTGAGGAAGGGGCCGCGGGCAGGTCAGAGGCGAGAACAGGCAGCCATGGGGGGGCTGGCAGCAGGGGACGCTGGAGCCTGGAGGCGGGGAGCTAAGGCCGGCTCTGTGGCCGTGACAAATCTGGACCTGCGTGCTGATCCAGGCCTCTGGGCTGGGAGGGAGTGAGGAAGAGGCTTGGGTGGGAAAGCTGGGGGCCCTGGAAGGTGGTTGTACAGATAGATATTTAGGCCTGGAGGGGCTTCCCCAGACCTTCTGCAGGCAAGAGCACATGGGAGCCTGGGCCCCTCAACAAGCTGGCCTCCCGGCCCCCAGTGAGCGGGACAGACACTTTCCTGGACCAGAGGAGGCAGAGTGCGTTGAGTGTGATAATAATGGTAATACTAACAGCTAACTCTGCAAGTGAGTTTGAAACCGTGCACCTCAGATTGGGACTTGAACCCACGTGCCGGGACTCAAACCCGGCCAAAACCCAACCAACTGAGATCACACACCTGGTTTTAGAACTTAATGAAGCTCAGGTTCTTGATGTCTCGTTGCAGAAAGAATTCAGTGAGAGACGAAGTGATAGGTAAGAAGTGGATTTATTTAGAGAGAAGCGCACTCCACAGGCAGAGTGTGGGCCGTCTCGGAAGGTGAGAAAGGCCCCAGGGTATGGGGCTGTCAGTTTTTATAGGGGTGGTAATTTCATAGGCTAATGAGTGGGAGGAGCATTCCAGCTATTTTGGGAAGGGGCGGGGATTTCCAGGAATTGGGCCACCACCCATTTTTTGATCCTTCTGGTCGGCCTTGGAACTGTCATGGCACCTGTGGGTGTGTCACTCAGCTTGCTGATGTGTTACAGTGAGCGTATCCTGAGGCTCAAGGTCTAGTGGAAGTCGACTCATCCGCCATCTTGGACCCACTTGGTTCTAATCAGTTTACGTCATGTCCTCGGGCTATGTCATTCTTTCAAAGGTTGTGCCCTGACCCTTTCTCTCCTGTTTCAAGTTTGTCCCATTGTACCGATGAGGAAACTTGGGTTGGAAGAAGTTAATTTTCCCAGCTCACAGGCGGCTGGGATTTAGAATTGACTTTTGTGACTTCAAAGCCCAGGCCTTTCCACTTCACCTCCTGCCTCTCCTTGAACATGTGTAAAATGCTCCGTGCCGGGCCAGAGCAGTATTTGGGGAGACCTTGGTGCGCAGCCTTTATCCCCAGCAGTACTCTGTGTGGGAAGCAGGGGCAGCGGGGGGGGGGGGGGGGGGGGGCAGGGGCAAGCCCGTGACCCAGTTTGGGCTTGGCCCCGGGCTGTGGCAGTACTCTGCTGAGTCATCCCACCGTGGGGCAATGACCAGGGCCTCCTTCCCCCCACCCCCCGCCCCGCCCCGCTTGACGCTCCTCTTCAAATCAGAGCAGACTGACCTGGGCATCACCGAGGCCCCCCTTACTTCCCCAGGCCCGGGGCCCTGGGGCCTCCACTCCAGAGGTTCCTGCTCCTCCCGATTGCCTGGCCCATGTTCCAAGCTGAGCCATCTTGAGACCAGAGTGACTCCCTTCCCTCCTTCCCTCGCCTCTGAGCAGTCAGGTTCTTCTTCAGGAGGGTCCTGAGGGCACCCTGCCCTCCTCCACCCCGCTGGCCTCTGTCCACCCAGCTCCTCCAGAGAGGTCATTACACCCTTTCCTCTGCCTGATATAATCTCATTGCACTGAAGGAACGGGGTCTCCTGGCTCCTCCTGCCCCAGGATAAACACACATTTCTCCTTCATCAGGTTTTTCCTGGTGTCTAGCTTGACTCTTATTTTTTTTTTTAATTAATTAATTTATTTTTGGGTGCGATGGGTCTTCGTTGCGGTGTGCGGGCTTCTCATTGCGGTGGCTTCTCTTGTTGCGGAGCACAGGCTCTACGCGTGCCGGCTTCAGTAGTTGTGGCATGTGGGCTTCAGTAGTTGTGGTTCGCGGGCTCTGGAGTGCAGGCTCAGTAGTTGTGGCACGCAGGCTTCGGTAGTTGTGGCGTGTGGGCTCGCAGGCGCTCGAGCACAGGCTCAGTAGTTGTGGCACAGGGGCTTAGTTGCTCCGGGGCATGTGGGATCTTCCCGGACCAAGGCTCGAACCTGTGTCCCCTGCATTGGCAGGCGAATTCTTAACCACTGCGCCACCAGGGAAGCCCCAAGCTTGACTCTCTCTTGCTGTAAACGGAACGCTGTCTCCTGTGTTCGTCCTCTTGGAGGGGGAGGGACGTGTGTGTGTGTGCGGGGGGAATGGGGACGGGCCTCACCGCAGCTCCAGCTCCAGGTAGGAAGGAGCGCTCTTCTCTAGAGGGATTTTTGTCGCTGCCTTTGCAGGATTACCGCTCCCAGAGTCCGGGCTTCTGCTTCTTTGCAGGGTCCCAGGGCAGTCTAGGCAGAACTTGGGCAGCCAGGGTCTCGGGAAAGCAGGCGGGGGTAGCCAGCCTGCCCTGGGCGGCTGCAGGAGCAGCAGGGGTCCAGGTCCGGCCAGTGGGGCAGACGGGGAGAGCCAGGTTGTCTTTAAATGGCACCTTACTCAGCCTGCAGCCCTGCCAGCTGGGCAGGGCGGGGCAGACAAGTGCTATTTGGGGACCGAGGGTAAGAGAGGAAGACGGCTCCGTTGACAGCTCTCCTGTCTGTCCCCACTCCCTCTCCGGGGAAGGGTTCACTGACCCTTCCCACCTGGGGTCTGTTTCAGCCTGACCCCGTGTGAACCATCTGCGCAGATGCGAACGGCCGGTCCTCCTCGGCAAGACCGGCTGTGTAAGGGCAGCTCCAGGTGCTGAGAACGACACTGGGCTCAGGGTTAGACTAATCATGGCCCCCACGGTACCGGCAGTGAGGCAGCCCCCCAGTCAGAATCGCTGCAGGAGGCGTTCCTCGGACCGGGAGGTGGTGGCTGGGGATTCAGCAGCTCGTCCAAAGCGGCCCCAGAGGATGAACGGCCAAGCTGGGATGCAGGATGCAGAGTCCCGGCTCCGAACCACCGGCCAGGGCAGGGGCCCTGCGAACTGGAGAAACTGCCCAGCCCCTCCGGCCTCGGCTTCCGCACTGTAAACAGACTAGGGTTCAGTCAGACCCACCAGAACCGCAGGTCAGCCGGCAGAGGCACTCTGGTCCTTCTCTCTCTCTCTCTCTATTCAATGGAAAAAGGATTTGCTGGAGGTCACTGGCAGGTCACAGGCAGGGCCTGGGCGGAACTGGCCCTCCTGCCGCAGCCGGTGAGCGTGCGGTCAGGCAGGCGAGCCAGGCTGGGAACCAGGGGTGCAAGAAGGCCACGCTTCTTTCTTTCAGTCGAATGAGATCAGACTGAGTCTCTTTCTTGCCAGCTGGTGGGAGTTCAGTCTGTTGTCCCTATGGTTTGCTCCCCCTGCCAGGATCCCGAAAAGGTCCCGGGACCTCACACAGTGCAAACACAGGGGCGGGCCCTGCAGCCTTGTCCACGCGGGCCCGGCAGATGTTGAGTTCGGGGGGCCTACAAGTCCAGCAGCCTCGACGTACGCGGCCCAGGCACGGGGACCTTCCCGGGAGCCCCAGTGCCCCGTGTCCAGCCCTCACATCTCCAGGTGCTCTGCCAGGATCAGGGCAGGGTCCTGACTTGGACCCTGACTCACGGGCCCGCGGACTTCTAGAAGTTCCCCTCCTGTCTTCTGGGACCCCTCCCCCTCTCTTCCTCCAAGACCCTGGGCCTAATCTCAGTTGATGCAACCTTTCAACCAAGGATCCAGAAGCAGCTTATCCTCAAACAGTTCTGCCTTCCCCATGCAAAAGCAACTAAGGCAAGGAAAGTGCAAAAACTCGGCTATGTTCCTGGAATAAATGGAGGGAAAAAAACCTAGTGAAAGCAGATTAATACATCGATAACTTATAATGTCACGCAGACCGACATGGAAAAAGCTCTGCTCAGCAGGTGGTAGGCAGGCGCCGCCGCCGCCTCCTCTGTTGCTGTCCCCGCGCCCACGGCAGGGCCCTCACAGAGCTGTCCTCCCAAAGGCTCACCAAGGCCCTAATTCAGCAGCAGCATCTGTGAAACTGAGTCACTCTAACCCAATGAGTCAGGGAGACCGCCAAACACAGCTCCCCGCGACTGCGACCGGAGGGTGGGGAGGCAAGGGGCAGACGCCCCCGCCCAAGCCCGAGGGTCTTCAATCCGGTCCTCTTTACGTGTAACCACAGCCCTGAGGCAGGTGTCAGTTCCCCATTTCACAGAGAAGGAAACCGAGGACCGGAGGTTGTCGCTGGTCTCAGCCTCGTCATCGTGCATCTCTGGGCCTGTTTCATCCACCTGTAAACGGGGTGGCCGCAGCACCTACTCTGGAAGGTTAGAGCTGACCCTTGAACGTGGGTCTGAATCGTGCAGGTCCGCTAAGACGCGGGTTTTTCCAACAGTAACTACTACAGGATCGCCCTGTCCCTGGTTGGTTGAATCGCTAATACGGAGAACCGAGGGCCCCCTGTAAGTCATAAGTGGGCTTCCGACTGCCCCAACACCCTCCCCCCGAGCCACGGTCAAGGACCCACGGCAAAGGGTCTGAACGAGATCAACAGGCGACACGTAGAGCAGCCCTGCATTTTGTGCTTCTGAAACATCGGCAGCTGTCAGCCACCCTGCAAGGGCGGCCTCCCCCATCGCCATTAGCCGTTCCCCGCGGGCGGTGGGCACTCAACCCAGAACCGATTTCTCTCATGACACCCCCAGATCCACCGCACTGTTTCTCAACCCCTACTAGACTGGCTCCCTGGGGAAGGGGCCAAGCAAGCCCCTTGCACCCGGCAATGGCCTTGCATGTGAGAGAGGCTTGGTGTTTGCTGAAACACACTGGAAACAGAGGAGCCAGGAATTGGCTGTGTGTTACCATCTCCTTAGTGGCCACGGCTCCGCCGGGTTAGTGTCTTCCACGGGACAGGCCTTTAACCTTCCAGAGCGATGTCCTGTCTGCCCAAGTCCGCCAGCCCTTCCAGCTTCCTTCCTCGACACGATCCAGGTCCTCCACCCGGCCTTCCCCTTGCAGATGGGCCTCCTCTGTCACGGAGTCCTCGCTGGGCACCAGATGGGACGGAGCACTCCAGGCCCGCTGCCAGGCACAGGAAGGTCGAGGTGGCCGTACGTGCCGCTCTGGACGCTGGGCTGCGACCCCAGCCTTCGTCTATACTGGGGTTTTGCAGAGACGTGTGAACAGCTCCTGGCATCACAGACACTCGGTACTGGCACAGGATTGCGCAACAGCGGCGCTCTGGAATCCCTGGCTTTTTTCATGGATGCTCTTGTCAATCCGCATCTTTGAAAACAACGTTACATAGAGATTCTGCCCACTTTTTGCAGCTTGTAGAGATGTTTGGACCCTGAGAATATGATCAGTGCCTCCCCCCGCCCTTGTCTAGTACCTATTTCTTCTGTAAATGGCCTCAAACCCTCTTCTGGAAGGTAAGGCATAAAAAGCCCTCATCAGCCACTTACATCAAAGGAAGGCTGAGGACAGAGTGCCCTGGGGCACACCATAAACCACCCGATGGGCTCATCTGCAGGGAGCTGGTGGACAGTTACCCACTTTTGCTTTCCTAATGCTTTTGACTTTACCGTGTCCAGATTTCATCTGGTATGTTATTAAAATTAGACCCTGAGGCCAGTTTGCCATCACTTGGTCTTTTAAACTTTACCTTTCTTGCCTGAGTCACTTGCTGGTCCGTGCTCCCCAAGCAGTGGCGCTCGAAGGTCAGGGACGTGTGCTCCTCGGCTTCCTTTCCCGCCTATGCGCTTTCATACCCGTGTGCTTCTCTCCACTGAGAGCTCTGTGAAGCCCTGGGCGAGGCCCTGGTGTCCTAGCCACTGTTCTTCAGGTTCAGGGGACCTGAAGGATCTCAGAACAGCCAAGGGCTCTTATTCTCCAGCGGTCTGATCTTGAACTCCAACTCCTTGCAAACAGGTAGCCCCACCCTTTCCATACTGGAGCTAGTTCTCTTTGGCCAAAAAGACAGACACAAAGGGGGAGCTAGAGTGTAACTTTCTGTCAGTTCCCCTGGCCTCCGGCAGGTCTTTTTCACTTCCTGCCCTGACAACGGATGTGGTCTCTGAACTCCTTTCCTCAACGACAGAATGGAAACGCCTACTGGGAACCAGCTGTCACGGTAAACGGGACGGCGTGCGTGAACACGCCCCGGAAACACGAGGAAGTGCCTGCACACCGAGGGCCCCTCTGCTCTCGCCCACAGCGTCAAGTCTGCGGGGCAGGGAAGCCCCCTCGATGCTCCCACGACCCTTCCCTTCAGGACTCCCGTTCTGAGGCAGGAGGCCCGGTCCTCCCCAGAACCAGCGAGAGGAGCGCAGGAGGAAAGGACCTCGCTGGAGGATCACTTCGGCCCTGGATGCAGACGCTCTTCCTAGGGAGCAGGCCCGGCCAGCGTGTGGGAGCCCCCGCCTCCCAGGCTGCTGGCACGAGACCACTCCTCTGTGCCTATCCGGGACATCCTGGCCTGGTGGACCTTCAGCACCGAGCCCTGCCTTCAGACCTACAACCGTGGGGCAAGTCTCCGAGCACCAGTGGCCAGACCTGCGTCATCTCACCAGAATCACGGGAGGAGGAGCAGGGGTCAGAGGCGGCACGAGCCCAGGGCCTGGTTGGCAGCCCCGGGAACACACACACACCACCCCGCTCCCAGGCTTTCCACTGCAGGTGGGGGGCAGTGACCAGCAGGGACACCTAGTGGCAACAAGTCCCCAGGCTCCCAAGGCAGCCCCGCAGAATCAATGCCCATGGGGGGGGTGGTCTTTCCTTGAGATAGTTAAATTCAGTTTATATTCTATTTCCCGCTGTGAGACCACCACCCTAAAGGAATACTCTGCAGCTATTAAAAATGGGGCGCTGGGTGTGCGCAGTACCAAAAAAGGGGCTGCCGGGCTAATTCACCTTCCTCCTCCTGATTTCTTATCCTCATTCACTTTTGAACCCACCACAGACAATACCCAACTAGGAGAATCAATCATTTCCTCTAGGTCAGCTAAAACACACAACGGTGTCTACTACACAGCTCTACCTAAGCCTTTCCCCTCATTTTAATTTTCCTTCTAAAAGGAACAGAAGGAAGAGGTGCTGAGACACCTTATACCATGCAGACTAAATTCATTTGTAAAGATTACTTTACTCTCCTAGAAAAATACACATTGCAAATTTGAGGGCTACAACTTACCCACCTTAGAGAATTCCTGAGGGAGAGGGGGAGCCTCTGAATATCAGACTGTGTGGGGATGTGTGTGAGAGGCATGTTAAATATGGTTGGGTCAGGTGGACTTTTTTAAAAAATCTGTTTTTCCCTCATTTTTTTTTTTTTCTAAAAAAGGAAAAACAAATTGCCATCTGTCTGGCTTATCCCGTGTGCGTGCATGTATACAGAGGAACATTGTCGGGGAGGGGCTGTGTCATGCAACGAGGCAAAACCAAGACGACCTCCTTCGACGGGGAGTCTCAGTGTCGCAGGAGGAATGGGGGGCCCTGGCGCCGCTTCCCCTCGCTCCTACAAGACCCAGCGCGTCTGCGGTGCGGGGCAGAAAACACCATTCTCGCCCGAGGGTATTCCTATCTGAACGCGTCAGACGTCCTGCGAAAGGAAACAGGTCCACTTGAGAATATGAACGGTCGTGACTTCCGGTGCTCCTCAGGCGAGGCCGAATAATCCATGAACACATAACCCTTCTGGGCACCGTGATTCTGGCCCGGCCAGCAGAGGACCCTAGGAGCAGAGGCGGGCACAGCTGGGGACAAGAAGGGTCCAGAGACGGGCTGCTTCAGGGCGCTTTGGGAAGTGTCCTTTGTCCCAGCATTCCTAGGTGATGGCACTGGGGAGCCTGGTCTGTACTGCCAGTGTCACTCTGCAGAGGCCGCTCCAGGCTGAGAAGAAAGTGCATCTCAAGGCCAGTGAGGGCTGCAAAACGGTGTGCGGCGGGGCAGGAGGAGGACCGTTTCAGATGCCAATGGTCTGCAGAACCCGCCTCTCGTGGTCGTTGAGGTGGCCTGAGAACACCACGTAGCAGGGCTGCTGAGCAAACTGGCAGAGGAAGTCCGTGAGGTACGCCTGGAGGAACGGAGGAGGGAGGTGTCCCTGAGGGCGGGAACCTTCACACTAGTGCCAGTGCCCCGAGGGGCTCTAGGGAAGGTTCAACCCAGAGACTGAATCCCACAGGGATTTCCCAAGATCACACCTTGCAATCCACCCCTAGGACTTGGACGACACAGCCCCAGGAAGCTGGATTCCAACACGGGGCAGGGGTAGGAAGCCCCTGGGTGCAAAGTCCCCGCCCTCCCCCAGCCCTGCCCACCGGGCAAGACAAGGTCAGCCAGGAATGGTGCTCAAGCCACTGCTGCCTGCGAGACGCCGTCTCTGCACACCCTCACCTGCAGATCGACCTGATAGAGAGGATCCTTCAGGGCGTCAGGGTCGTCTTCCTCGTCATCCTCGTAGTAGTCCTCCTCTGGAGAGACACCAAGCCAGGGAGGGTCAGGGCACGGGCCCCGGGGGGCAGGCAGCACCCACATGGCTGAGGTCAAGGGGTACAAAAGCCCAAGGCACGTCCCTCGTGGGCCCACCGCTCGCCCTTTCCTGGGCGCCCTGTTCTCGGTACCAGTGTGCGCAGGGCTGGCCTCAACGCTCACCGTATTTACTTGTGGCAAGAATATCGGACAAGAGTTGGCCCGCTAGGCCGTCCTCCTCCTCGTCGTCGTCCTCGTCCTGGTCCTCCCACATGTCACTGGAGTCATCTGCATGGGGCCGAGAAGCAGCTGGAGCACACGCACGCATCTCTCTCCCACACCCAGACCGGCCAGGACACAAAAGCCCCGCGGGTTTCTGTGCTGCGGCCCCACGGGCCCCAGTGGTAAGAGGACCAGGCCAGATCCCCCACTAAGTCTGAATGGAAAAACTAAGCGTGCTGGTGGGGAGAGAACAGGCCGAGAGGCTCTTCAGAACAATCAGAGCCGGAAGGGCTGGCCTCCTGGCCACCCCCGAGGTGCTGCAGGCAGACCCTGGAGATCAGTCTGCGCCGCGGGGACTCAGCACACCCAGCCAGCGATCTGCAAGCCCGGGGCCTGGCTGCTAGTTCAGTCTCCACGGAGTGCGGGCACCTTGGCTCCACTCTGCAGGGGCGGCCTGGCGGGCGGCGTTGGCCTCCATGACGTTGGACAGCTCGTTGATGATCAGCTTCAGGATCTTGACCAGCAACGGAACGTTCGTCCAGCGCTCAGGGTCTGGGAAGGAAAGAGGAGGCCCCACGTCCGACTGTCCCTGGGCCGCCCACCCCCCCACCCCCGCAAGGCAGCCCTGCTCACCAGACACAGCGCACCGCCCCCGGCTCTCCACTGCCCAGACCACACCCAGCCCTGAGGCACGACGGAAAATTAAATAACTTCATTCTGCGCCACGTTACAGGAGTTTAGAAGTCAGGAGAGATGAGACACTTCAGGGACTAAAGGAGACAGGTTTTGCCAGTAAAAAAGCCTGGAAACCAGGGACCTGCATAGGGTGGAGCACTCCAGGCCCTGGGACTTGCAGTTTGAGAAGCAGCATAGGTGAGTGTAAACCTGCAGTTAAAGAAGGCAGCTCTAGGGCTTCCCTGGTGGTGCAGTGGTTAAGAATCCGCCTGCCAATGCAGGGGACACGGGTTCGAGCCCTGGTCCGGTAAGATCCCACATGCCGCGGAGCAACTAAGCCCGTGCGCCACAACTACTGAGCCTGCACTCTAGAGCCCGCGAGCCACGACTACTGAGCCTGCGCTCCGCAATGAGAAGCCACCTCGATGAGAAGCCCGCGCACCCCGCAACCAGAGAAAGCCTGCGTGCAGCAACGAAGACCCAATGCAGAAAAAATAAATTAATTAAAAAAAAAAAGGTTAAATTAAATGGTAAATTAAAAAAAAAAAAAGGCAGCTCTGCACTCTGCCCACACATCACCGGAGTCATGGGCCAAAGGCAATCAGACACAAAGACACTAGAAGTGGGCATCCAAGGCCCAGGGTGAAGCTGGATGCTGGGGATCCCTGTACCTGGGACTCCTGTCCACTTTCAGCAGCAGCAGGACCCACACGCTCTGCTCCACTGTCTACCTGGGGTTTTCTGCCGCTTCTTATCAAACCCATCACTAACAGTCATGTCTTAACCGCCTCCCAGCCCAGGTGTCCTGAGCCTCGGGGGCGGGGGTGGTGGTGGTGTGTGTGTGTGAGGGGAGCAGCGTCACCCACTCTTGGCCGACTTGGAGCGGGTGCGGGTGCCCTCGTCCAGGCCGTAGATCTCCTCCCCCTTCACGCGGATGTCCTGTAGCCGCTTGTCATCCGCGTTGATGCCGTGCTGGAGCAGCTTACACAGCGCCACAGAGCTGGCGAGGAAGAGCCAGAAAGGGCCGATCAGCTGCCCCCTCGGAGTTCACTCCAAGGAGACAAGCAGTTATGTCCCAACACTTGGAGGGTGAAAGTGCTTTCACAACTAATTAGGGGACAGAAGAGAGTTCGGCTGAAAAGGGGATTTCGTGTTCCTAAGGACGGTCGGATGAGAGCTGTCCTTGAACAGAGCCGGAGTGGGTGAGCAGCACAACGATATCCCCACCAGGAGGAGTGTGGGGTGATGAGACGCCGTGGATAAAGTCCAGGATGAAAAGTTAGAAAGCTGGGTTTATGAAGAAGAGGCAGCCGCCAGCAGCACTTGGCTGGGTGAAGGTGCGGGCAGGGGAGGGTCTCTAGCCAGCAGAGATCAAAAACACACGCTCTACCTGCGACGACTATCTTTTGGGAATTTCAAGATGGCAGCTACTTGACTATACAGTTTAGCCAGAAAGAAACAGAGGCAAAAGTAATGCAACGGGCAGCCGGGTACGTCAAGTCAGGGAAAGAGGCAGAAGGCCCAGAGGAGGAGGAGGAGGCCCCACCTGACTTTGCCCTCGTACTGCCCGTAGAAGAGGTGCTGCCGGCTGGTCCACTCGGCCATCACGAACTCCAGGGCAGGCTTGCCGGTGGGCCCCGGGAGGCTGCACAGGAACTCCAGGAGGGGCTCCAGCTGGGTGTGCACCAGGTGGGCGAACACCATGATCAGGGACTGGGGGGACAGGAGGACGCCGGCTTCAGGGACTCAGGCAGCCGGGCAGGAGACAGAGGGCCGCGTGGCCGCTTCCTCGCCAGCGTCACTGGGGCTGGGGCCGTCTTACCTGCATGACGCTGAGCGTCTCCGCCTGCTGCATCTTGCTGAGGATGGCACGGAGAATCTGGTCCAGGTTCTCGCCCAGCTCCCGCCCCGCCTTGGAGATGAGGGTGGACACGAGGCGGCCCACGAAGGCGGCAGTGAACTCGGAGGTGCGGGGGTCCAGGAGCTGGCTCACCACCTGCATCACGTACCACAGCCCATTGTGGCCCTGCTCGTCATGCCACTGGGCCACCTGCTCCAGCGTCACCGACACGTAGGCCCGCAGGCACTCACCACCATTCTGCGAGACAAGGGGGGGACCAGGTCAGCCGTGGGCACACAAGCCCTCCGTCTGCAGGGTCTGGGGGGCTCATCCCGCCGGAGTTGGGGCCGCGCCGTTGCAGACACGGGCGCGCACCACCCTGTCTCTGCTGTGCTGCATCGGCTAGCTCAGAAACGCGCGCTTCTCATCAAAGGGAGAACGGACACGCAAGCGGCATTTCAACCATGAAGCTCCACCTCTGGTACTGAGAAAACAGAGCTAAGACACAGCAGTAACTGGGGGGACTGCAGGTCTCTGCGAGAATAAAGCAGACCTCACACCAACCACGCTGCCTACAGATTTCCAAAGGCTGACCCCTTTGCCGACTTCATTAGTCTGTACGTCTACAGTCTCTTCCGCCGCCGCAGCACCCCCACACAGATAGTAGGACGGCTGGCACTCACACCTCTGAGACGCACAGAACGTCTTGGTTTTAGCAGTCGGAACCCTTCCTGGGTCCTCTGGGTAAATACAGATTTGAGGGGTTTCTATCTCAAAGACAGGAAATGGCGTCCCACTTCTCAGCCTGCTGCACACGCACCGCGGCTTGGACGCCGGCGTGGTGCACCTGCACGGAGATACCTGCATGGTGGCGTTGTCGTCCGTGTGGAGGGTGCACTGGGCCACAGCAGGGAAAGCCTGGCAGATAAGCAGCTGGGAGAGGGGGGGCTTCGTGTTCCGCACGACCGTGGTCAGGATGTCAATGGCCGTCTGCAGGAGAGAAGTCAGGCTTGCCTCTGGGGTGGGCGGAGGGGGCCCAACAACAAGATCCTTACTGTGCGGAGCCCACCCACCAACCCAGAGACACTCATGATGAAAGGCACGTTTCTGGAAGAAGAAGACAGCAGAGGGTACTCTCAGTCTCCTGGCGGCGGCTCACCACTTGAGAAGCCATGGGGGTGGGCGGGGGCAGAGGGTGACTGGACAGCCAGGGACAGTGTCATCATGGGACTGTCCAATCACCGAGGGCACCTTGGGAACAAGAGCTCCCTTCTGAAAGCCTCGAGAACTGCCCACTGTCCTTGTGGGTGAAGTAGCCCAGGAACATCACCCCGTGAACATATCACGCTGCTGGTCGGCGTCCGCGGGGTGGGATCTCGGGGGGCTCGTGCAGGGCTCGCTCGCGCTCTCTCATCCCCACCCTGGCCCCGTAACGACTGCCGTACCGCACAGAGCCCCGCAGGGATCTTGTCTGCTGGTGCCTGCATGATGCTGACCAGGGTGGGAATCAGCCTCATCTGCATGGGGCCCTGGCAGGCTTCAATCTGGGACAGCTCCTTGAAGATGTCCTGAGCCAGCGAGGCGACCACAGGATCTGAAGTGGAGAAGGCAACACGAGTCCCCCCGCCTGGTGGTCTGTGTGTGCTTCTGCCTTAATGCTGCCTGTTGTTTGGCCCTAACCGAAGTGAACAACTTCCACTTTGTTTTTTTTTTTTTTAGAAATTTCATGTAATGTCTGAAACATTTACATTAACATATTTCCATACAAATAACCCAAAGAAAGTTTAGTATTAGTTGTTTTTTGTTTGTTTGTTTTTTTATACAGCAGGTTCTTACTAGTCATCAATTTTATACACATCAGTGTATACATGTCAATCCCAATCTCCCAATTCAGCACACCACCATCCCCACCCCACCGCGGTCTTCCCCCCTTGGTGTCCACACGTTTACAACTTCTGCTTTGATTACACATCACTGACCCGGAACCTACTGGGGCCACCTGAGTAACCGGAAAAGCAGGGAGAGCTGCTAGCTGTCTGGGAGACAGCATGTGTGTGATCTCATGAAGTCAGGGACGAGTCAGCAACAGCTATTCCTAAAACAAAACCTGCCTCTTTTTCTGGGACAAATCTTTAACGTCTGTATCCTTGTGAAACTTGGACTGATTATGAAAACAAATGCTTAAGGGGAAAAAAAGCCCCCACTGATACTTTGTTAAGAAGACATCAGTCTCGGAAACTGCCCAAGCACTGACTCTTCCCAGGTTCCCACGTGTCGACGAGGACCACGTACATCTCCTGGGGGTGGGCACCATGCACAAGAACTCGCAAAGCCATCGGAGGGCAAAAGGTAAAGCCTTCCAAAAGCAGAGCCTCGTGAAGAAATGCAACTTCAGCTCGACCTGCTTTATGTAAGAAAAATATATAAGAAAAATATAAACGCCCTCCTCTATCTAGCATGAGACAACGTATGCAGTGTGCAGGGCACTAAGACACACGTTAAAAGTTCACTGCAGCGTTGTCCATAATAGACAAAAACTGTAAACAACCCAGAGGTCCATGAACAGCATGGGTAAATAAATGATGGTATTTATGGAATAAACACTATGTGACGGGTGGAGAGAATGAGGACTATCTAAGACTGCAGTGTGGAACCCTCCTTAGGACACATTTTTAAGTGAAAAAATGAATTGAATAAAATGTTCAGTACAACATCATGTTACATAACCAACCCCCTTCCAAGCTTCAATACTCGCTCTTCAGATACAAATGTCCTCAATATTTCTAATACACACTCACTGCAGAAAAACTTAAAATGCAGGAAAGTATTAAAGGAAAAAACACACCTGTAATTCCACCACCTAGAGATAACTACCCTTAACATTTTGATGCATTTTCTTCTGGTGTTTTTTCTATATACATATCCACACATACATCCTTTTCTAAAGCAAAACCAAAACTTGGGGTTATATTCTACGCATTTTGGAAAACAATCTATTCACTTACAAGGTGAGCGCTTCCTCATGGCTTTAACAATTCCTTTGAGGATGGATTATTAACGGCTGCAAAGCATTCCATTTTATGGATATAATTAATTAACCTCTTATTATTTCCAAATTTTTGCTACTATAAAGAACATGCGACGAACACCTTATTCATAAACCTTTGCATGTATCTCCCTTCTTCACTTTTCCTTTTCTAGTTATAGTTCTAGGCTTCTTCTTTTAGGAAGCTTTTGATTTAGTTGCTCAATTCCCTTACTTTACTGTCAAAGTCCTGAATTATACGTCTTGCTGGTTAGCTTTCTTCATTATCTTTCTTCCCAGTTCTTACTAGACAATGAGAGTTACAGGCATAGGTTCTCTGCTGTTTAGTGCTGCTGGATCTATAGCACGACCCTACTCTCGCAAATTCAAAGTCACATTCTTTGCTTCTAATGCTAAGACCATCAAGATCCAGGGAAGCGCTCACGCGACCCCGCCCCCCTCACCGCCCCCCCCCCCCCGCCCCCGCAACCTGCCTCGCGCGTACCGTTACTGTACTTTAGGAAGATGGCGATGGTGAAGGGGCAGATTTTGCTCTCCATGCTTGCTGTGAACTCTGGGTCTACCGTACAAACGATGCACAGGGTCTCCATCACCAGGTTGAGGACCTCTGAGCTGAACTGAGCCGCCAGGTGAATTAAGCCATCCAGGATACTGGGGAGGAAGGGCTGAAGCACGTGGGTGCTCTCTGAGACTTTCAGCTGGTCGCAATAACTGGAGAGCAAGAAATAAGCAAGAACTACTCACCAGCGGGTACCTCAATTCCTGGTTTTTCCAATCAGCATTACGTGTTACAGCATTTACAAGTGAAGCTTTATGAAGCTACTTCCAGAGCTCATTAAGTTTTTACATCTTTCTGTGGCTTTTTTTTTAGAACTATCACCACCACCATTTCTATGTTTTCTAATTTATTTCTGCTTTGGTCTTTGTTATTTCCTTTAAAATTTCTTTCATCCCTCTATTTCGTTTTGAAGCAAATCCCAGTCATGGTTACATCCAAATTATTAAGATATTAAGTCAAATGACTTATGATTCCTCAGACTATTGTTTTAGTCACATTCCTAAGATATATATATATATAATTTTCCAAACAGTGTTTTTAAATCTTTTCCAATACAACTGTTATTTAGTAGGAGACTATTATTTAACTTTCATGTTATAAAGATTTTATACTTTTTGGAGTTTTTTTGCATCCTAAGATGAGATCAATGTATATAAACATTTTACACATACTTACAAAACTAGTGTACTATTTGCAGGGTTTAAAAGTTTGTTTTCAAAACAGAAACAGACTCACTGACGTAAGAGTACGAATTTATGGTTACGGGGGGGTGGGAGGGATAGACTGGGAGTTTGGGATTGACATGTACACGTGGCTATATTTAAAATAGATAACCAACAAGGACCTACTGTATAGCACAGGGAACTCTGCTCAACACTCTTTAATAACCAAGATGGGAAAAGAATTTGAAAAAGAATAGATACATGTATATGTATAACTGAATCACTCTGCTGTACACCTGAAACCAACACAACATTGTTAATCAACTATACTCCAATATAAAATAAAAATTTAAAAATTTAAAAAAAGGAAATTTTATTTCTTAAAAAAAAGTTTGTTTTCTATACATAGTTCTACCTTATTTGCCTCTTATTCAATCAATAAATATTTACTGGGTGCTGCTTACCATGTCCAATGGGATACAATTATTAAAAATATATCATCTAAGTCTTTACTTTTATTATTTTCAGAACTGTAATAAAAGTCAATAAAAACATTGTTTCTCTATGTTAAAAGAACCTAGTGCAGAAACAAGGCCCCCCGACCCCAGATTCACAATAAATGGTTTTTCTTAACTTAATTTTTAAGTGTCTTACAACCATATTATTTGTGTCAGCTGCTGGGTTCAAAGATCCACAGTGACTAGTAAACCTGTGGGCTTAGATCTCAGATTTGTTCAGATTCTTTGTTTTTTGGTCCATAACATCTTTTTTTTTAGCCACACTGCGCGGCTTGCGGGATCTTAGTTCCCCAACCAGGGATCGAACCCGGGCCCTCGGCAGTGAAAGCGCCAATAACTGCTGGATTGTCAGGGAGTTCCTCATCTATAACATCTCTATGTTCAATGCCACCGTGCTCTAATCTAACTCCTCCTTAAGAGCTGGCTCAGCGTCTGGCTGTGGGCAGCTCTTGGCTCGTCAGACTAGGTTCTGCATCCATCGCCACTGGGACTGAGTGGTGCCCTACCTCTTCCCGCTGCTTCTCGTTCTAAGGGTTTACAGAGTCTGGGAGACCACAGAGTGCATCATCTGGCCAGATCATATGGGATCTTCCATGCCATGCTAAGGAGGTTAGACTTTATCCTGGAAGCCAGTGTATATCAAAGTTTTTTTTTTTTTTTTTACAAATTACTCCTAACACCTAATCTCTTCTTTGCCCTACCCCACAGTTTTCAGGGAAAACTGACATCCCAGGAAAATGCTCTATATTTATCCTGTGGCCTCATGGACCATCCGGTATACTCTGACTTTCTTCCGGGTACCTGTATCCCAGAGTTCGAAGAGCACAACCAGAGTCATGAGTTTTAATTTTCAGGCACAAGAAGCTGAGCACACGAGCCAGGGCAGCCACAGTGGGAGAGGGAGGAAGGGAGGAGAGGCGAAGGAACCAAGCCCTGGCAGAGAGCTGGCATCTCTGGGAGTACAGACCTCTATCTTTAGGTATAAGATCTAAAGGTACAAGATCTGTACTTTTACTATAACAGGGACTACAGGTAGGGTAGGCCTGGAGGTGGTAAACAGTAAGCTCAGTAGTGGATGTGTTAGTTTCCAGGTGCTTGTAAGATACCCATCCTGGTATAGACAGTAAGCACATACATTAATTTGGAGCTCTGGAGAAAGGCTGGCATAAATATGATTAGAGAAATGAGACACAAGTGGAAGTATCTGTCAATCAATATCTTGTTTCAGAAATGGTTTAAGGCAGTTTGCAATAATACATACACTACGACATGAATGAATATATTAAAACTGGGGTAAAAGAGAGAAAAGCCAAGGTGGTATGATGACCAGGAAAGGGTTGCTGGTGACATGAGAATGAGCAGTTTCGGTGACGTGATGAGAATATAAGCCAGACTGAAACTGGCTGGAAAACTGAAGAGGGAAATGGCCAAATGGAGAATCCTGGCTGTGAAAGAACGCACAGCTAGCATCCCTTCACAGGAAGCTCTTAACCTGGGGTCCACTCTTCCACACATGATGTAAAATTTTATAAACAGGTATGAGTGTCCATTTCTTTGCTGTGCACGTTCATGGCTTTTGTCACTTTTCCAGAGACAGCTGTTACACCTTTCCAGAAAACCAATGCCCATGTAGCCAGAGAAATGAAAACTATTAAACAAAAGAGAGTTCTCGTCATGTATTTTTTCTGATTATAAGAGTAATATAAAATTTAAGCAAACTTTAAGTTTCTTTAAATTTAAATTCTTCTCAGCTTTACTGCGGCGTGACCGACCTATAAAATGGTTAGCTATGTACACTGTGGTGACTGGACGTGCATGCACAGCGTGAAAGGTTTCCCACATCCAGGTCACTGACACGTCCATCATCTCAGATTTACCTTCTTCTGGGTGAGAACACTAATTTCTACGTCCCGTTACATGATGCAGTCACCATATCTCACGTTAGATCCTCAGCCCTTGGTCATCTGACCGACGACAGCGTGTATCCTTTTATCAATCTCTCCATGTTCCCCACGCTCAGCAACCTCCTTCCTGCTCTCCTTTACAAAGGGTTGGGCTTTTTGAAAGGTTCCACATATAAGTGATACCGTGCAGCATTCGTCTTCCTCTGTGTGGCTTATTTCACTCAGCACCATGCCCTCAAGGTCCATCCAAGCTGCTGCAAATGGCAGGCTTTCCCTCCTTCTCGCAGCTGAGTTATATTATGGTCCACTGAATACTCACACATCTCCTTCATCCACTCATCCACCGATGCACACTCAGGTTGTTTCCACGTCTCGGCCACTGTGAATAATGCTGCGATAAACACAGGAGTGCAGACACCTCTTCGAGATCTTGTTTTCATTTCCTTTGGATATATACCCAGAAATGGGACTGCTGGATCAAATGGTAGTTCTATTTTTAAATTTTTTTAGGACCCTCCATACTGTTTTCCAGTGGCTGCACCAATTTACATTCCCACCAGCAGTGCACAAGGGCTCCCTTTTCTCCACACCCTCACCAACCTTGTTATTTCTTGTCTTTTTTTTTTAAATAATTTTTTTTAACTGTGTTAATTTTATTTATTTATTTATTTATTTATGGCTGTGTTGGGTCTTCGTTTCTGTGCGAGGGCTTTCTCTAGTTGTGGCAAGCGGGGGCCACTCTTCATCGCGGTGCGTGGGCCTCTCACTATCGCGGCCTCTCTTGTTGCGGAGCACAGGCTCCAGACGTGCAGGCTCAGTAATTGTGGCTCACGGGCCCAGTTGCTCCACGGCATGTGGGATCTTCCCAGACCAGGGCTCGAACCCGTGTCCCCTGCATTGGCAGGCAGATTCTCAACCACTGCGCCACCAGGGAAGCCCTTTTTTTTTTTTTTAATTTATTTACTTATTAATTTTTTTGGCTGTGTTGGGTCTTCATTTCTGTGCGAGGGCTTTCTCTAGTTGTGGCAAGCGGGGGCCACTCTTCATCGCGGTGCGCGGGCCTCTCACTATCATTGCCTCCCTTGTTGCGGAGCACAGGCTCCAGACGCGCAGGCTCAGTAGTTGTGGCTCACGGGCCTAGCTGCTCCGCGGCATGTGGGATCTTCCCAGACCAGGGCTTGAACCCGTGTCCCCTTCATTAGCAGGCAGATTCTCAACCACTGCGCCACCAGGGAAGTCCCATATTTCTTGTCTTTTTGATGATAGCCATTCTAACAAGTCTGAGGTGGTAGCTCATTGTGGTTTTGATTCGCATTTTCCTGATAACTAGTGATGTTGAGCACTCTTTCATGTACCTGTTGGCTATCTGTATGTCTTCTTTAGAAAAAGTGTCTATTCAAGTCCTCTGCCATTTTTAAAAATCAGATTATTTGCTATTGAGTTGTATGAGTTTTTCATATATTTTGCATATTAACTGCTTATCAGATAAATGGTTTGCAAATATTTTCTCCCATTCAGTAGGTTGCCTTTTCATTTGGCTGATGGTTTCCTTTGCTGTGCTTTTTTAGTTTGATGTAGTCCCACTTGTTTACTTTTGCTTTTGTTGCCAAATACAAAAAATCATTGCCAAGACAAATGTCAAGGAGTTTAAATTTTATGTTTTCCTCCAGGAGTCTTATGGTTTCAGGTCTTAGGTTCAAGTCTTTAATTTATTTTGAGTTGACCTAAGCATACGGTGTAAGATAAGGGTCCAGTTTTTCGAACACCATTTATTGAAGAGACTGTCCTTCCCCCAGTGTATATTCTTGGCTCCTCTGTCATAAAATAATTGACCATATAAGTGTGGGTTTATAGCTGGGCTCTCTGCTCCACTGATCTCTGCTCCACTGATCTCTGTGTCTGTTTTTATGCCAATACCACACTGTTTTGATTACTGTAGCTTTGTAATATAGTTTAAAATCAGGAAGTGTGATGCCTCCAGCTTTTTCTTTCTCAAGATTGCTTTGGCTATTCAGGGTCTCTTGTGATTCCACATAAATGTTAGAATTGTTTGTTCTTCTATGAAAAATGCCACTGGAATTTTGATGGGGTTGCACTGAATCTGTACATTGCTTTGGGTAGTTTGGACATTTGAAAAATATTCATTATTCCAATCAATGAACATGAAACATCTTTCTATTTGTGTCTTCTTCAATCTTTCATCGACGTCTTATAGTTTTCTGTGTACAGATCTTTCACCATCTTGGTTAAATTTATGCTTAGGCATTTTATTGTTTTTGATGCAATTGTACAGGAGATTTTTTTTAAATTTCTCTTTGTGATAGTTCATTATTTCTTCTTTTCTTTTCTCATTGCTCTGGCTGGGACTTCCAGTACTATGTTGAATAGGAGTGGTAAGAGTGGGTACCCTTATCTTGTTCTTCATCTTAAGAGAAAAAGCTTTCAGCCTTTCACTGTTGAATATGATGTTAGCTGGGGGGGTTGTCATATATGGCCTTTATTGTGTTGGGATATGTTCCTTCTATACACTTTGTTGAAAGTTTTTGTCATGAATGAGTATTCAATTTTGTCAAATGCCTTTTCTGCATCTATTAAGATACTCATGTGATTTTTTATTTTTCACTCTATTAATTGGTGTATGACATTTATTAATTTATGTATGTTGAACCATCCTTGCATCCCAGGGATAGATCCCACTTGATCATGGTGTGTGATCCTTTTACTGTGTTGTTGAATTCAGTTTGCTAGTATTGTGTTGAGAATCTCTGCGTCTATATTCATCAGGCATACTGGCCTGTAGTTTTCTTTTCCTGTAGTGTCCTTGTATGGCTTTGTTATCAGGGAATGCTGGCCTAGTAAAATGAGTTTGGAAATGTTCCCTCCTCTTCAATTTTTTGGAAAGAGTTTGAGAAGGACTGGTATTAATTCTTCTTTAAATGTTTGTAGAACTTACCAGTGAAACCATCTGGTCCTGGGCTTTTCTCTTACGGGAGGTTTTTTGTTTTTTTTTTTTTTTTTTTTTTTTTACGGGAGGTTTTTGATTACTGACTCACTCTCCTTGTTAGTTATTGGTCTGTTCAGATTTTCAATTTTCTTTATGATTCAGTTTTGTTAGGCTGTATGTTTCTAGGAATTTATGCATTTCTTTTAGGTTATCCAATTTGTTGGCATATACCTGTTCACAGTCGTCTCTTATGAACCTTTGTCTTTCTGTGTTATCAGTTGTAAAGTTTCCCCTCTCATTTCTGATTCTGTACTTGAGCCTTCTCTCTCTTCTTTTCAGTCTAGCTAAAGTCTGTCAATTTTGTTTATCTTTTCAAAAAACCAGCTCTTAGTCTCACTAAATTTTTCTAATATTTTTCTGCTCTTTATTTTATTTATTGCTGCTCTCATCTTCCTACTGCTACCTTTGGGCTTAGTTTGTTCTCTAATTCCTGAGGTATAAAGTTAGGTTGTTTGAGATCTTTCTTTTTTCTTAATGTAGGTGTTCTTATCTATAAACTTCCTTCTTAAAACTCCTTTTGCTGCATCCCATAAGTTTTGGTATTTGTATTTTCCATTTTCGTGTGTTTTAGAATATCTTTATCATTTTTAAAAATTAATTTATTATTTATTTTTGGCTGCGTTGGGTCTTCATTGCTGTGCGTGGCCTTTCTCTAGTTGCGGTGAGCAGGGGCTACTCTTCATTGCAGTGTGTGGGCTTCTCATTGCGGTGGCTTCTCTTGTTGTGGAGCACGGGCTCTAGGTGCACAGGCTTCAGTAGTTGTGGCATGCGGGCTCTAGAGTACAAGTTCAGTAGTTGTGGCTCACGGGCTTAGGTGCTCTGCAGCTTGTGGGATCTTCCCAGACCAGGGCTCGAACCCGTCTCCCCTGCATTGGCAGGCAGATTCTTAACCGCTGCACCACCAGGGAAGTCCCTCAGAATATTCTTAGATCTCTCTTTTGAGTTCTTTGATCCACGGGTTGTTTAGAAGTGTGTTGTTTAATTTCCATATATTTGTGATTTTTCCAGTTTTCCTACTGTAACTGATTTCTATTTCATCTCAACATGATCAGAAAAGATACTTGGTATTATTTTAATGTTAAATTCACTAAAACCTGCTTCATGACTTATCCTGGAGAATGCTCCATGCATGCTTGGGAAGGATGTATGTTCTGCTGCTGTTGGATGGAATGTTCTGTATGTCTGTTGGGTTCATTTGGTTGAAAGTATAGTTTAAGTCCAATGTTTCCCTATTGATTTTCTGTTTGGATGAGCATATCCATTGTTGAGGGTGGGGTATAAATCTCCTGCTATTATTGTACTGTTGTCTATTTCTCCTTTCAGATATTGATATTTGCTTAATATATTTAGGTGCTCTGATGGCAGGTGCACATATATTTATAATTGTTGTATCTTCCTGATGAATTAACCCCCTTATCATATAATGACCTTTGTTTCTTGTTACAGCTTTTGAATTAAAGTACTTTGTCTGATAAAAGTACAGATACCTTCACTCTCTTTTGGTTTCTACATACACGGAATATCTTTTTCCATCCCTTTACTTTGAGCCTATGTGTGTACTAAAACCTATATTCTCTTTTAGGCAGCATATAGTTGGGTCTTCTTTTTCAATCCATTCAGCTACTTTGACTTTTAATTGGAGAATTTAATCCATTTATATTTAAAGTAATTTTTGATAAGTAAGCCCATTTTATTAACTGCCATTTTATTAATTGTTTTCTGGCTCTTCTGTAGTTCCCTGTTCCCCTGACCTTTCTCTCTGGCTGTCTTCCTTTGTGAATGGTGATCTTCCATGGTGGAATGCTTTGACTCCTTTCTCTTTATCTTTTGTGCATCTATCATAGATTTTTGCTTTGTGGCTACCATAAGACATTTTATAGATATGATAGTCTATTTCACACTGACAACTTAACTTTGACTGCATACAAAAATTCTACCCCTTTATTCTCTTCCTTTAATGTTTCTGATATCACGATTTAACTTTTATACTGTGTATTCATAATAATAATCACAAAGTATTTAGCTAGTTATTTTTAACACTTTCATCCTTTAACCTTTATACTAGAGTTAGGTGGTTAACACACCACCGTATTACAGTATCAGAGTATTCCGAATCGATTATATACTTACCTGTATCAGTGTGTTATATATTTTCACATTATTAATTAGCATCCTTTCATTTCAGCTTGAAGCACTCCTCTTAGCATTTCTTGTAAGGCAGGTCTAGTGGTGAAGAACCCCTTCAGCTTTGTTGTCTGGGAAAGTCTTTATCTTGTCTTCAGTTCTGAAGGACAACTTTCCTAGCTAAAGCACTCTTGGTTGGCAGTTTTTTCTTTCAGCACCTAGACTATATCATCCCACTGTCTCCTGTCCTGCAAAGTTTCTGCTGAGAAATCTGTTGCTAGCCTTATGGGAGTTCCCTTGCATGAGAGAAAAGTTTTTTCCTCTTGTTGCTTTGAAAATTCACTCTTTGTCTTTGATTTTAGATAGTTTTTACTACATTTTGTCTTGGAGAAGATCACCCTGGATTGAAATTTTGGGGTGATATATTAGCTTTATAACCAGGAGGTACAAATCTCTCCTCAGATTTGGGAAGTTCTCAGCCATTATTTCTTTAAAAAGCTTTTTGCCCCTTCTCCCTCTCTTCTCCTGGGACTCCAATAATTCGTAGACTGCTTCTCCTAAAGATATCCCACAGTTCACGTTTTCTTCCTTGTTTTTCATTCTTTATTCTCTATCCTCCTCTGACTGGATGATTTTGAAGGTTCTGTCTTCTATTTCACAGGCTTTTCCTTCTGCCTGATCCATTCTGCTACTGATGCTCTCTACTGCATTTTTCCATTTCATTCTCTGTATCCTTCAGCTCCAGAATTTGTTTGGTTCTTTTTTATGATTTCTCTCTTTGTTGAACTTCTCATTTTGTCTGTGAGTTGTTTTTCTAATTTCATGGAATTGTCTTTCTGTGTTTTCTTGTAGCTCACTGAGCTCCTTAAAATGGCTGTTTTGAAATTCTTTATCAGATAAATCACAGATCTCCACGTCTTTGGGGTTGGTTACTGGAACATTATTGTGTTTCTTTTGTGATGTCATGCTTCCTTGGTTTTTCATATTCCTTTATGTCTTGCACTGCTGTCTGCACTTCTGAAGTAGCAGTCACCTCCTCTAGGCTTTACTGACTGACCTCTTCCAAGTGTCCAATCTTGGATTTTTTTTTTGCTCCAGTGGTGTGCTAGAACTTCTCCACTGGGCTTTGGACTTCAACAAAGGCTCTCTCATCTGTGGGTAACTGTCTCAGTCAGTGTTCTCCAGGAGGTCCTGGACCACGTCAAGATCCACAGCTGGGACCGAGGTCTGTGTTTCTATTATCTGACATACAGGTGGGTGAGATTCCCCCTGGGTCCCTTGGTGTACAGTGCCGATGACAGAACCAAAGCCAAATGGGGCTGTAGCTGGGACTATGGTCGGCAAGTCAGTGGCTGGGATGTGGGCTTGTCTTCTCAAAACAGCTCTCCTTGTCCTTAGATGGCACTGAGTTTGACAATCTCCTCACTTGGACAGATGTCAAATTGTTGTTGTGGGAGGGATAAGAGCGAGGGACATCTTACTCAGACATCTTGCTGACACGCCCCCCCGCAGCAATGCTTTCTAAAGACATATAGTAATGCCAACCCCTCAATCTCTGCTTCAAAAGGAGGTAGTGCAGGCAGGTGGAAGGTGAACTCTGCGTTTTTAGGGTTTCAACCAATTCTTAGGATTCAACTGAGACTCTTAAGTTTGGACTTGAAAATACTCCTGAAAACATCAATACTCCCTGTGGTCTGAGAAGGAATATAAATAAAGGACTAATAGAGCCACTAGTACACTAGCTGTGACAAAGAGAAGTAAAATTGGGAAAAAATAAGCAGTGTTTCCAGGCTACATTATCCCAAATTTGGTTTCCAATACAGAGGCAATCAATCAACCAAATGACTCTAAGCCTGCTTCTATGACCCGCTGCTGTGCAACCCTAGGCAAGTTAGTTATCTCTCGGAGCCTCAGGTTCTGCTTCTCTGTAAGACAGGGAGTTGGTCTAGATGATTCCAGAGCTGGAGTGAATTGAAAAGGAACGAGGAGTAAAAGGGAACAGGATGTATCCGGGACTCACAGAAGCCTTGTTTCTGGTATGGTTTCTTTCCCTGTCCTTCCAACATCCATTCTGCAGGAGATCTTCAGGAATTTCCAAGCAACATAGTCCACTGGACAACTGCTGTTTGGGACTTCTACCCTGAGCAACTTTCTCTTAAAACTGTTTCCGTTGTCCTAAGGTGGTGTACTCACCCCCAGATGGCTCTCACTGCAGAAATTCGAACTGATGGGGGTTGTGTCTCATGAAGACCACTAACTGTTGCCTGAAGAAACTGCTGGATCAATTCAGGGGACATAGCAACAGTGAACCGACTGGCAGCCCAAAGGGCCCGGCCCAAGAGGAAAGGAGACACTGGGAGGAAGAGAGAGCAGTTAGGGGCTGGACAATACAAGTTTCTGCTACTGCCCACCCTCCTCCCCACCTCTATGCCTCCGTTTGTTGCAGTAACTGAATACCACCGAACACACATAACGTAATGGAGAGAAAAAGCATCATCTTGAAAGATAAAAGCAGATGTATGACCTATGGCACAGAATCATTCCCCTCCTAGTTTCAGTTTTCACTATTTGCAAAGTACATGTTGAATATTCCTAGACAACAAAGCCCCCCACCCTTGTTCCCACCACAGCTCTCACCACCCCTTACCGCACTGCTAGTCAGTCCTCTAGATGGCTTCTCCACTGCCAGTTTTGTCCTACTCTTGGACCACTATTGGAATACTATAAATTATAGCTCTGTCATGCTTTTATTTAAAATGTCAACGAATTCCATAGCCTACCCAATAAAGCCCATCTAAATTTGCACGGCATTCAAGGACCCCTCAGATCAGTGACTCTAGCATTACCTCTGATTTCCCTTTGTGCCTTCCAAACTCAGGCACACACCCCTCCCTAGGAAGTCAACATCTGACTTTGCCATTTCTGTGCTTTGTTTATAAGCCAACACACTCACCTCTCCTTGCATTATCTAACCGATCTCTTGGGCTGAAGTAATCCTAACTATCTCTGCCACGTTAAGCCCATGTCCTTAGCTTTCTAACATGATACAAGTATATTTTTTGATATTCTAGGCACTGGTGTAAGGATTACTACCCCCTGCCTGTTATAAGATGCTTGAGGACAGAGACTATACTCAGCTGTCATAGGGCTTAACTCAGTTACCTGTACAATAAACATTTAGTTAATAGGACCTATTCAACAGAACCTAGCAAACGGTGCCAAATAATTACATACTAATTCATATAATGGAGAGTACCATCCAGGAACGCCTGGAAGTCCCAAAAGTTAAAACTCTTTTCATAGCAATCCCAAGACATTATTTGTCTTTTATCATTCTCATTCCTACTCAAGTATACCGTAGAATTTTCCAGAGGTTACTGATGTGTGACACCATGGCTCTGACAGCTAATGGAACGTATGCTTGCATTTCTTATATTTTGAAAGCTTCTCAATTTTAATTTCTAATATGTTAAATACTGCTACATGTCACTCACAAAAAAATCTCTTTGGGATCACTGATAATTTTTAAAAGTGTAAAGGGGTCCTGAGACCAAAAAGTTTGAGAATGGCTTGTACAGAAAAACTTTGCTAGGGCAAGTTCTACAAAAAATATGCTAGTGGGTTTGAGAAATTCCAACACTGTCATTCAACACGTGATTATACTATGTCCATTAGGTGCCAGGCACTGTGGGGCAAAAGGATATATTAGACATGGCTTGTACTCAAATATTTCACATTCTAGTAGAAGAAAGAAAACATATTTGTCAACCACAACATAATGCAGCACGTGGTAAATGCAGAATAAATAGGAACATGCTCAGTGGGTCCTGAGCTCTGGATGCTCAACCATTTTAATTCTGTGACTCCGGCCTGAGATGCCCTATAACAGCTGGCCTAAGGAGAAGTGGAGAACATTTTCCAATGGTTTAAGCTACCCAGAGGGCATCCTATGGAGAGGAAGCAGTGAGTGGACTGACACGGCATCGACGACGCAGGGGTCCCACGACTTAAGTACTCAGGGAGGAAGCAGAGACAGCACTGGGGGCTCTGAGGGTGAGAACAAGGCACGGAGATTGACACACAGAGACAACGCCACCTCTCAGCCGCTGCCCTGCGGTGCTGAGAAATCAGGCTCACGTAGTCGAGGCTACTTTTTAAGGCTAGTAGCGAACGTGGACATGAGAACGGACACTTTAATCATGTAGACAGAAGAGCCTGAGAAAACTGACAAGAAGCACACAGAAAGGATGAACCATACACAGGCTGCCTGAGGGCGTGGGGACTTTGCAATGACAGAGTTTGCACCAGAGTTCTCAAGGCAGAGCAGCCAAATCTGCACTCTATTCAGACTCCAGAAAACATCCGGGACTTGAGCGCTGATTGGGACAACAGTGTGAGAGAACAGCATGGAAGAACCATGAACAAGGCAATCCTAGCCTCTCAGTTGGTGAAGCTTGAGTCAAGGTCTCTGGGCAGTTTAGAGGTTCAGACGAGCTCAAGCTCTAGGGTGGAAGAAGAATGTTCACCCCGAGGTTTACCTGCCTAAGTGAACAACAGAACTGAGCTGATGGTGGGCCTAAGCATGGTGCTGAAACCTACCTGAGAGGTTGAGGTCTGCAAGGACAACGTTGGTCAGGAAGCCATGCATGTCGAAGGGGATCCTGCCATTCTTCACACTGTCAGTGATGATGGACTTCACCGAGCCGAGGGCCAACATGCATGCCTCATGGATCTTCCACCTGCCAAAGGGACACCACAGCCTGGTCACACAAACCCACGGCCAAAGAGACAGACGCTTGAGGGAAGCCAATTCAGGAAAGGGCATTTCAGCACAGCATGACCCCAAAGTGCATTGAGCTGCTCTTCCGATCTAAACCTATAACTGAAAACAGTGTAATTTAATAATAACAGGTTTTTCTAATTAAAAACAAAGCAAAAGTCCTTCCTTTCAAACCTTTTTAAAACGGGGTAAAATAAAAGCATCTTAGCCAACTGCTTTAAGGATGGGAAGAACTGCTTTAAAACAGATAACGCAAAGCAAGGACGCGCCTGCCTCCGACCTGATGCCCAGAGCACGTCCCTCAGTGGGACGCCCGCCACCCACTCTCACCAATGTCCGGTGCCGCCATTCTTGGTGTGCTCAGCTTCCTGTAAATGCCGAGTTGCTGCGGCGGCCAGGGCTGCTGCGCTCTCATTCTGGAAATCAGTGGCCACAGCCTGGTGGGAGGAGAGGCGCTAACAAATGTTTCTGTGCAAATTGAACTGCAAGCTTCATTGCACACTGAATGGTTCCAACTCCTTCACATACACACGGCTAAGCCCAATTAGGTACATTCAGAACACAGCCCCTAATTGCATTAAGGTCTCTACGTTAAAGTAGTATCCATATTTCCGCAGTGCCCGAGCACTGTGAAGCTCACGAAATGGACAGCTCCCTTTGGCTACATTCAGCAGAGCCTAAGGGGTCAATGAGAGATTCAGCTTTGGATGGCAGGGGACCAGATATTTATTCTCTGGGAGCCTGACTGTGGGAATACAAGGCTAATCTACTAGCTGAAACTTGGTGCGGTCTTTCCTAGGTGCCTCAGAAACACCGCAGGGTAACAAGGAGTGCTCACCAACAAGGGAACAACGAGAACAAGCCTCGCACCTGACAGGCGGCAGGTGGCAGCTTCTTCACGGACCCTCAGCCTGGAGCCAGTCCTGTGCTCCAGTCAGAGCCAAAGAAACACGGGCAGCCATCTGGGTGTTCAACCTCTCAGCAATCGAAGTTTTTTAAATTTGCCAACCTCTAGTTTGTGCTACAGATTCTTGCTGAAGAGTGAATTAAACTGAAAAGTTCCTGATTCAACCACCCTTACTCATTAGAACACTATCCTCTGCACAATTTTTACACCTAATATTTACACGTAAATCAGAACTGGGAGCAATGACTTCGGAATTCCTGAGTCTCAGACTTCATTCGAGATGTTCTTCTTATCCCCCAAAAGTCTAAGATAAAGTCACCCAACAACACTGCTCAGCTTGGGTTAGAGATCTAGAAAGAAGAGGAATAGCTCAGGATCATTTGGCTGAAGTATCAAGGGGGCCCTCTTACCAGCAACAAGTCTTGGGCTGCGATCCTAACAGTATAGGAGAAAGTATCATCATCTTCATCTTCCACAAACTGCTGGGGGTTGGCTGTCCACACTTTAATCTGAAAGGATGATGAAGTTAGGTCTCTCTGAGGCTCCCATCTGGTCCATATGTTCCCTCTTTTCATCCACACACTGGAATGGTTCGGCCTTTTGTTTTTGTCTTGAACAGAAAGCTATTCTTTTTGATGCAGAGAAGCGAACCCTTTAATAAGCTGAGCAGCAAAGGCCGCTGCAGTAGGTGGCTGACTGCTGGCCCCTCCCACTGTAGCTGGCTGTTACCCCCAGGTACGTCAATTTGCTGAGTCTAGTAGGTCTGATGGGTATTTAATGGAAAATCATGTCCATTCTTGTGTTGTTCATACGAGACAGGCATTATCATATTTTTTAATGCTCTTTTCTGGTCTAATGATTCACCAACCAGGCTAATGATCTGCACTCTATTATATCTCACTATTTATAGAGAAAGGTAGGCTCTTCTGGATATCTGGGCCTTTGGTTGGCGGTCCTATAGATGTAAAAGTATTAGTACTCTGAAAGCCCAATTACCTAGTACAGGAGTTGATAAAACCCCAACACCCAGGGATTTGGCAATATAATGACATCAAAGCTTTCTAGAACTTCCCATGAAGTTACTTTTCAGGTGTCTATTTTTCAAAATCAGTTGGTCGCCTGACTTAGACCCCACATGCAGGCTGCACTCTCTGAATGCAAGCCGGTCACTGTCTCCCACACGTTGTTACCTGCTCCTCGGTGATCTGCATGTACAGGATGAGATAGTAAATCAACTCAGGCAAGGCCTTCTTGACAGTGCTTTTGAATTTGCTATTTTCCAGGAGAGCATGGACAAATTCAAAAATGCTAAAGACGAGATTTTCAAAGCCCAGGACTTCGCCTACAGGAAACACACAAGAGAAGCTTTTAATAACAAGAAAGCAAAAGGAAAGCACAGATGCTGGAAAGGAACTACATCATCTCTGTTAAGTTAATGAATAGTTAAAGCACTTGCTAATTATTATTCTCCAGGGAATGGAAGAAGGGGCTGAGGAGTCAAAGAAAGGAACTTGAGGCTATTAAGTACTCTTTGGTTTTTCAAGTAAAAGAATCAGGGAATTCCCTGGCGGTCCAGTGATTAGGACTCAGCGCTTTCACGGCCGAGGGTGTGGGTTCAATCCCTGGTCGGGGAACTAAGATCCCAAAAGCCATGCAGTGAGGCACCCCCACCCCCAAAAAAAGAATCAGAAACACTGAACACATTTTCCACTCAGAAATTCTACAATTTCATGAGACTTACACAAATGCCCATGAGGAACAGATCAATGATTTTCAACTTCTCATTTCCCCACATCTAATACACTTAGAGGAAACTCGGTGAGAGCACTCTCTTAATAGCATGAAGCCTCTAAGTTCCTGCCTCTGTTCTGTCTTTTCCTGGCTCCCTTTCCCACTAAGTGGTACACCTGTTGAGATTAGACACACCACATACCATCAGAATCCACAGGATCTTCTACTTCCTCTGTGTAATTTACTTCTGTCCTCACATAAGTACAATGAAGAGTAAAGAAACAGAATCTGGAGTCTGCTTTAGACATACTCTACAAGGGAATGCTGTACACTCCAACACTAGGAGTAGACATTTTAAGAAAGTGGAACCACATGAACATTAAGACCCAAAGCTAGATTCCCAACTATGGGGGTGGCAGGTCCCTTCAACCTTCTGGAAAGGATATAAAGCTGCACTTTCAGTTAGGGTGTTCCAAACAATAGGCAGAATTTGCTGCATGGAGGACACCATGTGCTTTGGGAAGTTTTTCACCAGGGCTGTCACTGCCTGAGAAGTTAAAGAGAAAAAACCCCAAGAGTTACAAGTGATATGGGAGAAAAATCACTGATTTCAGACTACTCTTCAAACCCCCAGCATCTCCATCGCAGTAAATGTTTACCTTCAGGACTTCCATCTTAAACCCGCTGTCAGACGTGGGGCCGTCTGGTATCTGGAGGGCCTGGACGAAGGCCTCTGTGAACTGCTGCACCACAGGGAAGATCAAGACTTTGGCCGCACCCTGGCGGCAGAAACCAAAGTCAGTACTGGACGCAGCCCGAATCACAGCTCAGTGCATGCACCAAACACCGAGACCCACGCTGTTTCCAGACCCCTTCAGGCTCGGGCCTCAGTCAGAAGGTCGTGTCCCCAAGGTCACTGGGGGTGTCCCCAAAGCCTGCTGTGTCCGTATCCAACACCGGCAGCCCCTCACCAGGAGCTTCTGCAAAGCTACTACATAAGGCCAGCTTCTCAATCCCAGGGACTGGTATTTTTCAGCTAGCTGGTTCCACATGGGAGACAGATAAAAGAGCAGTGAAGTTCTGGGTGATGACTAGCGTGAAAAGGATGCAGGAGGGGGTGTTAGAAAAAATAAGGCTCAGACGAAAGGAAACTAAGCTACATGCAGACGAGGAATTTAACCAGAACATTCACTGCACCCACAACACGGCGAGTGTTCGTCCCGGCGCTGCTGTGCTGAAGACCTCTAGGCAGGCCGTCTGTCACCAACCTAAAGGCTCACTCACCTTCTCCAGTTCCTCCATGTTACAGATCATATGGGCACAAGTGGTAAAAATCTCCACGGCTCGGGAACGGGTTCGAATACCATACACCTGGAAACAAGTTACAGTGTAGCCATGAGACTGGTGGGTGTGCGTGCGTGCGTGCGCGCGTGTGTGTGTGACTAAACTGTGACTACTCAATCCTGACATGGGACTGGATCCCCTAGAGAGACAGGAAATGTCAATCACTCATGTCCAGGAGACAGACTTCTTCTGTAATCCAGAGAATGAAAGGCAGCACGATGTCAGAACTTATTAGAATCAGCCTTATATATAGGCCTCTGTGGGTTAATTTGACAAAAATACGAAGCTGGGTACGGCTTGAAACCCCAACACGGTCAACGTATTTCTTTCAAAACACAGCCCTTGGCTGGGGACGGAGAGGAGTAGGGAGCTTAACCAAACGCATACAGAGTAAAGTAAGGGCTTATCGGGTGCAGTGCAGGGACAGAATTGTTTCCAAGTACTCGGCTGAGGTGGGCCAGCTCGGGTGGGCTGCCTAGGGAGAGGCCAAGGCAGCACCCAGGCAGCAGGGGTGAGATGGGAGGAGAGACTGCAGCTACTTCACTCTCTCATCACAGGCTTGTCCTCGTAGTTGTAAGTGAAGGCCTGAGTATCATCCCAGCTCAGGCTTTGTCAGCAGTTCCTGTCTTCAGGTTTGGGGACCGGCAGCCAACACAGCGGGCTCCCCCTGAGCGGGGGCGGCCGGCCAGAGCCCGAGCAGCTCTGCCTGCTGGACGGCGCAGCTGAGACTCGCACCTCGGCCATGGTGAAGATCTTGTACATCTCTGGGAGAATGACAGGAGCAACCAGCGGCATCTGGGTGTCTGTGACTTCTCGAGTGAACTCTACAGAGAAGAAAGCCCCGCTTTACAAAGACATTCCGTGTGACAATTGTTGAACTGCTTCTAGGCAGCACACAGGGAAAGACGCTGGCTGGGAGACTTACCCTGGCGTACAGAAGTAGTGCCAATCATTGGTTAGAAGGGAAAGAGAACGCAGAGATAAAGGAGAATACACGAGAGTAAGAAAGAAAACCTGTAACGGAACTGTGTAAAAACCCTTGTGAGGTTGCCTTAGGAAAATTCGGAATTAATCTAGTTTGTGCCCACTGTCACCATCCAGGTGCACTTGGAGGCGTCTCACCTTTGTTCCACTTTCAATACCCTGCCCAAGAAGCTGTTCTGACGCACACAGTAAAGTCTGTGCAGACTTACCTGGCTTGAGCTCCACCCTGCAGATGGGGACAATGCCTACTGACCTAGAGGTCAGGCCACTGTTCAGAGGAAGAGAAGGGGGTTTATACCCCGTGAAGGCAGCAAAGAGCACCCTGGCCGCGGAATGAGACTTGAGGAAGGTGAGGCAAATGTGGGTCCTAGCTTTCCCTTCACTTCCAAAACCTCACAAGGCACCGAGACAGCAAGCAGGGCTCTGGATTGTGTCGCTGAGCATGGAATACAAGCCCTCGAGTCCCAGTGTCCTCTCATTTACCTGCTGCTTAACCAACCACATTCATTACTCTCATGATCATTTTTGATAGACTCAATTTATCAACACTTTACAAGCTTAAGTCCAAAATAAGTTTTCTGGAGTCACTCATCAGGTCAGAAAAAGCATGGGATGCCAGCGACATCAGTCTCCAAAGTTCCTTGAGAGCAAAGAGAAAGCTGAGGCTCATGGATCACTCATTTCAACCCCTGGCGGCTGTGTTTGCATTTCCTTCACACCATTAGCCTCAGCTATCGTTTATAGACAGCTAAGTTTAATGGGAAGCCTTATTAAATTAGAGAGACTGGGACAGTACCTTAAACAGCCCTGACGAGAATCAGACCCGTTCTCCTGCTGGGCTCCTGTCCACACACCAGTACCCCGCCCCCTGCACGCACGCCTGAGCCGCAGCTGCCGGAGTGCGGCCCAGCCTCGCGTGAAGGCGCGTGGAGCAGCTATTTGGGAGTGGAGGCTGGCAGCGACCCACGTGCAGGAGAACACACACTTCCCCAGCTCTTTCCCTGTGGCTGACAGAAAAGTCTTCTCACGGAACAATGATTTGCTTAGTCAAGCACAACAAGGGCTCTTGAGCAAGCCAACTGTATATACAAATGTACAACTATTTTTTTCTCCAGGTTTTTAAAGAAGAAGCTGAACTTTGTGTTGGAAGACTGGAAGGGAATAGGCTTCCTTTCCTTAGTAGAAAACAGGTCTGTTAATTGATATTTTGGCATCATGAGCTTGTAAATAAAGAATCCTAGAAGGCTCATTCCACGGAGAGGGGTAGGAGAAGTCACCTGAATAATACGCCGTACAAGAGAAACAAGGGCGATAAGCAGGGCAGGGAACGTCTGAGCAAGGAGCATTTGACCTTTTCAGTAGGTCAGCTCTATGCCCTGAGCACCTGTCACATGTAATCAATAAAAATACACTGGGTGGTGCAAAAAGGCAGCTGGGGCACGGGAAGAGGGGGTCTGAAACAAAAGGAGAGGGGTGATTTGCTTTTGGACATAGAACTGGTATTATCTACTATCAATATTAGATGGACTAGTAAAATTGGGCCCAAATGCCCAAATCAGTTTAGTAAACTGACTGACACTCAGAAAAGGTTGAAGCGGCATTCCTAACTATGTAAGAATACCTTTCAGGTAAGCTAGCAGATCACGGAGAAGGAGGTAAGACAGGGGTGAGACTTTCGCAAACTTATATAAACAGAAAGCAATGTGGTTTCTAACAGATCAGTACCCAGTGGCTAAGGTCCACATAAGGATTCCCTGAAAGCAAAGGAGAGCAGTGACCCCACATGGGGGACAGGAAGCAGGGCAGAATTTGCAAGAGACTGGGAGACTCAGGCCACACCTGGGGGTACTTAAGGACAGGTCCTGTGAGGGGCTGATAGGTCAGCCAAGCTTAGGAGAGCTGTTCACTAAGTCTCCTTGGACTCAAAGTCCAAGTATTTCTCTCAACCTCTCAGAACAGAAAGAAAGAAAAGACACCAGAGACTACATATTTTTCTAAGCTGGCCAAACGAAGATCAGGATTGTAGAGTGGGACTGTTTTTATCTTTTCTTATATCTCCATAAAAATTCAACTTGACTATTCTTAACTTTGCCTTGGTTGAACCAAGTAGAAAAATAATATATAATAATGATGATAATCATAATGGCTAAAATCCACTGTGTGCTACCACAGGTCACTTTACATAGACTAGCTCACTATACCACCAAATGTTCCTTTGAGGTGGATACCATCATTACCTGAATTTTACACACAAGGAAACTCAAAGCTCAAGAGACGAAGTAGGTTGGGTCAAGGTTAAGCCGGACTGTGAACTGAAGTCTGCGTGCTTAACCGCCACACGTGACTCTTTCCTGAGTGGGAAGGGCTGGCAGCGGCAGAAGCACACCACCAACTTCGTGCCCTGGGAAGGGGCACCGATGCGGGAGGACAGCCACGGAGCTGGGAGCTGGGAGGAGGCGCCGCAGGGGGGCGACACGTGGGGCCCCAGGAGCCAAAGCAGGGCTGGCTGCCAATACCTGTGAGCACTCGCATGGCGCCGTGGACTGCGCTTAGGTCTCCGCTCACCAGCATCCCCATGAGCAGGCTGAAGAGCTGCGGCCAGGCTTCGGGCCAGTCCCAGTGAGCGATGGCTGACAGCGCATAGGCCACGCTGGAGCGCACCTTGCTTATCGACTCCCTCAAGCCATTGGGCAACAGCTCCCGGATGACAATTTTTGCCTGGAGAGGAGAAAAGCCCACCTGCCCTTAGACCAGGTTATAAGTGAGTGGCAGAGTCCTATCCAGTTCATGTGCTGGAAAAGCAATGTGTACAAGACACTGCATATCTATGGAAAACTCCAATACACCAACTGGGCAAGTAATTCATGCAGAGAGTATAACCAGGTCTGTAAACTTATGCTGTCCATTATGGTAGCCACCAGCTACATGCGGCCATTTCAATGTAAATTAATTAAAATTAAATGAAGTTAAAAATTCAGCTCATCAGTTGCCCTAGCCACGTTTTAAGTGCTCAGCACCCACACGTGACCAGCAGCTGTCCTGGACAGCACAGGCACAGAACGTTTCCACAACGGCAGGAAGCGCCGATGGACGGTGCTGCTCTAGACCTTATACCTCGGAACTTCCTGGGGGCCCAGCATGGTTGCACAGCACTGGACTAAGCAGAAACATTATTTCATGTAACCCTCAAACAACTCTTTAAAGGGGGAATTTTAGATATTTAGGAAATTGAAGCTTAGAAGTTAAAATATTTTTTGAGTATTTCATAGCCAGTAAAAGGCAAACTGGCGCCTGCACCCAGGTCCGCCTGGCACTCGAGCTCTCTCATCTGTAACCTGGCTCCCACAGCGCCAGCTACCAGTCACTCCACGGCCTTCTGAGAGCTCCTCGTGGTCAGAGAACGGCCTGCACATCTCCACAGGCAGACAAGTCGAGTACCTCTCCTCACCCTTTCTGTGGTCTCAGGAGGCCTGAACCTCTCCGACTGGGCACACCAGTGAGTCTCCACGTACTGTTTCAAGATGACTGATGCCAGCTGTGAAAAGAGTAAGCCAAGGAGCACAGCAAGAAAAGGACTCTCTTCACACATACAAACCATACACACGGCCCGATATATTCATCTGAAGTCTATCTAAATCTGGTATAAAATTCTAAGTTATTTATAAAGTGGCCTTATTCTTTCACTTTCCCATAAGAAAGTTTCACCACCAAGTAAAGGGAAATTACTTATAAACTGGGCCAATCAGTCTCAACTTACCTGACGGATCGCCAATGCCCCCTGGGGATCTACGGTCAGCTCTGCCAGGTGAACACCAAATTCTGGAAGGGAAAAGTCTATTGTGAGTCCAAGAGCGCCCAGGAAAGCCATAGCGGTTTACTGAGCTCTAACCCTGATGCCAACAGGAAAGATTTCAGAGGAGCTTGATTCAGTGGTTCCAAGAGTGCTGATGACTGCTCAGATTGGCTCCTCTAAGCAAGAGAAGCAGGGCAGGGCTGCTCGCAGTGAACAGTCCAGCACCTGTCACTTCCTCCAATCGCTGCACAGCCGTCTTGCCTTCCAAGGTAGCGATGCACATAGTATCTAACCAAAAACCACTGCTATCTAACCCCAAAGGAAAATTAAAAGGTGAGACTTCAGGAGTTGTCCAGATATACACCACCAGAGAAGAGATGATTAAGTCTAAGAAAATCTGGCCTTCACAGGCTTAGTCCTAAAAATACAACTGTCATAAGTGAGCAGTTTCTAACAAGCAACGTAAGCAGTAATCTCGAAATGCACATTGGGAGGCTACAAACAACTCTGACTCCCAAATTAAAATTTAGATCCTTCAATGCAATCCCTATCAAAATCCCAATGACGTCTTTTTGCAGAAATAGAAAAACCCATCCCGAAATTCATATGGAATCTCAAGGGACCCCAAATATAGCCAAAATAATCTTGAAAAAGACCAGAACTGGAGGACTCACACAAATCTACAGCAATCAATACAGTGCGGTACTGACATAAAGACGGTCATACAGATCAACGGAACAGATCACTCAACGCGGAAAGAACAGTCTTTTCAACAAATGGTGCTGGGACAACTGGATATCCATGTGCGAAAGGAGTAAGTTGGACCCTTACCTCACACCATATACAAAAATTAACTCAAAATGGGTCAAGGACCTAATAAGGCCTAAAACAATGAAACTCTTAGAAGAAAACATAGGACAAAAGCTTCATGACATCATGACATTAGATTTGGCAATCATTTCTTGGATGTGACGCCAAAGGCACGGGTAACAAAAGAAAAACTAGACAAACAAGACTTCATGAAAATTAAAAAATGTTGTGCATCATAGGACACTATCAGCAGAGTAAAGCAGCTACCCACAGAATGGGAAAACTTGCAAATAGGTATGTAATAAGCCATTAACATCCAGTTATATAAAGAAATTCTATCATTCAACAACAACAAAATGACCCAATTAAATGATGGGCATAAGACTTCAATAGACGTTTCTCCAAAGATATATGAAGGCCAAAAAGCACATGAAAAGATGCTCAACATCACTAATCATTAGGGAAATGAAAAGCAAAACTGAGGTACCACCTCACATACATTAGGATGGCCACTATCAAAAAAACAGAAAACTGCCACTGGAGAGGATGTGGAGAAACTGGAACCCTTGTGCACTGCTAGTGAGAATGCAAAAGGGTACAGCCGCTGTGGAGAACAGTACAGCGGTGGCTCCTTAAAAATTTTTAAATAGAATTACTATATGATCCAGCAAATTCCACTTACGGATATATACCCGAAAGAAATGCACGCAGTGCCTTGAAGAGATATTTATTTGTATGCCATGTTCACAGCAGCATATTTCATAATAGCTAAAATGTGGATGCAACCCAAGTGACCATCGACAGATGAATGGATAAGCAAAATGTGGTCTATATGTACAATGGAATTTTTTTTAAAAATAAATTTATTTATTTATTTTTGGCTGTGTTGGGTTTTCGTTTCTGTGCGAGGGCTTTCTCTAGTTGTGGCAAGCGGGGGCCACTCTTCATCGCGGTGAGTGGGCCTCTCCCTGTCGCGGCCTCTCCCGCTGCGGAGCACAGGCTCCAGATGTGCAGGCTCAGTAGTTGTGGCTCATGGGCTTAGTTGCTCCGCAGCATGTGGGATCTTCCCAGACCAGGGCTCGAACCTGTGTCCCCTGCATTGGGAGGCAGATTCTTAACCACTGTGCCACCAGGGAAGCCCTGTACAATGGAATATTACTCAGCCTTTAAAAGGAAGGAAATTCTGCAATAGGCTAAAACAACTGCTCTAATGGATGAACCCTGAGGACAGTACGCGAAGTGGAACAAGCCAGTCACAAAAAGACAAGTACGTATGTACCCACTTACATGAGGTACTTACAGTAGTGAAAATCATAAAGACAGAGAGTAGAATGGTGACTGCCAGAGGCTGGGGGAGGGGGAATTGGAAAGGTACTGTTTAACGAGTATCGAGTTTCAGCTTTACAAGAAGAAATGGGGATAGTTGGCAGTGAGGGCTGTACAACAATGTGAATGTATTTAATACCACTGAACTGTGCACTTCAAGAAGGTTAAGATGATAAATTTTATATTAAGTGTATTTTACCACAAGAAAAAAAGTTTGAATTTAGATCTAATTTATACTTGCAAAGGAGTAAATTATCAAATATGTATTTGTGAAAAGAGGAAGCAGAATGTAAGACCAAGAGCGCATCCTGATTTTCGCATCTTGCCTTCCAGGGCTGCGCGATCCAATATGGCAGCCATCAGCTACAAGTGGCTACTGAGGACCTGAAATGCGGCCTCCGAGAACTGACACATGCTGGAAATGCAAGACATGCACCAGACTGCAAACGCAGTATGAAACAAAATACTGTGGAATATTTTAGTAAAGTTTATATCGATTACATATTGAAATAATATATCTGCATACATTTGGTTAAACGATTACAGTATTAAAAATGAATTTTACCTGTTTCTTTTTTACCCTTTAGCTACTAGATGATTAAAACGTTCATGTGACTCATTCTTCCTACTGGACAGCACTGTTTTGAGAATGGACAGCAGCTTTCAGAACTGCTTGGTCGTGGCAGGCGCACAGGTTACAACAGGCTCACCGTACCACTTGAGAGCTATGATCAGTGGGGTTAAAACCTGGGCCCTGGGCTGCTGTGGCAATCCCTACCCAAATTCCAATGGCGCTCTCCGCAGAAACAGAACAAACAATTCTAAAATCAGCATGGGACCACAAATGACCCAAACAGCCAAAGCAATCCTGAGAAGGAATAAAGTTAGAGGCATCACGCTCCCTGATTTTAAATTGTGTTACAAAACTGTAGTAATCGGGCTTCCCTGGTGGCGCAGTGGTTGAGAGTCTGCCTGCTAATGCAGGGGACACGGGTTCGAGCCCTGGCCTGGGAAGATCCCACATGCCGCGGAGCGGCTGGGCCCGTGAGCCACAACTGCTGAGCCTGCGCGTCTGGAGCCTGTGCTCCGCGGCGAGAGAGGCCGCGGCGGTGAGAGGCCCGCGCATCGCGATGAAGAGTGGCCCCCGCTTGCCACAACTGGAGAAAGCCCTCGCACAGAAACGAAGACCCAACACAGCCAAAATCAATCAATCAATCAATCAATCAAACATATGCATCTGATTCAAGATCCTCATTAAAAAAAAAAAAAAACTGTAGTAATCAAAACAGTGTGGTACTGGCATAGAAACAGACATACAGATCAATGGAAGAGAACAGAGAGCATAAAAATAAACCCACACACACATGGTCAGTTAATTTATGACAAAGGAGCCAAAAATATACCATGGGGAAAGGAGAGACTCTCCAACAAATGGTGCTGGGAAAACTGAACAGCCACATGCAAAAGAATGAAACTGGACCACTATCTCACACCATACACAAAAATCAATTCAAAATGGATTAAAGATTTGAATGTAAAAGACCTGAAATCATAAAACTCCTTGAAGGAACCACAGGCAGTAAGTTCCTTGACATTGGTTTTGGTGATTTTTTTTTCATTTGACACCAAGATTAAAGGCAACAAAAACAAAAACAAAAACAAGTGGGACTACATCAAACTAAAAAGCTCTGCACAACAAAGGAAACCATCAACCAAATACAAAAGCAACCTACCGAATGGGAGAACATATTTGCAAATCATGTATCTGTTAAGGGTTTAATATACAAAATATATGAAGAACTCATACAATTCAATAGCAAATAAAACTGGATTTTAAAATGGGCAGAGGACCTGAATATACACTGTTCTAAAGACCTAGAGATGGCCAACAGACACAGGAAAAAGATGCTGAACAACGCCAATTATCAGGGAAATGTAAATCAAAATCACAATGAGATAAACTCACACCTGTCACAATGGCTATTATCAAAAAGATAAGCAATAGCGGGACTTCCCTGGTGGTGCAGGGGATAAGACAGGGGGTGCGGGTTCGATCCCTGGTCAGGGAACTAGATCCCACGTGCATGCCGTAACTAAGAGTTCGCGTGCCACAACTAAGGAGCCCTGGAGCCACAACTAAGGAGCCTGCCTGCCACAACTAACACCCAGCACAACCAAATAAGTAAATAAATACATATTAAAAAAAAAAGGATAAGCGATAACAAGCGTTGACAAGAATGTGGAGAAAAGGGAACCTCTGTGCATTGTTGGTGGAAATGCAAAATGGTGCAGCCACTATGAAAAACAGTATGGAGGTTCCTCAAAAAATTAAAAATAGAGCTACCATTTAAGGCAGCAATTCCACTTCTGGGTGTTTATCCAAAGAAAACGAAAACACTAACTCAAAAAGATATATGCACCTCGTGTTCATCGCAGTACTATTTACAATAGCCAAGATATGGAAACAACCCAAGTGTCCACCGATAGGTGAATGGATAAAGAATATGTACGTGGTATGTATGTATATGTATGTGAGTACAGATACACACACACACACACACACACACACACAAAATGGGATATTAGTTAACCACAAAGAAAAATGAAATCTTGCCACTTACAACACTACAGATGGACCTTGAGGGCATTATGCTAAGTAAAGTAAGTCAGACAGAGAAAGACAAATACCATATGATCTCACTTATATGTGGAATTTAAAACAAACAAAACAAAACAAAACAAACAAGCTCACAAACGCAGAGAACACAATGGTGGTTGCCAGAAGCTAGAGATGGGGGGGTGGGCAAAATGGGTGAAGAGAGTCAAAAGGTATAAATTTCCAGTTATAAAATAAGTCATGTGGAAGTAACGTGCAGCATGTCAACTACAGTTAATAATACCGTGTTGCATATTTGAAAAGTTGCTGAGACTAGATCTTAGAAGTTTTCATCACAAGAAAAACAAAAATTCCGTAACTAAAAAAAAAAAAAAAAAAATCAGTTCTTGTGCTATTATTTTTATTGCCCATCATGAGTACATTGTTTGGCTTTCTTATCGACGTAACTAAAGTTACTTTCCATGATAAGTGCTAACTATCATAACTAGATTCCACTGAAATAGCCATCCAAAGGGTATTTATGCAATACAAAAGCTTAATATCAGGAAAAAGTTGTTCCAGGCAACGTTCCATGTTCAAGGCTTATCCAGGTAAGCAGGTGAAAAACTACTGAAAATGATCTATGCCTATTTTTTAAATTAATTAATTAATTTTTGGCTGTGTTGGGTCTTCATTGCTGCGTGCGGGCTTTCTCTAGTTGCGGCGAGAGGGGGCTACTCTTCATTGCAGTGCAGAGGCTTCTCATTGTGGTGGCTTCTCTTGTTGTGGAGCACAGGCTCTAAGCACGCGGGCTTCAGTAGTTGTGGCATGCAGGCTCAGTAGTTATGGCTTGCGGGCTCTAGAGCGCAGGCTCAGTATTTGTGGCACACGGGCTTAGTTGCTCCGTGGCATGTGGGATCTTCCTGGAACAGGGCTCAAACCCGTGTGCCCTGCATTGGCAGGCAGATTCTTAACCACTGCGCCACCAGAGAAATCCCTATGCCTATTTTTTTTTAATTTTGTTTATTTATTTATTTATTTTTAAATGAAATGTATCTGATTTAGTTAAGATTTCCTCTCTTTTAAATTTATTTATTATTATTTATTTATTTTTTGGCTGTGTTGGGTCTTCGTTTCTGTGCGAGGGCTTTCTCTAGTTGTGGCAAGCAGGGGCCACTCTTCATCGTGGTGCGCGGGCCTATCGCGGCCTCTCCTGTTGCAGAACACAGGCTCCAGACACGCAGGCTCAGTAGTTGTGGCTCACGGGCCCAGCTGCTCCGCGGCATGTGGGATCTTACCAGAACAGGGCTCGAACCCGTGTCCCCTGCATTGGTGGGCTGATTCTCAACCACTGCACCACCAGGGAAGCCCCCTATTTTTTTTAATGTGAAATAATTTTTAGACTTAAAGTAGTTTCCTCCAATGCGTGACAGTCTTATTCTTTCCTTGTCTTCTATGACCCGACCACTTTTGATAAGTAATGGTCAGTATTTTGTAGAACACATCTTGATGTTCATTCGACTGACGTCTCCTCACAATCAGATTGAGGTTATTCATTTTTGGCAAGAATATCAGGGAAGTGATGCTGTGTCCTTAGCATATCATAATGTTGATAAATTTTCTTATTGGTAATGTTAACCACGACCACTTGGTAATGTGGGGTCTGCTGGATTTTCCACTGTAAAGGTACTGTCTCTCCCTTTACAAATGACAAAAATCTTCAGAGAGATACTTTGAGATTATGTTCATATCCTGTTTCTCTTCAAACACTCACTGATTGATTTTAGCATCCATCTGTGGATCCTGCCTGCAACAATTATTACTGTGTTGTTTGTCCCGTGGTGCCTTTGTATTTCTTATTCTCTTTACACTTACTAATTACTTGCAATTCTTTTGTAAGGAAGCACTGTCCTGTCTCCTTTATTTATTTCGACCCGTGTGGTGGTGGACACATGCTTACTCATTTCACTCCATGAGTTTTAACCCAACACTCTCATTATTTGTTCTGTTGCTCAGCTGTTCCACTGTGGCCATCAGCACACCTTCTTGCAGGCCTTTCCACATGCTCCCATCGTTTTTCAAGCCCTTCCTTACATTCTGTTCTCACAGGATATTCTAGGCTCACCTTGTATTTTCTCTGCCTAAACCCTCGTATCAACTTTTCCTCCAAGGAGCCCTGGTGCTTTTTAGTGGAGAATGCTATTTAGAAATCAAGATCTGGGCGCTAGGTGTGCTCACTGCTCCTAGGCCCCCTCAGAGAACAGCAGTACGACATATATGTATGCATACTAACCTATGCTTACACATACATCTGTCCATCCATCCGCCTGCCAATCCATCCATCTATCTACTGATAACTCAAATGCCAATCCAATATCTCAAGGTTCACTCTGCTTGTCCTCCTTATTTGTAATGCTTCCTCTGATAGTGATAAATCTGGCTCTCATTATCTACAATAAAATTACTTATTTGTTCAATCTTAGCATACACAGAAACTAATTACAGAACTATTAACACACACTCCTGCGAAAAACAGATATATTAAGTGGAGTATAATTTCTGTGTACAGTTCTTTTTGACTTGAGTCTTACAATATGCAGTCAAAATACTATTTTCCAGGGACTTCCCTGGTGGTGCAGTGGTTAAGAATCCACCTGCCAATGCAGGGTACACGGGTTCAAGCCCTGGTCCAGGAAGATCCCACATGCCGTGGAGCAACTAAGCCCATGCATCATAACTACTGAGCCTGCGCGTCGCAACTACTGAAGCCCGAGCACCTAGAGCCCGTGCTCTGCAACAAAAGAAGCCACCGCAATGAGAAGCCCAGGCACCACACTGAAGAGTAGCCCCTGTTCACAACTAGAGAAAGCCCGTGAGCAGTAACAAAGACCCAACACAGCCAAAGATAAATAAAATTTAAAAAACAAAAAACCAAAATACTATTTTCCAAAGTTACTTAGGTTAGTTCTTTCCTCCCACAACACCTAGTAGTAGTTACACTGTTCATCTGTAATACAGTTAGGTTCATTTGTTACTAATTGTACCCTTCCATTGTTTGATTTTAATTATTAACTTATTTTGGGGGGTATGTAAAACTTTATTATGATTCTCAGAGTTAAAGCTACACAAAAAGGCACATTCCAAGAAGCACTGCTCCCTCCTCATCCCTATTAACTTCCTTCCATCCTTTCCCCAGCCACTCCATGTAGGTAACCAATCAGTTTCTGGTTTATCTTTTCTGTATTTCTTTTGCATAAACAAGCAGATACATGTGTATTTTCTTGTACCCTCTTGTTTACATGAAAAGTAGTATATTATACTCTTTTGCACTTTGCTTTTTTTCAGTTAACATTATAATCTGGAAACCATTCCAAAACAGTTCCTCAAGATTCCTTATTCTTTTTTACGGCTGCATAATATACCACTGTATGGATACACATACATTTTCAGCCATTTTCCTATATATGGGCAGTTAGATTGCTTCCAATTATTGTGCTTTTATAAACAACGTTGCAGTAAATAATAGTGTGCAGTATGTATTTTTATATTGTTAAATGTATATCTTCAGGGTAGATTCCCAGAAGTGGGACTGCTGGGTCAAAATTAAGTGCATTTGCCCAACATAGCCATAAATAAATAAATAAATACATTAAAAAAAAAAAAAGAAAGAAAAGAGCCTCTTTTAAAAAAAAAAAAAAAAGTAAGTGCATTTGTAGTGTTGTCAGGTGTGGCCAAATTTCCCTCAAGAAGGACTGCACCAATGTGCATTCCCACTAGCACTGTTAAAGAGTGTTTCTCCAGGACTTCCCTGGTGGCGCAGTGGTTAAGAACCTGCCTGCCAATGCAGGGGACACGGGTTCGAGCCCTGGTCCAGGAAGATCCCACATGCCGCGGAGCAACTAAGCCCGTGCACCACAACTACTGAGCCTGCGCTCTAGAGCCTTCAAGCCACAGCTACTGAGCCTGCGTGCCACAACTACTGAGCCTGCGTGCCACAACTACTGAGCCTGCACGCCTAGAGCCCATACTCTGCAACAAAGAGAAGCCACCGCAATGAGAAGCCCACGCACCGCAATGAAGAATAGCCCCGGCTCGCCACAACTAGAGAAATCCCGCACGCAGCAACGAAGACCCAACGCAGCCAAAAATAAATAAATAAATTTTTTTAAAAAAAGTGTTTCTCCACAACCTCACCAACAGAACATGCTTTAAAATTTTTGCCAGTCTGATAGAGGAGAAATGATATCTTAATGTTGTTTAATTTGTATTTCTCTAAATCATGAGTGACTTTAAACTATTTGTGTGTGTTTGAGTACCTTTTTAATGACACTTAGGAGGAGGGGTGATTTCTCTGTCCATTCCCCACCCCCTCATTTTTCTATTGAGGTTTTGGTCCTTTGTTTCTCAATTTTTAAGAGTTCTTTATATATTAAGGGTATTATCCTTTTGTCTGTGGTATATGCTGTGAAAATTTCTCTCACTTTGTCAGCTGTCTTCTGACTTAAAAAAAATTTCATCTCTATTTCTTCTGAGCTTGTTTTGAGATCCAAGTTTCTAATGTATAATTTCCCTTCTTCCTCAGGAACTCCTGTTCACATCTCTTGCAGGGCAGGTCTGCTAGTAATGAAGCCCCTCAATTTTTGTTTGTCTGAGAAAGTCTTAATGCTTCAGTTTTGAAGGCTGATTTCAGTGGATACAGAATTCTAGGTGGTAATATTTTTCTATCATCACTTGAGATATCTCACTCCACTCTTCTCTTGCTTATATGGCTTCTGAAGAGCGGTCCAATGTAATTGTTAATTCTTGTTCCTCTGTGGGTAAGGTACTATTTTCCTCTGACTCCTTTCAAGATATTCTCTTTGTCTTTGGTCTTCTGCAGTTTGAATATGATAGGCTTAGGTATAATTTTGTTTTGTTGGTACTGACTTTTTATATGGTTTTTTTTAAAAATTTATTTTTATTTTATTTTATTTTAGGCTGCATTGGGTCTCCATTGCTGCGTGCAGGTTTTTCTCTGGTTGCGGCGAGCAGGGGCTACTCTTCGTTGCAGTGCGCGGGCTTCTCATTGCGGTGGCGTCTCTTGTTGCAGAGCACGGGCTCTAGGCACACAGGCTTCAGTAGTTGTGGCTCGCAGGCTCTAAAATGCAGGCTCAGTAGTTGTGGCGCACGGGCTTAGTTGCTCCGTGGCATGTGGGATCTTCCCGGACCAGGGATTGAACCCGTGTCCCCTGCACTGGCAGGCAGATTCTTAACCACTGAGCCACCAGGGAAGCCCTATATGGTGTTTTTTGTCATGAAAATTAAAATTTTAATGTAGTCAAATTTATCAATCTTTTACTGCCTCCGGATTTTGAGTCATAGTTAGAAAGCCTTTCTTTATGCCAAGGATAAAGAAAAATTCACCCATATTTTCTTCTAAAACTTTTATGGTTTCATGTTTTAAATATTTAGATTCCTAATCATTTGAAGCTAATTTTTTGTATGGTGTGAGATACTGATCTAATTCCAAATGGCTACCCAATTGTCCCAGCACCTTTATTAAAAGGTCCATCTTTACCCCAATGATTTGAGATGCCACCTTTATCCATACTACATTTCCATAGTTACTCGTGTCTACTTCTGGACTTTCTATTTTATTCCACAGTTCTATTTGCCTATTTGTGTGCCAGTGCCACACTGCTTATTTTAATTATAGAGGCTTTACATAATGTTTTAATGTCTGGTAGAACTAGTCTCTCCTCACAGTTTTCCTTTTTTGGTGTTTTTGGAGCTATTTCTCCCAAGCTTATTTTTCTATAAACTTCAGAATCAACCTTTCTCACTCATCTAGAACGCTGAGCTGCCCTATCCAAGGACAGCACACACCTTTCCATTTCATGTCTGCTTTGAAGGCTTTCAGGCATGTTTAAAAAGTTTCCCCTAATACGTTTTTGCACGTTTCCTGTTAATTTTATTCCTAAGTATTTAATCCTTCTGTTGCTATTGTAAAGGGTTTTTAAACAAACGCCATTATATTCTCTCACCTTTGACTGTTTGTGTATATGAAGGCTGCTGTCTTTGATATTTTAATTTTTTGTATTTTTGATTTATGCTACCTTACTGAATTCTAGAGTCTTAACTCTTGCTTGCCACACCCTTATCTTAAGCTTCCGTTACCGATACAGCCTTAGGGCACCTATCACTCCACTCCGGAAAGGAGGGTTTTCGCAAGACCACCGAAAAAGCCGCCACATTCTTTCTAAAGCATTTATTAAGAGGTTAAATCACAAGCAAACACTTCACACCTGCACAATTACCTCTAAAGATACTGAAATCCATTCTAATTCTCAGGGTTCATCTGGCTACTTCAGCCTCTGGTAAGTCTAAAAAACCCATTTTTAACAGAATAAACAGTAGGTGCCTACAACGCAAAGATATGGGAATCAACTTTCCAACTGGACTAAAACACAGATGAGTCAGACATAATTTAGGAAGACCTCCTGGATACCAACCAATGTTCAAGTTTAATGGAAAAAAGCACTCTAAAATGCATGTGTGGGGTCTTCCCTGGCGGTCCAGTGGTTAAGACTCCGAGCTTCCACTGCAGGGGGCATGGGTTCGATCCCTGGTCAGGGAACTAAGATCCCAGCATGTCGTGGCCAAAAAAAAAAAAAAGAGAGAGAAAGAGCACTTGGAATGCTCTGTAAGGCTCCCAGACTTCCTCTGACTTCAGATACTTGGTGTGACAACAGATGCTAACTTTATGGCCCTAAGTCTGCTAAGAATGTCACCGTCTACCCAGGCTTAGCACCCTGGATACTGTCAACCAATTCTGGTGAGCCTATATGAGGCCCTGCAGAATGACTATAAACATAGTCACAAATTACCTAGGCCATGCAGTACTTTCTTTTACAGCACTGTTTCAATAATTTTTGCATGGACCACTCTGATACGCATTTTTAATGTTCCTGCCAAGAGTACAATTTCTGGATCGTCACTACAGGGACAAAGTAATGAGATCAAGATAAACAAAATCTTTAATCATAAGGTGTGAAAAAGATACTGAGGTATAAAATAGGACTTTTTTGAGGAGGGTTTGAAACATGAGTGGTGACTATAAAGCTTAAACCAATCTGAATAATTTCCTCCCAATAAGCACAGATACTGCTGTCGGGTTCACGCCGAGGCTCACAGAAGGGAGAAGGAAGCAGGCCTTCTCCATCAGTCCACACTCCCACCGATCAGAAGAGTCATTACAGCAGGAAGACCAGGCAAACTCTACACAGGGGTCCTTTCTCATCAACCTGAGAACTTCAAGTTCACTCTTTTTAAAGAAAAGCTTAGTGTGAATACATGTTTTCCATCTGAGTGCCGGGAGGTGGTCGTACTCTGGTGAGGATCACAATAATTGGGAGCTCTTCATTCTAACATAATCTTTAAATTCATCTTGTCTAGGAACCTATCAAAGATCACACTCCAATTTCCACCAATCACCGTGCTTCACACATCACTGAGATTGTAAAAGATGGTGAGAGTGAAAGATCATCAGATTAAGATCCATGTGGGAGTCCAGAAACCTAAGTCAGCCAGGGGATTCATACCCACAACAAGCATTACAGAATGGATTTTCTCTGAAAGTTGATTTCCTCCACGTAGGAAAGCAGAAGCCTGAAAGTTCGAAAAACATGATTCTCTGTTCAAAAGCTTTAATGGGAAAGAAAATCTTCAAAGAGTATCATCTAAAGACAAATTTTTAAAACAGAATGGATAAACAGAATAGATTTTCTTCCCTACAGGCTCCCAGAGTTTCAAAAACAGTGACATGATTAACTCTGGTTTGGAAACCCCCCAAATTCAAAGACAAAGAGCTCATGTGCATTAGGTTACAGGGAGATATAAGAGGGAAAATATCAATTATTATTTTATTTAACCTAATTTAGTCTGTCTAGACCATATACCCATTAGAAATACAGGATATCAGTCGCCATAAAAGAGTTTCATATCATAAAATTTAATTTTATTTTTAGCTAGTTTAATTTTACCTTACTTAAAAGCTCTATGAAGCATCACTGACAAGATGTGACAGTGGTGGTGTGCGGGTGATGAACTCTGTGCTCTATAAAACTCACAAGATGAAAAGCCAGAAAAAACCCTCAAGTTCTCTGACTTACTTTAACTCTGATCAACACCACTGCCTTATCCACTGATGACTTCTGTGAAGTAGGAAAATCTTATTTACAGATATTCACTTAACAGAGATCATACAATATTTTTTGATGAACTATAACTAAGTATATCCATAAAGAAAAATTTTAGTGTATGTTGGGGGATTTCCAGTTTTTCTGAAATTAACATAATTTCTTTAGAAAGCATTAGAACAGCTGAATAACTTACTTTGGGATGATTAAAGCAGGGAAAATACAAGAGACACAGACAGAGCTGTTTTATTCTGTCTTGCTTGAAAAGGACCAATTCTAGATTAAACTAAGATTCAATCTATGAAGTTAGGCCAAAGGGGGACATTCTCAAGTGGGCTGTATGAAGTTAGCTTTCTAAAGCCATTTTCGTTAAGAAATTTAATTTCTCTAGTTCCCTTTCCCAAGGTGAATAAGGACAGACCTGTTCGGTTAACCTGGGTTTGTACCCTGACTCTAAGTGGTTCTGGATTAACCTTTAATCCAACCCAAAATGGTAGCCTCTGACTTCCTAAGGAATCTTTTGCTCTCTCTCCTTAATCATTCTCTGACCTTTTAGTCTCTGCCGCCCTCTCTGGTTTTCCTCGCTCCTCTTTCTCTCATTTCACCCCACTTGGCAAAAACACGATCCTTCTATAACTTGGCTGAGAAGGGAAGATCCAAAGGAGAGCATGGAGGAGAAAGGATAAGCTGAGAAATACATGCTCCTGGTCTTAAGGGTCGACTGGAGACGTGAGGCTTGGACAGTCAGGAAGGTTCCTACTAGGAAGAACTGGGGACAGGGACTGTCTGGGAAGGAGGGAGTTCTGAGGAGAGCTCTGGAGAAGTCCCCCTTTCTCACAGGGTTTTTCACAAAACCACAGCTGAAAGGAAAAAGAAAACTGCACCACTGGCCTTTTTCCGAGCGTGGCCGCCTTCCGCTCGGCTCAGTGCCCGCCACACGCCCAGGAGTGCGTCTGGATCCTGGAGGGCTCCCTTCGCAGGTGACAGTGCTTACGCTACACTGGAAGAGAGCCAGAAAAGCGCCCATGAGAACCAGAAAGCAAACTTCCACCAGCAGGATCATCTCTCTAGGCACCTAAGATGGGGAATCAACACAGATATCTTGGCAGCGTCGGATGTCAGGAAAAGCGAGGGAGGGATAATCCCCCCTCCCCAGCTCAATATAATGGTGGTGGGAGGAAAGAAAAAATGTATCTTCTGTGACATATCTGCTGGGAGCAAGACAGAAAAGACTAAGTCAAGGCCAAATGTCTTCATTTCTAACAGACAAAAGCAATAACTAAAAGAAGAAAATGACCTAGGGTCTAAATCTAGTCATATGAGAAAGTCTCTGCTACACTGGCTGGCCTGGAGAATTAAAGCTTCAGAATGGAAGCAACACATCCCACCACTCAGGTGATGCTCTCAGAGGACAGTACACAGGGAAGAAAAAAAAGGAAATAACTTCGTTCTAAGATATAAAAAAAGTCAAGCATAAATACACCAAAAAAAGAGAGTTGACATTGTCAAGAGTCACGATCTTGTAATAAGTCACACAAAAAAGAGCTCATAAAGCTGAGTAGAGAACATTAGACTTTGACGTAAGAGACCTTTGGCAGTTCACAAACTTTCCTTCTCTTTAATTACTGTGTTTATAAGATGCTTGATATGATCCCACCTAGTAAATAAAATGGAATTAGAAGAATGCTCTAACAGATCAAAAAGACTAATTCTTACTTTACTGAGGTAGAACTAAATTCCTACAAACCCTGTTGATAAAACTCAAAATCTCAGTCTTCCTAAGGAAACAAAAGGGTACCAATTATCTGCTGGAATACGGTGTAGCAGAGGAACCTCCAACTCTCAAGTAGTAAGTTTCTCAGTTCAGGATGGGAGTGCTGTCTGAAGAAGGTGGCTAGCGGCACCACCTCCTCTGCCACTTAGCCCTGTTCAATAGGCTTTCACTAGTCAGAAGGGTTTGCTGGGTTTCCCTCAGATTCCAAGTGACTAGGGAAAACAGCAAGCACAGGGACTTGAGAAAACCATCCCAGGGCACCAGGCTGGTGGGCATAGCCTACCTTCATCCTTTCAAAATTAGCCCACTGTATGAGTCAGGTGGATCTCTGACATACATACCCTTTCTTGGCTTAAGAGGACAGGTTCCCATTCTGGAAAACATGGTAACTGATAATAGGCAAGTTATTTCCCGGAAAATACCAGCTGGCAGACTGAATGACCTGGATGTACTTTGGGCTCCAGCACCTCAATTTTCTAAGATAACTGCTTCTTAAAATCTCCTCTACTCCAGAATCTGGTCAGAGCATGGCAACCTCTCTTATCTGTCCACTTAACAGAGAGTTGACAGCTGACCTGTGTCTTTCCCTCCAAATTAAATTAGAAATTGTTCCCTTTGTCAAAGGGAATAGATGGGTTAATCTTAAGGATCAGTTGGGACCAGTCTCCCACGTGAGGCAATAATAAGGCTCATAAAGACAGTGTGGTTATTTGAGGGGACAGAGGGACTAGAAACAACCAGGTCTGGTTGTCATCCAATCTTGGGCCTCTTGGAACCAAAAAAGGATTGAAAGAACACACATAATAATAGACACCAACTCTCAGATTCCCCATCAACTCCAAGTTTTAAGGAAGTGTGTTTCCTAGGACCAGAAAGCAAGGTTTCTTCTACTAGGATAAAACTAAAACATGAAGCAACTCCAAAGGAGTGGAAAAGATTCACTCACTTGCGAGAACGGCTGCTCGCCTAGGCCTGCAGGGTGTTGTTCTAACAGTGGGAGCAATGCCCTGCGCGCTTCCTCAGGCCAGACTGCTGGCTAAAGCCGGGCTGGGAAGGCACGTGCTCTGCTTTCATTAAAGGAAAAGAAACTGGCCGCGCAAAGGAAATGTGTGACATTCAGACTGAAGAGAAGACAGGAGGTACTCTGGACCCCATGGCAAAAAACAACTTGTTAAAGGCCACAAGAAGGGGAAAGGAGAGAAGCAAGGTACTGTATCTGAGGAACGGATCACCATCCGCCATCTCAAAAAGAGGTTACCGAAAGGGGTGGATTTCTATAGTTTTTCAATAAACAAAAGAAATTAGACTATTTAAAAACACAAACAACCCCCAAAGGGTCCAAACTACCACATTCAACTGCACAGACTTGATTCAACCCTGCACATCACATCCCAACCCTGTGAGTCACATGCCTTCCTACTGGGTCACCGACAGCAGGCTGCTGTGTCAAAGCCTCTCCACGGCTCGCAGCACGCTGCTGGCAGGTTCCCGGTAAGTTATGGGGTGTGTGTGTGGGGCGTGTGTCGGTGTCTGTGTGAGAGGGAGAGAGAGAATCTATTCCTATCAGTGGCCTAGATCAAATGCAAAATTCTGCACCTCTGTTTAATTTCTTATTTTGAGACCCAAAAAGATGAAGTAAGAGAGTAGAACTTCAAGAAGATCTCAAGAAGATGGTAACTGACTTTGCCTAGATGAGACCATGGTGTTGGCTAGAGTCGAAGGGATCAGAGCCCAATCGGAGCTGCTGCTGGACAGTTCAAACACGAGCGAAGGTTCACCTTCTGTAGGAAAGCACCAGACCTATGCCTGGGGCACCGGGAACCCTGGGTGTCACTCAGGGAAGGTACCGGACCTTCAACTTTATTCAAGTAGCAACTTGAATGTGATGAGGTTCTCTTGCTCTGTCACCCTTTCTCCTTCACATGCAAGGGAGGCAGAGACGTTAGCGTGAATAAAGGAATTTCACCTAGTAGGCTGTAATAACTCCTACAGTTCAATCTGTGCACGGCTCCTCTTTGAGGATCTGACATTTCACAAGACAATGACAATTACAACTGGGCCTTCAAAATGGTCCTTAACCTGCTAGATCCCAAATCTCAACGTATTTCCAATAGAGATAATTTAGTTCTTCAAGAGCTCTCTCATGCTGCGGGAGAATATAAAATTAAATTTAAGTGAGCTTTGTCTTAAGGTCTTTTCAATAAAAACCCTCAGTCCATAGGCGGGCCAACTCCTACGGACACTGAGAGGTGGTGGGACCGTCCTGCTGAGCTGGAGGAGTCCGCAGGTTTGGAGTTCTGCCAGCGAAGCCCCGACAGGCCAGACGTATTCCTGACATAAACCCCGAGCGGATTTCCCTCCTCCTGTTTCAGGATCTAATGCTCTTCGGAGCGTGGCTGCCCCGGGCCTGGAGAAAGGCCCGCTCGGCAGGAACTGGAGGACAACCTCAAGCCAACGGCTTGTTTTCTCCTCCATCACTTTCAAGCTTCCAATAGGAGGAGGGGGACAAAGACACAAAGACAAAGGACGATCGGCTCCTCCGAACAGTGCCGGCCGCTCCGAAAACCGGCGGGGACGCGGCGGGGAGCGGAGGCGGCCGCACAGGCGTGATTGATTCCCGGGGAAACGTGCGGAGGCCCCGCCAGGCCCCCAGCTGACAGCCGCGCCCAGACCCGCCGTCCGGCGGAGAACGCGCCCCCACCCCCCGCCCCCACTCCGGCCCCGCGCCCCGGCCCGGCGCCCCCGGCCCCGCGCTCCGCCCGGCCGGGCCCCAGCGGCCCCAGGCCTCCCCGGCCCACGACCTCCCCGGGCCCAGCCTCCGGCCGAAGCGCGACCAGTAGTCAGCGCGGCCCAGACCCGCCGCCCTCGCGACGGTCCGCCTCACTCACCCTCCGTCACCTCCAGCACCTTAATCTGCTCCTCGGCGGCCGCCCGCACCTCCTGCACCGGGGACAGGATCCCGGTGAGCGTGTCCACCAACGCCTCCTTCAGCCCCTGGGCCACCGGCCCCGGCAGCCCAGAGGCCGCACCAGCTCCCGCCGCCGCCGCCATCTTGCTCCGCGCCGCGCGCCAGCCCCGCGACCCAACCCGCCGCCGCCGGACGGCTCCTGCGCGCGGCCAATCCGCGAGGCCGTGCCTGCGCACTGGCCGGGCAAGCGCGCGTGGGCGGGGCCGCGGCCCGAACCTCCGGAGACAGCGCCACCTGCCGCGGGGACGAGAACTGCACCGTCTCCGCAGGAACCTGGCCGGGCGGCCAGGAGGTGGGGTTTCTCCTGCGGCTTAACGGCGGCTGGGCAGCCTTGCCGGGAGCGCAGCTGGTGACCTGTGACTCCACATGCACGGGTCCTTCACGCGTAAGATACCAAGTCAGGAGAGGGTGGGATGGGGATGGCTGGACGAGGCTTTAAGGAGAGGGTCGGAATTAGCTCCTCTTTCAAACCAACCGCTTTTGCCCCGAAACAAGTGAGAGTTTTCATCTCTTAGCCTCAGGAATCCAAAGGTCGGGGGAAGGAATCTGTGTGGACTGGGCAGTGGGGAGTCCATTGGTTTTTCAGGTGGATGAACCCAACCTCAAGGTTGGACCGTGGCTGGCCAGGAGAGAGCAGCGTGGGAAAGGGAATCCCGTCCAGAGTAAGTGCTTACAAGTCCCATTGAGAGTAAGTCCTACTAGCTGAGAAAGTATAAAGTTTTTTTCCAGGGAAATTATGGCTGGACCTTACAGGGTGGGGGGATAAGTAGTTAATATGGCCATCCTGGGCTGCTCGGGGACATGGCTCAAGGTGCAGAGACACTCCTAAAGCCTGGAGCAAGCGGAGAGGACTGTTGAGAGGGGTTAGCAGTGCAGGGCAGGGGCAAGCACGCGGCGGCTGTCGTTGGAGTGCCAGGGTCAGAGCAAATGGGAACAGGCATTTCTTAGTAAGCTGTTCAGGTTAACTGCCTTGAAAACGTTTCTAGGAACCACGACTCCTTCCCAAGTGGCAACGGAAACCAGTTAGCAATTCCTAGCCCAGTTCTAAGACTTCAGAGGCTAAGCTGGTAACAGGAATTAAGTCACCTCGCCTGAGTATTCTTCCGAAAGAATGATTCCTCGATTATTTATTTTGAGGAGAGCTCTAAACCCACTTGCCACCTCCTACTAGAGGGCAGAGGTGGCTTGTGTCACCACAGTTTCGTAGGGGAAAGATGCCCATTTGGACGCCACAGTTCCACAGTAGGACAGAGTAGGACTTCCTATAGGCAAGTCCAGAGGGTGGTATATTTTCAAACATCGAGGCAGTGGATGAAGGATTCAAAGAGCCCCGAGGTCTGGGCTGGACGTTTCGAGTTCTGGTGAAGGAGGCTGCGTCCAGTCTGCAAGCAGGACCCCACCCCACCCTCAACCAAAGGGGCCAAGAGGGTCCTGCTTAGGGCTGAGGATCAGATATCCAGGCAGGTGGCTCTTACCTCTGGGTTCGGCAAATGACCTTCCCGATCAAGGCACGTGCCAGGAGATAAATGGAGACGGAAACCAGACAGAGGGAGCTGGAGAGAGCTATAGGACAACACAGAAGATAACTTTATTGAAATGCAAATGGCATCAAACAGGTGACTCTTGGTGGGAGGAGACATGCCTGATGGACAGAGGGCCCAGGTGAGGGGCCTCTGGCAGTGATGGAGGAAGGCCTCTTCTGCGGCCCCGGCATGGATTTAACTTTCAACCACTTTGTTATTTAAGATGAATCACCGAGGGCACGGCCCAGCTCTCTTTATGATTGTTACCGCAACTATGTACAACGGCTCACTTTCTCTACATCAGATATAAAGGGGGGTAGGTTGAAAGAGGGAGGGCCAGTGATAAAAACCATAAACACACAGACACACACACATATCCTGGTTTGGGGGTTTGTGCACAATAAATTTTTAAAAAAAAGTGTTGCAAAGATTCCTGCCCACCTTCCACCTGAGGATCGCCATGCGTTTGAGAAACAAGATTCCATCACACAAACAGCGCTGCCCAAAACGGGATGGGTGCGTTAGGGACAAGGAAAGGAACCCAGCAGGGGCTGGAATTCATTTGAGAAAAAGATTGTTCTGTTAAAAAAAAAACACACCAAAAAACCAAAAACAGCAAGTGGGAGGCCCTCACACAGCAGTGGCCCAGAGACGGGCTGGGATGGGGCTGGGATGGGAACCCCTGCCTTCCCATCCACATCTGTCTGGAGACACAAGACATGGCCTGGATGCGGGGAGACCCTGCAGGGGCTGGACGAAGGACCCGGGGTGACTTTAGTACAGCGCTTCACTCGCCTTCTCGTCCTCCTCCGGCTGCTTGGTCCCCGAGCTCAGGAGGCCCAATGCCAGATGGTTCTTCGTCCTCCACCCACAAGTGCTCTCGTGAGGAAAATGGACAAACTTGAAACAAAACCAGTTGTACGCACCTCATCTCCCACACGGCCCCACCAGCGGGGGTCTGTGAGTTTGGAAAGATATGAAGCTCCTTTCAGATTAAAAAAAAATTTTTTTTTATTCTATCGCCATGAGTAGTTGTGTGTCCTGGTGCGGGGAAAGGATGGATGACCCCGACGACTTGGTGCTCCACTGCCTCAACCTTTCTCCTGCGGACTGAGCAGGGCCGGGTGGGTGTGTGTGTGGCGGGGGGGGGCAGGAGGTTCTGGCAGGTTCTCAGACCTGGCGATGCCCTTTAGAACTGGGGCAAGGGCGAGGGATGCTGCTAAGAGAACAAGTTTTCATGGAAATGCAAGTCACATTTTTAAACCGTTCTCATCCTATTATATCACCAGAAAAAAGGTGAGTAGACACGTCACCCAGCAGAAGAGCTACCTGGAAGAGCTCTCCTACTGCGTCCCCCTGGGAAGCCCCTTAGGAATCTCAGAGCCATGACATTTTTCTCTGAAGGTTGTGTTTGACTAGGAGATGCAAGCATTCCCCCCTAACTTCTGGCCAAAGGCACACATACCCGTCCTTTCTGTTAAATGAAAGGAAAAACAGAATCATGAGGAAGCATGAGAACACTCTGAAACTAATGTTAAAGTCTGAATTATAACCTAGGACTTTATTTTTGGTCCTAAAGCCCCAGTGTGGGGACTCTGACCCTTGGCTTTCCCTAACACAGTGAGCTGCAAACCGTAGTGTGCAGAATTACCAAGAGGTTCGTTAAAACACGAATCGCTGGGCCTTCTCCCCAGTTTCTGATTCAACAGGTCCGGGCTGGGGTCTGAGAACTTCATGTCTAACAAGTCCTCAGAGGCTGCCAGCACTGCTGGTCTGGAAACATATGTAAGAACATATTAAGAAACGAAAGAGGTGGGCGTCAGCTCCCAGTTCCGATGCAGAAAATATAGCAGCACACAATATGTTGTTTTGGCAGAAAGCTATGAATTCGAGTATGCAGTGTCTGTCACGGGGGCCTATCCAATTAACTCACTTGTCGAGAAATCAGAATAGTTTAGAGGAGGCAAAAAAAAATGAAAGAGGTGGGAATTCCCTGGCGGTCCAGTGGTTAGGACTCGGCGCTTTCACTTCTGTGGCCTGGGTTCAATCCCTGGTCGGGGAAGTAAGATCCTGCAAGCCGAGGGGCACAGCCAAAAAGAAAAAAAAAAAAAAAGAGAGATGAATCAAGGGACCAAGTGTTCACTTACTTCCATGACCATGCCTGTCACAGAAAAGTCTCCGTGGCATAACCACTAAGAAAGAACCAAAACACCAAACTGGGAGGATCCAGTACACACAGGCTTAATTTTCCACTGTGTTGGTATTACTGCAGCTTCCAAATTTCTCTTGGTGTCCTCACGTTCAGACTATGCCGTCTCTCGCAGGGTCTGCGGCTGGAGCACTTGCTCGAGGCTGGGCTGAGCTGACACGCACACATGGACCTTCAGCAGTGGGCAAGCCAAGGTGGTGGCCCCCTGTATCCCTGATCAGGTTGACTGAGGGCTCATGAATATATAAAACGGATTCAACTGTAAAGGGTGTTATCCTCCGGCTTTGGCCTTCTGGAAACACAGTGTCCCTAAGACCATTTTCTTACGGCCTCTTTGGTGGGGGCCACGGACCAGAACTCACTAGTAGATATCAGTCATCATAAGAGAGTACTGGGGTTCCACTAGTGAACCCTCTGGAAGAGCACATTTCTCCCCATCAGTTGAGGGGGTTTGCTTATAGAGTCTATACTTACTAGCTTCAGCTTAGCTAAGGCCCAGGATTAAGGAAAGGGAAAAAAGTATGATGAGAAGTTACATTTGGTGACCCAGATGACTTTAGCCCTAGAAAGAATGCCCCATTAAATGTGTGATTAGCACAAGCACAACTTCCTCTCCCAAACGCCTTGCAATAAAGGGTCCCTAAAGCAGCATGGAGGCTTGCCCTGATCCCAGCTTACAGGGCCAGGCCCCACTCATGCAGGCAACTTTCACCTCTGTGCAGGGTTGGTGTGTGTGAGGTGCTGGTGAGAAGGAGCAGGTCACCACTGCTTTCTTCCTCCTCTTGGACAAGTACAGGAAATAAAGTGACCTCAGAGCCTGAAGAGTGCCCCTCTGAAGACTGGGAGTCTTGTCTCAGGGAGCTAGGAGTGAAGAAATGGTGAGATTAGGCCCAAACCAGGAAAACCAGAAAGCAAGAAATAAAAATTTTTTAAAAAATCACTATTTTGTCTTAGGTTCTTACAGAGTATGGGTAGATGAGTGAGAAGGTTGGTAATTCAGAACCAAAGCTTAGCATGTGACCAAAGCTTAGCAAGTCAACCACTAAGGACTCTGCAATGGGGGCTACCCAGGACCTCAGGAAACCCTACTTCCCTGCAGCTTCCCGAGGCTTCGACCACGTGACAGAGACGCTGGATGCACTCACGCACATACAGAGATAAGCACCGCAGAGCTGCCTCAAAGCAGAGGTTTTAAAAAATACTCGATGAAGCTCAGAAGATAGGGAGTGGCAGACGTCAACTGCTCTTGTGAGAGAGACACACACAGACATCGGGGTCCTCTGCTGGCCTCCATTACCTAGTACTTTATTTTTCGTGCCTAGGCAGGGGCTGAGGACAAATACACTGGACAAAATGCGTTGGTCTCCTTCATCCAAGAACGAGGGGCCGCGGCCGCACCTCTGCCCTGAAGCGGGGTTGGGCATTGAACCACGTGGTCTGCTCGCCGGCTTTGGTGAGGAAAGGAGTTGGGGGCTGGAGTGGGGGGAGGGCACACACTCCAGTCCTGGAGAGGCCGGATTCTTCTCAAGGTGCTGGGCGTTGAGAGTTTAGCCCTGGGACCCAGCTTTTCTTTTTTGAGGGATCCCAGTGGTCTCGACCAAGAAGCAGGGGTGTAGGTGGGAGAGAATGCTGTGGATCTGCACTTGCCACTCATTCCAGGGTGGAGGCAGTGGGGCTCGGGTTTCAGCTTCAGAGGACTCTGGATGAGCGCCCCGAGGGTCCTAGCACCGTGAGGAGGCTCGGCCTGCCCCAGTCGCCATGTCACCGTGATTCCTGGGGGATGACCAACGCCCACAGCCAGGGGCCCAGGTGGACAGGTGGAAACAGGGGCCCAGGCTCCAGAGGGAAAGCGGAGGGGCAGTGCCACTTCGCCAGATGGGATCCCACTTTCTGGAGGCAAGCGGCTGGAGACGCGGGCTAAACGCAGCGGTCAGCCGAGAGCAGAGCGGTGGATCCGGGAACGGAGATGAAACGCCCGAACCCGAGGCCTCCAGAGGATCCACGGAAACTTCGCGGTGGTATCCACGGTGACCAGGGAAGCAGGAATCGCTTTGGGGGTCTGAGACAGTTGGAATGGAGGAAGAGGGTCACCCCTTTCCTTTTTCTCAAGTAGCCAGTTAATACCCATGACCGAAGGCACTGGCTGGGCAGCACCGAGAACAGAGAGAAAGGCTCAGCCCCCGGGTGGAGACGGCGCTGGGAGCCTAAGCCCGGCCACGGGAGGGACTGCAGCCGGGGAGGGGCCATGAGAGGCCAGAGCCCAGAGGAGGCCCGCTCGGGTGTTTCCCCGTCCTTCCAAGCTAGAACGCCCACCTCTGGGGCCTCCTCCTTCTGCACGGCAGAGACCTTAAGGCAGTGATGTCAGCACCATCCTTGGGCAGACAGCCTCTTCCCGCTCAGAATTGCATATTTTCCGGCTGAGTTGGGGGTCTCCACGGCTCTAGCAGCATCAGCAGACGTCGTCTCCAGCAGAGACGAACCCGTCACCCACGGGAGCCACCGGGTGAATGCAGAAGCTTTTGGAGGGAGCAATCTGGACCACCTTTTGGACCTAAATGAAAGTCTTCTGATATGAAGATTCGGATGCAGCTACTCCTTGGTTTGGCGGGACAGAGCGATCCTGGTTAGTGATTAGTGTGCCTGTAGGTTCTGATAAGATCTTGTGCTACTTGGGGATCTGAAGAGCAAACACTTGGGCCCAGGCTCATCACACATCCCTGGTCTGCAGAGCCCAAAACCGCAGCCTCACCAGGCAACCCAGAGCGCCGGACAACGAGTCACGGGCTTCTCGCTGGCTGGCTCCTGGGGTTTTGGCTCCATTTCTCAGGTGATCCTGAAGGTCCAGAAAACAAGGAGATGTGTGCATTTAATGGAAGTTAACATGTCCTACTAGACTGTGAACGTAAGGGCCCACGTCTTTTTTTTTTTTAACCTAGTGACTTGTACACGGTAAGTGCCCTATAAGTGCTTGTCCAATGAAGGAATTAGGACTGCCGAAACTTCAGGGCAACTTCTGCAAAAAGTGGATCCCTTCGGAAGGCAGATCTCTGCCACCAAGTCAAACTCCTTATATTCTGATTGGGAGCATCTCACATGGATGTCCACTCCTAAGGGACTAGTCACTTGTTCTAAACCAACAGTAAAGGCCGGCTGGGGATTTTGGATTCAGTTGGGCAAAGCGGTCGCCATCAGAATAGTGCAGCGAGGGGCTCCACAGGCCACAGGACAGAGAGATTTCCAGTTTCCGGTTTTCCTCCAGTCCACGGGGAAGCTCAGATTAGATCTTGTATCAGGGTGAGGCGATGCGCTCTCCTCCAGAGGCTGGCCGCCGGGCTCCAGGCAGAGCGTGTGTTTTCTCAGAAGGGACCTCGAGGTCTCTCTTGTCCCACTGCTGAGCCAATGCTTCATGTCCCATGTGAGCCCCAAGGGTGGCAGACACAGTGGCATGGCAGGTGTCTAGCTGGTGCCAATCAGGTGGCATCGGGCTCTCCAAAGAGCGACTTGGAAAAGCAACGTGAGCATCTCGTGGACGTGGGAGGAAATGGGAAAAAAGAAACCAAAAAAAGAGGAGGAGAATAAATAGGCAAATGGGAGGGGAAAATGGAAACAAAACAGAAAACAAAAATAAAAAGTAAAAAAAGTAGGGTTTATTGGCTCATGCATGTTAAATTAGAGGCTGAGACGGAGCCGGCGGTGCTTCTCCGAAGGCTGTGGGGGCACCTCTGGGGTCTGGCAACTTCTCAGATCACAGCCGTCTCGTCGGTGCCCCCATGTGGTCCAGAGGGCAGGGCGGGCGGCACGCTCTCCGCCCAGGCACATGGATTTCCTCCCTCCAGCTTCAGCTTTTCTTTTTTTTTTTTTTTAAACCCTTTACGGATTGATTTAAACGTTTTTAAATCACATGCTTCTTTTTCTGGGCTGCAGCCAAATCTCGGGGTGCGGGGAGAGCTGTTGGCAGTGGCGACGGAACTGGGCAGGGTCCGCGGGAAGGTCTGGGGAGCCGCCGCCTCCCCCAGCAGATTCCCCCACGGGGCCGTGTCTCTGAGTTGTCTGTGAGCATCAGTTACGAACTACTGCAGGCTTGTTTGATGTCTTCTGAACCCCTCCCCAGCAAGCTCAGGAGTTTGTAATTGAGACAAGAAATCAAGGAAAAAGACCCAGGATCATCTTTTCCTCAAAGTCACAAGAGGAGGCCAGGAAATGTACCTGGGGACACAGGTCCACCCACCAGTCCCAGCGGGAGTTCTTGAAGGTGCAGCACCAGGAAGCCGCCCCCTCCTTCCACCTCCCCCCTCCTGTCCTTGTGGCCAGAGAGCCAGCGCCCAGGAGGAAGCGGGGAGGAGGAGGCCGCCCGCCGCAGTGTCCGCGTCCTGCTGTCCTGTGACTGGCCGTCGGGCCCTCAGAGCGTGGCCTGGAGGTTGGGGTCCAGGATGCTTTCTCGGTCTGGAGACTCGATGTAATTGGCAGCCTCCTGAAGTTTCAGCAGCATGGCCATCTAAAGAGGGGCGGAGAGACAGTTACGGAGAGTTGGGGCTTTGGGAAACACAGAAAATCAGACTGTGGGTCTGGTCCTGGGTCTGCAAGGGGCTGAGAACCCAGAGAGTTTGCAGCTGTTTCAGGAAGAGGCCAAGATGACTGCTTCCACCCTGTGTGTAAGCGCGAATGCGGGGACCAGCCCTCGGGAGTGCCGGGCAGGTAGGGTGCTGCTCTGGCCATGACGTGCGGGGAAAGCCAGAGGGCAGAGCCACCTCCGCCCCGCAAGGTGCCGGCGCTTCCGCAGATCCGGCCACTCCTAGGAGGGGGTGGGAAGGGCCCAAAGACCGTCTAACAGCTCTCCTTGCAACAGACCACGGCCCAGCGGCTGCACCCAGTGCCCTTAGGACCTGCTTCTCCCTAGCTCCCACCGCATCGCTTCAGCGGGGGCTGAGCTGTGCCGCGCGGCACGTGGGATCTTAGTTCCCCGACCAGGGATCGAACCCGCATCCCTTGCATTGGAAGCGCGGAGTCTTAACCACTGGACCGCCAGGGAAGTCCCACCTCCTGCCATTCTTCTTCAGCTTCCCTCAACACTTCACGACTCTGACTCTCCATTCAGCTAAGGAAGCCTCGTTGCCTCTCTATGGCTCTGCCTTCCAGCCTCTGTTTCCATGATATTCGCACCCTCCCGATTTAAAAGCCTTTTGACACAGAGGACACCTGTTTCTACAAGGTCAAAATTTAAATAAAATGTCTTAGGACTAAAGTAGAGGAATCTCCTACTCGAAAAGGTAAAATTGCAAGGTCCTGGAGTTTGTGCATGTTAAGTTTTTCAGACCATCTGCCAAATCATCCTCCAGAACAGTGACTGACAAATGCCCCCACCAGCAGAATGAGGGTCCGAGCTTCCCCACACAGACAATTCTGCAAACGTGAAACAGTTATCTCCTTATAATACGCGTCTCCTCAGTGATTAGAGAGGGGAAGGGTCTTTTTCTGTTTTTATTGGCCCTTTTTTTAAATAGTATTTTTAAAATTAATTAATCTATTTATTTATTTATTTTTGGCTTCGTTGGGTCTTTGTTGCTGCGCGCGGGCTTTCTCTAGTTGTGGCGAGCGGGGGCTACTCTTCGTTGCAGTGCGCGGGCTTCTCATTGTCGTGGCTTCTCTTGTTGCGGAGCACGGGCTCTAGGCGCGCGGGCTTCAGTCGTTGTGGCACGTGGGCTCAGTAGTTGTGGCTTGCGGGCTCTAGAGCACATGCTCAGTAGTTGTGGCTCACGGGCTTAGTTGCTCCGTGGCATGTGGGATCTTCCCAGACCAGGGCTCGAACCCGTGTCCCCTGCATTGGCAGGTGGATTCTTAACCACTACGCCACCAGGGAAGTCCCTTTACTGGCCCTTTGCATTTCCTCCAGTCAACGCCTGCCCCTTGCCTCCTTTGCCCATTGTTGTTCTGCATGGCAGTTTTGCAGGGAAGGGTCACGTGTTCTGAGTGTCAATCCTCTCTTGGTTACAAGCACTGCAGATATTTCCCCTAGTTTGTCACTTGTCTCAGCTTACTGTCTAAGGGCTCCTGAAGTCCCTGGACCGCGGCAGCCCCCAGGACGACACCAGGGACCAGCAGCGGGAGCAGGACAAGCACCCATGGGTCCCACTGCTCTCCTGCTCTGGCCGCCGTTCCCACCTGGGCTCTGCCGGGACCCGGGTCTTTGCTAGAGGACACACACCTTGCTGGTGGGTGACACTGTGTAGCTTAGCCCAGGGTTCTGATGGCCAGAGTTTCCCACCCACTGGCCTCATGCCTGTCCCGGCCCCCAGTCCCCAGCGGGCTGTGGACGAGGGTTCAGTTCTGTGACACTCTGACTTTTGCCTTAGAGCGGCCTCTACTCACCAGCGGGTCGGAGTCCAGGGAGCTGGGGGTGCTGTCCTTGACCGTCCTGTCCTCAGGGGGCGAAGCAATGCTGTGAGGGCCCACGGTGGGTGGGGGCAGGTGGTACAGCTTTGACTGGTCTTGTTGGGCTGACGGCCAGGGAAGAGTGTCCCGGACCCACTCCACGGGGTCCTCCCAGGCGGCTTTCTGCCCGTGAACCTGGAGAGAAGGAGAAATGTGATCATTGGGCGAGGAACCTGCAGATGAGAGGCTTGTTTGGTGGAGTCTCCTGATGGCATGTGTACTTCCTCAAACGTAAAGCTTGAGGCTCTGATCCCTGTGGGATTTCCTTTGAGTTCCCCAACAAGGGAAGTAAAATAAATTGGCATAAATTGGTAGAAACCATTTTGGAGGATAATTTGGCAGACTGCATTAAAACTTAACATGGACAAATCTTACGACCCTACGATTTTATTTTCCAAGTAAATTCTTTCAGTTTAGTAATACCTTTTGAAAGAAATTTCAACTTTGTTGAAATGAGATATTATCTGTGTAAAAATGATGTAAGTCGGGGGACTTCCCTGGTGGCGCAGTGGTTAAGAATCCGCCTGCCAATGCAGGGAACACGGGTTCAAGCCCTGGTCCGGGAAGATCCCACATGCTGCGGAGCAACTAAGCCCGTGAGCCACAACTACTGAGCCTGGGCTCTAGAGCCCGCGAGCCACAACGACTGAAGCCCGCGCGCCTAGAGCCCGTGCTCCGCAACAAGAGAAGCCACCGCAATGAGAAGCCCGTGCACCGCAACGAAGAGTAGCCCCCGCTCACCGCAACTAGAGAAAGCCCACGTGCAGCAACAAAGACCCAACTCAGCCAAAAATAAATAATTAATTAACTTAAAAAAAACACAAAAAAGCTTTAAAAAAAATGATGTAAGTTGGAAAACTATTAATAACAGTGCAAATTAAATGAAATAATGATACACCGCATCTCTAGAAATCTACCATATCATCAGGCAGTGTCTATCACAGTGACACATTACTTCTATGGGTAATACGTGACCAGTAGGGTCTAGTCACGGCATCACAGGTCATTGGATCATGCCCTAATTAACACGTGAGAAAACTAAGGAGGTTTTTAAAAACAATGACATTTTCCTCTCACACCAAGTTCTTTTTTCTTTTTTTTTTTTTAATTTATTTTTATTTATTTATTTATTTATTTATGGCTGTGTTGGGTCTTCGTCTCTGTGCGAGGGCTTTCTCTAGTTGTGGCAAGCGGGGGCCACTCTTCATCGCGGTGCGCGGGCCTCTCACTATCGCGGCCTCTCGTTGCGGAGCACAGGCTCCAGACGCGCAAGCTCAGTAATTGTGGCTCACAGGCCCAGCTGCTCCGTGGCATGTGGGATCTTCCCAGACCAGGGCTCGAACCCGTGTCCCCTGCATTGGCAGGCAGATTCTCAACCACTGCGCCACCAGGGAAGCCCCTCACACCAAGTTCTTATTCTAACTTTTAGTTTTACAAGTGTTTTCACGTACTTCATTTGCCTTTGCAACACTGCCAGTGATTTAGGCAGAACAGAATTTATACCACCTCCTTTTTTACACCTGAGGATATTAAACAGTTTAAGCAACTTGGCCAGAGTAACATTTTTATTAGTAGTTAGTAATGAGCTAAGGCTGTAATAGGGTTTTACTTAATTCTTTGCTCAATTATTTCTCTCTCTGCCCTGATCCCAAGAGCAGAGCCAGAAGGCCTAGGGCTGGACACACAGCCCCAGGGTCAGTGGTCATTTAGCGATTTGCTGAACGCTGGCCGAAGGCAAGAAAGCAGCGTGGTCTGTCCAGTGCCTCAACTGACCTGTCAGGAGGAGACCCTAAAAATCTCCGTGGCCCCGTGTCTAACCCTGTTTCCGCTCTGTGAGATGGGCCAGCCTGGCGTCTGGGCTGAGCGTAGTCGAGGGCGGGCTCACCTTGATGCCGTCCTTGGCCCCTTCCTGCAGGTAGGGAATGATGGAGTTGTTCCATAGGTCAATGAACCAGGTCCGGAAGTCCTCAATGCCGATGGGGCAGGACAGAAAGAAGCAGGGGCCTGGGAAGAGGATGGGGCTGTGAAGACGGCCGAGAACCTTGCTCTCCCTGGTCATCTGCCCCCTTGACTCCTTAACACCAGGCACAGGGTCTCATAACCACAGGGTTGAAAGAAGCGCAGGGCTGGGCTAAACTGAGACTGAGGTCAGGACGGGCGGGAGCTGACAGCCTGGCTGTAGCCCCGTGAACGATGCCTCCCTGGGTGGACGGGAGGTGGGGGAGTGACGGGAAATCCCTTCCCCCCTTCTTCCCAGTAATCGTGGGCAAATGAGGGCGAGGGGTCAGCTCTCTGATGGCTGACTCAGGGTGTGGACTGCGCCGGGGGCGTTGGCGCAGTGACTCAGGCACAGGGTCGGTGACTCTATGTGCTGAAGACACGAGAAGGCAAGGGAGTGCCCCCGACCCCGGCCCCCAGGTGCGGCGCAGGAGGCCATGGCAGGGCGGGCCGTACCGATGAGGAAGTCTGAGGTGCTGTGCTTCTCCAGGAAGGTGTGCAGGTGGTACCACAGCTTGGGCACCCAGTCCAGCACCCGCAGCACCTCCTCCCTGTTGGCGTTGACGTCGCAGTCCGACTCCACCAGCTTCCTCCTCAGGTAGCGAACCAGGAAGCCGTTGGCGGGCTCCACGTTGTTGGAGAAGGTCAGCATCCTGTGGCCAGGGATGCGAAGGGTGGGGCGGAGTGCGCGGGGGCGTGTCCGGCTCATCCCCCGCGGGCCCATCCCCCTCTTCCTCCCACTAATGCCCGTGGGGTCCGCTGAACTCAGGGCCGTGGCAGAGCTGACTCTCAGATCGGTGACCCCCCTCAGGTAACCATCTGACCTCACTGGCCTGGACAAGGGGCGTGCGGGCACAGAACCTGAACCTCAGCCACGAAGCCGCATCTCTCAGTTTTACAGTCCTCTCCTGTCTCATGGGTCCGTCTCCCCCTGCACTGACACAGCACACACACCTGCCCTCTCCCCAGCCCACAGGGCTCCGCTACTTCTCTTCCCTTCTGCTGCTCCTCTGGCCACATCCTGGATTGAACTGGTTTACAGACTCGGGTAGGGTTGGAAGGCTCATCCAGGGCCACAGTCCTTACCTGAAGCTCAGATGCAAGCCGTGATTGGGTGTCATTTTCACCGGCTGATTAGTGGTGCCTATAATATAGGGACTGTGGGAAGAGAGAGAAAAGATTCGCTTAGACGTGTCTGAACACTTGCTTTCTGCCACGTACCCTCCCGCGACGCGCATGGGAAGCTCACAGCTCGGGCTGGACCGGGCTCTCCTGCCCACCGTGATGAAGCTGGTCCTGACCGCAGCTTACCATTTGTGATACTTGCAGGTCAAGGCCCCATTGACCAGCTCGCTGATGGAGCCTGCTTCACTCAGGTCATCCAGTAGGATCACCAGGGGGACATCCCCAATTCCTGTTTCCCGGTCTATCTGGTTAGCCAGGTTGGAGAGATACAGCTGCAGATCCTGAAATGAAAAAAGGCGGTGGGTCAACACTCGGTAGCAGTGAGCCCCTGGATGAGCCTCGAAGAGAAGGGTCTCGGAGAAGCTGAGCTGCCTCTGGATCCCCTGGGGCCTTGGTTCCTGTTTGACACGCTTGGACATGGAACTACGGAAGACGCCACCCCAGACCGATCAGCAGTGGCCCAAAGGCTCAAAGCAACCTTCTGAAGCAGTGGCCCCTAGAGCCCACAGGGTTGGGGAAGACACGCTTTGCGTCAATGGATTTACGCCGGGAACCACTCCTCGTGGACGCGCTTCCCCGTGGGGCAGAGGTGGGGCCAAGGGTTGCAGCCACGGCACGGCGTCGGGGGGACGCGGGAGGCAGCAGGACCTGGCAGGGGACAGCACAGTAGTGACAGTTCTGAGTGCTTCCCTGAAGGAAGCCCACAGTCAGAGACAAATCCTGGGGAGAAAGGAAATGAAAGAGAAGGGGGGGACTGACGAGGTGGGCAGAGGGCCACTGGGACATGAGGGGACAGAGCGCGAACCGCGGTCCCTGCTGGGGTGGCAGCTCCCAGAGGCCCGGGAAGGGAGGAGACTGGAGCAGGGCTGAGGCAGGAAAGGGGGTCGCCGAGGCGCAGGGAGGTCAAGGCGGAGGCGAGGAAGGGGAGGGAGGACGGGGCAGGCGGGGTGGCGGCCACCTTGCAAGACTGCTGGTGCATGTTGAAGGTGCTGACGATGCCCTCGGTGACCTCGCGGCCGGAGCGCTCTACCAGGTACTCGGCCAGGCGGTTGGTCAGGTAGGTCTTGCCGGTGCCACTGGGGCCGGAGAGGACAAGGCGCCGGTGCTTGAGCAGGAGGCCAATGTAGTGTTGCATCATGGGCTTGGGGATGAGCGTCTCAAACACCAGGCTGTCCACACACTTCTCCTTGAGACCTGGACCCCAGCCCCCGACGGCGTGAGCCTGGGCGGGGGGCCCTGAGGCTCGCCTTCCTCACCCGGGGACCCCGCGGGAACCCCCAGGCCTGGCTCTGGAAACGTGGGGCAGGCCGTGCGCTACGGGGGTGGGCGGAGGGGAAGCCCAGGCTGGGCAGAAATGTCCTGCAAACGACAACATCCCTGGGACAGGTCAGGACCGGACTCGCTCATCTTGCGTCTCACGGTGACCTTCACCCTATAGCCCCTCAACCAGTTCTTGCTCAAGGAACGCGTGACGGACCACCCGATGGTCTCCACCCCCCATTCCTCAGCCCCACACCCAGAAGCGGGGACTGACCTTTGAGGGAGACTGCTATGTTGTTGACCCCTCGGCGGCAGGGGGGCAGCTCCGGGGGCTCCGCATCCAGCAGCCGTTTCACGTGGCTGACGCTGTAGCCGTGGATGGACTCGGTGCTTAGTCCCAGCGTCGAGGCTGGGTCCATCTTAGAAATGTAGTCCTGACGGGACAGGAGGGAGAGAAAGCAGATGATGGAGCAGGACACACACACAGACATGAAGGCCACGAGGAAGGTAGTGCTACAGGGCACAGAAGTCGATGGCGAAGGGGAGGAGCAATGTCTGTCCCACTGAGCACTCCTGCACAAAACCTCTAGAGGCCCCCAGACCCCAGTGCCGACAGAGGCCCAGCAGACCCTCTGAGTTCTCGCATCCCTTACCTTGAACACCTGGAAAACAGCGTCATCCAGCAGCTTCCAGTCAACTTTCCCACTGACCTTGCTGCACCCCAGGAAGAACTCCTGCTGCTTCAAGTCCTGTGAGGCCAAGGTAGACGCACGTGAGCCCAGGGCAGACGGCTCCAAGAAGGGGAGAACGTAAAAGGCCTCGGGAGCTGAGTACTGTGGGTTCGGGGGTCCTTGGAGCCCAGACTTCCTTGGGTAGAAATGACAGTGCCACCCCCCCCCCCCGAAGTTCCTTACCCCTTTGATGATGTGCTGTGGGGGCATCCTCACCACCACCCGAAGAGTCACTTCCTCCTTTGGACCAGAGGTGCTGATACCATCCATGGGAGACAGGTCTGGAAGTGAGAAAGAGGACTGTTGGTTTGGCGGCATCCACAGGTTTTCCTACATCTTCCTGCCACTAGCCTTTCCAAATATGTTTTTATCTAACCCAAAAGTGAAACTGGAAACCAAGCCTGAACAGTGATTAAGGTCTTAGGACCACAACAACCCTCGGTGTCTCAGGACACCAGCATCGGCTTGGCGGCAGCACTGGTACACCCCTGACCCAAGGAAGCCGCACCAGAGCGAGCGGGGGCGAACCCTTTCCTTCTCTCCACCCGCCCAGGGCCTTCTCCCCAACAGGTACCTGTATCTGCGAGGCTCGGGCTGAAGGGATGGGTGAGCGCCAGGCCCAGGGAGCGGCGAGGGGAAGGCAGAGCCGAAGATCCCGGGGCCTGCCCTGGAGCGGAGCTCGCCGAGGGCCCCGGGGCCACCTTCAGCCGGTCGTTCTCAGCTTTCAGCAGGTCCACCTCCAACTGCGGCAAGAACGCGGGGGTCTGGAGCCTCGGCCGCCAGGTCCCGCGGCCCCGCCCCGTCCAGGAGCCCCGCCCCGCCCCCTCCCTGCAGCCCCGCCCCGCGGCCCCGCGGCCCCGCCTGGGACTGACCTGCATGTTGTGCATGGTCTCCCGCAGCTGGTCCAGCTGGTGGGCCGAGTTGAGGGCTTCCAGGCGGATGTCCGTGAGCTTCATCTCCTTCTCCCACAGCTCGGAGCGCAGCTCGGACACCTCCTTCTTCTCGGGCTCCTCCTCCTCGCTGCCCTGGAACAGGCGGGCGTGGGGGGCCGGGGGAGTGGGGCCCCTGGAAGGAGGCAGGGAGCGGCGGGCGTTAGACGCTGAGCCCGCGGGTGGCGGTAACCGGTCCCACTGCCCGGGGAGGGGGCTGCAGTGGGGGGCACTCACTCGGGGGCGTCGGTGCCCGCGGAGGACGAGGCGGAGGACTTGATGGAGGGCGAGGCAGTCTCCGTAGCCTGGTGCTGCAGTTTGGGGGACGAGGGGGCCGAGGAGTCGGGCGTGGCGATCTCCTCGATGTCAGAGTAGGAGGAAGCGGACTTGGGCCCCTTCTTTATGCTGAAGGCTTTGTTGAAGGAACTTCGGAGCTAGAACAAAGCAGATCCGGGGAGAGAGCAGTCAGGGCTCCGCGCTGGAGACGGTGAGGGCGGAGGGGCTTCTGGGACAGAGGCCAGAAGCAGGGATGTGTCGGTAAGCAGGCCTCCCCCAAAGGCTTCACTGGTTTCATGGAATATGGACGGGAGACTCGCCTAGGAATTCGGGCTGAGAGAGAGTGGGACTTGCTGCTGTGCTATGGGAACTTTCTGGGTCTTCCCTCCCCCGTGGGGGAGCCGCACCCGTGAAGGGACGGAGGGGAGGCCCCGGGACACAAGGCGTGCCTCTCAGCGACCCCATCCCACCTTCTCCCGCAGACCAGCAACTGCTCCGTCTGCAGCCTGGCTCACCTGGGCCTCAGGACCCACCTCTGAGCAGGGCTCATCGGATCAGAATCTACCCACCAGAAACTTACACTACGATTCTGTGGAATCAACAGAAGGGAGTGGAACCAAGCTTCTTTTAGTGCCTCCTGTGCTCCGCACATTACAGGATGGTGAAAACAACCAGATACAAGTGCCTTCGACTATTTCCACTCAAATGTCCCAGAATAAGGGACACCTCCCAGCATTTCCTCCAGGTACGCAGGGGATTATAATCTGACCGTAACTGGCTTGGTCTTGGGTGTTGATGAGCTGGCTGTTAGGCATGAGGGAGGGAGACCAGGGTTCTGTCCCACACCCGTCACATGCATCCATTTAGCATGCGCACACACACGGGGAGACGGAGAGGCAGCCGGACACAGAGTAAAGGAGGGGTCAAAGCAAACCAGATCGCTGGGACAGCAAGAGAAGAGAGTGCAAATCTGAGGGCACTCTTTCCATGTGTGTCTCCTGGAGCCTGGGAAAGCTGCAGGTGGTGGCTGGCGCTGCGGGCGGGGCGTGTCAGGGTCTCTACCAGGCGGGACATAGGAAGACCCATCTGGTGATGGGGATGTGAGGGAGGGAGTGTGTGTGCGGGGGACATGCCATCACGTGGCTCAGAGTGTCAGGAAGCACCGTTCTCTGCAGAGATGGAGACCTGGGACTAGGACTCGGGCGTCCTGATTTTCAACCCGATGAAGACTTCTCTAGCCCCTGCCTCCCGGGAAGCCGTGTGTGTGTGTATGTGTGTACCAGTGTGTATGAATGTGTTTATGTGTGTGTTGTGTGTGCGTGTACGTGTGTGTGCACATGCAGGAACAGGTCCTGTGACACCCGTCTGCCGGGAGCACCCGCCCTCTAAGATCACCGAGATCCTAAGTGGGAACAGTGCTCTTTGTGGTTCCGTGTCCCCAAAGCAGAACTGCTGGGCAGTGCACTGTGTGGTGTGATGTGAGGGAGTCCGTGGTCAAGTGAGTTCCGGAAACAGTGGATCCAGCAAAATGAACCGGGACTCTGTCCTGAGATATGTGCGTGTAGAAGGCAGCGTTCCTCAGATCCGAGCATCTTGAAGGGCTGGTGTGGAACTCACCTGGGGCGATGCTGCACTAAGACTCAAGTCTCAGTAATCCCCTGCATTCAGGTCCTTCCTCCCTGTGCCCCTCGGTCAGGCTCTGGGGGAGGGACCTGCTCCCTGCCCGCCGCCCCTTCTGACCAGGGTCTGCAGGAAGCTCTGCATACCTCTCTCTGCCCATCACGATCCCACCTCCGTAGCTTTAGTCCCCTGGGGCCTGCCTTCCGGAATGGGTCTCTCGTCTGTGAGCTCCCTGAGCCTCACTCACTGAATTAAGCATTTGACACTGCTGGATTGTTATCAGTTTTATATGGACAGTATTTTTGTGTCCCTGGCAATTCTGCAGACTCCTTGAGCTCACAGACTCCGTGTTTCCTGTCCTCACAACACCCAGCACAATGTTGGGATAGGGTTTGAGTGGACCTTAACGTGTCTGGTTTGTCATGGATATTGTGGGTTCACTTTCTGTTTGTCTTAGACTTTTATACCCTAATCCCCGAAAGGTCTTTGGAAACCCCATGGCTGCTCAGAGGGCTTCAGGCTTTAGAGTAACCTGAGGTCCAGCGCTCACCTCTCTCTGGTTCATCTCACTCCAGAGCTAAATCTTGAGGCTACCCCCAAACTGAACTGGCCTCTGGCAATCTCTTCCACTTGGGGCTTCTAGGGTTTGATGGATCAAAAGATCAGGGCGCTCGCTTTCCAGACAGGGGGAGCGTGGTCTGACTGCTTTTATAACAGGTGGACTTTGGACTGGGGTCAGGGCGGGCAGGAGGAGGCAGAGCCCTCCCGCTCGGCGCCCGGGCAGACCTCTCCTCTGTCCTCGTGGGGCGGCCGTGGATGGACATGCAGGGGAGGGCGTTAGGGGCTTGGCGGAGGTGGTCACAGTTAGTCTCGTGAGTGGCCGTCTCTGTTTAGGGGGAGGGGGTTGCTCTGGAGATGGGAAGGGTACAGCAAAGGCAAAGAGAAAACGGAGAGGAGTGAGTGTCTTACCTCGTAGACCTGGAAAAAAATAGGGATTTGAAGTCAGCATTTTGAAGGGGAAAAAAAAAAAAAGAAGCAACACTTAATCACTCATTTCACACGGTGGCCCCTGTCTGGACTACACAAAGGTCTGTGGGGGGCTCATCACACGGGGACAGCGGGTGGCACATGCCCTCGTGGGGCCCCCCTCCTCCACACGGGCAGCAGAGGGGCTGGCGGTGTTTTCCATCTGCCTCGATAGTGTCAGAAAGGGCATCCCAAGTCAGTTTTGGGTTATCTGGGAAACAAACAAACAACCAAAACAACGCTCTCTGGACCGGTCAGGTAATACAAAGGTTCCTTTTGAGGTAATCTGGAAAGTTCCACAAATACCTCTCCAAAAAGTTGAAGAAATGACCTCCAGGAGCATCTAGAATGAGTGGCTTTGTTCGTAAAATCTTCTCTCCACAGTATGGGAGTGGGTGGAGACAGATGGGGCGTTCCCTTCTGAATGTCTCCTTCTGTTGCCCATCAGATGTGTGCAGGGCTGGAGGGGATGGCTGGCGGGGGGGAAGTGGGCGGGTAGCTGCGGCAGACCTTGCTCTGGGCAGACGCCACCAGGGGCTCCTATCAGATGGGACTCATCGTGGTGAGTTCCGGAAGGCTGGCTCTCGTGCTGAGGTGGTGTGGTCCCCCAGCGGCCCATGCGGCTCCCCCAAACCTTCACCTACCCAGCTCTTCTTCTTCTTCTTTTTGGCATCGGCCTCCTTGCTGCTGCCGATGCTGGAGTGACTGGTAATGCTGTTGAGGCTCGAGATGCTGTCCGAGGAGTTCTGCCTCTTGATCCGGAGTTCTAGGGGCCAAGCACAGGGGGCGATCACAGACACGGTGGGTTTAAAGGAGACGGCGTGAGGCTTAGGGCAAGTCTCGCTGCAGGAGAAGGAGGAGGAACCACCCACCTCCTCGTCCACATTCTTCCTTTTTTTGGATCATCCTCTCAACAAGCCTTTACTGAGTGCCAGTCACGTTTCAACATAAACAAAGGTTAAGGGATAAAAAAAGCAAGTAGGAAATGATCCCCATCCTCAAGAGGCTCCCAGTCTAGTAGGAGAAAAAGCAGCACAGAATCCAGTGCCCTCGGCTTGAGCAGGTGTGACAAGGGGCAGTCCAGGCCAGGCGTCCACAGTCCTATGGAGACAGTGACCTGACGCCCTCAGGACTTTCTCCAGGAATATTGGCTGGGGGGTCCAAGGCCAAGTGCCCCGCATTTAACCCCAAAAAGCTTTAGTTTCCTCATCTGATGGGCAGAAAATCTTTTCAGCTCTCTGAGAAGGTCTGCAATGGCACCAAAATGATGCCCTTTTCTACTACAGAGAAGGAAAGGGTTAATAAAGGAGAAGGCCTTTGAGTGTTGAAAGAACCGAAGCTCTTCAGGCAGGAACATTGGAAAATGATTTTAGGGCTGAAAAACAGCCCCTGCAAAGGCTGCGCAGGGAGCCGGTTGTGCACTGGGGCTCCTCAGGCTGGGTAGCAGGGCCGGGGAGGGGGGGGAACAGCGAGGGGGATGCTGGAGGACAAGCCCGGCGGGGCGAGCCCTGGGGGCCCCTCGAAGGAAGTCTGCCTTGTGCCGAGAGGACTGGATTTTTAAAACCTTACTATGAAATCATTAGAGGTTCACAGGAAGTTGGAGAGAAATGGGCGGGGAGGTCCCCTGCGTGCACCTTTGACCCAGCCTCCTCCAGGCTTAGCATCTTGGGTGACTATGCACAATGTCTCACAAGAACAAGGAGAAAGGCGAAGTGGCAGGAGCTAGCCCAGAAGGAGGGGGCTAGAGGTGCCTCTCTGCAGCTGTTCCCCTGTTCAGTGCAGGAGACGTGGCTGGTTCTTTTCTCGCCTCTCCTTGACCAGCAATGGATCTTTCAACTCTAGTTTTCCCTTCATACCACAGGGAAAACAAGATCCTAGGATCCGATGAAGGAATCACCACGCTCCCAAAGCACATGGGAAACGCTTCGCTCCATGACCATCAAACCAAGGTTTGCTGCAACCCAGCATGCCTCCAGTTATTTTAAAAGGTATGCAAACTTCTCAAGGGAATATGCGTAACTGAAGTAAAGAATTTTTCGTTTGTATAAAAACGGAGCTATGAATCCATACATTTGTTTATATCTGCATAGAAAATTATTTCTGGAAGGTTTACAAGAAACTATTAGCAGTAATTACCCCTGAGGAGTGGGATTTGGAGGGGGGTTCGGGGAGAGGGATTTTTTATCTTTTACCACACACCCTTTTGTATACTTTACATCAGGGGCTGGCGAGCTTTTACTGTAAAGGCCAGACAGTAAATATCTTAGGCTCTGTGGCCATCTGATCTCTCTTACAACTACTCGGCAAGGCTGGGTGGCATTAAAGCAGCCGCAGACAGTATGTACATTAATGAGCATGGCTGTGTGCCAGTAAAACTTTATTTAAAAACAGGTGGTGAGGGCTTCCCGGGTGGCGCAGTGATTGGGAATCCGCCTGCCAATGCAGGGGACACGGGTTCGAGCCCTGGCCTGGGAAGATCCCACATGCCGCAGAGCAGCTGGGCCCGTGAGCCACAATTACTGAGCCTGTGCGTCTGGAGCCTGTGCTCCGCAACAAGAGAGGCCGCGATAGTGAGAGGCCCGCGCACCGCGATGAAGAGTGGCCCCCGCTTGCCACAACTAGAGAAAGCCCTCGCACAGAAACGAAGACCCAACACAGCCATAAATAAATAAATAAATAAATTAATTAAAAAAAAAAAAAAAAAAAAAACAGGTGGTGAGCCAGATTTGGCCAATGGGCCAGGGTTTGCCAACCCCTAGTTCACATTTTCCTCCAGAACGTGTATTGCTTTTGTGATAAATTTAATTTACAATTAGTTACTTAACAACAAAATGAAAGGCAGCAAAACAAGTATCTATCATCAGTTACTTGGGGGTCCAATTAGCTGTGAGCCTGTCAATTAAATTTTTCAAATATGCTATATGGTACTCTTAAGAGCAAAGGACGTGCTTTAGAATCAAACAGTCTTCAAAAAGTTAAGAAATCTTTTGTGCATTTAAAATTTTGTGCCATGTACATGTATTACCTATTTACAAGCAAAGTAAAGTAGCCATCATTGCTTTAAGCATTAGTTCTTTGACGGCCAAGTTGAACCTGGGTCAAGAAGAATGAGGAAAACATGAAAGCAAAGGACAGGATTCACTTATCCATTCAATACAAATATAGCTGAAGAATCAGGTGTACTCAGGAAACTAGAAATAGCTCAATGTCCCAGACCCATCGCTTAGGAGCTATGTTTGAGCAGTTACTTGTCTTCTCTGATCTTATTCTCAACTGTAAAATATATTTTATAGGGTTGCTACCTGCGATAAACGAGTTAACATAAGTACAATGCTCAGAACAGTGCCTGGCATACTGGAGGTGCTCAAAAACGGCTGGCTGTTCCTGTGGTGGAAGCTGGGGCAGAGCCCGCAGGAGAAGTGATGGGAGATGTGGATGCGGGCAGAGAGAAAGCGCATCCTAGACCAGGAGGAGGGCGGTGCTCCTGCTGCAGGGTTTGCGTGTGTTCTCTTTCCCTTTAACTTGCTTTTCTGAAACGTTTCAAACTCACAGAAACACTTAAAGCACAGCACAAGGGAGGACACCCACAGGCCCTCCCCACCATATAACTGTGATATTTTGTTATATTTGCACCAGTGCACACTCTCTCTGCATACAGACATGTGCACACACATACACACACCCACACACAGAACATTTTCCTGAACAATTTGAAAGCAAGTTGCAGACTTGACACTTTACCACTAAACACTAAGAATAAGAGCATTATCTCACAGCATCAGTATTACACCTAAGCAAATTCAAATTGCAATGATTTCTGATCTTAAATGATGTGGCTGGATCACTCTGGGGGCAGAGTGACAGGAGGACTGTAGCAACACAAGACTAGTTAGGAAATTACTGTGATAACCCAGAAGAAGAGTGACAGCCTAAGCCAGGGGGGTGACAAGACAGCGGAGGACAGACATACAGATCTATGTGTGAGTTACGTGTAGAAGCTAACTGACCACACAGGGTGAACAGGGAGATGTAAAGGATAACACTCCTATCGGTGGGTTCAGTGACCAGGCAGGTGTTTATACCTGAAGTGGGCAAAACTGCAGAAGGGAGAGCGGTAAGCAGTTGGAAATAGAGGTATGGGATTCAGGAGCGTTACACAGATTAAGAAAAGGGACATACAGACGAAGAAGTTGTAAAACCCATTGAGTTAATAAATGAACTCAGCAAGTTTGCAGGATTCAAGATGAACATACAAGAAAATCAATTGTATTTCTCTATACTAGTGATGACTAATCTGAAAATGAAATTAAGGAAACAATTCTATTTACCATAGGATCAAAAATTAAATTCAGCAGAAGAAATGCAAGACGTATACTGAAGGCTGCAAAACACTACTGAAAGAAATTAAAGTATATCTAAATAAATGGAAAGGCATGCCATGGTCATGGAAGACAGCACTGTGAAGACGACAATACTTTCCAAATTCACGTACTGAGCCAATACAATCTCTACACCAAAATCCCAGCCAGATAATTTGCAGAGATTGACAAAGTGACCCTAAGATTCACATGGGAAAACAAAGGGCACAGAGTAGCCAAAACCATCTTGAAAAAGATCAAATTTGGAGGACCCACACTTCTGATTTCAAAGCCTACTACAAAGCTATAGTAATCAAGGCAGGGTGGTACCTGCTAAGGATAGACATACGAATGAATTAATGGCATAAAACTGAGAATCCAGAAATAAACCCATATATTTACGGCTGATTGATTTCCTGCAAGACTGCCAAGATAAGTGAATGGGGACAATAGTCGTTTCAACGAATGGTGCTGGGACAGCAGGACAGCCACTTCTAAAAGAATGAAGTTGGACCCCTACCTCACACCATATAGGAAAAGTAACTCAAAATGGACCAAAGATCTAAATGCAACAGATAAAACTATATAAAACTTTTAGAAGCTAATGTAGGAATAAATCTTCATGACCTTGGATCAGGCAACAGTTTTTTAGATACAACACCTAAAGCACACACACACACAAATCGAAGAAAAAAACAGATCAATTACACTTCATCAAAATGGAAAGCTTTGGTTCTTCAAGGTGAAGCGGAGCAGGACCCCGTGGTCCTTGCCACCCCCATGTCCTCAGCCTGCCTTTTGTGTGTGGAAAAACTTTAGCCAAAGAATAAGTTTAATCAGAGAAGTGAGAAAATGCAGAAACAAAGGAAAACAGTCAAAGGAGACCAAATAATAATAGGTTAGTCATTAAGCATAGTCAAGGACCTTTAGTTCCTCCTTAAGGGCTACAGATAATATTCTGAGCCGTACCCTGTGAGCTGTCTTATAGACAATGAGACCCCCACCAGGTGGAAGAATTTAACTACATGATGACCAGGCTGTAGCCATGACATAAGCTGCCACAATTCCGAGAACTGGCATCAGGGAAATGGGAACAAACAGACCCTGGAACTGAAGATTAACTGTACCTAAAAGAATCAAGATGACGCTGGTCAGACCACTGATGACCAATTTTAAGATGACTGTCAGAGCTGACTCTGCTATTTCTGCATGTTGCCCCCTCCCTCTGTCTATAAAAGCTGTTGCCCACTGATTGTCAGTGGGGGGAGTCGGCCTTTGGACAGGTGTCTGTCCTCCCCACCGGATTGCCGGCATCCAAAATAAACTTTCCTTTCCACCAACCTGGCCCCTTTATTGGCTTTTGAGCAGCGAGTAGCCGGACCCCACTTTCGGTTACAAAGGAACAGTATAAGAAAGTAAAGACAACTCACAGAACTTGGAGAAACAACTCAAACAACTTGGAGAAAATATTTGCAAATCGTATATCTGATAAAGGGCTAGCATTCAGAATATATTAAAAACTCTTAAAACTCAACAGTAAGGACTTCCCTGGTGGCGCAGTGGTTGAGAATCTGCCTGTCTATGCAGGGGACATGGGTTCAAGCCCTGGTCGGGGAAGATCCCACGTGCCGCGGAGCAACAAAGCCCGTGAGCCACAACTACTGAGCTTGCATGCCTGGAACCCGTGCTCTGCAACAAGAGAAGCCACTGCAATAAGAAGCCCGCGCACCACAACAAAGAGTAGCCCCCGCTCGTCGCAACTAGAGAAAGCCCGCATGCAGCAATCGAAGATCCAACGCAGCCAAAAATAAATAAATAAAACAAGTAAATTTATTAAAAAAACCCAAAAAACTCAACAGTAAAAAGAAAACCTGATTAAAGAATAGGCCAAGGATTGAAATAGACATTTCTCCATAAAGAGATACAAATGGCCAATAAGCACATGAAAAAATGCCCATTATATCCTTAGCCACTGAGGAAATTACAACCCAAATCATAATGAGATACCACTTCACCTCCACTAGGATGGCTATAACAAAAAAGGACAACAGCAAATGTTGGCAAGGATGTGGAGACACTGGAACCCTCAAGTTGCTGGGAAGAAGGACAATGGTGCAGCTGTTTTGACAAAGTTTGGCAGTTACTCAAAAAGTTAACAGAGTTACCACATGACCCAGCAATTCCACTGCTGGGTATACACTAAGAGAACTGAAAACATATGTTCACACAAAAACTTGTGCGTGAATGTTCATTGTCGTGTTATTCGTAACAGGCAAAAAGTGAAAACAACCCAGTGTCCACCAACCGATGATGGATAAACAACGTGTGGTGCATCCATACAATGGAGTATTATTCAGCCATAAAAAGGAATGAAGTCCTGACACATGGTACAACATGGGTGGAGCTTGAAAACATTAAACTAAATGAAAGAAGCCAGCCACAAAACACCACATACTGCATGATTCCATTTACATGAAATGTCCAGAATAGGCAAATGCACGGAGACAGAAAACGGATTAGTGGATGCCGGGGCTGAGAGGAGGGAGGAAGAGGGAGTGATGGCTAAGGGGTTCAGGGTTTCTTTGCGGGGTGATCAAAATGTTCTGGATTTAGATAGTGGTGATGGTTGTAAATACAACCTTATAAATATGCTAAAACCCACTGAATTGCATGTGTTAAAAAGGTGAATTGTATGGCATGTGAATTATATCTCAGTTTAAAAGAAAAAGATTACAGAAGCTACCGGATAGACGTGAACACTAGAGAGAGTATGCACAGTCAGAAGAAAAAGCTGACGCTGGAGCCCTGGACAAGATGTTTTCCTTGTGATGAGAAAACTCTTAGGATTTACTCTCAGCCGCTTTCATGCAGCTGTCTGGGTTAATTGTATTAATCACGTGGCACCTTGCATTCTTAGTACTTATTTATCTCATACCGGAAGGCTGCACCTTGTGACCACCTTCATCCACCCCCAGCCCCCCGCCCAGATCACCCCTCATCCTGACTTTCTCTAGCAAAGCTTGACTGGCTGTTAAATCCCAGGCTAACCTGTCACTTGAGCCCCATGGAATCCACGTGATCTCTGTCTCATTTGAAGAGTCGATTCATTCCCCTCGGAGAACCGAAGTGAGGATCAAGTGGGGTTATACACACGTCTGCGCACGCACACGTTTATGTCAAAGCGGAAAGTGCTAGTGTTTTAGACTACTTTCTAGGGCACTTTTAGTTTCATGGCAAATTTGAGCGGAAGGTACAGAGATGCCCCACTACCCCCTGCCCCCCTACATGCACGGCCCCCCCCACTATCAACATCCCCACCAGAAGCTACATTGGCTACAATCGATGGACCTGCACTGACACGTCACCGTCCCCTGGAGCCCAGAGTTTACACTGGGATTCGCTCTTGGTGGTACATTCTGTGGGTCTGGACAAACGGATGAGGACACATATCCCCCATCACCGTATGCTACAGAGTGCTGTCACCGCCCTGCAAACCCTCTGCCTGCCCACCTCCGTTCCCCGCCCCCAGCCCCGAAAGCCACGACCCGGTCACTGTTCCCAGAGTCCCGTCTCTCCCGGAATGTCATACAGTCGGAATCACACAACACGCAGCCTTTCCTGACTGGCTCTTGCGCTCAGCAGTGTACTCTTAACACGGTCGGCATCTTCTCGCCGTTTGATAACTCGTTTCTTTGCAATGCTGAGTGACATTTCGTGGTCTGGCTATGGCAGTTTATTCATCCGTTCGCCTACCGCAGGACATCGGGGTTGCGTCCGAGTTTTGCTGACTGTGAATAAAGCTGCTGTAAACACCCATGTGTAGGTTTCTGTGGGGACATAACACTTCAGCTCCTTTGGGCAGATACCAAGGAGCGTGACCGCTGGGCTGTAGAGCAGGGGTACCTTGCGTTTGTAAGAGGAAAGTGCTATGTTAACGACCGTCTTCGACAGTCATTTGAGGTCGGAGGTGAGGACCCTCTCCTCTCCCTCACCCTCTGGGGTGGTGGGGTCATGACCCTGCTGCTCCTTGCTGACCGTCCGAGGGCCCTCACCTTCTAGAAACCTGACGTGGAGAGAAACCCTGCAGTAAGCCTCTTTCCAGCCCAGCCCTGTGGCCGGAAGGCCTACCTTTGGGTGTGGCTTCTGAGGCATTGAGGGCCCCCTGAATGACGGCCTGGGCCTCAGAGTTCTTCTTCTTCAGAAAGTCTATGGTTTCCCGTAAGTCCAGTAGCTCAGTGTCCTGAGAGAGAAACGAAGTGGTGTCACGGGTGTGGCTGGGGGACACCTGCTCTGTGCCCGGCCAGGGGCTGGGCTCGGGACTCTCCAGACCCGGGGGAGGGCAGGGAATCGGGGCAGGTGGAGGCCCAGGGCGGCAGGAGGGAGGGGGCTGGCCTGGCCTGTCCGTCCCCCCACCCGGGCTCTCACCTTCTCCTCGGCTGTCTCTGCCAGGTGCCGCAGGCGGCATGTCATGCTCACCAGGCTCTGCTCAAAAGCCGCCACCAGGTTGGCCTGAAACAAACACGTACGGGGGTTCCCCAGGTGCCTGGGTTTGGGGAAAGGAGGGGACGTCTGTGGGAGATGGCTGCGCTGACCAACGGCGTAGGGGCTCTTACACCTTGGTTCCCTTTCTGGCCGGAAGAACATTCCTGGGGGGCCCAGCTCCTTGAATGATGAAGCGGCACAGACAGCACCAGGGTGGGGCAGGTCTTTGGAGGCGTCTAGAGATGAGACACCTACTGTTTGCAGAGGTGGGAGTGTCCCCTGCTTCCAAGGGGGCGTCGCTTTATCCTGGTGTAACTCCTCCCCCAGGGCCCCATCACTCCCAGAGAACGGGTTTGGGACAGCTTCCCAGCCCCGCGCCCAGGGGGGCCTCCATTCTTAGGTTCTGGCTGCTCTTTCCCTGATCCTGGGGCTGGAGCGGTAGCTTGGGCCACCTCGCGGCAATTCCACAGTCTGGCCACTAGGTGTCGGGCCGGCTCCGCGAGGGGCCCCCAAGGACCTGGTGGGGGGCAGCAGGGGGAGCGGCAGGAACTCCGGCTCTGCCAGCAGGAAGGCCTGCAGGGAAGGGGGGCGTGCTGAGGCTGGGACCAGAGAGGGGGACGCTCGCTCCGGGAGAGGAAAGGCCGTGGCTGGGGGGGAGTAAACTGTGGCCCTTCGAGGGAGGGGCGCACGCCACACAGAGCTCTGGGGGCCTGTAACCCCTGCTTCCCCTCGGCCAGTGGCTCTGCCTCCCTGGGGGTCGACCCTAGTGTTCGCCCCCTGTCCTTGACACAGGCTGGAGGCCTCTCTAGTGCAGGCTGGGCTCCTTGGCAGGTCTGTGCCACGATGGGGTTACCTCCACCTGCTGGACCGGGAGCTCCTGCCTTCCTGGCCTTGGGTCACCTCTTGTTTGGTCCCTACGTCCCTGCCCGTCTGTGAGCGCATGGCTCCTCGTGAGAGGCCCTGAGATCCCGGCTCCTCGGGGCTTTTCCGTGCCGGCCTCTTCCCGTCTGGGGCTCCCTCTCCTCTGGGGGGGGGGCTGCCGCCCCGCATCCTGTCCCTCCTCTGAGCCCCCCTCACCCCCAGCCCCACTAGGGAGCCTGTATGCCCTCAGGGCTCAGCCGGGGGTCTGGAGAAAGGCTGGCATGTGGGAGGGGGAAGGCGTCTAGGCTGTGCCCAGCGTGGGCAGCTGGGGAGTCCCGGTGAATAGGACACAAGGTCTGGAATCGGGGGACCCTGAGAACAGCAGAGAACCTTCCAGAATCCAGGACTCTGACCCTCAGTGAAAGCCTGTCTCCAAAATTCAGGACCGTCATGTCTGAGCATTTAGTTTGTCCTCTCTTAGCCAAAAGGAACTTCCTGTTCTAAGAGAGTCACCTTCTAAACTCATTCCCTTGGCTCTGGCCCAGACTCGACAGCACGACACTGACAGGGTGTAAATGAGTCAGACAGGCTCATGCTCTCTGACACCCCTCCCCGGCCGCCGTCTCCCAGACATGAACTTCCTGGGCTCTGCCGGACGTGATGGCCTTGGGTGAGGCGTCAGGGACAGAAGAGATGGGTCTTGTTTCTATTACGATTCTTACGGGTCCCCAGCTGTGGGGAAAAGGCTTGACAGGAGCTTTGTGCAAGCCAGTAAGAATACGACTGACCAACTGAGAGTTTGGGAAAGAGAATAAAGAGAACACAGAGAACAACCAGTGTGGTGAAGACACCGCTGCCAGAATGCATTGGAAACACGCAAAACCGCGGTGCAGGGTCTTCTACCTGATTCCAGTGAGACCCAGGCCTGACAGCTGGGCTCCCCAGAGAGGAAGGGAAGAGAAAAAAACCAGCAAGGACTGCGGAAATTGCAGACATGGTTACTTTGTGCAAACACTTGGAAAGCTCCGCAGATCCGGCTCAGCTGTTGTTTACAGCTTTGGGGGAAAATGGCTCTTATGTTCTCTTTGCAGCTCGGTCGCCGGGGAGAGGCTTCTGCGGCCTAGTTTGTGGGGCAGCTTCGTTTCTCCCCATCTCACAGGGTGGAAAAACCGAGGCCACAAGAAACGTATTCTGAGCGGATGTACTCTGGGCAGGCTGAGGGCGGTGACAAGCACGCGGGCCCCCCAGCTAAGCTCAGGGGCCCAAGAAGACAAGGCAGCTGTGGGCGAGGAGCCGGAGCCCGGGCTGGCCTCCTAACAGTGTTGCGGTTCCCAGATGCAGCCCCACTACCCAGCTGTGTGCCTGCCCAGCGACGGGGTGAACAAAGACACGGACGCGCCCCAGGGCAGAGGCCGAGGGTTCCCAGGGATCTATAATTCTGATCCGTTGACTATTTCTGTCCACGGCCGATGGCAAGGCTGTTCCCACCTCCGCGCAGAACCACTGATATAAACCCTTTTCTCTTTCTCTAGGGGGTTCACAGACCATCGGACGGGCGCTCATCCGTACCTATTAATTAGGGTGGGGGTGAAAATGTCTCCTTAGAGACATCCCGACTCGGAGGAGGAGACCAGTCCCCAGATCCTCCGCTGCCTGGAATCAAAGCCCACGGGACACCTCATGAGACAGTTCTCCTGGGGCTGAACTCATGTAGTTTGGGCCCAGACAGCTGCCCGGCTGTCCCCTCCCCGGCACTCACGTTGGCGGAGAGCTGCGACGTCAAGGTGGCTACTTTCTCCTGGGATGACTCCAGTGCCCTGCGAAGCTTCCGGATTTGCTGCAAAGGAGAGGGAGACGCACTTACAGTGGCAGAAGAGGTGTAAGGCTCGCAAGGAGATGGGGTGCATGGGTGTTAGGAGGCCGGGGCGAAGGCTGGGGACCCTACCTCAGACTGCATCCTCTCCTCAGCCTGGAGAAGGAGCACAGAAGGGGGGTGGGGGGAGGAGGGAGAGAGAGAGAGAGAGAGAGAGAGAGAGAGAGAGAGAGAGAGAGAGAAGGCGGTTACTACAGAGGCAAAGGCAGCGCGCAGAACTCGAGGAAGCGAGATGCAGAAGCACCAAGAGGCTGAAGCCCTGGGGCGGGGCCTGGCTCCTCACGGGGTGGGCTCAGACCCCAGACCACGGTTCAGTAAAACACACCTCTGGAGCAGAGGTCACAGCCACCTCTGCCATTGCCAAGAAGGCCAGGAAATGAAACTGCTGATCTGAAGGCTAACCCTATCGCCACCAACTTGAAGGAGTAAAGCGTTAGGGGCAGAACGAACCTAAGGACCAGCTTACGCCTCACGGGCATACGCGGGCCCAGGGCCCACGAGGAACATGCGGCAGATTCTGCACACAGCGAGGGTTCTGGGGTCCCTGAGCGCGGCCCACCCTCCCGGGCACAGAACGCCTCCACGACCAGGGGATTCTCCGTATTTCAAAGGAGGCACAAAAGGCGCCAGGGTCGCTCAGGGATTGGAGGTGAGGCCGGAAGGACCACCGAGGTCTAGAAGCGCCCACTTCGTGCCCTAAGCTCCAGGGGCCCCCACCCCGCCCCGCCCCGCCCCCAGGAGGGTCCAGGGCGCAATTTGGTGCTGGGGGTGTGGGGGGGGAGAAGCGAGGCTCTTACTGAGGAGTAGGTGGAAGAGGCACTGGAGGCCAAGGACAGCACTGAGCCGTGAACTGCAAGAGAAGCAGAACGCAAAGGGTTAGCAAAGTGCTCGGCCGGGGAACCCGGGGAGGGTTCCCGGGAGGAGCGCTAAGGCCAGGGTTTGGGTTCTGATCCTGGAGCAGAGAGGGAGAACAGAACAGAGCACGCGGCTGTCTGCCCCGCCGAGGACTCGAGTTCCGGGCAGGGCTGGCCTGCCCCCTCCGGCCCGTGCTCTCTGACAGCCGGGGCGAGGGCCCTGTGCCCGGCCTGCTCCTCCGAGGGCGCAGGGGTCCGGGAGAGAAGATGCTCCCGGGCACGTGTCACCGCCTCCCCCATCAGGAAAGCACCGTCGCTGCTGAGGAAGAGGCAGTTCCCATCAGAGCTGCTCAGAACGAAACGCAATTCTGCCTGTGCCTCCTCTTCGCAGTGGGGATCGTTCAGATGAGAAAAGTCTCCAAGTGCAAGACACTCATTCTGATTCTTCATGAACGACAGCCCTACTGACAGAACCGGAGCATGTTGGCAAGGAAAGCCCCCGGGATGCGCGTCCTGATGTCACCGAGTCTCACCCCCAGAAAGCCGGGCTCCAGCTCTGGCCACCGCGCCCAGAGGGCCGCCCTGAAGCCGGTCTTCGGAACGTTCTTGAAAGAGGAATGAGATGCCTAATTCTCGTAAGGCTTTAAGAGCTACCTCTGCGTCCCCGTAAGCGGTCCTGTCCTCTGATGACTCGGGGGATGGGAGGACGGTGGCGGCATGCTCCGAGAGCGCCATCTAAATAAGCCTTGCACGCTGCCTCCCCTCCCCCGCCCCCGGGAGAGGCTCCATCCCAAAGCCCCAGGGCTAGACGGTGCTACCCAAGGTTTCTGGGCCCCCAGACCCTTCAGAGGGATGGGAAGAAAGAGCTGAAATGGCCCAACTGGGTGTTCTGTGAATCAGACACGTGCGCGGTGGCGGCAGCGGTGGGCGAGGGGACCCAGCAGAGCTGGAATGAGCGTGAACCGCGCTGGCATGAAGTCTCACCGTCGTCCGTGGGGTCTCGGAAGGATCCTGACCGGATCATCCCCTTGGGTCTCTCGGCCAGGGACAGGGTGCTCCCCATTTGGGAGCCGCTGTACAGCTCGAAGGCCGCCTCGTGGGTGGGGATGCTGTTGGAGCGGGTGATTCTTGGCGTGGTGGCCGCAGTGGGACTCACTGGAAGGACAGAGGGGGGGACAGGAGAGGGAGGGGAGGGCGGGAGAAGAGGCAGGGGCGTCAGCTTCCGGCCCCGGGGGCGGGGCGCCAGGAGCAGAGGCGGATGGAGGGGCGGAGAGGAGGCCGGGCGGGCGGGGCGGCGGGTGTGCAGGGGCGGGCGAAGAGCGTGGCCTGTTTGAACGCCCTTCCCTCGGGCCTGTCTGCCCCGGAGAGGTCGCTTTCGAAGGTCAGGCTGGGGGCCTGGCAGCTTTTCTGAAACCTTCGCATCACTTGGATGTGCCCATGAAAACGGGGTGTCGTGTTTCTCTAACACACAACGGGCTGCCGGGGAGGCCTGAGAGTTCAGAGCAAGACTCAGATCCGAGTGATGAAGAGAACCAGCGAGAGACAGCGGTCAGGCTGTGGGGCACACGGCCGGGCACCACGGAGGGGAGCGGGGCTCCCCATAAAGCACGCCGCTCTGGGCGCGTGCCCAGCATTACCCTGGCTGGAAGGCCAGAGCCGGTGAGCGTGTCCGCAAGGCTGTGCAGCCCTGCTGGCCCGCAGCCCCGCCCCCTCGGCCCCTGCCTCTCGGCGTGCATGCTTGGGGTGCGGGGGCTCCTTGGACACTCCGTGGACGTCCAGTCTCCAGGAAGACCTGGGAAGAAGACAACCTCCCTCTCTCGGGGCCCTTCAGCGTGTGTGAGGTGATGATCGTGGCTTGGCCTGGCCCCTCATCCCCCTGTGTGGTCTCCATGGAGACGGACAGCGAGCTGGCCCCGCCCTCCCTTTAATGGCTCTCAGGGACCAGATGACCTTCCCTTTAGCATCGCGCCCTTCTCTAGCAAGATGACCCCGACTCCTAGTTTTCTCAGATTCCCCAGTCGTCCCACAGGCGATGTCCCACAGTGGATTTGGAGACGCAGGAAGGAAGCAACAGGCCGGCCCGGGCTCTGTCCTCAAGGGCCCCCGGCACTCGGCCCCCAGGAAGCAGGGCCGTGGGCCCCGGCCTTCGCCCCTCCCGTCTCTGAAGCAGAGTCGCCTCCTGCTCACAAGCTGCCCCTTCTCCTCAGACACCAGGAAGGGTGAGGCCAGCACGGGGCTCCCTCAGTCCTGCCTCCGGGATTGGACGGTCCCGGCTTTGGGGCAGACCCACCTCTGCACTCGGCCGCTCACCCCCTGCCTCCCCAGCTGCCCAACGCTGCGTCGCGGCGCTGGGTGCGGCGGCTCCCTTCCGGCTGCACCGGGTTTTGCTCTGGGCCTCCCTGACAGCTCTTCCACGCCAACAGGCAGACTCTCTGATGCTGCAAGGACCCCACAGCCTGGGCCCAGGGGCCACGTCTCAGGTCAGGGTCTAGGCGCACTCGGCCGTGCGTCTCACGGTGGATGGATGAACTGAGACCCGTGAACCGGCCGCCAGGGCGCGAACCAAGTATGAGGTGAAGCCCAAGGCCCCGCTGCCCTGCCTGCCCCCCGGCACGGCGGTGACTGCGGACACTGACCTATGTTGGTGAGCTGGCCCTTGGCGCTCAGGGACATGGACAGCGCAGGGGGCGACGGCAGCTCTGGTTGGTCGTCGGACTCGGGCAGCCCCCCGATGGTGTGCGAGTGTCGCCGCTCCTTGGCCTCCTCCTGGGACTGGAGCTGGTACCTGTGGGCGGCAGCCGACAGCTCGGTCTGGGCTTCTACCACCTGAGCTCAGAGGTGGGCTCCCAAAGCAGGACGAGGAGGTGGGAGCCGTCGGGGCTGACTACGGGGGGTGGGGGTGGGGTCAGCATCCTCCCAGACCTCGGGAGGGGCGGAAGGGCTGGGGACGTCCCTGCGGGGCTGCCCGAGGTGGGCCGAGATGACGGAGGCCCAGGACAGAGCTCGGCGTTCGAACCTCCCAGCAGCAGGAATCACCAGACTGCAGGACCTACTGCCCACCTGAGTGGCCAGAGGTGGCCCGCTCTCCCTCAGGCTTGGAGGGGGGGAAGTTCTGGCGGGACTGGGGCAGACAGCACGGGCTGGTGCAGGGAAGTGCGTGAGTCCCATGTGCAAGCCTGTCTCTCCTCTGTCACCAGAGCCCTGGCTATAAGGTGACGCACACACACAGTGAGCCTGGGTGCGGTGTACGGGAACCAGGTACACGTGACTGGCCGAAAGGGGCACCGCATGCATGACTGGAGCCTGGGACAGGGCAAGTTACGGTTTTTCATGCAGACCAGGAGCCCCAGGTATAGGAAAGAAAAACACACGTAAGGGTTACCTGAGCCCCTTCTTGGGAAGAGTATTCCGATCCCGCTGATTACTGCGGAGGAAAAAAAGAGAAGCACGTGGGTCCATCTTAGGAACTAGAGTTTGGGACCAGAGGTTTGACGGATGCAACACCGGGACCCAGGGCATCCGACTGTGAGTCCCCCGCCTCCATAAACAAAGGGGAGGTCAGCCACAGCCGCCTCTGGGCTCACAATTTGAGAAATTTATCTGAGACGTTCGATGTTTTTCTCTGATTAGCTTCCCACTCCCCGGCACCGCTCCCCGGCAACCAGGGATTGAACCCGGGCCCTGGGCAGTGAAAGCGTGGAGTCCTAACCACTGGACCGCCAGAGAATTCCCTCTGATTAGCTTTTTAATGATCATACTGTGGTAGATGAAAACCAGGATGTCACATAATAGGGATGATCTGGGGCCAATGATTAGGAAGCAGACGCTTCGGAGGGCAGGTTGAACCAGTCACGAGGGCTTGGGGAAGTCACTGAACGTCTGTGTACTGGTTCCTCATGTAGCAGGTGAGAATCAGAATTTAAACACAGAAACGAAATCCTGTTCCATAAGAGTCGCTGAGAAGCAGAGGAGGTTACTTAATGGACACACAAGTGTTGAAGGTCACCGAGCAGCAATCAAACACGGCCGGAGGCAGGGGCGGGTTCAGGCTCGGCCCCGCCCACCTACCTGTCCAGCTGCCCGGTCCTGGGGCTTCCGCTCCAGGGCAGCTCTTCAGTGTTCTCCTCTGCGGGGGCGGCGGGGGGAGCGGGGGCCGCGGGGACGGGGGCGCTGCTGGGGAAGGCGCCGGGCAGGCTCATGGGCATCTGGAGGGACTCCATGCTCCTGTGCAGGCTTGAGAGCTTGGGGTACATGCGGGTCTCTTTGGGGACGCCGAAACTGCTCATGAGCTCCAGGCCCTGGGAGAAGCTGGCGGAGTTGATGTTGAGGATGGGGGCTGGGCTGGGGCTGAAGCAAGAAGGGAGGGGGCCCCCGGCGGCCGGGCCCGGAGCGTGCAGATCTGGGACCTTCGGCGCATGGGCGTCAGCGGACGCAGGGAGATCCAGGCTGTTGGAGTTGACCTTGTCCAGATTGGCTAGGGAGGGCGGCTTGACAAAGCTCTTAGCCGTGGCCCTGAGAGAAGTGACGATAAAACAGGACATTTAGGATCACGGAGTAAGAGACACAACAGGCAGGTGGGATCTCAGCCAAATCCTAGTCCTGTTTCCTCGCTTTCGGGCTCTTTGCAAAGCACGGGGGGCTTCTCTCAAGGCCATTGGGAAATACGGGGGAGGAAATCTGACCTGGGCACCATCAAGTCTTAACGAGGGGGCAGCACATGCATAAGGGAGACAAGGGTGGGTTTACACACAAATGGATGTGTGTGTGAGAAAATAGAACAGCAAAACCACCCAGGCAAGAGCTCGGAGAGGCTCAGAGCACATCGGGAGGCACTGAGAACAGCTCCGAAAGACGGAAGAGGCGCCCGGCACCCGGGGAACAGGGGGGAGGCCCAGGGGCAGCAGGGGACGGGCCGCCCCGTCTAAGGAGCGCCAGGACCCTGGGAGGATGCCGGGCACGCAGACAGGAGGAAGCGCCCAGCCTGGGTACCTGAGGGGGGTTGGCGGCAGCTCTGCCAACTTGGGGGCCGGGGAGTGGCTCGCTTGGCCCTTGGGCGTGCTCTCTGGGGAGCCCATGCTCTTCAGGGACACGCTGTCTGGGTCCAGGGCCACGGCCTTGGCCTTGGCCTTCTCCTTCTCCCGGTCCGTCTGGTTGACGGGGGCTGGGGTGGCCCGCCCGCCGGCCCCCTTGGAGGGCTCCTTCAGCCTGGAGGGCGTCAGGCTGCCCTGCCTGGTGCTGAGGAGACTGGGGTCGATACTGCTGCTCACGGGCCGGGGGCCGGCCCGCCCGCCGGTCACGCTCATGGAGCTGGACTTGGCCGGTCGGGGCAGGCTGCGGTACTGGATGTTGGAACGGGCGCCCGGAGCCAGGAAGCCGGGCTCTGCGCTGTTGGGCACGTCCAGGCTGGTCTTGCGTCCATTTGCCGGCTTGACGGGGATGCCCGAGGACTTCTGGACCTTGCCGAGCGTGGCCGAGCCCCCGGTCTGCACGACGGTGGCCGTGCCTGTGGCGGGAGGGGGCTTCTTGTAGCCGAAGGATCCCGATGTGGATGGGCGCGCGATGCCCGAGGGAGGCTTCTTGGCGTCACCCAGGCGGTCGCGGCCGGCGTCCGAGGAGGAGCGCTGCAGGCCGGCGCTCTTCACCGCCAGCTTGCCCTTGTCGGCAGCCTTGCCCTCGGGTTTGCCTGCGGAGGGCGGACAGGAGTGAGCGCCGAGGCCAGCGTCTCCGGCCCAGGGAGGAGGGGCGCCGTGGGGCTTTAGGGTCTAACTGCGGGCAGGCGAGCGGGAGCCCCGCAGGCTGAGGACCCTTCTCGCCAGATGGGAGGGGACTCTGGGCGGGACTGGCCTCCGATTGTTTGTTTTGTTCTTTGTTGTTCTCCGCTCCCAGGGTCGGGTGTCCCAGTTTGGTTGAAACGGCAAAAGCGATCACAAAGATTGTCAAGAAGGAATGACGTCTAACACTGGTCCAGGGAGGGAAGGTGGGGGAAGCAAGGGGACTGGACCCAGCTGTGTCTGCCGGTGGTTAGGGACCAGAGGGAGCCTGACCGAGGCCGAGGGTCACCAAGGGGCCGCTCTGGGAGCGGCATGATTCTGACACTGTGTCAGGACCTCCCTGGGGTGGCAAACAAGCCCTCAGAAAGACAAGGGCATCACCCGCGCGTCCCAGGAGAGGAGAGGGAACCGCTGGACAGTGTGAGGCAGGTCAGGCCAGGCTCCCCGCTCCTCTACAGCTGGGCCTAGGCTTTAAGCACGTGGCATTTGTATGCCCACATGTGCACGGCGGGCATCGTACTGCCCGTCTTCCCTGGCTCGGGAGGGCCTGGGGACTAGGGGGGACGGCACGTGGAGGCAGCGTGCGGGCTGGCCATCTCCCGAGGGCTAACGGCTGTGAGGAAGCCAGGGAAGCAGCACTTGGCCCTGGTCCCCCCGGCCCCTTGTCACTCGGCTCACCTGCGACCTTGAGGGCGCTCTGGGCCGTGTGAGTGATGGGGGAGGTGACGGCCACCGGCGGGGTCTTGCCCTTCTTCAGGGACCCGGGGTGCCCCAGGGTGACGGGCTTCTTCAGTTCCCCAACCTTGGATGGGTCGTCGCAGCTCTCGGGCCGCTCCCGCCGCCACTTGGACGCCCCGGGCTCCATCTTCAGGCTGCCGCTGTCGTACTCCAGCTTCTTGGGGGCCTTCTCCTCCGACTCACTGAACCAGCTCAGCCCACTCTCTGCCAGCGAGCGCTTCTCGGAGTCCGTGCGCAGCTGGAGACGAGAGAAGGCAGAGTGGATGCTCAGGTGGGGAAGGGAGGACTGGGCGGAGGGAGGGACTTCGGCTGCCGGGCGGCCTGACTCTTCTAGAGCAGACAGTGAACCAGCCTTCCGCCCGCACCTCCAGGCTGCCAGAGAGGACGGCACACAGATCCCGGGCTTCTCTTCCTCTCCAGGTGGGACAGCACTTACGGGCATCCCTCCGAACTGGCGTGGGCGCTCGATAGAGGCCCGCCCACCAGGACAGCAGCTCACGCCTTAGGTGACTGCCCGGCAGCTAGGGATTTCTTTCCACCAGCTCAAGAAGGACTCGGCCAAGGGCACGTGGGAACCAACCCCACGGAGCAGGGGAGCGGGCGTGCCACCCCGCGCACAGGCGCGGCCCGGTCTGCCCCGCGGTTCTCTTGCAGAAGGCGGCCTAGGCACCCGCACGCCCACGTACCACTAGAGTCGAGTTCCTGCGAGATGCCGTCGGCGTGGTGGGCAGGGAGTTGAGTGAGGAGCTGGCGTTGAACTCTTCCGAGCTGAGGTTGTCTGAGGCATCACTGAGCCCGCTGCTGATGGAGCTGCTCTCATCCCAGCTGCGGGACAGGAGAGAAAGGTTAGCAGTCAAGACAGAAGCCACGGCGAGAAATAAAGTTCCCATAATGAAGGCAGGATGGCTCTACTCCAGCATACAGACCGGCCAGAAGGGGAAAAGCTTGGGGGTTAGTCCTGGGTTTGCCGGCAACGCAAAGAGTGATTTAAACTTCCTTGTAATTTGGTGCTGTTCTTTCATAAAAGGAAGGGACTACACAGGGAACTCTACTCAACACTCTGTAATAACCTATGTGGGAAAAGAATAGGAAAAAGAAAAGATACACGTGTTAGACATACACTGAATCAAGTTGCCTTACAGCTAAAACAAGAACAACGTTGTAAATCCACTATACTCCGATATATAATAAATATTAAATTTAAATTAAAAGAAAAAGAAGGGACTAGCTTTATCTGGTCAAGGAAGATGTTATATCTCCTTAACAGAAAGGTGTATTATAGACACAAGGTAATTCTTGGATCGAGCTAATCACACAAACCCATTTCCCGTCCCTATAAATAGCCTCCATTCTTAGAATTACTATATCTTTATTTCTAGATGTGTTCTCTAGGTATTTCCCCTCCCTTTTCTAAATTTTTCCACACCTGATAACCAGGGCCGGAAAAAGACTGATCTTTTCTAGAGCCGCTTAGACCTATCATTTCTCACTGCCCCCCTCCTTATAGGGTTCACCCCATCCTGGGACCGGGTCCCGCTTCTTCTGGTAAGTGAACCCACTTTAGGTGCCGTGGCCAAGCAGAGGGGCCAAATGTGTGCTGAGTGGTTTCATTTCTCTGCCAATGGCTTGGAGTACCAGACTTGTGGTACCTGGGAGAGACTGTCGTTAAACATCTGTCTGTATGTCTTTATATCGAGAACCCTGGTCCGTATATTCCGAGAGCCTGACACAGGCTCGGTCACTCTCCCACAGTCGCTTGGCCATTGATTTTTGTGCTTGACAAGTTTCACAGTCAGGACGTTTATTCTTAACATCTGAACGAAATGCCTCCTCCTCTACCGTTCATACCAGTCTCCTCTTGGACCATCCGTGCTTGCTCTCACAAGTTTCTTTTTGTTCACACATTATTTTCAAAGCTCAAATTCCATCTCCTACAACCTTTTTTCAAAGGTCCCATTTCCCAAGCCTTTCCCCATTTCTATTTCTTCCCTCTGGACCCTAAAAAGTTCTTCAGAAATTCCGTGTTCAGTTTTAGAGCCTCAGACTGAACACGGGACTTTAGTAATTCCACGGGAATTCTCTCTAAACCCTCGCATTTGCGTCCACAGTGAGTTTGTTCATCAGCTTCACGTGGGTGCTGAAGAGGCTTAAGATGTTTTCCGTGAATTAGCTGGTATCTGGGAAACTTCTCCCTTTAGATTTATTTTGAGTTTCATATCATGGAACAAAAATCAGACACACAAGTCATCTAAGTGCTTGGCCCAGATTTCAGCTGGCCTCCGTCTGATTTATTTGCTGGGAATAGGAAAGTGGGTGGTTTGGACATTTGGCTTGTTGCTCTGCAGGGATTAATCCAAATACATTGAGAAAGAGCAAAGAAAGCATGGGGATTAGACCACACTACAGAGTGAGCTAGCCTTTATTACTATGAAATATGGCCATTATTAAATGACAATCCACCTCTTCTCCCCCCACTTGTGACATATATTAAATCTCACATTTGTTCTGGGCTAAAACAACACCTCCCCCCAACCCCATATTGTAGAGAACACATACTGAGCAGGAAAGATCAATTCTGGTTTTACCATCCTATCATCCTATCAGCTCTCCTGGGTCAAGATAAGATCTCTGGCAAACAAACAATTTCCAGCCGGTCAAATACACAAGAAGCCTGTCCTTGCACAGAGATTAATTACGGGTAATCGAGGCCTTGGGGCAGAGAAAACTCCTATGGACAAAGAGGCCTTTGCAGTCCACCAACCCTAAAGAAACCCCTCCTTTGCTCTGCATTGACGGAAAGCCCAAAGCTGAGACGGGGGAGGGGTGTTTATCTTCTCAGAGACTCAGTTCCTCCTGGCCCCAAAGACCTCCGCTCCCAACTCACAGACTTTCTCCTGTAGTAAGAAAGTTCAAGCCTAATTACTGGGCAAGGGTGGCTACAGGATTTGAAGGTTTCCTTCAATTTTTCCACGGACTGGGGGCAGGGCGGGGGCATGGTTCAGGAAGTAATGCGAGCGATGGGGAGCGGTGGGGAGCGGCAGGTGAGGCTTGGCAGGTGAGGCTTTGCTCGCTCACCTGCCGCTCACCTCCTGCTGTGCGGCCCGGTTCCTAGCAGTACCGGTCCTCGGCCCCAGGGGTTGGGGACCCCTGACCTAGAGAAATTCCTTTGCAGGTCCTGAACAAAAGGAAAAGTCTGTTGTCATGACTGAAGGGTTAAGCACGTCCTTTGGAGGGAGCATATTTTCTTTCTTAAAAGAAAAATTAGACAGGTAATGTATGCTCTAGTCAAGACTCGAACATTATGTAAAAATATAAAGGGAAAAAGGAAAAACGCCCCTTTTCTGCCCTCCCACTGTGACTTCTAGGGTAACCATGGGTAACGGTTTTTGTGCTTCCTTCAAGAGCACCCCCATGCGGCCCCCTGTCCGCAGCTGTCTGCCCTCTGCATCCGGGACCACACCCCACCCTCTGGAGGCTCTTAAGTTGGAACCTCAGGCCTCCTCTTCCTTGGTTTACATTATTGTTTTAGTGAAGTACCTCTTCCAGTAGGCTCCTGGAGAAGGGTGCTTGGGAAGCAAACTTTATAACATCTGACACATTATAAAATGTCATTATTCTATTTTACGTGTGAGATTTTGGCCAGGCATTGAATCCTTAGCTGAAAATAATATCCTTTCAGAATGCAAAAGCACTGCTCCATTGCCTGGCCTCTACTGTTGCCATTCCGATTCCTTGTCCCTAGAATGTGACCTGTTTCTTTGTTTCCTTTCTGGAAACGTTTAGCATGTTCCCCGGTGTTACGAAGTATCATTAATGATGGGGCTTGGTGTGGGGGGCTGTGTTTACTCATTGAGTTGGATACCTTCCTGGGCCCTTCAGCTCTGGCAAATTTTCTCTGATTATTTCTTTTATGGTTTTCTCCTCTCCATTTTTCAGCGCTCTCTTCTAGACTGTCAGTTATTTAGATGATAGATTTTGAGGTTGATATTCTGATTTTCTCTTATTTCCCAGCACTACACACACACACACACACACACACACACACACATAAACTCTATTTTTGGAGCAGTGGCCTCAATTTTATCTTCCACTGCCTCCTTTCTGCTACCATTTTTCATTTCCAAGGGTACTTTTGAAAACACCATATCGGTCTTTCTCGCAAGGACACAACCTCTTCTTTTAACTCTCAGAGACATTCATTCACTCATTCATTCGGAGGGTCAGGTTTACAATCTCTTTGTCTCGTTTCTAGCTCCAAGTTGCTTTTTTCTGTTTGTATTGGTGAGACTTCTGTGTTACAGACCTTCTCGGACCTCTGACGACCCTTGGCTGTTTGCTCATCTGTAAGACTGGCATCCTCATCGTAAGTTCTTTGGAAGCTCTGTGTACACAGGTAGGACTTGTCAGCGATGGTGTCAGTAGAGGGAGATGCAATGGGACTGATTCATGTAAGTTTCTTCTCTGGGGCTGCTCAGATTTCCTAGAGATGAATCTCCCACCCTCCTGCCTGGAGGGAATAAGACCTGTGTTCTGAGAGCTGAGCTGGGAAAGGTCCTGGGGGTCTCAACATTCAATACGCCAAGTTTCACTCAATACTGGCTCAAAATCTAAGCCTTCACTGTGCCAGGAGCCCATGAGTGCAGAGATCCCTGTTCTGTTCTCTCCAGAGTTTCCAGTCTTCTGTCGACTAGGGGAACAGCCGTAGCCTTCCTAGGAGGAGGGGATCTGAGGGTCTGAGGTTTCTTACATAAATTTCCAACCAGTCCTCCTGTTTTTAGTTTCACCTCTTCCCGCTCTAAAGGTACCTGATGTCACCAAATCAGCAAGCTTTTTAAGGGTCCTGGGATACAAACAGAGGTGCTGCACAGTTGTCCCCACTGTTGGCTTAGGACTCAGCTTCGAACGGATAAATCAGTTCACACCTGCCATTCTGATTCCAGCTTCCCCAGATGTTGTGGCTACTGTCTCTCCCTTCTAGTCTTTGTCCTTGTGGTTTTATGATTAAAAAAAAAAAAAATCCCAAACCCTTTATGGTCATTTTACTCTTGGGGGTAGTCGTGAAATATACTAAACGAATTTTATCACAGCAGCAAAATTCCCCTAAATGACGCTTAAGAGCTCGTCCTTTTGGATTCGATGTTCTGACGGGTAGACTTTGAGTGGAGCGAGGAGAGGAGATATTGGTGTTGGAATCAGGAAGAGGCAGAAGGGAATTCCCTGGCGGTCCAGTGGTTAGGACTCGGCGCTTCCACTGCTGAGGGCACGGGTTCAAACCCTGGTCGGGGAACTACGATCCCTCAAGCCTCACGGCGTGGCCAAAAAAAAAAAGAAAAAGAAGGAAGAGGCAGAAGGAACCATCTAGATGAGTGTTTGGGGTTTTTAAAAAGTATTTATTTATTTATTTATGGCTGCGTCGGGTCTTAGTTGTGGTACTCGGGATCTTTCATTGTGGCGCACGGGCTTCTCTCTAGTTGTGGCATGTGGACTTAGTTGCCTCGTGGCATATGGGATCTTAGTTCCCCGACCAGGGATCGAACCCAGGCCCAGAAAACTCAAAGATGAGAGATGAGGCTGGGTGAACCCTGTCCCTCCTGAAACATGGTTGTTTAAGGTGTAAGAACAGAAAGTCTTTAGAAGAGTTCAAAAAATCTACCAGCTAGTGAGTCAGAGGACCGTGGAGTACCTTCCTGGCCAATCAGGACAGCGGGGAGGGAAGGAAAGCAGCTTAAATACAGCGCCAAAATGAACAGACAAAGTGGAGTCAGGCCCCGCCCGAGCTCCGGAGGGCTGTCATGTAGCACAAAGAATCTCTGCTCACTCTAAACTGGGTTTTGCTCTCTTCCTTCTGTTTCTCTTTGAATGTGTTTCTCACATAGATCTCAGGTGGAGAAAAGAGGTCTGGGCAGCGACAATCTAGGTCTAAATTTACTGGGACATAAGAAAAACAGAACGCAGAGAGCTTAATATTCTTTTATAATCCAATCTATTTATAAATCCAAACAACAATCACTAACAGGTAACTGATGTATAAGAGAAATGTTCTCTTGAGCATTTACACCATTTTACACAATTTACTTTGAATGGTGTACAAGTTTTCATTCTGGGACGGTTATTATAAGAACAATGACACTTCCTCGTTTTCACCCACCCTCAGAATAGAAGATGAAATGAGTCTGAATAAGCGCACGAGAGACTGAGTCACATACAAACAAGACGACAAAAACATCCCTTGTCAAGGGATGTTTCTAATGTGCTTGACATAGTAGAAGGTAAATTAAGGCATTTTCTCTGCAGCGTATTTATTTCCCCCTTTCCCCATCTCCTCATACCCCTTAATCCTCCCTCCAAATCTTAAACTTCTCATTTCCTGTTTCCGCTAGAAGTATGACTTTTTTCCCCGTCATCCGAGCAACACCTTCGATGTGTCTTCAACGCCTTTTTCTTCACTTCCCTCCTTGAGCACCCCCATCGTCCTGCTCCCCACTGTATTATGGGGCTGGCCAAAGAGTTCGTTCAGGATGGTCCGTAACATCTTATGGAAAAACCTGAATGAACTTTTTGGACAACCTAATGCTACCGGCCTGTCCATCTTTTCTTCCTTTACGTTTCTCCTGCTTTTGCTCTGGTTCAGAGCCTAACGACCTCTCAGATGAAGCCCTGTGAAAGGCTTCCATCCACCCCAGTGTCAACAGAGTTTCCCTCCTTCCAACACACACTGAATATCATCAGGAGAAGCCTGACCCAGCACTTCCCCAAACCTTCATTAGCTTCTCGCTGCTGAGACAATCGAATCAGAACTCTGCACCCCGCTGTTGCAGACCGTCCGTGAGCCCTCGTGAGCACAGCGTGTGACAGAGCGCGGATAAATGTTGTAGCCAGGCTCTCCGAATGCAAGTCCTGTAAACTCTGCTCGGGGTTAAGCTCGCTGTCAACGTGGCAAACATCCACCGAGCTAACATTTACAGGGCGGCGTCAGCTGTACGGACACTTGACAATGACTGTCCAGAACAAAAAGGGGAAAAGATATAAATGAAACATGAAATCGGAGGCACAGACCACAGACACGAGAGGACTCAGAGCAAGGGCTGACTTAATTCTCCGACCCAATGCAGAAATACGGCCCCGCCATGTAGGACGCGGCTCAGCACGACGCTCACCCCCTAGTCTCCGCTCCTAACTCCTAGTCCCCTCGGATTCTGCCTCGGTGGCCAGCGGGCTCACCTCGTGTCTTTTCGGAAGCACAGGCCTGCGACGAGGAGCTGCCCTCCTCACCACTGTGCGGAAGATTCTGGAGCCCTGGCATCATCACGGCACTTGACAGGGACGCACACAGACCCGACCCGTCTCCATGGGCTTCCCCCCAGCTCTGCATTTTGAAATCAAGGCCCACACCAAACACCCAGTTTTCTATGAGGCTTTCCGTGATCCTCCTCATCGGGAGAAATCGCATCCTCTTTTATGTCTTCTTAAACTCATCTCTAGCTCCATTAGAGCATTCTGCCTTCAAGTAGTTATATCCGTGCATCCCTTTGCTGGACTACCTTTCCCTGAGGGGTAGGACTGTGTCCCTCATACAGTGTCTGTACACGGCGGGCAGACTTGAATTCCTGGCTTGTGAAAGCAGGGATGCATAAACTCAGAGGAGAGGTTACGATTTGGAAATGCGACATAGCTGTTCTCTAAGAATGACTGGTAGTTCATTTCCAAAGAATCCTCACTTCAGTGGGAATTGATCAACTTTCTCTTTGTAGAACTTTTAGATCTCTGCTTAAATTCTCCGTCTATTCAAGAATGTAATCCACCTTTTCTACCAGATCCTTAAAAATACCTATTAGAAATATTTGACAGGGACTTCCCTGGTGGTCCAGTGGTAAAGAATCCGCCTTACAATGCAGGGGACGCAGGTCCAATCCCTGGTCAGGGAACTAAGATCCCACATGCCGTGGGGCAACTAAGCCTGTGCGTCACAGCCACTGAGCTCGTGCACCTCAACTAGAGCCCACGTGCTGCAAACTACAGAGCCCATGCGCCCTGGAGCCTGTGCACCGCAACTAGGGAAGAGAAAAAAAAAAAAAACCTTGCATGCCACAACTAGAGAGAAGCCCGCAACCAAGACCCGATGCAGCCAAAAATAAATAAATAAATAAATCTTAAAAAAAAAATTTGACAATCCTTGTCTGCTAATTGCAACAACAGAGTCATCTGCTGGTCTGCTTCTATTGACTATTTTTCTGCCAGTGGTATTTTCCCATTTCTTCACAGGTCTCGTAACTGCTTATTATATGCTGTGTGTAAGTGGATGGCAGCACGCACACCTAGAAAACGACATGCCCCTTCCTCTGTCAGGCTGCTAGGCCTGAGGGCTGAGTCGGTCTCATCTGCGGTAGAGCTAGGTCCGGGTTTTGTTGTCACGTTGGTTAAAGTTGGTTCCAAACGTCTTGGGGGCAGGATCAAGGCTGTCCTTCCTATGGGGCTTCGGACGTGACCACGGTAAGACCCCAGAGATCTCTCCACGCTTTACAGCCCAGCTGCCAGCTTGCAGGGCCACCAAGTTCTCTTAGCTAGTGGTGACCACCTCCGTGCACTCAGAGAAGGGCCCTGTGCCTTGTAGGGGGTCTCCTCCACGCTCCTGCCCTGCTCTTAGCTTCCTCTGTGCTGTGCTGCTTCCGGCTACTCCGTGAATGCCCCGTGCACCCCAGATGGGGAAGGGGTGTCTGTCCCATCTTTCTGCCCTGCCCTCGGTCATTGGCTCATGTCCACTGTGTGCTCTCAGGGAAGGCCCTGTGGGAAAGAATTAAGGGTGGGTGGGGACGTACTTGTTCTGTGACTAAGTCTCCTTGTAGCCAGTTTGCATGTAGACTTTGAAAGTTTGTACAAAGTCCAGCTGTTTTCTCCTTATCCTCATCTCTGGCGGGTTAACCCTCTGCCTCCCGCCGGGCCGGGCCCCTCCGATGAAAGCAGCCGAGCATTCTTCCTGTCCCAGGAAGGGTTCATCCTCTCTGGAATTTAGTTCAGTTAGAATACTTTGCATCTTTAGATACTTATTTTTTTCTTTCCTAAGTTATGTTTGTCACTTCTCCAGCTCCTTCTCGCTGTCGGGTGGGAGTGGCAGTGTGTGGTGACCTTGCACCATTCCTTCAGTAAATTTCTAAGCCCTCCGCCTAGGGCTGTGAGCGAGCCAGTTGATCCCTACGCTGTTCCCTTGCCCACTTCCTAGCACCGGGGTACACGGGTGCACCCATCTCCTCTGTGGGACGAGAAGAAGGACCGTGGCGGGGGAGGGCAGCTCAACTGGACGCTCCCTGTTTGTGTCTGTGCAGGCCCAGGGCAGTGCACACGGTGGGGCGCACCCTCCCCCGGGAACAGCACCAGCACTCGTGTAGCTCTTGGCCGCCCCTCCCAGACGTCTCCCCGCAGAACTCAAGTGGCCAAGGGAGTCAGAGGGCCAAGGGTGTGGGCTAGCGGATGGGAAGGGCGGGCCGGCTCGTGATGCACAGGAAAATTCCTTAGCTCTCCCCAGCCCAGCACGGTCCTAGGAAGGCAGACCCAAACACTGAATCGGCATTCCTCTGGTCCAGAACATATGTGCCTGGCGAAGCAGCAAACACATCTCTCTGGTTATTTACCACTTTACGGCTCCTTTACTACTTTAAGGTTTCAGAGCTCTGAAACCTTATTTTCTCCTCTGAGAAATATCCGCCATACAATAGGCTGGTTATAAGAGTTGGGCTGTTTTTTTGTTTTTGTTTTTTTCTTTTGGAATCATTTTTTACTCCCAGGTAAAGTTTACGGAATTGGGAGCCTAATGTTACAGCCCCAGCAGACACCGAGGCCTTCCTGCTCTCCATCTTGGTATCACTGCCGTCTGAACGGAAGCACGCCCCAGGACAGCAGGAGGCTCTCTGACCACACAGTGGACCCAATTTCCAGAAACTGAATTCCCAGCTGCTCGTAAAAAGAAGCCGGAGTCAGACCTGGGAGGCTTTCAGTGCCCATCGCTGAACCAACGAGGGCGACTCTATTCCATGAAACCTACAAACATCGGGCGGGCCAAGAGTCACCAACGCACGACCCTTGACACGTCCCCCTGGCTGGGGCTGGTAGTCGGCTGCCGAGGCCTGGCAGTTAAACAGGCAGCAGTGAGTGGTGGTGAGTCAGCAGAAGTCAGCCCAGGGTGGAGCCAGCCCGACAGCCAAGGTGTGCGAGTGTGATGATCTGGCTCCAGGGCCCCGGGGCCCGCACGGCTGCGGCTCAAGACAAAAGGAACATGTTACTAACGCAAGTGCCTTAGGTGATGCCGCCTGGACGGCTCTGCAGCCCCGCGACTCAAACTGCTCTACTTCAGGGGACCGGAAAGGAGGACCCGGAGCTTGGTCCAGGACCACCCTGTCGGAACTAAATACGTAAAGAGACTCCCAATTACTCTGTCCTCTTGGGGAGGCTTCCTGGAGGGCTGGAAGTGGACATCCTGATTCTTGCTCTAGTTTTGAAAACATCCACAGCTTCCCTGGGAGGACAGCACTTAGAGTTAGGATACAGCTTTCCCCGCTCACCATCTAGGATGGAAGGTAACGGGCTAAGCCACATGACACTGCCAAGCTTGTAGGTAGAAGACGGTTGACCGGGGGCACTTCCATCTGGTTCAACATCACATGTGTTTCCTTTTGAGTCTGGCCTGGGCTTCAGCACTTGTTTGCTACAGAAGTGCGGTAGTGGGTTCTGAACTCTTAACAACAGGAAGACGCTGAGTTCTGGGATCAAACGACAGAGGTGACAACCTGTCCTGGTTGAGGCCTAGTTCGGTGCCTCTGAAAACAAGGGAACACATCTTGGACTCCCTTCAATCCTAAGTTCCAAAGAGACCCCACTCTTCACTGTCTTTGATCCTTTCTCCTCCAGGCATTTTCCTGGAGGCGAGCCACTCAGGTGCCAGCCCGCCCAGGGCCTCCCCAGAGCTCATTCACAGCCACGGTGACGGCTCCGAACAAGGCATCTGGTTGCTGATGCTCCTCTCGGGCCCCTGCAGCAAGTGACCCTCCTGCCCCTTTGGTTACCAGGGGGTCACCTCCTAGGCCTGTGTAATATGGTAGCTACTGGCCACGTACAGATACACACTGAGCACCTGAAATGGAGCCAGTCCAAGGTGTGCGGTACGATTTCAAAGACTTAGTACCCGATTCCAAAGACTCAGTGTGACAAAAGAATGCACTATATCTTATTACTAATTTTATATTACATACTTAAATGATAACGTTTTAGGTATATTGGATTAAATAAATCATGTTATTGTAATTAATTCCACCTGTTCTACTTTTTAAAAATGTGTTTACTAGGAAATTTAAAATTATGTATGTGACTTGCACCATGTTTCTACTGGAAAGCGCTGTCCTGGAGGAAACTCTTGGTCAATGGAAAGTCAGCTTCGAAGAGCTGGGGTTCATTAGCTGCTACCGTGGTTACAGTTGGTCCATGACCTGAAAGAGCTGTGGTTTGCAGTTAAACGTCAATGGTGCTTCTCTCAATGGTACCAGATGCGGCAGAACTGCTGGGCACGTAGACTGAGTTACTCGCCACAGTCCTGAGCATTCAAAAGGCTAAAGAGGATAAGTGATTTAAAACGGAAGGAAAAGAAGACAAGATCATGGAGGAGTCAGAGTGAAATTGAGCAACCGTGTGATGTTCAGTTTTGAAAATGAACCAAGGCCACGTAGAGAGACCGACGTTCTGCTCAGGCACCGGCAAAGCTCTCACCCGCCCGCGTGGCCTCAGCTCTCCAGGGCGAGCGCAGCACAGCGCCTGCTTCATTACATGTCTGTGGTTTGGCCGAGGCCACGGCAAGCCAGCCTGGTCTGGCCAACAAGGAAGAACTGCACACAGAGAGATTTAGAAGAAGAGGGGGTGGGGCAGAGAAGAAGCCAATGTAAACGTCTTGAGCTAACGGTCTGCCGAGCCTTAAGGGTAAAGATCACCAGGCAGAAGGAACTCTACAGCACCAGGTAACCAGGGTCTGATAGGAAACTGGAGGATGTGCACGATTAGGGAAATTTATTTGGCCCCCTTGATATTTTGGCAGTTTAGCTCATACCTCTACCCCAGTCCCTATGAAAACTGATGGTTTCAGCAACCTGTTAAAGACACTTCCTGAACTCCAGTTTGAGTCACAGATCTGAGGAATTCTGTTCCACTCTCGAATGCTGAGGCTAACTTTGTGAATGATGATGGCTGGGGACCGTAAAATTCAGATTTAATCTCTACAGACGGATTACCCGGCACTACAGGCACAGACGAAAAATGAGAGAAAACAGGCACCACCGTTTAGGAGCCCATCACTGTAGGAGATCTGGTGCAACACCTCAGTGATGAATTCTTACTCAGACCCAGCAGGGAAGATTACAAAGAGAAGCATCACAAACTCAGAAAATATTTCCTGGAGATCAAACCCAGCTCAAGTGAAAGCCGAGAAAATTAGACCCCATGCCCTACTGTACCTTGATCATCCTACCAAATTGTGAAATCACCCATTTCCACTGTTGGCCTTGTCTGTTAAGTCACTCAGTGAGGGCCAAAGTTCCCCGTGCCATCTAGACAGGGTCTGGTGTAAATACACACAGGCTGCTCTGCCACCGAGAATGTGGAATGGCTCCTCCTGTGCTTTACTGGGAGGGGACTTCGATCCACCGGGTCCCAGTTGTGGTTCCCCTCACCCCTTCCTTGCCAAGTCAACCACCGTCAACACGGCCAGTGTAGCCACTCTCCTCTCCTACAAGGTCGACGTGTTTTCAGTGGGGCAGTGGGATCACAGGCCCGTCCTCAGCAGAACCCCGTTCAGTCAAGCTAAAGCCTGTGTCTGAATCTGAAGAGATGCCATCTCAGCAGCGGCAAAAGAATGATTTAGAGAGAATCAGCCTGCTAGCTTGGAGTACTTAATTGTTCTGGAGAACTGGGTGCTCCTGTAGTTAATATACAAAATTCTAGGCATATGTGCAACGTTCTGTTGTCTGATCATACCTTTGAATTCTCAAATGTCTATGACCCAGAAAAAAATTTTTTTAAATTATCATCTTGGCTTCTAACACCCTGCTTCAAGCATTGCCTTCTTGGTTCTGGCATTTAATCTCTGCCATAAGGTTAAGACAGTTTCTCACACTTAGACCATCGTTATAGACTGAAATGTGTCCCCCCAGATCCTTATTTTGAGGCCATAACCCCCAGTGATTATATTTGGAGATAGGACCTTTAGGGAGGTAATCAAGGTTAAATGAGGTCAAAGGGGTGGGGCCCTAATCCAATAGGACTGGTGTCCTGAGAAGAGGAGGAGACACCCGAGCTCTTTCTCTCCACAGGAGGACACGGAGAGAAGCCAGAAGACAGGTCTCACCAGGAACCAACCCTGACGGCACCTCGATCTTGGAATTTTAGCCTCCAGGACTGTGAGAGAATTAATTTCTATTGTTTAAGCCACCCAGCCTTTGGTATTTGGGTATAATTAGCTTATTTTTTATTTATACATTAAAACACTGGACCCTGACCACCTCCATGATTCAGGCAGTTTTCCATTCAGGGATTTACTAACACGAGGTTTTTGATCGTGATACCGCAGGTCATTACAGCTGAAATAAAATACCCAAATCCATCAGCCGGGCTCAGTAGAAGCTACGGGTTGAGAAAAGCAAGGAGGCAAGCAGAGTGGAAGGAATGATCATTGCTGCCTTGACTTGGCAGGGGTACAATCCTGGAGAAATGCCATCTTTTTACGATGAAACCAGGCTCTACGTGTGCTCCCCTAATGACACGCTACGTAACTATTCAGTCCTGCAAACAGCTTGGCTAGCACTTTGTGGGACAAAATGGATGCAACTGGATTAGAGGAATCAATATATTTTATTGGGATCTTAATGTGGGAAAGGGTAATTGCAGGGTGGTGGGCGAGACAAGAGAAGTGAGAAGACAGGGGGTAATGAGAGACCGTTTCCGAGGTGTGGGTTTTTAAGCTTTGCCGTGTCAGCTGGCAGGGCCCAGCACGGGAAAGCAGAGCAGAAAGTTGAGCTGTTTAACGGGAGTCTCCCTAATGAGGACCAACTGCGGGTGAGAATGCTGACTCGGCTGGCCGAAGCTTGTTTGAGTTCTCTCCTGTTTCAGAGATTTCCCTTTTCGCCTGCCCCAAGCCTTCCCCCTCCTCTCCTACTTTCACAGGGGCAGGAATGAAAAAAAAGGGCAACTTTCTCTTTTTCAGACGTTTCCAAGTGAGGAAATGTAAATCCTTCACAGAGTCAAAAATAACTGGGAATCTGAAGAAAAGGGAAAATCCTATGGGATGCCATTCAATTCACCTCGGAAGGGATGAAGGGCAGCCCTTGGGGGCAGACTCTGGAATGTCCCCACTGCGCTTAACTCCCAGACTTGAATTCGCCTGCTTGTCTTGGCCTCAATTTCCCCAGGTGTAAATAGGTCATTCCACACCTACAAAGTGAAATGTTTGGGAAGTCGAACATCTGGGAAGGTAATTTTGATTCTTAACTTGGGCAAAGAAAATCCTGACAAGAACTAAAAAGTCACAAAATTAAGGTGTCAACTGGTGAAAAGTGATCCTGATTTGAGTTTCCATCAGAAAGAGGCTCTAAGAACAGTCAATAGGGTGCTGTTTGGAACCAACATTCCCTTCTCTTCCTAAACCAACACAGACGTCCCGTTCTGTAGATTTCTGGAAAGGGGTGAAAATGCTGTTTGGTTTAACATTTCGGAAGATACTTCCTGCTTCCTCCCCACTTCCCACCTACTCTTCCTCAGGGGTCTGTCACCCAATTCCCAAATCCCCGGCTGATGGAAAGGACACAACACAGCAGTGTTTGCACCTTTGCATTTTCTTTAAACCAATCAGGAATTAAGAGACGATTGACGATACTCTGAAAAGCAGGACAGGTTCAGGTTAAGTGCCTAGAGCAGGGCTGGACAAATTTTCCCTGTAAAGAACCGGACAGTTACTATGTTAGCCTTTGATGGCCACACGTTCTGTTGCAGCCACTCCCCTCTGCCCTTGTAGCAGGAAGGCAGCCAGAGACAACACGTAAATGAATGGATGTGGCTTTATTTAAATGGACAATGAAATTTGAGTTTCATATAATTTTCATGTGTCACAAAATATTCTTCTTCTTTTAATTCTTCCCCCACTCACTAAAAAATGTGAAAACCATTCTTTGCTTTGTGGGCCAAACAAAAACAGGCGGTGGACCAGGTACGGCCCAGAAGGCCAAAGTTTGCTGACCGCTGGGCTAGACCAAACTAAAGCGAAAAGGAAAATAACAGTTCCTCAACTGACAAGTCTCGGACCAAAAAGCAACTCTGGACTAAGAAAGACCTCTGCTTTTATCCCCTTTTCGTGCCTTTCTGATCTAAGCTGCTCAGTTTACAAATCAAAACACGATTTTTCTCCCAGCAATATTACTGGCTCCTCTTGACTCAGGAAAATAAAAGGTTGGGGGCTGGGGAGGGAGGGGAAAAGAGAAGGAGAAAAAGGAAGCGCTAGGATTGCTTGCCCCTCACTGCCAATCCCCCACTGCAATCGGGCAATGCCTTAAAGTAGGATGGGAATCAAACATATTTGTAGCTTTCAGAATGATTTATGCACAGTTGACAGAAGCGAAAGCCTTTTTCAGTGAGAAGCACAGAGTCTGCCCCAGGGACAGGATGGAAGGAGTCAAGCGGAGTGCCTACGCCCTGGCGTTTCTGTCATGGTCACGGCAACAAAGAGGTCCTGATGTTCATCTTCAGATGGCAGACTACCCTGGGAGCATACAGTGGGCCTCCAAAGAGGTGAAAGGGGATGGGAAGCGGGCCCCGGTCCACACTCCGGGCTAAGGAGCTGCACACTCTGAGCAGTTTCTGGCAGCTCCGGAGGGTCTGGGCCAGACTGCTGGTGTGAGATGCTGAGCTGGCAGTAAACACCCCCAGCCTGTAAGCTACTCTCTTGGCGGGACGAGGCTTCCGCCACAAACCCCACCGCTGCCAGGCCTTCCCTTTGAATACACCACTCCCCTCTGCTGAATTCTTTGTATCACATTCAGTCTTCTCACCCCAGAGTCCCTGGCATTCCGTTATCACCTTTTTTCTCTCTTACTCTGTTAAAACTAAAAGTCCACTTTCCGACTTCTTCCTAGTGTTTCTACATAAACTGAGACAATCGTCTTTTTTCTATTCGCTGAGACTCCTGGTCCAGTCAAAAATCCTGACTCAAAACAGAGGGCAACGCGCCACCCAAATTTCCTGTCTGTAATTATCCTAATGCTGTCCACGTGTAATCCACCAAAGACAAACAAAACAAGGAACGTCCAAAGGGAAAGCCAGCAAAACAGAGACAAACACACATTCCAAATCCTAAGACCTAAAGAGAAACGTCCTTCCCAGCGTCAGCCTGCCTGCCGGCACGCTGGCCCCCTCACCCCACCCCCATCCTGGCAACACGCGGCCAGAGACCCAAGTGCCCTTTACGTCCACCGAGAGGATCAGCTCAGGATAAACGCAAAGTTCGTGACAGCACGACACCTGCAGTGCACACACAGGGAATGTCATCCGAATCCTTAATTTGTTTTCCTTTCCACGAATAACACTGAGAAAGCAATCCATAGCAGAATGCAAGCACCTCTTGCAGGAGCTCACACCCTCCTGAGATCCCTGGGGAGAAGTTCAGCCAACAACCTTGGACGAGGACGGTTACTCTAATGCAAGTCAGCTGCAGGGTCGCACAAAAACCGTTGTACCTTCACTGAATATAAAGAAAAAGAAACATCCCGGGCTGGGTGGAGAGTCATAAATAAGATACAAGATGAAGCTGGTTTCCAGGTTCCAGAAAATTTTGATACGGCCTACTTAGGTCCCTTTGGAGTTTTGAGTTTAGTGACTTCGGCTGGATTTCTTCATTCCCGTAACAGCTGTTAATTCCTCTTTATGTCGTATCCTCATTTAAATTCCAATCTAAAAATGTCGATCATATAGAATGGCAGTGGCCATAGGTGTAGGAGTCCAGGGTGATAAGTTTTCTCTCCGCAAAGAATCAGAAGCTGAGGCCTCAAAGGAGCGTCAGTGTATTGCCAGGGAGGCTTTTCAATTTCTTACTGGGGAAGCTTATCTGATGCCGCCGTTGGCACCCTGATATCATTCTTTCAAAAGAAATGGTCGTGAGAAGGTAGGAGAATTTTTTTTTAATTAATTAATTAATTTATTTATTTTTGGCTGTGTTGGGTCTTCGTTTCTGTGCGAGGGCTTTCTCTAGTTGCGGCAAACGGGGGCCACTCTTCATCGCGGTGCGTGGGCCTCTCACTGTCGCGGCCTCTCTTGTTGCGGAGCACAGGCTCCAGACGAGCAGGCTCACTAGTTGTGGCTCACGGGCCCAGTTGCTCCCTGGCATGTGGGATGTGGGATCTTCCCAGACCAGGGCTCGAACCCGTGTCCCCTGCATTGGCAGGCAGATTCTCAACCACTGTGCCAAGGTAGGAGAATTTAAGGGCACACTTCATAACTGAACATTTGTTAAGCTGTATGGTTTTAAGAGTCAAGGTTTCTGTTGTAGCAAAGCAATCCGAGTGTAAGTTGGCTGAGGCTGCTTTGTGCAAAGTTGCTGTTCACTTAACCAGCAGGCAGCTGGGGTCTGACCCAACGGGAGCCGTGATTTGCACCCACCTGGTCAGACACGACCAACAGGACTCTACACTGCTGGACACACACGTGGCAACGCCCTGCACTTGACCAAAGCAACGTCTGCAGCTCTACTGAAGACTCAAGGCTTTCCAGAAGACACCCTTAAGTGATGCTAATGAAGGTCATACCACCCCCAACATCAGAAACGCTGGAGCCGAGGTGATGGTTCCCTTCAGTCTGTGGAGTCAGAGAAATTACCAAGCTCACTCATTTGGTTGTCTGTCTATAAGCTCGCTCAAATCACAGCAGTTTCTCCACTTTTCCACCGCCTACTGCAGTGTGGAAATCCAAACAGTGATTCTGAAATGCTCACTATTAAAAGGCATCTTTAAGACGCTGCCGTTTAAACGGATCCATGGCACCTGCTTTTGCCAGAAGGGCACGCCTTTTACATTATCTTCCAGTGGAGATGCCAGACTTGTGCCGATCCAAGCATATATTCTAATCTTATTTTTCTTTGTGAACGTCACCAGGTTACGAAAACTATAGTTACCATGTGTCCAGTATTTAAATATGTGTCTAAGCACTGTGCTGGGCACTTACATAGAGGTACAACCTCATTTAATCTTCATATCAGCCTGGAGTTAGATATTACTTCCATTTTACGCATAAGAGAGGAGAAACGTAAGACAAGTAGAGTTGCACGCCTGCCCATGGTCCCACAGCCTCCGTTTAATGTCAAGATCTGTCTGACTGTTAAGACCTGCCTTTAACCACTGTATAGACTATAAATACTCCCATCATGAGAGACCACTCTAGTTGGGGGTAGTCACAGACTAGCAGAACTAAATCAGGCATCTGCTTGGATCTCTAGGGAACCGTCTGGCGTCACTCTGCAGTGTGTTATTTGGCAGCTTTCCAAATGGTGCTCCACTGGAGGGCGAGATCACTTACACGCCTCCAGGGGCCCTTTGCACAAAGAGCTGGTCTCTGGGTCAGTAATAATCTGTGTCTGCTCCACCGCTTTTACACCGCACCTCAAGTTACTGAGGTTTGGGATCGAGAATCGTGAAGAATAGGGTTAGTCCTAAACCTCAGAAGGCCTGAAAGCCCAAACACGACGTTCCTGAGAAGGGTCTTGCTTCTCGGTAACTGGATGAGGGCTTAAGCGCCAGGAAGGCAGGGCGGCCAACCCGACAGGCCCTCCCACGTGCTTACACCGGCTCCCGCCCTTTGCAAAGGCCAGCGGACAATGTGCCCCTGCGGGCCCGCCGCAGAGTGGTGGGAGGGTGCCGGGCAGCTGGAGACGACTCAGGTGCCTGGGCCTGGGTGGGGGGGCTCTGTGGACCCCGGTCCACCACCTTCCCCTCGTGGGGATTCATCGGGACCCACGCGGCTCGAGTGTGAAGTCCAACCTCCTGGACGGCGCTTTGCAAAGGGCTCTTCGGGACAATGGGTAAAACTCAAACGCCCCTGATAGCGAGGGCCAGGATGCTGGGCGAGGCCCGGTGGACACTGCGGCGACACCTGCCTCCGCCGGGGCCTTCACGGCCCTGGGGCGGGGGTGACGGGCCCCTAACCGGGGGTCAGCAAGGCCTTCCCACGGCCACATGTCCCCGGGACACAGTCACGCCCTCCCCTCCACGACCAGGCCGGCCTGAGGGTCCACTAGCGCCCCGCCCACCGCGGGCGCCCCGCCCACCCCGTCTTGCCTTGTCCGTCAGCGGCGCGGTAGCTGCCAATTGGTCCACTCGCGGGAAGGTCTGTGCCCGCCCTTCCTGCACTCTTCCTTCCAGCTGCCTGGCTTCTGTCTGTCTTCCTTCCTGCTCCCTTCCGGCTGTGTCCCTTGGGCGCTCACTTACCTGGGTTCCTGCAGCTGGGAGGGTCGTTGGTTTCACAACAACAATCCCCTACGCTAACCCACCAGAGGCCAACACTTATGTAGTCCCTCATGTTTCCTCCGAAAAGCCGTCCTATGTGGAGCCTGCCCAGAACAGCTTAAAAATGAAAGCCAGAGGCAGAATTTGCAGGGACGTTGCGTGCTGAGCTCTTTGAGGTCTCCTGAGAGCTCCTGAGGTGGGAGCCCCGCCATGGCTGCGGGAGACCCTTTCCTGCCAAGAACGCACAGCATCTGAGCTGACGCCAGTGTGCAGGGGCTCGTGGAGGGCGTTTCTCTCCAATCCCAGCCGGTGGTCAAGTGTAAGGCCAAGTCGTCCTGTCAGACACCACGTGCTGGAATTTAATTAAACAGGGGCCTTCTCCAACCATCCAGTTATGGGCTGAAATGTAACATGGTGCGATTGCTTCTCTCTCCATTTATGAAACACGCCGTGTAGTTCCTCATCAACGCTGTCCTGGAGGGTGGACTGCGGTACTTACACCGCCGTGGGTCCCAAAGAGACAATTTTACAAGTGTTTACATGATCTTCTGCCCCGAAACAGCCACCTCGTAGATCCGTTAGAGCCCTTCATTCGGGAAGACAGTCATGGGCAGACAACCAAGAGAGCTTTCTTTGCTTGGGGGGATATGGGTTTCCAATCTGTTCTCAGACCCCAGACCTGAGATGCTAGGTAAGGTAACTTTTAATTCGAGCCTCCCTTCCCCTCAAAACAACCCATACATTCTTTCCTGATATAAAGATTTCCAATAACAGCATAAAATGAGCAGTTAATAATAGGTCCCAACATGTGAATTACAGTGGTTTCCAAAAATAAAGCTTCATGGAGGAAAAATCTGCAAGCTACTGCTGTGAGGTAGATGCAGCAAAAGAAGTTTCCTCACACCATGGAAATCTGGATGTCCGCACACAACTTGGCAGACATGGGTTCTGAACACAGCCCTGGGAAATGATTTTTGGTGTAAACCGAACCCTGACTTTTCCCTACCTCGCCGTTCTGTCTCCCTCTCGTCAACCAACCTTACAATTAAACACCCAAGGCCTGTTCCTCAGTCTCAGTCTTTCCTTACATTTCCAGAGAGCAAGACGGGAAAAAAAAAGGCAATGCTATATAATCTGTTACCTTCTCTGCGCTTTGTCTAAGGTGATGTCTGGGATCCCATGTTGTTTATGAAGTCTTCTTTCTTGCCAACCAGCCTATAAATGCTTACGTCCTTGAAAACCAGAGAATAGGAGCACTTGTTCAGGATTTCAGAAGAAGTGCTCCCGAGAGGCCCTCTGGATTTCCGCATAGCTCCCCCCACTAAGATTCTCCACTCTTATCAATCCTACCAAGGAACACTGGGCAGGTTTATCCAAAGAAATCCCAGCATTAAGAAACCCCACTGACTAAAAACTTTACTTGTCTCTTTAATCTAGGTCTTAAGGAAGACTGAGCTGTCACTCCCACCATGGGGGGATCAGTAATCTGGCCTCGGTGGGCATTGTAATTTTTATAGACCTCTTGCCTTCATCTTTATCGCCAAACTAACCGCCTTCTTTTCGGGAGCCATTTAGTTCACGGACTGCTTACTCTCGGTGAAATATCTTTGTTGAGGGCTCTGAAGATTTTCACTTCAGAGAGCAGGACGGCTGAATACCACATTGTGCGTGGGGGTCAAAGGTCAGCATCAGAGGAAAGCCCAGCTAGTGCATGGGAAAGAGCCGCGTTTTTATGGGTGAGTTTTCTGTGTATGTGAAAGTAAGCCCATCTCTCACCTACTACAAAGCCTTGAACAAAAAGAATGAAAAGAAAAGGAATCTTAATTCTCAACCGATAAGGAGATGAAGCAAAGATCTTAGACCAGAGAAACAAACTACACACAGGTGTTCAGGCACGGTAAAGGGACACTCATTCCCTGCCCCAGGCATGACATTCTGCCCGCTTAAGGATGAAGGATGAATGGAGGAAAAACTAACAGGGAACGGAAAAGATTTAAACTTCTCAAACCCTCACCTGCAAATGCCAGAGATAGCAAACAGTTTTGAGAGGCAGATGTCCTATGCAGTTTTTACAGATCAGGTAGTGAAGTATCTGTAGTGCTTTGCAAACATACGTCCCCAGCCACTTTGGGAACTGGTCATTGCTTCCAACACCCCTTGAGAGTGGATTGCCATCATTCTGTAGCAAATCCTGAACCCATCACTCTCCAGCCAGACATTCCATTCTCTCCGAACCATCTCACGTGTGCCTCTCCACTGCGGTGGCCCTAGTTTTCCTTCAAAGAAGGGGAAACTAAGGCTGGGAGTTTCGCCCTGGGTCCCGGAACAAATCAGTGGCAAAGTCAATATTAGGTTTCCGGCGCTTCATCTCTTCACTTCAGCATCGAAAACGTACTCCAAGACTGGCTACATACAGGTCGTACACTTAGCCTTTTCCCCCGGCCCCTCCGCTAATGCTTCCCTCATGGTGTCTCCTGTCACATCACCTCCCCAAGGTCAAGAGGGAGAACAGTTTTTGTTACCTACAGATACCTATCTTAGGAAAAAATAACAATCTTGAGAACACAGGAAATGACCAGCTAGGAAATTACTTGGGGTATTAACATGCTTTTCTTGGGCAACTATAAGTTGGAATCTCTGTTCTGAGGCTTTCTGATCAGTCTGGGGCTTCTGGCATAATCCTTAAAGAAGTCCAAAGAAGGAAGACCGAAATTAAAAGAAGAGAAAGTTAATCAAAATCCAACTGGTTTTATTTCTGGGGAAGGAGCCTTCAGGCAACAGATGGGAATGAAAACATCCTGTTATTTCTTCCATTCTTATCCGATGCAGGACAGATCCAGAGCCACTGCAACTCCGCTGCTGTCCCGAGGGGGCTGTGCCCAAAGTCCCGCCTGCCTTTCAGAGACCTGGAAGAACAAAGCCCTAATGGGGTCCCCCTTGGAGGTGACAACCGTTAGGTCTGAGTAAATATAAAGTGCATCAGTCACCACCGGAAGGAGCTGAAAACGAACGAACAGACGAGGTGACTTGGGCACCAAAGATACACGCCCCGGGCCTCACGTGGGGCGAGCTCAGCTTCGTCTCACACGGATCTGAAGGAAGAGAGACAGAAAAGAACGAAGCTGGTAGTCTGCAAGCCCCCTTTTAAGGAGAGGAAAGCTTTCTGCTGACATCTTTAGCAGAAGCCCCCATGTATAAGGCAGGGAACCAGAGGGCTGCTCTGGCGGCCCCCCTGCCAACGCGCGGGTCACCCAGGCCCTGGCGGGTGGGCGTTCTGCTGCACTGCAGGACGTCCAGGGAAGGCCCCTCCCCACCTTCCTGAGGGCTCCCTCTGGTAAAATCCTCGCAGACTCAGCCTTGTTACAGAAAACTCCCCAGCAGGGCGCCAGCGAAGCTCAGTGCTGGTCAGGGTCCCAGAACCGGCAGGGCTTTCCCGACACACGTGTGTTTTCCACCCCCGCTCCTCATGGCCGGACCCACACGCAGGAGGCCATCCTGCAGCAGTCTTTGAAGTGGGGCGAGATTCTCATGGCACAGAGCAATCTTCTCCCCCTAACCTTTCAAGTCCTACACCCAGTTCCACCACCGTTTTCCTAACAATTTGCCTTTTCAAGCCCCCTAAGGCCTTCAGTGATGTAGTTTTTTTATTTTTTTTTTTTTTTTTTATTTTTTTATTTTTTTATTTTTTTTTTAAATTTTTTTTAATTTATTGTTTATTTATTATGTTTATTTTTGGCTGTGTCGGGTCTTCGTTTCTGTGTGAGGGCTTTCTCCAGTTGCGGCGAGTGGGGGCCACTCTTCATCGCGGTGCGCGGGCCTCTCACTATCGCGGCCTCTCCCGTTGCGGAGCACAGGCTCCAGACGCCCAGGCTCAGTAGTTGTGGCTCACGGGCCCAGCTGCTCCGCGGCATGTGGGATCCTCCCAGACCAGGGCTCGAACCCGTGTCCCCTGCATTGGCAGGCAGATTCTCAACCACTGCGCCACCAGGGAAGCCCAGTTTTTTTATTTTTAATATTTATTTATTTGGCTGCGTCGGGTCTTAGTTGCAGCATGCGGGCTTCTCTCTAGTTGTGACGTGCAGGCTCAGTAGTCGCGGCACGTGGGATCCGAGTTCCCGGCCCAAGGATCGAACCCACACCCTCTGCATTGGCAGGTGGATTTTTAACCACTGGGCCACCAGGGAAGTTGCAGTGATGCAGTTTTTATAGAAACAACTTTCTTTTTACACTCACACTTCATCAACTTATGTAATAATTAGATGACACGATTTCAACGGGCACAAACAGGTTTGGGAACAAACAACTCTCTGTAGGCCTTCGACATGCCAGGTGGAGGAGGGCACGGGGGCAGGGGGCGCAGGAGCAAGTCAGGGGCAGGGCCCTGCCATGTCTGGTGCCCAGAACCACTTCAGGAAGGTTCTGACCTTCCTTGCTTCCCAAATATTCCCCCTTGTTTTGCCTCTGGATTTCTTTGCTGAACGTGAAGACCAGAGGTGGGGATGACAGAAATCAAAATTCAGGTCATTTCTGCATCTCTGGGCTCACAGCACACGACAGCATTATTTTACTGGTAGAATCGTGGTGGCTTAGAGAGTCCTGCTTCGACTTTGTAAGAGACATGGAGTGGCCGGGGGCTCGCCAGAGCAGACCGTCACCGAGCCCGGGGGTCCTGCAGGAGCAGCAAGGCTTCTCCCAAGGGGCTTTGGACTCTCTGGGGATCAGAGCTGCTCCCACCACGAACTGCTCTGTGCAAATTCCCAGACGTGGTTTCTCGAGAGCAGGAAGGCTCCTGAGCAAGCGATGCTCTCCTCCCCCCGCAAGGGTTTCTGGGAGCGAGGAGGGACTGGTCCTCCCCCCGCTGGTTCTGAGGCCTGGGCGGGCGGATCGGTGGAGGCTCTGAGGGTCCCTGCTGAGGTCACCGAAGTCTAGGGGCCTAGATTCGTCTCCCTTTCTATACACCCCCCATCCACCGGGACCACAGCTTTGCCTGGGCTTTCCATACACCCTCTAGGACAAAAGCACTTGAAAGATAATGCAGATACGAGGTGCATCTACGGAGGATGAAAGCAATTTCTATAGCGCACAGGAGAAGACTGGTCTTATTATATATATCCCCTCCTTCACAGTTAATTTATAAGAGCTGGCCCCGTTAACAGTGGGCCGAGGAAAACGGAGGGAAACTAATCAATTAACATATAGCTCATTGTACTTTGAAGGTAATTCTAAAATGCATTATAGCACTAAGAATAGTGGCCTTTATGGGTTTTCCTCGTTCAGAGGAGCCACCTTTGCAGGAAAAGGTGATTCAGAAGTCTTCCCCAAGAGCAGCTCGATGCGAGCCTGAAAGGCAAAGTTGTTAAGCGCGAAGCCCAGGTATGAGGGGCCCACCCCCGAGGGGCTGCTGTGGGAGGTGAGTTCTGGAAAAGCAACGCCCCAAAGAGAAGCTCTCAGGAGCAGCAGGTATGGAAATCTGGGTTGGGAACCCGGGCCTGGAAATTACAAGGATATTTGCCTAGAGTTTATGAGAGAGAAGCTTAAATGGGAGAACCAGTACAAATTATGGGAATGGAACACATACTTAACAGAGTAAATAGGAAGAAATGGCACAGATATCCAGAATGTGGAAAGACACCTCGACGTAAACAAGGATTTCGGTCAGGAGCTCTTTCCTCCGTTCCCAGATCTGATGAACCAACCATGCTTTTCAGCCTCCCTTCAGAGAGAATTGAGGAATCGGTTCCAGGATGTACGCCTCAGTCCCTGTGTACAGGGGCTCAAACTCCAGAAACCCAGGACACCCAAGAATAAATCCCAAGGATTTGTTTTCCTTTTGGGCCTCTGAGCCATAATTCTACCCACTGGCAGAAATACTACTCCTGTTTTAAAGCTGTTAAAAACCTAGTCTTAAAATCACACAGGGGCTTCCCTGGTGGCGCAGTGGTTGAGAATCTGCCTGCTAATGCAGGGGACACGGGTTCGAGCCCTGGTCTGGGAAGATCCCACATGCCACGGAGCAGCTGGGCCCGTGAGCCACAATTGCTGAGCCTGCGCGTCTGGAGCCTGTGCCCCGTGACGGGAGGGGCCGCGATAGAGAAAGGCCCGCGCACCGCGATGAAGAGCGGTCCCCGCACCGCGATGAAGAGTGGCCCCCGCTTGCCGCAACTGGAGAAAGCCCTCGCACGAACCGAAGACCCAACACAGCCAAAAATAAATAAATAAATAAATAAATAAATAAATAAGAAAATCCTTTAAAAAAAAAAAAAAAAAAAAAATCACACAGTTGGCAGGTCACCAGGATCAAAACCTGGTCGTCTGGTATAGCCTTATAGAAGAATTTCAAATAAGCCGTGGGAGAATGCTCCAAGCTGAAAAACAACATTTTCATGCACGCACGCACACACACGAGTACACACACCCCTGCAGGAGCATGCGTGCACCGGACACCTGCCCACACAGCCTCAAGAACGGGCCGGGCCGGACATCAGAGATGGCGGGGGATGCGTCCTCGTTCCAATCTTTTCCCACGTCCCCCACTGATCCCCCTGCCCCGTGAAGTCTTTCCAAGGTGCCTCTTGGGCCCAGGGCCCCCTCCCTCTTCCTTCATAACTGAAATCCTTCCCCCAAATGTCCTTGCAGTCTGCATTTGAACTTTCCGTGACTTCGCCACACTCACTGCCCTCCTAACTGCTGCTCCCTGACCTGGGTGTAAATCTCTTCTGTTTCTGACTTGCTTGCTTCCTATTTCCAGCTACTGTTATTCCTAGTGTCAGAAGCCAACATCCCACTCTGTTACGAGTTAATCGTACCACCATGTGGATTGAAATAAGTTGTCTGTTGTTCCCCTTGCAGTGATCAGAACGATTCTTGGCACACAGTAGGCAATTAATCAGCACGTGCTGGTGGAGAATTGATTTGTGTTTATTTTACGTAGCCGTTTGACCCTAAAGAGCTAGCGTGACAGGGCACAGGATAAATATGGTATATCTGCTAACCCCAAACTCCCAATCCATCCCTCCCCTACCCACCCTTCGGAACTATATTCAATATCCTGTGATAAACCATAATGGAAAAAAATATGAAAAAGAATGTATATAGGGCTTCCCTGGTGGCGCAGTGGTTGAGAATCCGCCTGCCAATGCAGGGGACACGGGTTCGAGCCCTGGTCTGGGAAGATCCCATATGCCGCGGAGCGACTAGGCCCGTGAGCCACAACTACTGAGCCTGCGCGTCTGGAGCCTGTGCTCCGCAACAGGAGAGGCCGCGATGGTGAGAGGCCCGCGCACCGCGATGAAGAGTGGCCCCCACTTGCCGCAACTAGAGAAAGCCCTCGCACAGAAACGAAGACCCAACACAGCCATATATAAATAAATAAATTTTTAAAAATGTATATATGTATAACTGAATCACTTTGCTGTACAGCAGAAATTAATACAACATTGTAAATCAACTATACTTCAATAAAATAAAAGTTTAAAACATACGGTGTATCCACATCTGACCTGCTATATAAGCCGTCTTGATGGGACCCTGTTGGCTATTTGTTGCCATCATCAAGAGACCATTATTAATTCCATATCTGCATCGGTTGCATAAGAGTCCCTGCCCCCAGGAATCTGTGATTGGACAAAACCACCGTCATGTTATGAACGACAATGGGGGAAAAGCATAAATAGGTAAGTTGGAAAGCAGCTTCCCTGGAGGTTGGAGAAGCTGATATATCAGCAGCTCTTGTTTACAGAAAGCGACCGTCCCTGAGGGACCCCCAGTGTTCTCGAGCTTACCGAAAGCACCGAGCCCCTTAGCCCGACATCCAGCCCAGAGTGGGACGGGCAGAGGAGCTAGGAAGGCTGTGTATGAATTTCTGCTTCACTACTTACCATCTGTGACCTGGGACAGGCACTGCCCTCCCCGAAACACACCCGCAGCCCCCAAATGGTCACGTCACCACCAGCCTTTCAAGATCATCGTGCGGAGTAAACAAGGTAAAAATACAACACCCAGCTTGACACCCAGCAGGGAAGGCAGGTACACGGCTTCCCTCCGATCTCCTCTTTTGAATAACCTACCTGCTACTCAAATGGCCCCGGTAGCAACACAGTAAGGAGGAAAACTAGCTTATGAGGCAACTCACATTTGCTCCACCCTCTGTCAGCACACAGGTCACACCGACCATCTCCTGACTGTGCTAACAGGACCAGCGGCCGGGCTGCCATGCGTGTGCACACGTGCACGGCGGGGGTGGGGTGGTAGGGGGGTGAAGGGGTCATGATGTTCCTTCCTTCTCAACACTTTCCCCCCAACGATGTGTCAGTCTTCAATAGAGGCTTCACATGGCCAGGAATGTCCAGGAATTTACTCTTTCTGGGAAATTCCTGAGGCATCCCAAGACAGTTAGGCCAAGGATGAATTCTCACAAGCTATGCATTTTCCATGGGGGTAGCATTATTTGACTCTGCTTTAAGGGCAAGGGCGAGGGCAGTCTGTTACTCTGGCCATGAACTTAATGTGAGATGACACTGGATCCAGGTCCAGAGGAAACAAGCCAGTTGTGCTATCGGATCAAAGGTTTTCAGGCAGGATTCCTGGTGGGGCTGAGCAGGTGAGAATGTATACAGTTGTCTGTCTCAGAGGGTTCCATCTCAGACCAGGAGTCTGTGTGATGGGAGGTACCCCAGTGATGGCGGGTCTGGGCAGAGAAGCTGGAAGATGACACAGAACCGCTCTACCGAGGAACGCTCCTCCCTCTCTTCTCAAAGGAGCTCATGTTCCTTTGGAAAACTCTTACTTTACCTTCAAGGCTCAAGGAAAATGCCACCTTCTCCATGAAGCCCTCCTGCCTTGCCTGCTTCCAGCTACCGCACGTATGAGCAGGTACCACAGTGACACGCCTCCCCGGCTCCTACACAGACTGCTTCCTCCTGCATGATTGCTTCTCACGTGTCTCACGATTCCAAATACCGTATGTATGTGTCTGCTGCTTTTGTTAGTCTGTTTTCACTGTAAGACTCCAAGCTCCCTGATGGCAGGGGCTGTGCACCACTGTGTCCCCTGTTCCCAGCACTGTGCCTGCATCTAGGGGGCACTCATGACACTTTGTTGAATAAATGAATAGATGTGAGCTCCTCAGGGGTCCACTGTTCCTCCAGCACCCAGCACGGTGGCGGGCCCAAAGTTATCACACAGTAAAGGCTGAATAAATAACGGCTGGTTTTTTTTAATGATTAAGTTTTTTTCAAGTTTGCCATCAAGAATAGGATGTATAAATACGCTATCCTAGTTAGCACAGAACTCGGACTGAATAGAAATCTGAAGATGAACAATTAAGAATTTACGTAAAAATCCAAGATATATTCTAAGCCGAGACCTGTTTAGTCTATTACACTGATGGGCACCTTCGTTAGGGTCCTAGCAAGATGGCAGGGAAGGATGCTGAGGGAAAGAGCGGCCTGGAGAATCGAGGAGGGAGCCCTGCTGCGTGGGAGGGACCTTGGCTGTGCGATATCACCCGGGAAGGCTCAGGTGTTGAAAGCACTCTGCTTGTCACATCATCTCACTGTCATTCCCACGTCCCACGAGGTGGACGGGTCAGGAGCTCGAGAAGGAAACTGAGACAAGAAGCCAAGCAACTAAGGTCACAAAGTGAATCAGCAGTGGAGCCAGAGTCCGGATCGGGTTGGTGGACTCCGAGTCCAGGGCTCTTCCCACGACACCCACCAGCGGTCAGGGCAGCTCTCACTCGACCTCTGTGAGGCTGCTACTACCCACAGCTTCTGCGGTTTCAGCGTGGAGCACCCCCTGGGCCCAGATTAGTGTCAGTGAGAACAGGTTCCTTGGGGCAGGGTTTAAAGGTTGACTTTAGAGTCAGGCAGATCCCACCACTGGGATCTCAGGTAGGTTCACTGAACCGCCCTGTGGCTCAGTTTCTTCATCTGTGAAATAGGATGACAGTAAAATGCACATCCTGTGCTTGCTGTGGGATTAAACAAGCAAGTGTTTACAAAGCCCTCGGCACAGGCGTTGCCTGGAGCGTCTTGTTATAGTGGTTAGAAGTGACTGGCTCAGATGTGGGCACAGGCTGCCGCCACACCCAGACTTCCTCTGCCCTCTCTCCTCCTGCCTCCCAATCAGAGGGCAGGGCTCTGCAGGGAGAGGTCCAGCCAGCAAGTGCAGCCTGCCCTTGGCATGCAAGCCTAGCTCCGTAAAACCCTCTAACCAGAAGCAGCCACTGGCTCTGCTGTCCCAAGGCGTTCTGTCCCCTCACAGGGGCTGGTTCTGTGCCAGGTCCACACCCTCTGCTCCAGGGTCTCTGTGAGCAGGTCCCATTCCCAAGGGTCCCCAGGCTCTAGCTCAGGGCCCTTCCCAGGAGGGAGTCCAGGAGGGCTGAATGGGACAGATGCCTGCACTCCAGGTTTCCTGCTTGGGAGACACTGAGGACGGGGTTTGCTGGGGCAGGAGAAGACAGGGGTCTCCAGGACAGACCCTAACACTTGAGATGTGCGAGAATGTCACCAATGGAAACCGCCTCCCCCATAGATGCAATAACCCCAGGCATCTGGGGAGGAAAGGCCCATGGCTGATCACAGCTCAGCTCATCAAAAGCTGGTCCTGGAGATACTGGAGGGCCAATTAAGCCATTCACCCTGAGACCTCACTCCCCAGCTGTCTCCTGCAGAGTGCGGGGGACCTGAGCCTGCAGGGAAAGCGTCTGTTTGATCCCGGTTGGCCCCAACCAAACATCATTTACAAGTTAGGTTCTGAGCTGTCCCCAGAGTGAAGGCTTGGGCTAAGCCCTCCCTCCGTGGATGAGAGCCAGGGCAGTTAACGTTTACATTTGAACTCTGGCAGTTCTCGAACTGACCTCCAGTTTATGACATCCCCTCTCTCCCTGCCTACTAGCTACAATCCCCCTGAAAGTTTTGGGCTTTCGTGAAAAGGAAACCACAGGCCCAACCCAGCCATACCCCAGCAGACAGCTGGCAGGCTGAGTAGGTGTAACTCGACCTGCTCTGTCCTCAGGCTAGGGCACACCTGGCACACCTGCCCAGAAGTCGGATTCTGGTAAGAAGCTAGGTGAGTGAGTACCCAACGGCTGTGGATTCAGGACCGGATGCTGAGCTCACAGTACAGAGCCTGGGTCTCCTGGGGTGGGGTGGGGTGTAGCAGAGGAAGGGAGCAGGGAGGATTCCATGTCGAGGCGTGATGGGATCACCTAGCAAGGGCTGGTGGAGGAAGAAAGGCGTGGTGCGTTCAGGGAAGGGCGCCGGGATCAACTAAGAGATTTTCACCTCTTCTGCCGTGGGGCTGGGGGGCGCTGGGGGGAGAACTTAATAGTAGAACCAGTGCAACTATAACGGTCCTCAGACACACCCCGTGTGGATCCGGAGTGGGTTCTGAGCTGGGGTGGCAGTGGTGGAAGTGGGGGGTAGGAGAGGTTAGGAAGGCACCCTCCCCTCTGCCTTCTCCAGGGCCAGGGACTCAGGACTCCGCCCGGGATCCCACCAGAAACAGGAATTCCCACAGGTCCCTGAATAGACCTCTGTTCTCTAGAATATTCTCTGTTCATGAATTGGTTCCTCTTACAACACCCCCAGCCCCACCAGTCAGCTTAGCAAAGTGACTCCAAGGGTCCCAAGTTGGAGGCCAGCAGGACAGGCTTCCGAGGGGCTCCGGGTGCTGGGGATGCCCCCCCCTTCACCAGGCCTTACCCACTGGTCTGCTCTGACCCTGAGCCTGCGTGGGCAGAACTGCAATGGGTTCCCTCCGAGGAACCTCGGGGGAGGAGGAGCAAACGGTGCGAGTCAGGGGTCTAGGGGCTGGGGGGTGGAGCAGTCACGGCAAGAGGCATCCGGCCTCCCATTCAACTCCCCAGTCCCCAGCTTCCTCAGCCCCACAGGTCCGAAGGGAGGCTGAGGGGAGGGAGGGTGCACACCGGGGTGGGAAGCTCCCAGAAACGCCAGACAGCAGCAGCCCTCTTCCTCAGGTGGCTGGAATTCCCTAATCCTCTCCTGGAAGCGTGGTTCCGAAGTCGGCTGGCGGGGTCCCAGGGCTGGCCACGGTCATAGTCACTGCCCCTTAGTGGGGAGCCTGAGTGCCCGACCCTCACCTTACAGGGCCGCTGTCTGTTCCCCCATCAGCCGGCTCTCATCCCCTCCCAGAGCAGGGTCCCGGGCTTCACTCTTCTCTGAGGGATCCAGTCGGCTGCGGCGTCATAAATTCAGCCCGGCGCCCACTCAGGTCTCAGCCTACACCTCCACCACCTCCCTTCACCCCAAAAGACCCCCAGAGCTTCCGGGGCTGGAGGAACCCGGCTGGGGTCGAAGCCCTCTCGCTTTCCACTCCCCAGGTCCCCAAGACCCCCGGCCCCACCGCACTGCAGGGAACCAGGGAAGTTCTGTCCAGTCGTGCTATTGTCCCAGGTCCGTCCCGGTCCCCGGGGACCGCACGCGCCCTGCTTTCCTCCCCCTCCCGAGACCCCTCCGCACCCCGACCTCCAACCCCAAGGCCAACAGGCCAAACGCTCGGGAGCCAGAGGCTCAGGTGGCGCTGCCGTCCTCTAGGTCCGCGACTCTAGGGCGGCCAAGACCCTCCTGCGTGCGGACGCCACCCCACCCCCGCAAGGCTGCGGCAGCGAAGGGCCGGCGCGCGGCGGGACGCTTACCTGCGAGAGAAACTCGTCCTTCCCGCCCTGGGCAGGGGCAGATGCAACATCCTCCCGGCGCAGCGGCCCTCGGCCGCCGGGAACCCCGCGCCGACGCCGCGCCCGCCCGGCCGACCCGCGGAGGTCTGAGCGCGGCCACGCGGATGGCCGGAGATCCGGGACCAGCCCTCGCCCCTCGCTCCCTCCTCCCCCCGCCCGCCCGACTCACCGCTCCAGCTGCACTTAAAGCGACAGAGCCCCACTTCCCGTCGCCGCCTCGGGTCCCGAGCCCCGACTGCGAGCGGGCCCTTTAACGCCCGGAGCAGGTAGACAAAGAGCCGCCGCGGCGCGGCCGTTCCGGGGCCCGGGGGCCGGGAGGTGCGCGGCGGCCGGGGCCTCGGTCTCCGCCGGGCGGCTGCGGGTCTAGACCCGGACGCAGGCTGCGGGTCACATCCCCCTCCCCCCTCCCCGACGCCGGCTGCGGGTTAACCCCCTCAGGGCGCCGGCTGCGGAGCACATTCCCCCCCCCCCCGCCCCCAACCCGACGCCGGCTGCGGGCCACCACCCCCCCACCCCCCGCCGCGGGTCGACCCGGGCTCTTCCTCGGGCTACGCGGGCAGACGCGTGTGGGCATCCCAGGTCTCTGGGGACAGGGGGCCCGCGTGCGCTGGTGGGCACGGGTCGGGGAAGCTGGACCCTCCCCGGAGGGCTTCCTCCCAGCTCCCTCCTGGACCCTTTCCAGGCTTTTAAATCAGACCAAGAGCCCGGGAGCAGTACAGCGCCTGCAACAAGGTCGGCGGGGGGTGCCGAGGGGTGAAGGGCAGACGGGGTGCAAGAGCCAGAGGCTGCTCAGGAGCTGTCCTCCTTACAGGGTGGGCGACCTCCTGAAAAGTGCTGACCACTGACGGGGGCGGGGCTAACCTTCCTCCAGCGGGGGGGTGGGCAGGGAGGCGTGCACGTTGGGGCTGATTGTGGGGAGAAAGAACAGGTCACACCACGCAAAGGTCTGTGCCTGCATCTAGGAGGCATTTTCAGTTGACTGATCAGGAAGAAAAGGACCCCAAGATGTAAAGATTTTAGTGCAGAGTAAGAAAAAAAGTGGGATCAGTGGGAGGGCTCTCCCACAGAGCGCCTCTCCCCTCAGGGAATTCCTGGTAACTTAACCCCCCTGTTGCGGAGGAAGGGGCTGCACGGGGGCTGCACTGCTGCCCCCACCTTCTTCCAGCCCATCCCTGCTCCTGGGAGGGGCTGAGTGTGTAAGGTCGCTCCCAACCCCAAAGTGACCCGGGCAAAGGGGAAAGACTGTGTCTTAGATATGGACAGATTACATCCGCAATTTCTTAAAGCAACAGAAACAACGCCAGCGATGGTATTTTTTTAAAGGCCCGAAGGCCTGAGCTGCGATGATGTTGAACCACAGAGCAGCAGTATCTCTGGGCTTGGGCAGCGGGTGTGACAGCCCCACGCGGAGACCCAGGCCAGCGTGTTCCCCTAGGCCTCTCATCTCCGAACTTCGGCGGCCCGCTTGTTAAGGCAGAGGAGAGTCACACTTCTGCAGAGCCCCTCCGCACTCCCCGCCTTCAGGGAGGTGTGGACGCTGCTCTGAGTCCCGAGGATGGCCCTTCTCCCTAAAAGCCCGCCTGGCTCTAGTCCTCTGAGTGCCCAGCGCCACCGACCTGGGGCTGCAGCTCTAAGGGGTGAACCGCCGCTCTGGAGGGTGGGAGACGTCTCAGAGGGCGCTCTGTCCCGGATCCCTGAACAGTCTGAGTTGGGGAGAGGTCTGTTTCTGGGGGTGCATATACTGCGGCCAAGTTTTCCAGATATGCTTTCAGCCCAAAGGGGAGTAAAGAGCTGCAGTGATCCCAGCACCGAGCCGTCAGGCGACCCCCTAGCATGGGGGGGAATCGATTTCCATTCCCTTTCCTCTCTCTGAGTGGTCTGGGTGGTGAGATTCAGGAAAGGTGCACCGGGGTCCAGGCTGAGCAGCTCTGGGGGGAATCCGAGCGAGGCAGGCTCTGAAGCAGCATCTCCCACCTCACGGCCCCGGGCCAGGCCCCACCCGGGCTCTTCTGTAACTTCCCTGCACCCCATCCTCACCACCAGCCTAAATGGAGGGTGAGCGGGATGGATTCTCTGCGCTGGGGCCCGCCTGGGTCATCTGGGGAACAGCTTACACGGGACGTGCACCGTGAGGGATTCTCTTTAGCCTCAGCCAGCATGGAATCCCGGGTAAAATGACTTTGTCTCAGCCAGAGGAATGTCACCAGCAGGGGATGTTTTTCTCTAGATCTAGCTGTGCGTTTTCCATCAGGTTTCCTCCTTTGTGGCTTTCTGGGCAGAGCCTGGGGGGAGGGAGGGGAGGCCTGAAGGGGGTAAGGCACAGGGGTTTACTCGGAGGACTAGAGACTTTTGTGCAGGGAACTGAGACGTCCGCTCCCCCCTCCCCCCCTGCCAGCCACACACACACCATGACACGCCTTCACAGCCCTGCTGAGCTGTGCGCTTCTCCCCCTGCGTCACACCCAGCCGCCGCCCACCCTCCCTGCAGCCCTCCCCTCCCTGCATTTCACCCCCAACAGCGATGGGGGACCTGGCCAGAAAGAGAGCAAGTCAGCCAGCAGCGCAGCCCAGGGGAGGGGTCCCAGATTTCTGAGTCCCCTGCTGAGAGGATTCTGGGCTGGAGGATCTGTAAACCCCCTCCTCCTTGGAACTGGTTCCTGTCAGAACCCAAAAGAGTCTGAGGTTTCCCTCCGTAAGTTCCTCTTTCCTTCTCAAGGAGGAAGCTGGGCTGCACGGAGACCCTACCTTCCTCCACCTTGGGACCCACTCTCCTGCTTGGCAGAGGCTTCCACAGGGTAAGGACAGGGTCGCTGGAGACTCTGCTCCTTAAATAAATAGCATGCAAATTAGCACCTGCTCTTCTCAGCCACCAGGTCAAGGCACGTGTGGGTAACTGGACAGCAGGGCCGTGTGGGAGCTTCTGTGAAGACAGGAAACCTCAGCCTCTCGGGTCAGCAGCCCCGACCTCGCCCATCACGGGGGTGTGGCCAAGTATGGGGGGCGGTGGCCCAGCTGTTTTGACCACAGGGAGGGGCACACAGGGGTGACTGAGCTCTTCTTTCTGGGTCCCAGGCTGCAGAGTTGTAGCCTGCGGCAGGGTGAAGGGGGAGACACCTGCTGAGAGGGAGCTGAGAGGTAGGCTCTTTTCCAGAAAGAAAACCCAGCCAGAGAGGAAAAAGGCCCGGCCATCTCAGACAGCCTCCTCTGTGCTCCTCTTCACAGAGCCCTCGGGAGCCAAGATCGTGTGTGTCCCCTGTGCCAGGCCCAGCAGAGTGGCTCTTTACAAGGGGGAAACTGAGGCACAGGGAGGCCAGGAAATGTCCAAAGCACAGGGTGGGGCCCAGAGTAACACGCATGCATCTCTCAGCCTGATTCCCTCCCCTACCCCTCGCCACACACACCTTGGATCTCAGTCCCCAGGGCTCTGGACCAGTGTTCCGTTTCCAACAGAGACATCCGAGGAGACGGTGGGAGGCCCTGGTCGTCTCCCTAACAACAGTCTCAAGGCAGACGGGGCTGATTAGAGGCAAGAAAGGAAGAGAAAGACTTGCCAGGAGGTGCCATGTGGTCTGAGTTCCCGTTTCACCTGTCTGGGGCCTGACCTGAGTTCCCGTTTCACCTGTCTGGGGCCTGACCTGAGTTCCCGTTTCACCTGTCTGGGGCCTGACCTGAGTTCCCGTTTCACCTGTCTGGGGCCTGACCTGAGTTCCCGTTTCACCTGTCTGGGGCCTGACCTGAGTTCCCGTTTCACCTGTCTGGGGCCTGACCGCACCCCTGATTCCTGCTGAGCCGGGGAAGTGAGACCCCTCGGGAGACTAGGTACCAGGGCAGGCTCTGTCTCTGGACCGATGCCTACTCCCCTCTTTCCCCTCAGTTACGAGGCTGTTCCCTCCCTTAGGTAGGAAAGCCTCTGCCCCTGCACAAGTCTCGGCCAGCAGACGAGCCCCCTTGGCCCACGGGGGAAGCTGGGCCCGGAGACTCCTGCGTGTCCTGGCCGCGCGTACCGAGCTGGTAGCATCTGGGCAGACAGAACAAAGAGCATTTCACCACACAGAGAGGGGTGATGAGAGAGAATCAGACCAGAATGCGGGGGGGCGGGGGGCGGTGAGTTGGCCGGTGTCCACACTGGTGGGGCCTCACACTGTCCGTGGGGAATGACCTCACCACATCTCTAATCCCAGCTTTTACAAACCTACCCCCGGGTCCCCCGATGACCCCACTGAATTCTGGGGGATCATCTGTTGTGACCTTGATAGAAGAAACCTATAAAAATCATTCCCGGCCTCTGGGTAGCACGTTCACATCATAAAATAGGATTTCATTCTCAGACAACCTAGCGATCTAGGGTGAGGCAGGTGTTGGTCCACTCTCCACTTGCTTTAGGACATTCAAGCTCAGGAAGGCTGAGAGCGTGGCCTTAGGTATTCTGGCCACAGGCATGGGAGCCGTGATGACGTGGGTCCCAGGCCAGGGGCTGTCGGATCCCCGGTGGACTTCTTGGCCTCTCAGGGAGGCCCGGGCCTTCAAGGGCTCCCTGTGCGTGACCCTAGCGAGCTCTCTCCGCTCTGGACCCATCAGGGCTGTGCCTGAGCCCCGCACAGACGCACTTCTCATGGCTGGAGATCTGGAATGTCAGAGCCAAAACAGCCTTAGAGCTCCTCTGGCTCGGCGCCCAGGTGTTCACGGGGAGGGAAGGTGGGCTGAGGAAGGGCAGCCCTTCTGCAGATCCAGGCCGCCTGACTCCCGGGCGGTGCTGCCACTTCTTTCCAACTCCCTCCCCAGGGCAGCCTGGGCTCTGAGGGAAAGGTGGGGGGTGGGTGGGAGAGAGGGAAAGGTGGAGGGTGGGTGGGAGAGTGTGGGTCGGGCCTGGAGGGCAGATGCATGGTGGGATGTCCCAAAGCCCAGCCCCAGGTCCTGCTGAGATGTCCCTGGGGCAGCAAATGAGCCAGCTGGAGGAGGGGGTCCCACTCCCAGCTGTGTGCCTGCTTCCCAAATATTTACACAACCTCTGAGGAGGCCTGCCTTCCCTGCCACCCCGCAGCTGGGAGAGGCGGCGTCCCGCCAGATCGCACACAGTGGGCAACTGTTTCACATCCTCCCAAACCTCAGTGTCTCTGTGTGGTTCTGAGAGCGCAGGACAGATGGGGCGGTGGGAATGGAGACAGCAGGAGGCTGCCTGCCCTCCACAGGGCCTGCTGGACCCTTAGCTGCCCCTGGGCAGACGCGAGTGTGTGTGTGAGTGTGTGTATGAGTGTGAGACCCCCGAGGGCAGCGCAGTGATTTCAGGTTGGCTGAAGCGCCCACTGACCCAGGTTCCCCGTTCCTGAGCTGGAGCTCCAATCTCTGCCTCCCGCCCCACCCTGCCCCGCCCAGACGATCCCAGCAGCTTCCTTTCGCTGCCCCCTCACAGCAGCCAGGCACACCCTTTGCAACACGCGTCAGATCTCATCGCTCCTCTGCCTGGAAGCTGCCTGTAGCTGCCCCTCACCTGTACTACCTGGCCCCTGGCTACACCCTGACCTCATTTCTGATCACCATCTGTCTTGTTTATTCTGCTTCAGCCACACGGACCTCCCTGCATTTCCCTGAACACGTGCCCATTCTTGCCCCAGGGTCTTTGCACATGCTCTTCTGGGCATCAATTACTGGAGAGTGTTCCCTGACCACGCTCCCCAACAGCCCCCGCCCACCACTCCGTCCCTCAGCCTGCTTCATCTTCCTTTATGGAGCACAGCACCACCTGATCTACCACGTATTTACCTGTTGGCTTGTCTGCCTTCTCTCTTTTGTATATGAGTTTAAGAATGATGACTTTTTCTCCTGCTGTACCCCCAAGTGTCTGTACAGCAGGTGTCTAGAAGTACTTACTGACCACGTGAATAAGCAGCATGGCGTGGGCACTGTCATCCCCTTTCCTTTCACACGGTGAGGCTAAGTCACTTATCCAGGGTCATGCAGGCAATAGCGGCAAACCGAGGATAAATCCGGGGCAGTTGGACTCTGCAGTGCCCCATCGATGGTGCCGGCCTGTCTCTCAAGAACAGGAAACTAAGCACAGGGACTTGAGGAGCCACAAGGGACGGGACGGCTGCTGCCACCCAGACCGCAGGGGCGAGCGCTCGGAGCTGGGAAGGGCAGGACCTCACACGGGGACCGTGCGAGGAAAGGTGAGCACAGGCATAGGGCGGCTGCAGGGGCTTGCCGCTCAGAGGGCGACGGTGACGGGCAGGTGATAGCTCTGCCTCCTCCTCTAATGACACGCGGCAGAAAGCTGCGTCCTGGGAGCCCCTGCTGCCGGAAGTGCCACCGCCGGGCTCTGTCCACGGAGACGGCATCGCTCCTGAACTGCCCCTTGTCATCAGACCCACAGGGGCCGAGACAGAAGCCAGACGAGGAAGAGGAGGCTGAGAGACTGAGAGGGGTGGCCAGTGAGAAGAGGGGACAGGAAAGGGGCTGGATGGGGCTGAGCGGTCAGGAGCAGAGGGCAGCAGCCACGGTGGAGACGTGTCCCCGGGTCTGGCTGGAGACGCCCCACAAGAGGGAAGGGACAGGGCACAGGGCAGACCCCTCCTAATATTTATTTACTTATTTGGCTGCGCCGGGTCTTAGTTGCGGCATGCTGACTCTTAGCTGCGGAATGCATGGGGGGTCTAGTTCCCCGACCAGGGATCGAACCCGTGCCTCCTGCACTGGGAGCGCAGAATCTTCCCCACTGGACCACCAGGGAACTCCCTGGACCCCTCTTAATACGAGCCGGCCGAGGCGGGCAGAGCAGGCGGGCTGGTGAGACACTGGTCCCTCCGCCTCTCGGACGCTCTCCGGCCTGGCTGGCTGGCGCACGCCCTGCCCTCAGCCAGGGAAGCCGGTGTGCACACAGCCTCTTTGTATCCAGCCCGTCACACATGTGTCTGGGTGGCTCTCCCCGCCCCCCCCCCTTGGCAGCACGTCCCGCGCACTGGCTCTGTTTACCACCCGCACCAGCCCCGGCATCGGCTTGTCCACCCGTCTCTCCGTGACCCTGACCTGCGGATCCGTGAGCCCTGGTCTGCCTCTACCATAGCGCCTGCCTGCGGCCTCTCAGGGCCTGACTCGCTCTGCCTGCTTTGCAAAGCCAGACCTTAATGCATCTGCCTGTGCTAGCTCCATCATGGCCCCAGCGTACGGGCAGTAGCAACTCCGTCCCGCAGCCTCTCTGGGGCAGCCCGTGCACAGCTCAGCGGGTGGGTGCCCAGCCTGGCCTGCTGGCCTTTCTTCAGCCGCAGTGAATGGTCCTTTGCTGCCTGGCCAGAGACACGTGATAGCCCAGAGGCCAGAGCTGGCCCTCGCGAGCATCCTGGGACAGCTCAGCCTTTGAGCCACAGTCAACAGAGCCTGTATTCATGGGGCGCGCGTTGCTCCTCCTGCCCTTGCCCCGAGCTCCCGGCTGTGGCTGCTCTGTGGGCTGCAAAGCAGGGCCCTATCCTTGAAGACGGAGCAGTCACTTAGGGGCCTTCGGAGAGCGGGCCTCCAACAGCATGGCCTGCTGGGTGTTGAGGGGAGCTCCTTCTGCGGTGGCAGTAAGGCCTGTGACCCCCGCCCCCAAGCTTAGGGGCACACATGCTACACACAAATGGAGGCAGCGAGCGAGCTGGAGTGAGCACGGGATGGGGAGGGCGTGGGGAGGGCAGGTGTCGGAGACGCCTGGCTCTGCTCCCGTGCTGCCGCTTTTAAGTTATGAGCTCCCGGCCAGCCAGTGAAGCCGAGTTCCACTTTCCTCGCTTGTAAACTGGGGAAAAGAATACCTGATTCACAGAGCTGTTAAGATTAAATAAGACAGTGCCACATAAGTGTTTTGTAAGCCACATGTGCTGTGCAATTGTTAGAGAATTATAAAAGCACAAGTTACTACAGCACAAATTATACACACAAGTTCCAGGACGACCCCTAGTCGGGTAGCAGTCACACTGCAATGGGGTGAATTTGGGGAGGCTTCCAGCAGGGGTGGTGGGAGGAACCGTGCACGGACAAGTGAGCGACTAGGTATCACCCCCCAACCCCTCAGCTGGGAAAGTCCCCCTCTACAGACGGCCTTCAGACCTTCAGAGCGTTGGTTTTCTAGGCGCCAACCGAGAGAAGGGAGAGAGGTAACATTTGCTAAGCACCTGCTGTATACCTAGCACGTTATTACAATGTACAGCGTAACATCCTCACGACGACCCTATTCCCGTTTGACCAGCCCCGCCAGAATGGACACACAGCCTCCCCAAAGCCTCAGAGCCGGGATCTGAGCCCACTCCAAACTTGGGCTCTTCCTGTAATATCAGATTGCATGGAATTTCCAGCACTCCACGAGCCCAGCTGGCTCATCCCAGAACATAAGGTGTGCAGGGAAAGGAGAAGGCCGACGATGACGGAGAAGAGACAAGTGGACAGGCAGGCGGGCGGGCAGGACTGGTGGGGAAGTGCCAGACCCGTCTCAACGGCTTCCGCAGCCCTTATCCGTCTTGACTGTCAACCAGCTTGTATATCATCAAACTCGGGGAAAACCCGGCAGCTCAATTGTAGGTTACTAGGACACACCAGAGGGGCCCCTCCTCTGCCTGCATCCGTTGCCTTGGCAACCAGCACACATCCAGCTGCGCCTCTGGAATACCTGGCTTACTCCAACCTTCCAGTGACCCTGTTGGGTTTGAACAGACCCTGTGATCCCGATTAACCCCACACACTCTCAGCAATGCTTTCACTGTTCTGTTTTAGGAGTTAAGGGTGTTTCGACAGCCATTGGCTCTCTGAAGCCACCCCCTCCCTCCCAACAGACCAGGAATCTGACTCCACGGCCTCCTCCCTTCCCATCTTCCCTCTTTATAATTGATGCCCCTTGTATCCCACCTATGTCCCCTCTGCAGTTACTGTTTCCGTAAACACAGACACAGCCGCTCTGCAGGCACCTGTGACTCCCAGCCTGTGTGGAGCAGGAGCAAACACCAGGATGCAATGCCCCTGGGAGCCGCCCTCAGCCAATAACGACTGGGAGTCGCAAGATAAATATCCAGGCTTCCTGGCCCTCTGGGTGGGCATATAATCCCCCAGAACCCCCAAGCCCAGCTGACCTCAACAGTGACCCGCACGGAACGCATCCTGCACTGGCTTCCTTCTCTCCCCGACCCACTTCCCCACCCCCATCAGTGCTTTCTGGAATCACCTCCCAAATAAACCACTTGCACACAAATCCTCGTCTCGAGGTCTGCTTCTGGGGACTCCATCCCAGGACACACTTCATGTACAACACACGTGTGTGAGTGAGGTACAGGCAGCCCCGTTAGTCACGGCGGGAAAGGAACCATGGCCACTTGTGCGGTCCTGTGTGCAATTAGTCTGGCTACACTGCACAGCCACATGCTGGACCCGTGGCCGGGGGTCTCCAAGCCACACAGGGGCACGCTTTGCCACACGATAGCACTGCATGAACAGGCAGAAGTGGGTCAGGACGCCGCCATCCTGCTTGGTAAACCACTTAGTTTGTCACCCTCCCAGTGAGGCTCAGACACATCACGTTCAAGCATGAAGGTTAACACACACTTTTCCAAATACTGTCTTATCTTTCAGAAGGTGCGTGTGACAGCTTAGGGCCACCAGCTCGCTACCGTCAGTCACCAAAGGGCTAACATCTAACACTTCTTATATACAAAGTAAACATGTTCACTAATTCGGTGCTCGCACCAGCCTTACAGACTAGGGTACCACCACTCTCTGCTTTTTCTAGACAAGGGAACTCAGGCAGAGGGAGAGCAGGCACCCACAGTGACACACAGAGCTCAGGTGAAGAGCCAGGGCTCTGTCTAGCCGTGAGCTGTACTCCACACCACTCTGCAACCCCGCCAGTCCTGGCATGCATGTTGGCAAGCCTGTGCGCAAAGGCCGGTTCATTTAACTCTGCACCACAGGACAGAAAGAACATCAAGACGCTGTAAAAAAGCAAAACAAGATCACCCCCCTCAACAGAGTCAAAGCCCAAACTCTGTGAACTCATCTGTCAAGTTGAAGAAATCTTATGTGGATACTCTAACAGCCCCTAATTAAGACAGAGGCCATCAGTTAAATGAACAGAACCGTAAGTTGAAACCAGAATAAATATTTCAAACCGACAGTTCCTCATACTTTTTAGAGCACTCTTACTCTTTTCCACTTGATCCTTCCAAGGCACAAACGATGACCTTTTTACAAATGAGCAAACTGAGACTCAGAGGGGTTGGGGACTTGCTTAGTGCCACACAGCGAGCTAGAGGGGGGCTCAGGAGGGAGCCCCGGATGCTCAGATGCTCCTTCCCCTGCACCCAGAGAAGGGCAGCCGAGGCCACGTGCATGAAGCTGCAGGTCATCGTTAGCTGTTACCCCCAAAGAGGCAACAGCCACTGTCTGCATCAACTACACCTCACTTCTGCTGCTGCCATGGATACAGCAGGCATCCTCCTCCCTTTTAGATGTGAAGCCCTTCAAGGGCAGGAACCGATTCCTTCCTGAACTTGAATGCCGGGTCCTCCCCAGGATGGTCCCCTACCCCTCTGCCCCAATCCTTGTGTTCCACGGGCAAAAGCCCGGCCTGGTCCAGCCGCCCACGGGGTGGAATGCCTGCCAGGAAACAGAGGAAACAGGGGCAGGGGAGGAAGACTCTTCTCCCTGCCCACTCACATTCCAGAGTCCTCCTCTCTCTGTACAAACCCTACAAACCCAGTGCCCCTCGCAGGAGGATTCTGTCCCTAAACGGGGTGGGGTTTGGCATCTTGGGATCAGCCACCTGGAGCCCAGTGAGTGACGTTCCTTCTCAGGAGGGGGCTGCCCAGGCCCAGGCCACTCAGCAAGGCGGGAGGGTTTCTTTAAGGCTTGGGCTCCTGCCTCTGGGAGCAAAAAGCCAGCCTGGGAGGAGACCGGGGCCTACAGTTTATTTTATTTGACATTTTTCAACGTCAGGACACTTCAGCACCAAGGAGGAAACGAATCCCATCTGTTCCCGAGCTCCTGAGCACGGTTTAAGAGGACAGGCTGGGGAAGGAGGGGACGAAGAGGGACAGGACAGGAGCAGCCAGCCGCCACGCGGAGCAGGGACCACCCGACGATGGAGACCCGCTGTCCCCCCGCACACCCGCAGGGCTCTGTCTAAAGCTCTGCGGCCCTTGGTCAAGGTCGCCCGACAGCGGTCCTGCCAGGGCTGCAGAGACTACTCTACACCAGGTGAAGGACGCCCCCGGGAGGGTGTGACAGCAGCGCTGCTGGGGACGCGGCTGGGGCTCCTGCCCACCCAGACCACCGTTTACACAGACGGAAGTGGAGGCAGTGAGAGGCACGTCCAAGTAGAAGGAGGGAGGGGCTGGAGGGCACACGCAGCCCCGTACGCACGCCCCCCCGCCGGAGCCCACACTCACCTCTGTAGGTGCAGCCTCCCCACCTCCCACCCCAACACTGGGGGCCAGGCGTGTGCAGATGGCTGTGGAACTCATCTCCTTCTTTAGATTAAATTCCAGACCTTCCTATTTTTAGAAAAAACAAATTCCTCTTCTCTTTTCAGGAGGTAAAAATGTCCTGAGCTGCCACCTAGGACAGCCGGCAGCCAAGCCGATGCTGGCCACAGGGTCAGGCTCTGGATGTCACCCTGCCAGGACCGGGCAGATCAGTCCAGGTGCCAAATTTTAAGAGGATCGTTGACAACCTAAGAGCTTCCAGAGGAGGGTAACGAGGACAGGTGGGATCTGGAAAACTGGGTCATTTCAGGAAGTACTGAAATGAGTTGGGGACTCTTTCTTTTGTAGAGAAGAGACTGTCTGAACCATCATTAAGAACATGTTGAGATGTCTGGATGAAGACTTCCACCTAGTCTGTTTTTCTCAGACGACAACATTTGAATCAATAGGCAGAAGTGAAGCAGATTTCAGGTGAATACTTAAACGCTTTCTTGTAATCTTATGCTATTTGGAGTGGAATAAGCCCCCCTGGTACTGTGCCCACCCAAATCAAAGCTGAAAGATGCTGTCGGGGTTACTATGAAGAAGATTTGTTAACTTTATGGGAAGACAGACTAGGCCCCAAATCACTGAGAAGCGTCAGAAAAATACGGCTTCCTGAGGTAGAAGAGGTAGGCCGGGCATGAGACTTGGAATTTGTATTTTTAAAAAGCCCCAGCAGCGGGCTTCCCTGGTGGCGCAGTGGTTAAGAATCCGCCTCCCAATGCAGGGGACACGGGTTCGAGCCCTGGTCCGGGAAGATCCCACATGCCGCAGAGCAACTAAGCCCATGCACCACAACTACTGAGCATGCGCTCTAGAGCCCGCGAGCCACAGCTACTGAAGCCCGTGTGCCGCAACTACTGAGGCCCGTGCACCTAGAGCCCATGCTCCACAATAAAAGAAGCCACCACAATGAGAAGCCCACACACCGCAATGAAGAGTAGCCCCCGCTCGCCGCAACTAGAGAAAGCCTGCGCACAGCAACAAAGACCCAACGCAGCCAAAAATAAATTAATTAATTAATTAAATAAATTTTTTTTAAAAACTGAAAAAAAAAAAGCCTCAGCAGCTATAAAACTCTTGCAGAAAAACATTGGGGAAAAGGTTTATGACATTGGATTTGGCAATCATTTCTTGGCTATGACACCTACAGTGTAGGCAACAAAAGAAACAAGAGATAAACTAGACGTGATTGAAATGAAAAACTTTTGCGCATTAAAGGGCACCATCAACAGAATGAAAAGGCAACCCACAGAATGGGAGAAAATATGTGCAAATCATATGTCTGATAAGGGATTAATACCCAGAATATATAAAGAACTCCCACAACTTAACCACAACAACCAAACAACCTGATTAAAAAATGGACAAAGGACTTGAATAGATATTTCTCCAAAGAAGACATATGAATGGCTAGTAAACACATGAAAAGATGTTCAACATCTCTAGTCATTAGGGAAATGCAGATTAAAACCACTTCATACCCATCATGATGGCTGTTATTAAAAAAACAAACATATGGAAAATAACAAGTGTTGACGAGAACGTGGAGAAAAGGCAGCCTTCATGCACTGCAGGTGGGGATGGAAAATGGTGTGGCCACTCTGGAAAACTGTATGTGGTTCCTCGAAAAAATTAAAAATAGAACTACCATATGATCCAGCAATTCCACTGCTGAGAATACACCCAAAAGAATTGAAAGCAGCTTCTTGAGGAGATATTTGTACACCCATGTTCATAGCAAGCAACCCAAATGTATATCGATGGGTAAATGTATAGACAAACTGTGGTCTATATATACAATGGAATATTATTTGGCCCTAAAAGGGAAGGAAATTCTGACTGCTATCACATGGATGAATCTTGAGGACATGAGGCTGAGTGAAATAAGCCAGTCAGAAATAGACAAATACTGTGTGATTTCCAGTTCTGTGAGGTCCCTAGAATAGTCAAGCTCATAGAGACAGAAAGAGGAAGGGTGGGGTGGGGGGCCGGAGAGGGGGCTGGGGAGTCAGTGTTCAATGGGTGCAGAGTTTCAGTTTGGGAAGATGAAAAAGTTCTGGAGATGAACGTCAGTGATGGTGACAATGTAATTACCGCCACTGAACTCTTAAACTTAAAAGCAGTTAAGATATTAGCCACATATAAAACCATATTTTACCACAATTGTTTAAATATATAACTTCAAGTATATGATGGTTTTAGCAGCTGCATGCCCTTCCTCGTCCTGGTTTGTTGAGCTTCAGTTTGAAGAATCTGCCTTCCCTGAGCTCACCCAGATGGGCAACCCGGGAAACGGCCAGGCGTTTGGATGGAGCGGGAAGGGCTGATTCCGGACTGAACACGGGCTTGGGAAGAGCCCCAGGTGGGCGATCCCCCAGCAGGGGATGGACGGAGGGCACCGAGAAAGCCTCGGGGTCACTGCCGTCCTCCACGTCTCACCTGGATGGCCTGTGACTGTGTCGTCTGGGGTCGGGGGGAGGGAGGGAGCGAAAGCCCAGCGGTGAGCCTCACCTGTCCTGCTCGCCCAGTGCTGAGACTTCTGAGAGTCGGGAAGTGAATGGTCATGGGCAGTGGCCAACGGGGAAGGATGGGGTGTCACTGGTAGGTGAGAAGGGAATAGCCCTGCCTGTTTTATGAGTAGGAAAAGCAATTTTCTTAGGAGCAGGACGTTTTCTAAGTTACAAAACCTGGATGGAAACCACAGTGGGAGAGGGAGGACCAGAAAGGGGCTGGGCAAGTGTGGCTCAGGTTTGCTGGAACCTAGGATGCCCTAGGTCTTTTTAAGTGAAAAAACACGACACTTAACTGTGAAAACACATAATGAGGAGTGATTGGTTATATTAAAATTATTGGGGATTATAAATGGATTCCTCTCAACTCTGACTGCTTAAGGGCATTGAAGGATGGGTGGGCTGACAGTCCTGGCGGGGATGTTAACGCCGGAGCCCCCTTAGAACTGGCTCGTTGAGAGTTGCTGCTAATTGCAGACTGACCGTAAAAACTCATGTGAAATTATCTTGGCACCAGCACTGCAGTTTGCAGTGAGGTCCACTTTGTGGGTATCGCCACTCTGTTCTGTATTCCCTGCGAACCCCATGCTTCCCCAGGGCTGACGGGCATGAGTGCACAGGGAGGGAAGGTCCCATCCATGCCAGTCTAGTGAACTCTGCTTTTGCACTGATTCAGGAGCACACACACTGTCCAGAGGGAAGAGGACAAAGAAAAGGTGCTAGAGGCTGGGTAAAGGGCATCCTTCCTGGCTCCCCCGCCCAGCACTCCATACCCACACACCCCTGAACCTATGTCCCCAGGATTGGCCAGCTACTGCTACATCTGTCCTTGCTGCCGATTCTGATGGGGCTCTGCTGCACTGCCCAGTCCCTGAGGGCAAGCCTGGGACCCTCAGAGGGCAGGAGTCCCCCCCCTCCTTTAGAGGGTGATTTTAACAATAGTAACAGTAATAATAGCAATAAAAATAAACTAACAAGGATTGAGCATTTACAAAGAGCCAGGAATTATCCCAAGCACTTTACGTAATTAATGCATTTAACCCTTATCATCACCCTGAGATAAGTTCTACTGTTATCTGCACTGGGCAGATAGACAAACCGAAGCCTAGAGAGCTTAAGTGACTTGCCCAAGCTCCCAGCCGGTTAGGTGCCAGAGGTCCCACCACCTGCTTCAGACTGGGGTCTCTCCAAAGGCAGAGTCCTGGACGTGGGAGCTCTCTGCCCTGTCCAGCTGGGCGATGTCAGAGGGCAGGGACCCAACACTTCCTCAGAGGAGGAGAAGGGCTTCCTGGGGCAGAGGCTGTGCAAGGCAGCACCAGACGCCAGGCTCTCCTCCACCTAGCACAGCCTCTGCACCCACGAGGAGCTGGACAACTGTCTCCGGCCCCAGCCCCATGCTGGCAGATCTGAGCAAGAGGTGGGCCGGCCCCTGGGACTTACAAGAAGTAAACAACCCCATTCATGAGTCAGTTGTTTTGCTCCAAAGCAGCCTGTCATCGGAACAGGCCCTGCCAGGTCCGGTCCTCCCAGTACATCCCTGGGGTGGGGAGAAGTGGACAGCCTGGAGCTCAGCTACCTTCCACTCCCTTCCAGTTCGAGCTGTTTACTGGGGAGAGGTAGTTCTGAGGGGGGGGGAGGGGCACTGTGGCTACCCGTGTGGTCCCTGGGAGGGCCCAGCAAACCAAGAAGGGCGAGTGGAGGTAGAGCCAGCCGGAGACGCCTGAGAGCTTCCAGAGCTGTGCAGTGCTCTGGTCTCAGCTCTTGGACCCTGAAGTCCCTAGCAATGCTTTCTTCCTGTCCTCTCCCCTCATGTCCCAGACTGCCCACCCTCCACAAGCTGCTCCACCCCCGCAAGCTGCTCCCCAAACCCAACCCCCTGCAAGCTGCTCCAAAAACCCAACCTTGTCTATGGGGCAGAAAAAGATGAGAAGAGGAAGACGGGAAAGAAGGATTTGACGGAAGGGTTCCGAGTCTGGGTCAGACTCGGAAGTTGCAGCGCTGGCAGAGGTTTGCAAAGGAAGAAACCAGAGGAGGAGAAAGGGGGCCAGGGTGGGGTGGGGACAGGGGTCGGGACCCGGCGTTGGAAGCAGAGCTAGTCCTGCGCTCCGCTCTCCAGCGCTCCCAACACACGCCCTTGGCCTCTCTTCCCAGTGGTCCCTTGAGAGAAAGCGGCCCTGTCACCCTGACTCTCAAATAGGGAGGTCAGGCCGTCCCACGTGCACGTGTGCAGCACAAGGATCCTCCCCGGCCGAGACCACCAGCGGGTCGGGGGCGGAGACCAGGTGGAGGGCGGGGGCTGCCACAGAATGACAGCCGCAGGGGCCAATGAGGGGGCACCTTCGCTGACCAATCAGCTCCTCAGACGTCGCCCCCCCACACCCCGCTCAACCTCAGCAGCCTCGCGACCGCCCACACGAGGCCCCCCACTGGCTCCTTGTCACAGCACAGCTTCGTTCCTCGGGGCGAAGTCCATCCACCCTTATGGGAGCCACGCGCTGCGCTGTCCGTGGTCCCCTCGCCCTCCCTGGGGTCCATCCGCCCTTCTGGCGTCCGCGCGTTGGACTGTCCTCCCCCCAGCTGCCCACGGGCCGCTCCTACCCGGTGGTGATGTCGTCGTCCTCCGTCATCGTCTTGCCCATGAGGTCGCTGTCGCTCATGTAGCCGGACTTGAGGTCCACGTCGTCCGAGTCCAGCGACTCGACCAGCTCCAGGCGCGAGATGTGGCCCAGCTTGCTGGGGGAGCGCATGGGCATGGTGTGCGCGTAGTGCACGCGCTCTCCGTGCATGTACCAGGAGGGTGGCCCCTCCGAGCGGCAGCTGCCGCCCACCGACGGCGCGTCCCCGGCCTGCAGCCGCGGGCTGGACTGGCCGTAGCGCCAGGACAGGGGCGACGAGCGGTTGGACAGGCTGGACACGCTGCGGGGGTTGGCGTCGTCGCTGTCGTAGCAGGTCATCTCCAGGGAGCTGGGCGGGCGGAAGGGCACTGGTTACTCTCCAGTCCAGCGCTCTGAGGCTCGTCCTCGGGCGGCTGTAATGCCTCCCTCCACTCTCCCGCCCTCCCGTCTCTGCCCCCCTGCCCGAGCTCCTGGGCCTCCGGGAGGCCTCTTAGGGTGTATGTTGCCCTGAGGTGTGTCAGCTCCGGTTGTCAAAGGAAGAGGCCGGTGAGCGCTAGGGAGGGAATCCCGTACACGGTAAGGGCACAGATTTTATAATATGACCTGGGTTTGAATCCTTTTCTACTATTTATTAGTCAGGGGGCCGGGGCAAGTCATCAACCTTGCCAAGCCTCCATCTCCTCATCTGTCAAATGGGGATAAAACTATAATAGCTACTTTATCACATATAGAGTTGTAAAGACCTAACACAGTGCCTGGTATACAGAAGGTGTGCAATGAACGGGAAGGGGCCCACGAGACCTGGGGGAATCACCTGAGAGTGGAAGGCCTCGATCATTCATTTTGTGCGGGGAGTCTAGCACCTCTTTGCTGTTAGTGAACTCAGGGCTAGTTGCTTCCCAAACCAGAGACAGCAAAGTCAGGAGTGGGGTGTGGAGCGTATAGGAAAACCTCTGGGAACCTGAGATGTGCAGCAGGTCCCCGGAAGACTAGCCCCAGCCAAGGCATGGGCATCGGGAGAAGCAGCAGAACCTCACCAGAGGACAGAGCGGCCTTAGCTGGACAGAGGGGAGAACGTGGGAAAATGGACGAAGCGGGTGAAGCCGCAGGCCCTGCTCGGCCAGGCCAGGGAAGCAGGTCAGTGCTAGATGGCCTGAGCCCAGGGGGTCTGGAGCTGGGGAAGGAGACGCCTCTCTCCGTCAGGGGCCAAGGTGGCCGCTTGGACAGGCAGAGACCCACATCCCCCCCAGCCTAGCAGCGGTGCCAGCCCAAATCACCCACAGGTGGGGTCTCAGTGGCTTGGCCTAAGCAGAGCCAGACAGGGTTGAATAAATGAGATGGGATCTGTGGGCCAAGAAAGCTGGGCGGCAAAGGAACGCTGAGTTACAGAGCTCAGGAATCTTTAATCTGCAAACACATCCATTTCTTAGTCACTCTAGGGGGTCAGATGGAGTGAGACACTGATGTTTCTATTCTTGTTTTTGTAAAGTTCCTTGAAAATAACAAAATCCTCCAAAATTGTCTCTGTCAATCCTGAGAAAACAGGGTTTTATTTTTTGATCAAAAACTGGAGGGAGCTGTATGGGCCTTAACCCTGATGGTGGTCCCTGCAGAAGTCCTGTGGGTGAGCAGGGGACCAGGATGGGCAGGGAAATCAGTGACCAGGCTTCCTGGCCTGGTCCACACCCAGCTTCTCCCCTTGGGGCTTCCTGTCTGTCCTGTGTGTGGTACCCTGGGTACTTTCCCTTTCTAGTGACTCGGACCTCAGGGAGAATGGCAGTTCCCTGGGTGCTTGTGGTCCTGGGCGGGCGGGGGGGGGGGGGTGGTTTGTGTGTGGCCTGCCTCGCTCACCGCGGCGGGTTGCCCTCTGCACGCCCTGGCGGGTGCTTGGCACTCAAGACCGCATGGGCGGGGGTGAGCCCAGGACGGACTTGCAGGCGAGTTCTTGAAGTGAGACCCAGTACCGGGCCTTGTGCAGCAAGTAGGGGCTTAGTAAAAACGAGCTGACCGTGACAAGGAGACGAGAAGCAGAAGGAAGAGGACAATGACGGCCCTGGTGACGGGACGATGGAGAGCTTCAGGGGAGCCCGTTTTGTAGCAAAACTGGCATCGCGTGTGGGTGTGCCGAGCACCAGGTCCCTTGGTTCTGTTCCCGGCTCGCGGCCTCGACCTCACTGCTCCCCTCTATCCCCAAACACACCTCCAGACACCTCTGAGTCAGTGGCGGAAATTCTAGCTCAGACTTGGGTCCTTGATTTCCAGTCCTGGATCCTGCCCTTCAGTCTTGCTTCTCTCTGGGGAGGACTTTTTTTGGGGTGGAGGGCATGGTGGGCCTGGATCGGGTTGAGGGCGGAGTTTCACTTCCTCTCCGGCCACAGCCCTCCGACCCAGACTCTCTCCTTGCGGGGGAACAAGCCAGGGAAATAGAGGAAGTAGGATAGGAAGACAGGTTTCTGAAAAGGAACTGAATCTAGAGGCAGCCTGTGAGCTGCAGGGTGAAAATAACCTTGCTGGACACACTCATTGGACTGTAAGCTCCTCCAGGACAGAGCCTGTGTTTGTCCTATACTCAGCCGGCCGGGCTCTCAGCTCGCTGGACGCAGAAGCCACCCTGATCGGCTCGTGCGACTCTGGCACGTGACCCCTTCTCCGGAGCCTCCCGCTGCACCTTCTCTAACTCAGGGCGTGTGTACACATCCCGTCCACTCCCAGGGCCGAGGGAAGGGCTGATTGATGGAAAGCACTTTAATAAGTAAAAGAGCCGTAAAAATTCAGGGAATCATTGTTTTGGCTATCAAAGTGTGAACCAGGAATAATATAAACCAAAGCCTAAGACAGGAAGTGGCTCTGGGTCCACAGTAAACAGAAAAACCAGCTTCAGGGCTCTTGGTTCTTTTCCCATAAAGGGAGAGAGAAGCCAGAGGCCCGAGGCGCTGCCCACACACCAGTCAACTTTATGCAAAAGGCTTCTGGCCTCCCTCTTCCCACTCTGCCCCCAAGCAGAAAGCAGCAGAGCCTGCCTGGGGTCAAGGTGCCTTAACTTGGGGGGCTGGGGGCTCAGAGGTCGGGGCACCAGGAGGCTGGGGGGCTGGGGGCTCAGAGGCAGGGCAACAGGGGGCCGGGGCTGCAGCGGCTGCCCTTTCCCTGTGGCTGAGTCATCTGGGGTGTGACCCTCTCAGGAACGGAGCTCTTGCTGCCTTCTTTGGGTTGGGGCTGGCGGGTGATTTGGTGCTGAGCACCGTTCCAACAACTTCCCTGTCTGGGGGGAAGGAGGACGTTCAACATTTCATCCACTGGGTCCTTAAAATGGTGAGCCAAGCCAAGCCAGACCCCTGTCCCACTTGGGTTCTGCTCAGGGCTGGGAGGGCTGGAGGCTGGACGCAGATGTAGAGGGACCTGAGTCCCAGGGCCCCCCGGAGCCCCACAACCCACTTTTTTTCTCAGCCCTCCCTGATCACATCCCTTTCAACACTAGTCGGGGTCCTGCTGGCCCGAGCAGAGGTAATCCCAGAGAGAAGAGGCTTTGCTTCATCATGTAAAATATTTTAGATGTCTGGGAGCAAAGGGCTGTGTGTCCAGATGGGCTGGGGCTGGGGAAAGAGTGTGGGAAGGAAGGAGAAGGGCATCTCAGCAGGGGAACGGGAGCCGATGGGTGGGAGCCACTGAGGCCAGACTTCAGCTCCACTTCATAGTCACAGCAACCCCACAAGGAAGGGATGGCTGAGAGGTAATGAGTTCTCTGTCACTGAAGGTATGTAAAGTTGGTCTTCATATAACTTGGCCACACACTTGGGCTAAGAAAGGCCCTTTTCGCACTGCCCCTAGATCCCAACTTTGCTCTCATTTTTCAACCCCAGGAGATGGGGAGGAACTGGCTTCCAGGCCCCTTCTCCACCTTCCTGCTCCACACCCCCCAGGATTTCTCAATCCTGGCTGTTTGCTCTCTACCCCCCAGGGTGTAGCCCGGCCCTCTGTCCCCCTTGGAGCTGACAGCATGAGCTCATCCAGGCAGCCCAAGGAGCCAGCGCGGGAAATTCTGAGTCATGGCAGAGACTGAGGCCAGGACACCGGGCAGGGAGATGCTGCGGACGGGGTCCTGGCGGGGGCTGCGAGGCTCGCGGGGGGCAGGTGGAGGGGGTCTGCGTGGTATGGAACCTGGGCCACCGTGCTGGCCACCGGCTGAAGGGCAGGAAGGATGCTGGGTGTCGGGAAGGGCACATGGAAGCTTCAGAACAGGAAGAGAAGGGTAGTTAATAACCCCTGTGACCACGAGGAGACGGGCAGCCAGCAGGGACATGGATGTCACATGTCCATCACAGCCTGAGCCTCGTGGTGGCTCCTGCTTCCCATCCCCCTTCCAGCGATGCTCCAACTTAATGAAACGAAACCTAAGTCTCCAGCAGGAGCAGACACCCGGCAAGGCCACGCTCCTCCTGTGGACACATGGACGTGGCCCCGGGGGCTGAGCGCGCACTGCTCGGACGCCCACTGACCTCGCACGCTCGAGCCAAGGTCACAGGCCCTGCCCCCAACAATGGGAGAAAGGGGGCAGCTGGCTCTCTCACCTGTGTGTCACCTGGGACCCTCGCAGGCTGGACATGGTCTCCTCCAGGTTCTGTCGTAGATCCAGGACATTCTGCACCGTCCTCTTTCTCTGGGACTCCGGATCTAGAGTGGGGAGAAGAGAAGCTGGATGAATGTAGAGGACTCACTGCTGGGCCGGGAGGTGGCAGGTGACCATATCCCCAGGGGACCGGTCCCGGGGGCACGAGGGTCTGCCTCTCAGGCCTTCCTAAGGGCCCTGGACATGCCCTGGAGTCCCGACGTCCTGGCCCTGGACGGGGGCTGCAGGCACCGGCCTTCAGTGCCCTCCCAGAGCGCCGCGAGACCACCCCAGCCTGGCGTCACTTTGGGGGGCCCCGCTTCTCCCAGCAGAGGCCCCGGCCCAGGCCCCCATGGTCAGGGTCAGCCGGAAGGTCTACCTGAAACCCCGTCTCTGGAGATGTGTTGGTAAATGTTTAACAACTGGCTCTCGGAGGTGGGGATGCCCAAATGGGTAGTGCTGGCCAGTTTCTGGGGTATAAATGCCCTGCTGTGAGGCTGCCAACGTGATGTCGCTGACCCCAGAGTCAGGGGGAGGGGCTGAGGGTTGGCTCTGGGAGCTGGTGTGAGCCAGCCCCAGGCTGGGAGCGTCTGCCGCTGGGGTCCAGGGGACAGTTTGTCCAGAGCGCCCGAAACGCCGGCGGGCGGGGGCGGTGAGCAGCCATCTTCCGGGGCACGGGCTGAGTACAGGGCATCCAGACCCCAGGCCAGTGGTGTGAGCCCAGGTGAGGGTGTGTGGGTGCAGCCCCACTGCAGACCCCGCACAATCTGGGTCATGGAACCCAGCCTTGGTTTCCAGGCAGGACTTTAGCCTGGACAGAGGAGACTCCACCACAGCAGACAGAAATGTGCCCCATCGCCTTCCCAGGGCGGAAGCATCCGAAAGCCTGAGGGTGCCGAGCATGAAAAGACTCAGGGACTTTCCCCTTCCCTCCACCGATCCATCCAGGGAGCCTCGATGCAGCAGACACCAGAGTCCATCCTGCTCCACGGCTTATCCGGGACCTGGGACCCACAGTCACTGAATGCAGGCAGATCCCCCATTGCGTCCGTCAAAGGCACAACCCGTGGGAGAGTCACAGACCCACGGAGATGACAGCAAAGCAACGGAGAAAACCCCAGAGCTCTGACCCCGCAGGCTACCGGCCCCCCGATCTGGACCCTGGGGGGTCCTCGCCCCAGAGCCCACGGGCCCTCCCCCACCAAGACCCAGCAGGAGTGTGCAGCTCTATTGCCTGCCAAGGGGACGTCTCTGAGTCCCTTCAGGAGGCACTTTTCCCCAAGACTGAGTCTGGCCCGTCTGGTCAGCGGGGTGAGGGCTGCAGGGAGCCCTCCTAGAGCCTCGGAGGCACCTTTCCAGAGAAGCAGCTCCACGCCCAGCCCAGCCACCTCCCTTCCCTGGAGGCCTGGGGGCAGCTGGCAGGGAGGAGGGCAGGTCTCCGCGCGGCACGCCTGTGGGCGCCAGTGCCTGTTTATCCTGGCAAGGGTCACGTGTGAGCTGCTCCGTGGCTGTAATGATGGCTTGGTGTGGAGAACACACAGGGACCCTGTCTGTGTACGTATATTTTTAAAGCTTGGTCCTAAAAGGCCTATATGGGGACCAAGATGGGGGCTTCTGGGCCAGGGCGATGCTTTCCATGGCAGAGGTGAGGGAAGAGGTGCACACGACTCCGAGGGGTGAGCGGTCCCCCAGAGGAGGGGACCAGGGGTGACTCGGAGACCGTGTGTGCCAACCCCAGGCAGGCATCAGCGAGGTGGAGCCTCCAGCACGTGCGGGAGCTTTGTGCTGCTGCCCCATTTCACGGAGGAGAAACTGAGCCTCGGAGACAGGGTCCCACGCCTCACGTGGAGCACGGGGCACAGTCAGGTCCAGGAAGAAGCTCACACTCCCTTCCATCGATCACAGGGCATCTCGGCACCGCCGGCACCAAGCCAGTGGTGGCACGGAGTAGGTGCTCGGTGACCGCCTCTGGAATGGATGGATGAGCCCACAATAGAAACACATAGAAAAAGAATGGATGGATACGTGTCCCATTAGGAAGACGTCTTTTTTTTTTTTTTAAGGGAAAAATGCTAAACTCACAGAGCAGCCTTCTCATTCCATGCCGGTAGAGTGGGGCAGGACTACCCCAAAGTCTCCTAGACTTGCCCCAAATCAGAGCCACAAGAGTCCTTGGACGTGAGTCAGCCCAACACGGTCACAGGAGGAACGGGAGGCTGAGGTCAGGGGGCGGGGGGACGATTGGCTGGAGGTGCAGAAACGTATCAATGAAGAACATGTGGCATCAGGCTGCCGCCCCAGGTGTAGGTGGGCATGCAGGGGGGAAGGCGGGGACAGAGCTAGGGACAAAGCTGGGGACAGAGCTGGGACAGGGCTGGGGACAGGGCTGGGACAGAGTTGGGGACAGAGCTAGGGGGCCTGGCTCTGCTCTCTGCCCCAAGGCCTGGATAGTCTGCAGAGGTGCCACCCCACAGCGCCCTCCGAGCCCCAGCAGCGTCCCCTGGTGGCCATCTCGGGCATGCCGCCCTGCGCGTCAAAGGCTCAGCTCAGGTGCAGCTGGTGCTGAGAGTCTGGCTGTGTCCACATCCTCAGGTGACAGGCCCATCTCTGGGGGTGCAGCGGGAGTCCCAGGACGAGAGGACTGAGCTGCATGTAAGGGAAGGCCTCTGTGGCTCAAGGAGCTGCAGACCCTGTGCCTGGGCCGGGCGTGGGGGGGGGGGAGGGGGGAGGAGGGCAATTTGACATTCACATCCCTGACCCCAGAAGCAAGTCTTTAAATTTTTAGCTTTAAAATATGAATAAGTTGCATTTGCAAAGGCATTCATCCCCCCCACCCTACCCACCTCTGACCCCCAACCCATAACAAGCTTCACCCCTCTCCCACCATCTTCCCAGGGATCAGAGATGGGGCAGGGAGGTAATCTGGGGCACACGTGACTTTGTGACAATGTCTTGTTGGCTGAGTCATGATGCGTCCATGAGTCTGTCAAATGTCAGGTCTGGGTGTGGGGGAGACGCTGGAGGAAACAGAGCGGCGGTGGGGGGAGCCCGGGAGCTCCTCTCCGGCCGCCGTGTGGGACAGGGACGCACTCAGGACACTCCCAGTCTATGCGGTACCTTCGTGCAAATGAGGAAAAGGGCCTCTCCGGTGTGACTCAGCTCCCGCCAGGGTCCTCGCTGTGGCCACAGAGCGCACCTCTCCCCTGGGCTGGAGGCCCTGCTCACAGCCTTCCTCTGGGGGCCTGGCTTCTCAGCTCCTGCAGGACAGGGTCCAGCAGCAAGAGGAGGGCGTGGTGCATGCCTGAGTGTGCACGTGTGCCTGTGTGTGTGCGCGTGCATGTACGTGGGTGTGAGAAGCAGGGCTGGGGGGAGGCAGGGTAGGGATCCCAGCAGTCACGGGGTGACGAGGAGGTGGGGGGGGAGCACGAGTTGTCCGGACTGCTGCTCCAAGCCTCGCCTGCAAATGGAGCAGCAGGGAGGACGTGTGTGGTCCCTGAGCTCAGAAGACGCAAGAGCCCCGCAACCCAGCCGTCACCACGGTGACGCACAGTCGCCACAAACAGCATCCTCCCAGCACGCGCGGGGGCGGCGCTTCTCACAGGAGACCACAGACAGCCGGCTGTCTCCATCAGGAGTCCTTGGGGTAAGGACCGGCCACCAAGGAAACCTGACATCAGGTGCGCAAGTGTGCACACACATACACTCGTGCAAATGCACACGACACCCACTCACTGAGTGTGCACCACGTGGTGGGCTCACGACTAGGCACTTTCCACGTCTGTGTGACTCCAAAGCTCTGTTCTTTCCACGACAACACGGGGCCTCAAACACGCACACACGCCTCCAGACACACACCTCCCCAGGGTGCAGCTGGCAGTCTGTGGAAACCCTCACATCAGAATCACGCACACTCCGCCCTGCCGTCCCAAAGACGTGTGCACGGAGAGAGTTGTGTGGACGTGTCCCCTGCCGCAGGTGTGGAAGGAAAAGACCAGGGCACAGGGGTCACTGGAGCTGGAGACGGCGGCACCCTGGGAGGCTGATGGCAAACAGGGTCCCTTCTGCTCTGGAGTCAGAACCAGGGAAACAGGCTTCTGGAGGGCAAGACCGTGCACGGCCAAGACCGGGAGGGGGGCCGTGCCGTCGGGTGGTGCGGTAGTGGGAACGCAGAGCTTGAGGCAGCAAGGCCAAGGGCAGGTGCTGGCCATGCCCTCCCAGCACATCTGACCTGGACCGCGGCATCTCACCACTCCTCTGAGTTGTCCGCTCTATTAAAGGGAGAGAATAGCGTACCCGCCCGGTGGGACTGTTGGGAGACTTAAAGAGCTGACTCAGGTGCTTGGTGCCCAGGAGGGTCTCTGCGTGAGGCAGCTCTTATTTGTCCGAAGGTACAGCGGGGGCGGGGCGGAAGGTGGGCGCACCCAGACACCTGCAGGTGGCAGTGCCACTCCCGCAGGTGCAGCTCAGGTGGACCCCACCTTCTCTGCTGGGATTCACTCACACGTGGAGGGGTCACCAGGCCCACCTCCCCCTGCACTGCAGCGATGGTACTTCTTCATCCCCAGTCCCTGCGAGCCCGTCTCGGTCGTGGGAAGTGCTGGGCCTCAGGGCCCTTCTTCGGCCTGCGATCTGAAACCTGATGTAATGGGCGGGAGGATAAGGACCCCAAGAGATTCAGGGGCCTGCTGGAAGGAGGAGGGACTCAGCAGTCAAATTTCCCCACGTTCTGTACAGCTTTAATTACTGGCTGACAGTTAGGTGAACCGCTGTAACTGCCTGGTGAACTCTTAGTTACTTGCACTGCGTTTTGGAGCCCATGTTCAGTTTAGCCCGGGGCAGGGCCTCCAGAGGACTGCATCTGTGTCCAGCCTCGAGACTGGCTCCTGCTCTGAGTGGCTGCACCAGGTGGGAACCAACAGGAGGAAAGGAAGTGGCTCAAGAGGAAGATTTTCAAGTCCCGGCATTTCAGAGCTTGAAAGAAGCAGCTCATGAATGGGAGAAAAAGCACATCGCTCCAGCCCAGAGAAGAAAGGCTTGGGAGCGTCACCAGGTGGGGGGTGGCAGGGCCAGTGGGCTCTGTGTTGTCCTGGGGTCGATCGGCACGGAGGTGTGTCACCAGCAGGGGTGACTGCTGCATAAACTAAGACAGTACAGAATAGATCCACCTAGAAATCCAGGTTAAAGGACCTGGGACAGGCAGGACTAAGCATCACACACACACACACCCTCTCTCTCAACAACTCCCAAAAAGAAAAAAAAAAATCTCTCCTGACCCTATTAGATTCCAAGGGTAGCGTCCAAGTCTTCTCTAAATTCTAAAATTCATCACAGTTTGGGCTCCTTGTACACGCAAGTCTAATACCATTATAATGAGAGCCAGTTACAAACACAGACTTCTCTCTGACAAAGTGATCTCCGGCTCTAGCCAGGGGTCCCCTTCCCGAACAACATTTAGCAGGAGACCCTTGGGAGTCTGCGTCACCACACGACAACCAGCGTCTGTGGATGATCCTTCTGTGTGGACACGGAGTCCCACGTCTCTGGGAGTCTGACTCATTTCTATCCCTCTCCTCTGCTCAAGGACATGACCTTCAAGGCCCAGCCCGGGAGGGCACTGTGGGCCCACCCCCGCTCCCCACACATGCCAGGTCTCCGCTCACGGCTCACAGGTCCTACCAGGCGGGTTCTGCGGACTCTGAGAGCCAGTAACCCTGCCCTAGATGGACTGCCAGGGGCCTTGGCCTCTGAAGGCCCGGTCCTGCGTGAGGCTGGCACGGGGCTGAAACCGCGGAGGACTAAGGACCCTGCACACAAACCTCCCTGCCCTCTGGCAGAGCCCAGCAACCCCCCCTTCACCTCCAGCCACTCCCCCACTCCTTTCCTCACCACCTTTTGAGCCCAGAGGCCCCAGAAAGAGCCCGGAGTGGCCCTCCCTGCAAGAGGCTCCCACCTTCACCACCGTGCGGGCGGGGACAGTTTATTCTTTCACTAATTCCGTCGTTTCACTCACCACCCACGTAAGTCACAATACTGTCGGAGGCGGCTGTCACAGAGCCCTGCAGCGCGACAAATCCCGTGCTTCCTGCTGTCAAGGGCTCCCGGGTCTCCATCCTTGCTCCGGAGAAGCCTGAACCCTCTCGACCAACGAGCGCCCGCCCGGAGCTCAGCAGTCAGTGGCCCCAGAGCACCCAGAAAGGGCCAGGACGACAAGGCAAGGTACCGGCCACGTGCTTGTGTGAGGCGAGGAAAGGAAACCAGGAGGGGCCAGAGAGGGGGCACGAAGGGTCTCCCCTGGCCCAGAATCACCAGGCAGGGGTCTCTGCAGATCCCCGACAGTTTTGATTTTGCTTGAGTGAGAAGACTTGGCTCAGAGACCCTCAGCGACTTGTCTCCAGTGGGCACTGGGCCAAGAGGAAGTGTGAGGCGGGGTGGAGGGAAGAGTGAGGACGGGGCTTCCCTGGTGGTGCAGTGGTTGAGAATCTGCCTGCCAATGCAGGGGACACGTGTTCGAGCCCTGGTCCGGGAGGATCCCACATGCCGCAGAGCAACTAAGCCCGTAAGCCACAACTACTGAGCCTGCATTCTAGAGCCCGTGAGTCACAACTACTGAGCCCACGTGCCACAACTACTGAAGCCCACGCACCTAGAGCCCGTGCTCCGCAACAAGAAGCCACTGCAATGAGAAGCCCGCGCACTGCAACGAAAAGTAACCCCCGCTCGCTGCAACTAGAGAAAGCCCACGCGCAGCAACAAAGACCCAACACAGCCAAAAATAAATAAATAAAATAAATAAATTTATTAAAAAAAAAAAAAGAGTGAGGGCGGTGGCTCGGGGCCGGTAGAGAGCTCTCTCTTGGTTTCCTCCGGGCACACGCTAGTCGGCTGTGGGGCCTTGGGTAAGCTACCTCCCCTTTCTGGGCTTCGGTTTCTCTGTGGATTAAACAAGGGAGCTGGGGCTGGGCATACCCAAGGCCCGAACAAACTGTGACAGCCCAGCTGTGCAGCTCTGTTGTTGGCTAAAGCCTGTAAAAGCATCTTTCCTCCTCCCAGAGTGTGCTGAAGAGGCAGGTGCCAGGGTATCACCCACAGAGATTACAACTCATCAGCTTGGAGACGGGGCCCAGGAATCTGCACCGCCCAAGCCCCCTCTGTGGGTGACGGGGCCCAGGAATCTGCACCGCCCAAGCCCCCTCTGTGGGTGACGTGGTGCAGAAGGTAACGTCTGAGAAATCCAGACGCCTTGCTGCAGGCCGCCGGAACAGGCTGCCCATCGAAACCACGGCTTCCATTTCCCGATGCCAGGCCGCCGGGCGGTGTGTCCTGGGCCTCCAGTTCAAGTCTGCTCCCTTGGCACAAACGCACTGTCCCTTCCCTGCGAAAGTCCACTCCCGCATCCCCGGGCCTCACCTGAGGGGCCCCCTCTGTCCCGCTCCTCTGGGGATGCCCTCCCCAGGCCACCCGGCCGCGGCCTCACTGCGGAGGCGGGCCGCCAGGGGGCGCTGCCGGGCCTCAGGCGCCGCCGGACACTGACGCAGTGCTGCCAGGCAGGCAGTGTCTGCTCCAGGCTCGGGGCAGGCAGCGCCCAGACGTTCTCCTTCCCTCTGCGTCCTGCTTAGCACAACCCCCTTTGCCTGGCTCTGCGCTCCGGGGCTGACATCCTCCCTGACTCCGTCCTCCTTCGAGAGCAGCCAAGGCTTTGCAGCACCTACTCTGGGGAGCCTGCCCGCTGGGATAGAGGCTGCAGTGCCTGGCTTCTGCGCACCCGTAGGCTCCACTCGGCAAGCCTGGACGTGGGGCCAGAGCTTCAAGAGGCCCGGCTGGCCTTTCTGCTGCAGGGGCTGCAGACGGAGTGCCTCTGGGGAGCGGAGCAGGCTTCCCATGCCTGCTCTGGGCTCACTTCTGCTCGGCAGTGTTCTCAGGCAAAAGCTGGCCTGATGAGGGAGGAGGGTCACCCCCGCCACCCCCCATCGTGCCCAGCCCTGCCCTTTCTTGGGGGAGTGGCCGCCTCTCTCTGCAGCGGGCGAAGGGCGGCCCCCACGGCTGGCCGGTCAGCCCGGCTCAGCCTGCACTTGGAAGAGGGCTTGGACGGCAATCCTGCCACGTCCAGCACCGTGTGCCTCAGAGAGAGACTTGCTGGTCCAGGGCGGCCAGCGCCGAGGGCTAGGGGACCCGGAGAGGGTGCCCGCCTCCAGCTCTGTCTGGAGGGGTGCCGGCTTGCTCCTCTCTCTTCTGCCTCATTTCCCTCTGATCATTAGGTTACAGGGTCAGAGAGTGGATTCTTGACGTACTCAGCCTGCCCTCATTTAAAGACCTGAACTCCAGCCTGGGCGCAGAGGGCCAGCCTCCTGCCGACGGTGGCCTGCCTGCCTTGCCGGGGGATGCGGCCCCGTTCCCTGACAGGCCCTGCTCTCCTGCCCTGTAAACCTCATGGTTTACTGGCAATGTTCTCATAGTGATGGTGCCCAGAACCTTCACGTGACACCCGGCTCCAATGAAGTCGCTGCTGCTGGGAGCGGAGTGGTTGTTATGGCAACAGTTCTCACATTAGCAAAGACCATCTGCAGGCAAAGGGGGGAGGGGAAGGAGGAGGATGCGGGAGGGCTAGGGCTGGGCCCAGGTGTGGGCGACAATTGGAAGGGGCCCTGGGGGATTTCTGGTTGTGAAACTAGTAATATTAGTATCGGCTAACTGGGCTAAGTCCTCCGGCACCTGCCAGGCACGTTTCTAGGGGCTTTCGGTTTGTAGCCCATGTAACTGTCACAACAGCCCTTTGAGATGGTCCAATTATCACCCCCATTTTACAGTTGAGAAAACTGAAGCCCAGAGAGGTTAAGTAAGCTGCCGAAGGCAGTATAAAGCCAGGATCCCAACCAGATGGTCTGACTCTAGAGATATTATTACCTGATATTATTGCGGCCATGATCCACAAATGGACATACGTATACAGTATGTTTACGGAGAGCTAACTCACAAAGCGTAACAGTCACCCTTTTAAAGTGCACAATTCAGTGGGTTTTAGTACATCTGTAAAGTTGTACAGCCATTGCCACTATCTGATTCCAGAACATTTGTATCACCCCCAAAAGGAACCCCAGACCCATTAGCAATCTCCCCTTGCCCCAGCCCCTGGCAGCCCCTGATCTACCTTCTATCTCTGTGGATTTGCCTATCCTAGGCACCCCATAGAAGTGGAATCGTAAACACGTCGACTTTTGTGATTGGCTTCTTTTACTTTCAAGGCTCACTCACGTATCACGTGTCAGTACTTCATGCCTTTTCGTGGCTGAGTGATTTTCCATTGTATGCATACACCATATTTTATTTACCTGTTCATAATTTGATGGGCATTCGGGTCATTTTTGCCTGTTTCACGAATAAAACTGCTATGACCACTCATATCCAAACTTCTACATGGACACAGGTTTTCATTTCTCTTGGATAAATGCCTAGGAGCGCAACACGGGGTCGTACAGTAACTCTGTAACATCTGAGGAAGCGTCTTCCCAAGTGGCTGCACCATCGTTCCCACCAGCAGTGTGCTAGGCCTCCGACCTCGCCACGTCCTTTCCAACACCTGTTACCGTCTGTCCTTTTATTCTAGCCACCCTAGCGGGTGTGAAGAGGTGTCTCACTGGAGATTTAAGTTGCATTTCCCCAATGACTCATGCAGCTGAGCATGTTTTATATTGAAATTAATTAAAATTAAATACAAAGTAAGACTTCGGTTGCACCAGCCACACCGGAACTGCTCAGGAGCGGCACCCTCATGCCGGCCGGCGACCACCACAGCAGAGAGAGGACAACTCCGTCACCCAGGAAGTCCTCCCGGGCCGCGCTGCCGAGCCCGCCGGCCTGGTCTGTGCCAGAATCACGGCTTTTCCGTAAGGTGTTTGCCTTTGGTGCACTTCGAGTTCAGCAACTCTACTTTACGTACGGGGCCCACCTTGAGGTTTGCAAGGCCCAGAGTGAGTCGGACAGGAAGCTGCCAGAGCACAGCATCCGAGTCAGCGGCGGCCGAGGTGAGGGCGGGCTCCCCCAGCACTGCGCACTCTCACTCCCCCTCCCACCCGAGTCCCCAGAATCACTGCCTTTCCCAGGACCTACCAGCGGCCAAGTGACAAGAGGCACTGCCTCTGAAGGTGCCAGGCTTGTTGGGGGCGGGCGCCTCCCACGTCAGTGCTACTGGCTGTAGGCCCCCCGGAGATCTCCAACCCCGACCTCCCAGTCTCCTCTGTAGATTCTGCCCCTCCTGGCTCCCAGGGAGGGGCCACACCACAGCGAGGGGACAGTCAGACGGACAGGCTACCACTGCCTTTGAAGCCCCAATCGCTCCCCGAGAAGCTGCTGGCGTCCCCGCACAGGGGGCCTGCAGCCGACAGCCAGCACGGCCGTGGGAACTTCAGTAGGAACTTAATCTCCAGCCTCACTCCTCTCACCTGTAAAATGGGACGATGGCCCTGGGACAATGGCGGCTGGGCTGCGGGTACAAGGTCGGCCAGCTTGTGTGCCAGCGTGGAGGAGGGTGGATGGTAACACTCATCACGCATCAGAGCTGGCGGGAGCCTCAGAGGCCATTTGACAGAAGGAAGAACTGAGGCCCAACGGTGTGGCAGTGACCTGGTCAGGACGTCAGAGCCATGCTAGGGGACGGGGGAGGTGGCCAGGCCTCCGGGAGGATTCCAGGGGGGACAGCTGGGGGCAGGGCATGCCATGCAGGGCTGCCCGAAGGGGGAGGCCCTCTTCTAGGAGGCTCCCCACTTCCCCCAGCCCGGTGCGAACATCTGAGACCCATCAGACCTGTGGTCCGCCTGGTCCGGCCGCCTCCCCGGAGGTTTCCCATTTCTGAAAAAGCCTTCTATGTCACCGATCCCCTCGACCCTCTGCTGCCCCCCCCCACCCCCCGGGGGACCCTCAGGCTCAGCCCATCTGCCGCCAACGCCTCCAGGGTAGCCCCACCACCCACCAAAAGGACCAGGCTTAACAAAGGCCGAGGCGCCCCGCCCCCCTGCCCCCGAGGTTGGGCACAAGAGCAGCGAGGCAGGGAGGCTCAATTTAAAGAAGGCTTCTGATTGGCGGTGCAGAGAAATCGGCATAAACCTGACGAGGTCTGCTGGAGCCGCTGAGGCGCAGGCAATGTCCTCTGGGGCAGGAAGGGAAGGGAACGGGTATCTACTTAGTGCCTCAAGCGCTGAGCACGGCACCAAAGCCCGAATGTAGTTACCCCCACTTTACCGATGCCGGGCTCAGAGAGGCCGCTTAACTTCCTAAGGTCACACAGCTTGTGTAAGTCGTGCAGTAGGAATCTGAATCCAAGTCTGACTCTGAGGTCCATGCTTTTCCCAAAATAAATTATAACTGACGATGAGGACAACGGAGCAGGATGCCCAGAGGCCCTTTCCCACCGACATGCTGGGATGGAGCGCCTTACAGGTCACAGGAAGAGGCCCGTCCTGCTCTGCTCCTGGAATGCATGAGGGCAGGGCTGCCAGGAGGCTGGAGGAGTAGGCGTCGGGCCAGGCCGGCATCTCTCTACCTCCAGGACTTGGGGCCGCGGCCAGTCCCCTTGCTGGCAGGCACGGTCCTGCCCAACACTTCCTCGAGGGACCCCTCTCTCCCGCTGGGCTTTGTCCCAGTTCTGGAACCTGCGGATCATCTGGCCTGGGAAGAACCTTCCTAGAGCGTCTGGCAGGCAGGCTGTGTGGCCCGCTTGCCAAGACCGTGGCTGTGCTCTGGGCCATGAGACCCTCCGAGCTCCCCGTCTCCAGCCGGGAGCCTGGGAACCTGCTGCGGCCAAAGCAGAGCTCCAACACCCTCTCCCTCCCCCGCGGCCCCCTCCTCCCGCCCCTGCCCCGCCCCCAGCAGCCGGCCTGGCTAGTCCCTACACGCTGGAAGGGTGGGCCTTCAGAGCTCCTGCACAGCCTCTTCTGGGCCTTTCTGGGCCTCGGTTTCTCCTGCTTCGAGAGCGAGTCGGCCGGTCCCCACAGCCCCCCTGATGCAGGGGGAGGGGAGGCGAGGGACGAGCAGGGAGGGGCTCATGCGCCGGTGCGCCGCTCCCCCTCCTCCAGGAGGACCAGCCTCAGCTCCTGCCTGGCCGGGGCGAGGCGGGGGTCTCTCTGGAGAGCCTTGGACCCGCTCAATGTGAGGCCAGGGAGGGTCAGGGAGAGGCAGTGGGGACACCGGGCCCTCTTTCAGCCTTCACCCAATCCCCCCAGGGCCCGGGCTGCAGCCCCTGAGCGGCTTAGGACTGGTCACCACTTGAATGGAACCAAATTCCCAGGGAAAATCCCCCTGGACAGCGTCCCAGGTCTGTGCGCTATGAGGACACGCCCTCCCAGCGGGGAGCGCCGGCTCTTCCCCACACCCCACGTCCCCACTGTGTGAGGGTTCTCGGAAGAACCCAGCAGGCCTTCCTTCCGCTGGAGCCTTCTAGAAGGGCAGAGATGGGCGAGCGCTGAGCTGAGTGAGGTCCAGCCTGGGCCAGGAACCACACTCAGGGCTCAGGAGGGCGGCCGGGGGAGGCCAGCCTGTCTGCAGGAGCCCTCGTGGCTGGAGGCCGGGGCTGGGCAGAGAGTGGGTGTGGGCAGCGGTGCAGAGAGGCCCCCTCAGGGGACAGGGCCGCCAAGCGTACCCGGGTGGACACAGAAAAGCCAGTGTCCTTTGCTTTCATCCTCCCCCCTGTGCAAGGGAACGTCCTGAACCCACCAGGCCAGAGCAGGAGGACTGAGCGCAGAGAGGCTGCGGCAGGGCTGGGCCCGGAGGGAGGGTCTCCAGAGGAGAGGGGGGACCAGGAAAGTAAGCCCCGAGGGCCTGGCTGGGCTGGCCTCCTGGAAACACGCAGGCCCTCTGGCAGAACTGAGCTCACCTGCCCCTCTACCGTGGGAGCAAGGAGGCAAACGAACATGTATTAAGTGCCTGCTGTATGCCAGGCCCCTTCACGGTTCTGACGCCATTTAAGCCCTGTGCTGATCCTGTGAGGCGGACACCAGGAGAGCGGCTTCTGCAGCTCGGGATGAGGACCCGGCTCCTCTGAGCCCAGCACCGCTCTGGGGACTGCATCCCGCCCATCACAGATCTTCGGTGATAAAGCATCCAACAGAACACAGGGCCCGGGGAACAGAGACCCCCCTCCCAAGTGGCTTCTAATGTCTGTCAGTGGATGGACCTGCTCTCAGGGACATGATGCTGATGGCCAGTAAAGACCACCATCCCAGGGCTCGTCCACGGCCTGGCTCAGCCTGCTGGCGGTCCAGGCCACCATCTCCTTGCAAATGACCCCCAGCCCAGCGAGGGCAGGAGGCCCCAGCAGCTGGTGAGCCCTGCCCCCTCTCCGGAGTCATCCATCATTAATGAGACCGAGGACGCAGAGGGCTCGCCCCAGGCTCAGAAGGAGGGATGGAAGGAGAGATGGGGGTCAGCCGTGCCCAGGTCCAGCACCAGTCAGCACTTCACTGCTGTCTCCTTCAAAGGACAAAGGGAGCCCCTGGCCCTCCGCTTTCCTTTCCCACTCCCCATTACAGCAAGCAGCTCCTCTCTGCCCCCACTTCTCAATGGGGGAACCCAGTGATGACCTGGGGCTCTGCTCTCCCCCAGCTCTCCGTGCTCCCATGGCTGGTGGTTGCCATGGGAACAGCAGGCCAGGGCTCCTGGGGACCAGGGTGAACAGACTTGACTGAACTGATGTCTGGGTGTCTCCCCTCCCCCATGGGGGAAAGAATGCAGCACAGGAGTGCCAAGCCCAGGCCGGAGGCTGGGGAGTAGCTCAGGTGGCTTCAGACAGACCCTGCTCCCACCCCACAGACCAAGGAGTCACAGGCCACGCCATCCACACCACCTTGGGCCTCTGCAACGTGAGACCTCAGTGCCTCTCAGATGCCATTCGAGTCCTTGGTCTGGCGTTCAAGGCCCTCTACGGGAAGTCGCCTGATTTTCCACCGTTACTTCCTAGCCTGGGTAGAGGTCACCCGTCCTGCCCTCGGGTCCCTGCTGGAGCCCGGGCAGACTTGTCCACGGCCTCTGCACCCCACTTCTGCCCACACCTCCTCACTGTCTGTCCGCCTCCAGGGCAGAGACCGTAGCTCTCCATCCCAAACGCCTAGCACCTGCCAGGTGTGGCAGGTCCTCCATAAAGCCTGCTGCACATACGTCCTCTGCCATGCCCGCCCCGCCTCAAGGGACTCTCGGGTTCACAGAGGGGCAGGGAGGCAGCCTCCTGTCCCCAGGTGCCCCCAACAGCCGGCGCCTCCCGCACTGCCGCCCCATCTTCCTGGCTCAGGTCCTCCAGGAGACTTCCACGCCAGCCCCGCCCCACTCCCCACCCACCTTCTGGATTCCTGCCTCCGCCTCAGCAGCTCCCCCTCTACCGGCGTCTCATCCAGGCCCAGCCCTGCTCCCACCCACCGGCGGACTTCGAGGACGCCCCACTGTCCCGTCACACTTGGGGCCCTTGTCTTCCTCCCCCTGCTCAAACACGAATCAGAGGGAAACGGCTCCCCTAACACCATAAACGCTTTCCGTGGAGCTCAGGAACTCACTCTAAAGATTGTCCTGTGTTTTCCAGGCCACTATAAACTCCGGTTACCTGGGAGCCGCTGTGATCCTCCCTGGGAAGGCAGACATATATTTTACTGGATGTACGGCTCTTTAACACGCATTGAAAAAAAGCTCCAATAAAACTCTCCATCCCAGACTCGTGAAGCTGGGGCTTCAGGGACCCCTTCCCTGCAAGGGTCCCGACAGCCTCCCAGGGCCGGCTCTTAGGCGAGGCTCCTCGGACTCCCAGGGTGCCGTCTCCCTGACGTAGCCCTCAATTTGCCGTCACCCGGCTGCTTGGGGACACCCTTCAGCTGTGCCGTGTCCCCTCTGCACCTCAAGGGTCCAGAACACGGGCTCATCAAGCAAGCGAGTAAGCCATGAGCCAGCAGGGAGGAGAGAGGAGGACCCAGCCCCTCACGGCTCCATGCCCAGGAGGAAGAGGCAGCTCGGGGGACATGCAACACGCACGTGTGACCCGGGACCAAGAGCGGACGGCGCGCTCCGTTCCAGGGTCTTCGGGCGGGAACACTGCTCCCCGATTCTGCAGTTAGAGCCCGGACCGTAGCCAGGGAGGGCAAAGCAGGTGATGCCTGAGGCTCCAACTCCAAACAAGTTAGTGACTTCTGGAGGGTTGTGTTCAGACGTACTCCAGGGCCCAAAACACCCTTCCAGGTCTACCAAGAAGGGGTGCTGTGGTCAGTGAGTGGAGGCTTTAGGAGACAGGCAGCTGGCCCTCTTCTTAAGGGTCTTCAGAACAAGGCCTCCTACAGCTTCCTGAGCCAGAGCTGCGAAGCTGCGGTCTTGTTCCTCATCCCCGGGACAGGGAGCGGGCGGCCTGCACCCCCGCAGCCCCTGTGCCCTCGCTCGGTGCTGGTCTCTCACCTGGAACACCTGCACCCTGTGAGCACCTGCACCCTGAGAGCACGCGCTGAGCACCTTTGCATCAAACACCGGGCTAGATTCCAGCCATAAAAGGCTGAAAAAAACCAACCAACCAACCAACCAACCAAAGGGCTATTTTCTTGGTTTGGTCCCCACAGCTCCTCTTCCAGGGAGCCTTCCCTGATGATGCCCCCACCCAGACTTCATCGCACTTGCCACGGGGGCTGAGCACACCGCTTGCACCTCTATCACTAGGCTCTCAACTGGGGTGGGGTTGGAAATGTCTGGAGATGTTTTTGACTGTTACAGCCTGGGATGGGACGCTCCTGGCCTCCAGTGGGGAGAAGCCAGGGATACTGCTAAACATCGTACAACGCACAGGACAGCCCACCTCCAACCAAGAGCTCTCTGGCCCTGAAGGTTAACAGCGCCGAGGCAGGCCTGTCACAGCACTGTTAACACTGAGGCCCCCTATCTCCACTGCCTAGATTTTAAGTCCCTTGAGGGCACGATCCATGGGCTGTAACATTTGGAGTTGCTCACGCAAGACAACAGAGGGTCCAGAACCCCCTGAATGTATTCACAAGATCTTGTACCCAAGTGCGATGTTCATTTTCCCGGGGAGAGGAATCTGAGACCAGGAAGGTTTAGAGGCACTGACCTTGGGCCCCGCCCGGCGGCTCGGACAGGCCACTGTGCAGACGGTGGACAGTCGTCCCCCCCTCCACGTGCTCTGGGGCCCCAGACACAGCTTCCATTACCACTCAGACCTCTCCCCGAACTGGGGTTGAGATTCTGATCGGAAAGGGCAGCTCAGCCAGCAGAGCTCCCCTCCCTGGGTTCCGCCACCTGCCTCCACTCGGAGTTCAAGACTATTAAATTCTGCAAAGTAAGTTCCGACAAAAAGGAGGGCCTTGGCCTTAAAACTCCTGGAGAATCCCCCGTTCAGCGGGTGTGCTGGGATTAACTGCTTCTCGGAGGCCCATGAAGACCCCCCCATTAATCTGCTGGTTGGTCACGTAGCTCACACCCAGTGCCCCCCCACGTTCCCATGGGATAAACCAAGGCCTTAACCTCAAGGTCGGGGGAGCAGGCAGCACGTCTAGGGGCCCAGGTCCCAGCCTTTGCTGCTCCCCAACCAGCTTCCTTGTTAATGGAGACAGACTTTATCAAAACAAGAAGATTCCACTCTATCAAGTCAGGGACAGGAGAGGGAGATAAAAGGACATTTGACTCCCCGCTGTCAGCCAGAGACCCTAATGAATCCTTTGCTTCCGAAGACGATTATCGGACAGAATAATTCATCGCTAGAGATTAACTGGACTAATTATGTTGCCTTTCAGAATCCCCTGAATAATTATTTTCTACAGAGGCTCTATTTGAGCCTCTTCCCCCAGTGAAAGGCCCGCAGAAAGGGATCCCTGGCTCTGAACGGTGGGATGGCTCCGTCTCAGCTCTGATCTGGTTAGAAGGTGCCCGTATTTCACGTGGAAGCCCTTTTCTTCAGGGAAATATTACCACGTCTAATAACCTTCCTCCACCCTCACACAGCACGTTCTCAGAACACCCCGTTCTTCCCAGGATGTTCTCCTTGATGTCATGGGGTCAGGGAGCTCATGAGCTGAGTGACCTCCCCTCCCCCCAGGGGGACACGCACTCGCCCCACAAGCCTGCCAGCGCCCCTTCTCCTCCGGCACCGCTCCCCCCACAGCCACCCTCAGCCCACCCACGACCCAGAGCCCCCAGACCCCTACACATCAGGACAACCCGCTCTACTCCGACGCTCCTGCCTTCTCTCCCTCTTTAAGAGTCGACAACCTTGTTATGTGAGTAACTTCAGAGGCTGAGTGCACAGCAAAAGAATCTAGTGTTTAAATAACACAACGAAGTTAACGTGGCACAGGTAATAACCCGCACTGTCACTTTCCTGTTCTGGGGCGATTACATATACAATGGCGGGGCAGTCATTCTCCTAATTGTGTAGCCGAACGGGGGATGCTTAGGGCAGCGTCACCGGAGGTGGTTATGGGAAGATACGACCCCTGGTTCCCACCTCCTCCCATCCGAGGAAGGGCTTCGGACAAACCGGCTTTCCCCCTCATTCTCCCCATCAGCCTCTGGTCTGCAAGTTAAGTCGGTTTTAGGAGGGGTGGGGACCACGTTAGTTTTAAGTCTCCAGGCTACTCTGAACCCATATCCAGGGTGGGCAGGTGGTAGCTTTAGAATCAGACAGATCTGAGTTTGAATCCTGACTCAACTAAGAGTAAGCCAAGAATGTAAGCCAAGAATCTTAATGTTCAGAAGTCTCATTTTTTAATTTCACCTGCAAAATGGAAGTAATTAAATATCTACTTCTTAGGGTTATTCGGATTAAATCAGGTAACATCTGTTAAAGTCTTAGCACAGAGTAGGTACTCAAATAGTAGCAGTTATTATTACTATTATTATTATTACTGTAAGTGGGAAAGCCTATCCATCTTGGTCCACTTTGGTTATAAACCTAGGGGTCTGCAATGGGTCCTCAGCTTTAAGCTCTTACCAGCCCTCCACCTCAATGGAGGAAAGTGCCAGAGGACATAACACTCATTTCCACTCCCTTTGCTTTGAGCTCGATAGATGTCTACTAGGTTGAGTGGTGATATGATTTCAGGGAAGACATATCCTGCCCCAGGATATGTCTTTTTTTTTTTTTTTTTAAAGCAGTCTATAAAACTGTCCTGTAGTAGCTGCCTAGACTCAATCAGTGAAATATATTTGGTTATATATTGATGGTAAAATCCTTAGAGTGAGGGTCACTGGTTAATCCGTGGAGTAATTTATATAATACTGTGTATATTGGCAAAGGAGACCTTCCTAAAAACTGTGTGGTTATAAAGACTTCCCAAGGGAGAAAAGGAAGGGCATTTAGGATGAACCTTGCAAGGAGCTGAAAGGTTTCTGTTAATGGGTAACTATGCGTAATCGCAGAATACCTTCCAAAAGGGAAGGGGCTTCTCAATTGAGTGACAAATCAGCTGCCGTTGGAGCTTTCTGCAGGGCAGCAGACGTGAGCCCCCTCCTGCCCTGGCTCTTCCTGCGGAGGGTACGGCGGGAAGGTTATGAGCTGGTGGGGAGGCAGGCTGCAGGGGTTGAGCCATTCTCCAAAAAGAAAAGGATAGACTGCGGCCAGGAAGCAATCTCAGGGCTCCTTAGGGGCAAAGATGGCAGATGAGTAGCCAGAGAAAAGTCTACTTACAAAAGTTCCTGAAATAAGCAGGTGGATTGGGGGGTGGGGTGGCGGTGGGCAAATGCAAATGATTGCAACCTTGCAATAAAATCACAAGGTTGTCAGTTCAGCATAAAGAAACATGGTTAGAAATGCCCGAGACGCACTCAAGACCAAGTGCAGGTAACAAAGGGGCATCCGATGCTAGAGTCAAGGCCTGCACCCCAAATAGTCAAGATGCATTAACAGATCTCTGAAATTTGAAAGCATCGTGTCCCGGACTTTAATCAGACTGCTTTCCAAACACCTTGACTAAAGAAATAAGTGTTTTGATGGGGACTTTGGGGAAAGGCTGATCTGGACAAGCCACGCTGCGGGGGCAGACCAGACGGCCCCCAGGGAAGAGTATCATCCCCAGAGGAGGAGTGAGTATGGGGGGCGGGGCTGAGAAGAGGGGCAGAGACAGGGATGGGGCAGGTGCTAAAGGCAGCCCTGATCTTGCTTAGGACCGGCATGACTCCCTCCCCTCCAGGAGGACAGGACAGCTGTCACCTGATTCTTCTTAGGTCTGTGCCTTTCCACACACTCTTTCCCGGCTCTGGAGCCTCAGGAGAGCGTGAAATCAAGCTCAGTGAGCTGAGGACATCCTGTCCTGCTGATCTGCAGAAAAGTCTCAGGCACTCCTCACAGGGACATCCTGCAGAAAGGGAGCCAGAGATGTGCTGGGGTGTTTAGCGTAGGTGTGCTGTTAGACCTGTGGCTTCCCCACGAATCCATCAGGCATCACCACGGTTCCGGTGTAGGACATTCAGACGGATGGGCCGGGGACAGAGTGGATTTGAAGAGGGAAGCGGCTTGGGTTCTACTTCTCGCTCTGCCACTAGCTATGTCTCCTGGACCTGTTTCTCATTTGGAAAATGATCCAGAAGTCATTTCAAGCTTTGCGGACTCTGTTTAGGGACACACATGCCCTGATTGTCACCGCAGGGGAAGGACGTACTGGTTGCTGAGACAAGGGGGACAGGCAGGGCTGTCGCTAAAGATTCTGCTGCAGGCAGTAATGGATCCCAGACAATTCGGCCTCACACCAGGAAGTATCAGGTGTTCTGGGAACCAGATACAGGAGGAAATGAGCAGAAACACCCAAACATGGGGTAATGGACATGTTAGCGAGGACTACAGGCTGCTTCCCACAGAGCATCACCTGGGGGAAGGTGGAGCTAATGTGCCCACAGCCCCAGGGGTAAGAGATGCTGCACACCTGTGATGAGGCAGGTGTAGCTCCTTAGATGTGCAGCACCTTTAAACTCAATTAAATTTAAGACACATCTGCATGCTTGCTACAGTGCCTTTAGAGTGCAGTCTTTGCCTTGAAGACTGTGATCAGAAGGAACAGGGTTTTAAAAAGCCGCATAAAAGAAAGGTTAGAATGAACCACGTGGTTCTAGATTGGAGTTGGACACATTGGTATTAACTAATGTCTATTATTTTAATTATATTAAATACAATTATAGGTATGCGTGTTACTTATACTCAGGTTAGCATACACACATATATGTCCTAGCTCCGTCCACTGAGAGGGTCTAGAAGCAGTGACGCCCTAGGACCAGTGAGATCACCAGCACCTAGATCTTGGTGTCTAACACCATCCTCCAATGAAAGGAACAAGGCTCCTTGGAGAAATGGCTGATTCTTGGAATGGGACAGGGAATACACAAGATGAGTTTGGAGCATCTTGTAGGGCCCCAAAGCAAGGAAATTAAAAAATAAAAAAAAAACAGGGTATGTCAAATGGACATAGGTACGAACTGAAAGCGGTCTCCCAACAGCCAATGCTGAAACAGTTTGAGCAAAATAAACAATGCAGTATCAGAGTCTGACTCAAAGAATGAGATAAACATCCAAGAGTGCACACTCACCTAACTAAACAAATGGAGAACAGAGAAATCTCCTGCACAGAAGAATTTACGTGGATACTCTCCATGGCAGGAGGCAGAGCCTAACTGCCTCCACTCCCTGACTGGCTACGCCGGGTGACCGCCTTCTACCGAGTGCACCATGGAACGAGAGGGGTGGGTGAGTCTGCAGTGGGGACACACAACACTACATCAGCCGGACGGTCAAGGTGAACGACCACGACAGATCATGTTAGGAGTAAATACCCTTCATCTGATGCCATGAGAATGACACTTTACCTCCGTGGTCATCAAGCCTCTGTCTAACCATCAGACCCATGTTGAAGGACATTCTACAAGACACCTGACTGTCCTCTTCAGAACTGTCAAGGTCATCAAAACAAGGAAAGACTTGGGAATTCCCTGGCGGTCCAGTGGTTAGGACTCTGCTCTTTCACTGCTGTGGGCCCAGGTTCAATCCTTGGTCGGGGAAGTAAGATCCCATAAGCCACACCTCTCGGCCAAAACACAACAACAAAAAAAACGCAAGGAAAGACTGAGAAACTGCAACTGCCACGGCCCAAAGGAGCCTAAGAAGACAGGCTTAAATGGAATGTGGTCTCTGGATGGGATCCTGGAACAGAAAAAGGACATCAGGTAAAAACAAAGGAAATCCATACAAAGCATGCACCTTAGTTAGCAACAATGTATCAGGACTGGTTCATGAATTATGACAAATGAACCACAGTAACTAAGACCTTACCAAGAGGCGAAACTGGGTGTGGGGTACGTGACACCTCTCTGTAACATCCTTGCAACTTTTTGGTAAATCTGAAACTATTCTAAAATTTTAAAGTTTATTAAAAGATGAAAAGCTGCATGGGGACTTCCTTGGTGGTCCAGTGGTTAGGACTCCGTGCTCTCACTGCCGTGGGCCCCGGGTTCGATCCCTGGTTAGGGAAATAAGATCCTGCAAGGAGCGTGGCGCAACCAAAAAAAAAAAAAAAGCCGCACAGACAATTCTGAGGCACAGTCGGACAGCCAGGGGGATGTATCACGTGAAGATACTGAAGAGAATAAAGTAATGAGGACACGGCCCTACCAGCGAGGGGCTTAGAGTCTGACCAAGGGCAGAACGGGGGTCGCCGCCGGACAAGAGGACAGAGTGAAAACAAACAGTTTCAACTGATGGGCGCTGTCAGAAGACTGCCACGCGGGGTCCAAAGACCCCAGGAGAGGTTCACGGTTGGGGTGGGGGGAGTCAAGAAAAATATCTTTAAAGGACGGGTAAGGTTTTTGTAGGGGAAGGTGGAGGCAGTGGGGGGCTTCAGGTTGGGGATGTGGCTGAACCCAAGATATAGAGACCAGAAAATCGCGGCAGGCTCTGGGAACCGCAGAGCCCGACCTGACCAAAGACGGGCAGTGTCCCCACAGGGTCCACGGACCACCACCCTACAGATAGTCCTGTGATAACAGGATCCCGGGGACACACGCTGGGAACTCTGCATCCCACTAACCGATCCTGGGCAGTCACGAAGCCGGTGAGTACAGGCTCTGAGAAGTCCCACAAGAAAGAAACCTGTTTAACCCCGTTCAACCCAGGGTCTTGCATCTTTCAGCAGAGCCAATTAACAAGTCTCACTGAACTTCCTCAGGGAAATGCGGGCAGATGGCTTGGGCAGGGAAGAGGAAGGGGGGTGGGGGGACCGGGGGAGCGGGAAGGTGTGACTGTGGAGGCCCCGAACGTTAGGATGAGAAATCAGAACTTTCTCCCCTGGGAGCCACTGGGGGACCCCCATGTGGGGAGCAACGGCGTCTGAGCTGTGCCTGAGGAAGGCGCCCCCAGAGCGGCATCTGGGGGTGAATGGGAGACAGCGGAGCCGGGATGCTTCCCTGATGGGGTGATGGCGTGAATTAAGACAATGGGTGGGGCAGGTATTTCAAGAGGTGGAAACAGCCAGACTTGGCGAGTGATGGAGCCAAGGGCAGGGTCAGGGCCAGGGAGGGAGGAGAGAAGGGGCATGGGAGGCCCCCCATCTCCGGTAGGCCCCCCCGCCCCGGCTGGGACAGGCCGTCTGCGGCACAGCCCACCCTCCTCCTTTCTCTGTCTCCAGAGACCCAGACCAGGGTGCCACCTCCAAACCCCACTGGGCAAAGGGCACAACAAAATTAATTTGAGCAACAGGATAAAAACGTAGCGCTGGATCACAAGTCAGAGTACAGATAATCATGAGTGTGTGTGATATAGATCGGTGATGGAAAAACAAATACATCGGGGAGAAAAGCCAGGTCTCCATACGGAAGAATTCCAAATCACGCAGGTAGGTACGGTCCGCACGACAGCGCAGAGCCTGTGCTCCCGCCGGCACAACTCCCTCTGCGGCTCCAGACACCAGTTCAAAACCCTTTTCCACCACTTCCCAGCTGGGCCGCTGCAGGCAAGTTACCCAACCTCTCTGTCTCAGTTTCCTCATTGGCAGAAGGAGAACAAAACAACCCCAACTTGTAGGCTTATTATGAGGGGTTAACATATGCGAAGTGCTTAGAAGAGTATCTGGTACATGGTCTGTGCCTGGCTAGCCTCAGCGGCTGCTCTGTTTGGACGGGCTGAAGGAAGGAAGGAGGTCACGCACCAGCTGCTCCCAGTCACGGGGGGAGGAAGGGTGCTCGGCGTCCAGTTGGAGCGTCAGGACTGGGCTTCCTTTCCCTTCGTGGGGGGTGGAAGCTGCCTCACGCTCCTGATGCACCAGTCATCAGAGGCCTGGGTTTCTCACTCGCCCAGCACCTCCAGGCCCTGGGGGAGAGCTGTGAATGGCCCCCCCCATCCCCGCCCCAGGCTTTGTGAAGAAGGTGCTAAGAAGGCCAGCTGGCCGCCTGCAGGCTCTGCTGGGGGGGCACCCCAGACCCCCAGCGATCTGCCCACCGCCTCCCGTCTGGGGCCCGCTGACCACTGCCTTCCCAGCGGCCTCCCTCTCTCCAGCATCCCATGAAGGCCGGAAGCAGATGGAGGGGAGGGACTGCCAAACCTCTCCCACCCCAGCTCCCCCGAGGCTCTGGGCAGGGCCCGTCCTCCCCCAAGCTTTTTTGTCTGCGAAGCGGCTGGGTTTGGGTTGGAAGGAGTGTGTCCTTGAGTCTGAGAGGCGGCCGGCCGTGTGGTGAGTGGGGGGAAGAGCAGTGAACCCACAGGATGAATGGAGCCTGGGGCTCTGGAAAGCAGCCTCTTTTGTTGGAGGCTGGATGGAGTCAGAAAGCTCAACAAAACTGCTGATAAAGCCATTCCTGTCTCCCTGGTTTCTTCCTTTTTAGGGTTGCTGAAGTCCCTAGGAAAGCCACCATAGGAGAAGATAAAGAGCTCAGCTTCCAGTTCTGGCCGCACCGCTGACCTGCAGCTGAGCGCCCACCCTCTCTGGGCCTCAAGCTCCTCATCTGTGAAATGGGGGCAGGAGCACCTGCACGTCGAAGACTGACGGGGAAGGTGGAACAAACTCTTCCACGCACAGGGTCCTGAGCACAGGAGGCCCGGGCACGGAGGCCTTCACGGAGCTCGGGGAGGCTGGTCTGGGCAGGAGACCCCAGAGGCCTGGATTCATGTCTTGCGTTGCCACAAACTCACGGCCATGTCCATTCATGCCGTGGCTCTCCATCCGTCTCCCAGGGATGTTAATACTCGTCCCACCCGCCTCCCGAGGCTGGGCTGAGGAGGATGAGCCCTCACCCTCCTGAGACGTCTCATCTGCTGTGTCTCTGTTTCTGCTCCACCTCGAGGGGCCACCAGGTTACAAAGCTCCCAACTTCAAGCACACGGGACCGGGCAGGAGGCAGAGCCAGTCCGAGGGCTCGGTGAAGCTTCCTTAAAGAGGAGGTGATTTTCAAGGAAGGGAAGAGACCACCTTTGAGAAGCAGAGGGGGGCTCTCCAGAATGAGGGATGAAGGGGTGCGGAGAGGAAGGGGGACGGGCACAGGTGCCCCCCAGCCTGGCAAAGAGGCCCACGTCCCCCGGGGGGAGGCCCGGGGTGCCGCTGAGCGCAGGGTGCTGCGGAGCCTGCGGGACCGGGGGAAGCATCCCTGCCGGCCTCCCGGCCCCCACCCCCCGCCCCGAGCCTCCGTGTCAGGTGCACGCCTGGGGTTGGGCAAAGGACCCCAGCCATTGTGACATGTGACATCCCCCGCACTCCAGTGGGTGGGGCTCAGAACCAGGATTAAGTTGATTTAAGGGCAGTCAAGAATGGGACCTTTCCTGGATGCCTGAGCTGCGGGCTGACATTCGTTACACACAGATTCCGAAGTTTAAAAAGTGTGGCGTGCCAGAGGCACAGTGCACGGGATTATTAACCGCCTAATGATTCTGGTATAAAAACCCTTGGCAGGAGGGGAAGAGGAAAGGTTCACAGGCCGGGAAGGGTTTGGGCCGGAGCCCCTGAGGCTGTGCTCCCCTTCCAGGGGCTGCCTGGACCCTGGCCTTGACCGCTACGGTGAGACCCTCTTTCGCTGCAGCCTCCTCTGCTTGACTTCCTGGGCTCCCTGACCCCTCTCTGCCCTCGAGGTCCCAGCGTGAGGACCAGGCACAGGGGGGCTGCTCCCAGGGAGCCCCTCTGCAGGGTGGGCAGCTGGGCTCAGCCTTGCTCAAGGAGGTGCAGCTTCCGGGGGGAGCGGCCACGGGGAGACCACGGTCTGCAGCACCTGGCCTCCGACCTCCGGCCTCCCTGCTCTGACCTCAGCCCCGGCTCAGAAAGGGGGGCTGCAATCAGCTCCTTTTGGTGCAGGGGGCCTGAAGCCTGAGCCGGTGATTTGGGAATGAATTCTTCCAATCACGAAGGACTACTTCTGGGCTGGGCCAGAAAGCGATTCTTTTTTTCTCCCCTCTTGAGGACCCCCTCCTGCCGTCCAGCTTCAGAAAATGGTTCCAGGTGGTGAAGCCCCATGACCCGCAGTGGAACCCGAGCCCCAGAGGCTGGCGGGGGTCAGCAGGGGGCCGAAGGTGAGTTATGTGACGTGTGTGGGGATCCGCTGGGTGCCTGGAAGCACCTCAAATTCCACTGCTTTGTTGTAAACCTCTTCCCACTTTGTGATGAAGGTCAAAGAGATGATAGTACACATGCTGGTTCTCGGGTGACTGGAAGCACCTGCCAAGGGCCGCACCGGGCTCCGTGGTGGGTCACCGTGAACAGCAGCGGGGTCTGCTCAGTGTCCGGCCAGGCCTCGCGCGGTTCCCCAGCTGCCCAAGAAACAGGACGCTCATCCCTCCACTCGGCACTGAGGAAGCCACGGCTGGCCACCCTGCCTTGTGACTGGCCAGAAGGGCCTGTCAGCCGGGAGGCTGCCGGTGAGGGGCCGCGGACGGGCTGCAGAGGGACGTGGACCTTGCTGCTTCCAGAAGCAGAGTTGACCCCGGAGACGGTTGTGAGACTTTCCCCGGAGATGGAGGAACGTCTGGCCGCGGAGCCCTGGGTGCCTCCTTGGTACCACCCTCCACCATCCCCAGAGCCCTGGTCTGGGCCCGAGAGAAGCCCTGGCTGAAGGAGGACCCAGACCAGGAGGAAACTGCTGCCCAGGGGCCCAGTTACCCCTCCTCGCTGCTGAGACCCCTCCCCCATAATACTTTTTGGTTTTAGACAAGTTTCCATAGCAACCCAAGTCCCTATCAGCCAGAGGGTTACCATGGCGACTGAACTTGGCTCTGAGTCCACAGCTGAGAAGGGCCCTGGGCCCTCACGCTTATCTGTCAAGCAAGGCTCACAGGAAACCAAGTGAAGGGAGGTTGGAGGGCGGAGGCCGGGGCCGGCCTCATCGGGTGGCGGCAACAGTGGTTCCCGCCCTCCCACCCCCGGCTCTTCCCCCGCCAGTCCTCCCATTGAGGTGCCTTCGCCTTCAGACCATCAGTGCTTTTCCCCCAGGCCCTGCTCCTCCCCTTCTAAGAATCCTCCCTAAGCCCTTCCGGGCGGCTCCTGGGCAGCAGTTCCGGTCCAGCCAGGGCTGGTCCTCCCTGAGCGCCTGCCCGGCGTGTCACTCCCACTCTCCACACCCAGCTGCCCCTGTTAACGGGTCTTTTCTCTGGGACCTTCTCCCCATGAGACTGGAGGCCTGTTTCCTGGCTTTGAACTCTGCACAGAGCTCAGCTGAGGAGGCAGAGCTGGGCATGGGGGCAGGCGGTGGGCTCGATGCTCCCAGCTGTAAACAGGAGGAGGGACCATGGGGCACTCACACCTTCTGGGAGGCTGAGGTCCAGTCTGGAGAACCTGTTTCTCAGCCTCCCTCGCGTCCTCGCAGCAGAACCCGGATCTGATAAGCCTGTGCTTCCCCCGAACACCCCTCCCAACGCCCTCTCACTGGGCTCCTCTGTGCACCGAGGCCTGTCTGTGGACCCCCGGCGCACACACCAGCAGCACCAGGCTCAGATCTTAAAAGCAACCCACCAGATGCGCGGACACACTGTGCTCTGAAACACATTCTCAAGACTTTAGTTGCATTCTCATAGAGCCTACGACAATAAACTCATTAAAAAAACAGTGAAAGTGTTTGGTTAAGCTCACTTTTTTTTTTTTAGCCTGCAAAGAGTGTTATGTTTAAAATTAACAGCAGTATTACTTTTAAAGGCTAGAGTTAGGCTTTTCTTTCCACTCAGAAAGGTCCTGCTTGCCCATCAGCCATGGGCAGAGCTCTGCGTTGGGCCTAACGAGCACCCCAAAGGGCTTCCGGCTCCCCAGAAACCCGCATCGCTCCACGTGCATCCACAGGGTGGTACAGCCTGGGCGTCTGCTGGGCTGCGGATTCCCAGGGCCCCTCTGCTTTGCAGGTTGTCCACGGCCCACACCCAGGCCTGCCCTCCAAAAGCGCCCGAGCCTGGCTCTGGCAGCCAGGGCATGGGCGGTGGGCTCCCCTGGTGGGACCACCTTGTTTCTGAGGCACCCTGGCAGCCAGCACAGCCCAGCTGTTGAGCTTGTGTCACTTACTAGCAGTGCCACCTTCAACAAGTAACTTAAGTTTCCTGGCCCATAACAAGGGCATGATGTTGACGATCACAACACCTACTGCAGTGAGTGGGTGTGACGATTAGCTGGTCTGTTATAACAAAGTGCCTGGAGCACCGCCTGGCCTGGCGCAAGGGAAATGCTGTTCCCCAAAGCCGGTGTTAACCCGCCCCCGCCCCCGTTCCCAGGCCCTTCTGTGCTTGGAAAGACGGTCCTTTCAGGGCAGGGCTTTTCAAATTGCAGGTTACAACTCATCTGTGGGTCATGAAATCAGTTCAGTGCATTGTAACTGGCAATTAAAGAAAAACACACACACACATTCAACAAAACAGAACATCAAGTACATTGGACACAGTATTGTTTCAAAAATCTTTTGACACAATATGGACACACTGGATTTGCTAGAAGGTGTATTTCCTATTGGAGGTCAAGGTAGGAAAAAAACCCTCTAAAATCCACAGCTTGAGGGTGTTGTCAGTTAGTGACAACCTCCGTGTGAATGAGTTCTTGGTTCAATCCTGAGAAAGTGGGGAAGGGGTGGAGGGCAGGAAGGGGAGGATCAAGACGGCAAGGACAGCCTGCATCTCATGCTTTCCGCCCTCGCGGAGGACTGGAAAAGCTTCCTTTCAAAACATTCTCCCTCAAGATAGCCTGAGGTTATTGCTGGAGATAAAGGCCGGGGTCCACGCCGTGATGGCTGCGTGGTTACCAGGGAACTGGCAGACAAAGGCCCCTTTGGGGGCAGGTCTGCTGACCCGACAGCAGGCGGTGGAGGGGGGAGGCCTGACCAGAGACACGCTGCCCACACAGAGCCAAGGGCACGTGCCTCCCACGATGTGGTCTCACACGGTTCCCCGAATAGCGCTCTGAGCTAGAAAGGGTGGGGAAAACATTACGCTCTATTGACAAGAGATGAGAAAACTCGGGGCCCAGGAGGGCGTATGATTTGCTCAAGGTCACAGAGTAACAACTGGCCCCAGAGTCCACACTCCCGTTCTAGCCCAGCCTAAGCTAGACCAGGTCTGCACAGAGACAGGTGTGGACGGGGTGGGGGAGGAGGCAAGGGGGTGTCAGCTTTGAAGAGGGTGCAGCTTGGCATGTCTGGAGCGGCCCGTTCAGTGCACGAGAAGAGGGTGCGGAGAGCGGGAACGACCAGCAGAGTGAGATGGGACGCGGAGACTGAGCACTCGGTCACGTCTTGGGAAGATGACAAAATCCCTGAGGGCAGGGGCCACCTCCACATCCTGCTGTAACCTCACAGCACCCAGCGTGGCCCTGGGCTCAGTAATACTTGTTGCCTAAGGAAGTGGAAAGTAGGCTCTCTGGAGGTCACCTTTAGCTCGAGTGACCGGGCACATCTGGGGCAGAAACCATTAGCATCGCCGGTGCCCCAGTTTACTGCAGACGGAGTGACTGCTATGGCCATCACCCTGGGCGCCGCCATCCTCTAAACCACCACAATCGCCAAAAGCATGACGACCACCACTATCAGCTCTACCACCATCACCAAGACCATCACCACCACCGTCAGGGTCACGACCACATCTGCCAGCTCAGGACACCGACTGCCCCCTCCCTTTCCTGAGCTCAGTTTGTATGAATCTCATTCAGCTGAGACGAGCTTACATTTAAAAAAAAAAAAGGTATTATTATTCAAAAAACCCCGAGATGTTGTTCTTGGATGTCTGTGCTTTGCACCGAAGAAACTTTAGTATCTAGGCAAAATGAGGTCCCCACCCCTTCCCCAGAGTGTCCCCCCCACCGGGGCCTGCAGGGTCCCATTCACTGCCCCGCAACTCCTGCCGCCTGCGCTGCCTGCTCCCGGCCCCAGGCCACTGCGTGTCCCCCAGGGGGGCTCCAGCTGGGACCTTCCCATCGGGACCCCTTCACTCTTGCCTCCTCCGACTCGTCCCCCACCATATCCGGAGTCACTTTTGAACGACACGAACCTGATGTCACTCTCCCCACTTACACCTTCCCCGTCTTCCTGCTGACACGGGGATAAAACTGAGCGTCCTGACCCTAACCACCCCCCTGCCCCGTCCCCCGGCCCAGCTTGGCCCAAACCCCTCCCAAGCCCAGCTTCCCAGACTCGTGCGAGACCCCTCCCTTCTCCCTCTTTCCTCCACACCCAAGCTCGCTCTGCTTCAGGCCCGCTGCACACCCTGCCCTCTGCCAGGCTGCTCCCCTGGCCCGGGCGGGAGGGGGAAGGCGCCCTTCCTCAGGGAAGCACTGTCCGACCGGCTGGCCCCTCCAGTCTAACCATCGCTCCCTTTGCTTCTCCCACACGGCACTTACCGGGGCGATTTAAGGATTCCCTTCTGTGACTATGTGCTTAAGGTCGCCTCCCCCCCCACTCAAGTCAAGTCCATGAAGACACAGGGTGGGTCTGCTTTGCTCACTGCTGTAGCACCAAAGACCACACCACCGCCCGGTTAGGAGCAGACGCCCAGCGCCTGGTGAGGGTCCCCGTAACCCCAAAGAGCACAGGGCTCTTTCTCCTCCAGGTTACCAGCTGAGCTGTCGGGAGCCCAGGGACGGGCCTGGATGGGACGCCACCCCTTCTTCCGCCCATCATCCTGGGCTCCTGCATCCTGGGGGTGGCCCGTCGAGCCTAACCTCAGGAGACAGAGGACAGTTGCTTGTGCCGCCCCCGGCCCATCTGCTCCTCTTCCAGACTCATGTTTCCTACGCTCAGAGCTGCTTGAGATAATCTGGAATTTTTTTTTTTTTTTTTTTTTGCTAAGGAGGGAAGCAAGATGAGAGTGGGTGTGGGGACAGATCCCCTTCCAGTTCTGTCTGGTTCAGGCTGACGCGAGTGTCAGTTTGTGTTCCCTGAACAGCCAAGAACAAGGGGGAGGGGCAGGATAAAGAAGGAGGAGCCGGGGGGGCGCTGGGATGGGATGGGTCGGAAAGATGGTCCGAGTGACAAGACGGTGGGATCTGGAGCCCCTTCCCTCGGCTCCGGCCTCGGACCCCCATCCAAACAGGACTTAACCTTTGACAGGTGGCCTTCACCTGCCCATTCACTGCTTTACACGTGCGCTCAGGGCAGCAAAGTAGACTCCAGCTGCAAAGGGACCGGACGCCAGACGAGTAACACCGCTCTCCCCAAACCTCCGGGAGAGGAGCAGCCCGCGGCACCGCTTTTCTGAACGTTTACCCTGGCACAGGTCACTGAGGGATGAGGGCATTTGCAACGTGACGGCAGGAACCCCAAACCTCAGCCGTCAGGCTGGAAGCAGGAGGCAGGGCCAACTCGGCCCCTTCATTACGCTTCTCCACCAGGGAGAAGCACCACTGGTGTGTGAGCACCAGCCCGGAGGGTTTCACCCGAGCCTCCTGGCCTGGGAGGGGGCCACGGTGACCCCCGCCCACTGCGGCTCTGACGGCCGGCCAGCGGCTCCAGGACTGAGGGTGCCGGGGGCACAGTGGGCACGGGCTGTGCCCAGGCAGCGCCCAGGCGCCCGGGGCGGGGTTGGGGGGGCGACCAGAGGACTCCCTGAGCTCAGCAAGGCAGGAGGGGTGGGAGAATGGCGGTGGGGAGAGAAAGGAACAAATGTGGGTGGGAGGCCGCTGCTGTCTTTTAATCAAATGCAAATGTAAGGCTGACGGCACAAAGCGGGACTTGCCTAACTTCTGGGTCTGTAGTTTGGGTGGCGTTTGGAGAGGAACGAGCGCCCTGGGGAGAAGCTTCCTGAGCACAGGCTCCGTGCTGCTCGCAGGGAGGACCCGGGGACAAGTCACCTGGATGGTGCGTCCGGGGATGAGACAGCACGGCAGAGGCAGGGCCCAAGGACACCCCAAAGAGAGAAGGGGCGTTCTGGCGACGGAGGGGCCTGGCTGCAGGGGGTGTGGGCTGAGGGCTCGTGAAGGCTCAGGAGGGAGGGCCCGGAACACAGGCACCGGAGGACAAAGGATGCTGGGCTGCGTCTCCCTCACCTGCCTGGTGCTCCCTGAGGACAGGCTGTCCTCCCGCTACGACCCACACGGTGAGCGTGGACGGGTAATGACGAGGCAACAGCAGATTAAGAAGTATCTCATTTAAGCCCGGCAGCCGTCCAACAAGGTAGCTACAATTCGACCTGTTGAACAGGTGAGGAAACCAAACCTGGCCCAGGGCCTCAAGACCAGTTAACACAGAGGCAGGATTTGAACGCAGGTTTGTCTGCCCCGTACCCTGTGCGTCTGACCACTGTGTTCTGTGTCTTTCCTTCCAGGACCCCCGTCAGAATACACAGAGCTGCTGCAAACAGCTTGCAGTGAGAAGCTGGGAACTTTGTGATTGTGATTCAGAGATAGGATTTCAGCAGGAAACCCAATCTCTGTGCCGTGTGGGAAAGTGGCAGGAATCCAGCCCCTGCCCAGCCCCAGGCCTGGCTGGGCTCCTCTGGCTCAGAGGCAGGGCTGGATCCTCTGGGGCAAATCCCTTCCCATCCCCCACCAGAATCCCACCCCTAACACCAGGCCAGTGGGCCCCCAACCCCGGCCCCAACACCCAGGCCCTAGCCGCACGCCTGTGGGAAGGGACGGGTCAGCGTCACCCCATCACCTGTGCTTCCCTGAGATAAGGAAGGAGCCAGGGTGTCTTGGCCTCATCCCTCCCCAGATGTCCTCCCAGCTGTGTGGTAACAAGCCAGCAGGGTGGGTTCCATGTCTCAGCCCTGGAGGACGTTTCAAGGACCACCAGAGGGGCTGTTGGCTGAAGGAGGGCCTGGAAACGGGGCAGGACGATTCCAGAGGACCTGGGGTGGGGACGGGACAGATCAGGCCACCACAAAGCTCCGGGTCAGGCCTGAGTCCCCATCCCTCCCAGAAATGAGGGCACTGCCAGCTTGTCTCTGATCTGGACAGGACCCAGGCCTGAGCTAAAGTCCAGGAACAGGTAATGAACTTGAACACAAGCTGCTCCTTCTGCCACCTTCACACACCCACTTTCAACCCCTCTTTTCATACTGTTTCTGCTATTTTCTTTTTATCAAAGTCTAAACAGCCACTCGGCTGAGGAATGACCTTAAACACTTTTGATACAGCCGACTTCTGGAGAATGTGTTTTCCCTCTCTCCTGTGATGGCTCTCAGGCCCCCCACCCCCCAGGGGAGACTGGCAGATCTCTGGCACAGAGGAGCCCGGAGCCGTGGGCACCACGTTCTGCCTCGTGGACCAGCGGCAGGAGGGTGGGTCTGTGGTTCAAAAGGCAGCAACCAGGCGTGCGGGGCAGTAACGAACGCGGAGCAGGAGAAGAGGCTCAGTAAGGCCGGCCCCCTCCCCCCGCAAACCCGGCTGCCCTTGCCTCCACCCCCAGCCCTGCAAGACGCTCCCTGTCCTGTAACTAACTCCCCTCCACCCAAGCTGGCTCCAGACACAACCAGGACACTGAACTGAACTGAACTACCAGGGCTGAACTGGAGCCAATCCGGGAGCGACGCCATTGGGCTCACTGGTCGCCACCGGGTCTGCGGAGCCCCGGGATCAGGATGAAGAGGCCGGGGGTCTGAGGCCTGCGGGGAAGGCGGCAACAGAACTAACCGCATGGTCATCGGCGGTGCCAGGCTCCCTGACTCCCTCTTCTATTGAATCCCCTCCATTACCCCCGCGCAGGGCGCGTAAGCTCCATCCTGCAGATGAGGGACGGCTTCGAGGAGGGCGAAGGGCAGCCCGCAGGTCAGCAGCAGGGTTGATCTGGACCCGCATCTGCACGACTCAAGGCTGGTGCTTTCCTCGTAGGCCAGGCAGCCAGGGCCCCAGAGACGCCGGGTTCCGGCCAAGGGCGGACACGCTGTCCCCTGCAGCTCTCGGGCCGGCCACGGTCCTGCCGGGACAAGTGTGCAGGGGGGCGACGCGAACACAGCTGTGCTGAAAGTGCCCCAACCACAGACCCCACACACTGTCCTCAGCCTGGCAGCGAGGACCAAGGGGGTCCGGGGGACGCGCTCGGCTGCCTGTGCCGCCAAACTCCTGCAGGAGACCTCAGAACAGGGCCATGCTATTTAGAATGAAGGACAGGGCGGCTACCCAGAGGGTCTGCCGTGTCTGTGGAACTCCGCAAGGCCAGAGTTCTCCACCGGCGAGAGGCCCTGTAGTGCCGTGGTCAAGGAGGCCGGCGCTCGAGCCAGTCTGCCCACGGGCGGTTCCCAGGCTCCTCCCTTCCTGGCTGTGTGACTCTGGGGAAGTTACTTAACCTCTCAGTTTTCTCACCGGTAAAATGAGAATAAAAACAGCACCTAACTCACTAAGTTGTTCTTGACGGTTAAAAGAATTAATACACGTACAGTGCTCAGCGCGGTGCCTGGTACATATCACATAATGATTGACAGATAGTATTATGAGCCCCTGGATCTTCCATGAAGCTAACACCACTGCCCCCACCCTCCACTTCCTGCAGATGCAGCATTCGGCGGAATCTAATCTAGAAATCAGGAGCCACTGGCCACAGGGGAGCAAGGAGGTGGGGTGGGGGCAGGAGAACTCAGCCCCTGAGATTAAGACAGGGCTGAATCTGTGGCCTCAGCCCCAGGCCAGCCCTTCCCTCCCCGAGCTGCCAGCTGGCAAGTCTGACCCCTCTTTGACCACCAGGGAGGCTGAGGCATTACAGGGCTTATTCAAGCTCCATGGTTACGAGGGACAGGTCCAGGGTTCACAGGCAGAGGGGCCAGGCGAGCAGCTTATCCCAGGCGGACTCAGAGGGCCCCGTCTCTCCGGCCGGTCTGGTCATCCTCATTGTGGCCACGACCTTCCCGTCCACGGGGGAAGCCCTCTCCCCATAGCCTGCCTGCAGCTCTGGGCGTTGCAGCCCCAGCTCCGGCCACGGCTGCCCCGTGACTGTCCGTCCGTGGTCTGCTTCCCAGACTGGACACGCTGGGACGCAGGGTCCCGGGACCCGAGGAACGTTTGCCGAGGGCCGGAGAGAACTGATTTTTACAGATCGGGGCTCTCGGGACCGTATCAGCCTGAAGGCTCTAGATTGTCTACAGGGCAAGGGGGGGCAGATGTGCCTACTTGTGCCAGAGGCAAAAGAGTCTGGATGAGCCCGAATCAAGCCTCGGCTGAATCTCAGCTCTACGTGAACTTGCCGAGTGACCCCAGGCTCCTCTAAGCTTCTTCACGTCTAAGTCCGTGTCAGAGTGGGGTTTCCAGTCGACAGCGACGCACCAGGAGGGCCACACTGGCTGTTGAAGATGAGCAGCTCCCACACCTGCGGCAAATGAGCGTTCCTCCTCCACCCCCGCCCTGCCCCTGGGACCCCACGACTCGGCACCCACGGGGTTAACTTCCGGCATAACAGGGAGCCCCAGGCATCCCCAGTTCTGCAGCCTGGCCCTCGAGGATTGTGAAATAGTCTTCGAGGATTGTGAAATAGTCTGCGTGTGACCCTTGAATAGTGTCTCATTGTGAGGCTGACCTGGGTTCCCACAAAGCGCTCAGCACAGCTGGCAAACAGTGGGTGCCCACTAAGTGCTAGTCATTGCTGTTGTCAATCCGCAGTGATTCCTGCCTCTGGGTGTCCCGGGGACCACCACGGGGCCTCGGGAGGGGGTCTGCTGACCCACCTGCAGAGTACAAGGCCGAGCGGCGTCTTGGGCTCTGATGTTTCTTCCTGGGAGCTCAAACCCTGCGGCCAGGCCCTCGGTGGCCCCCAAGCCACGGGCTGGGCGGAGGTGCCCAGCAGGGAGGCCTTGCCGGGCGTCCAGGAGGCCCCCTGATGTGCAGCAGAAGCCGGGGCGGCCTCTCCAGGCTGCCCACTGAGCCTCAAGCCAACCCCACCGGGCGGGCCGGGCGTCAGGCGGCCCAAGGCTGAGCCCTGACCCTGGGGCTGGGGAGCGGCCCTCGCGGTCCCTGCTGTCCACATGACAGCAGTAGCACCGCCTGCCCGCCCGCCCAGGGGGCACGGCGGCCTTCGCTGCTGTAACGCCCTCCCCGCGGGGCCGGATGAAGGGAGGCCAGGCGGTGAACGCCCCAGCACCCCTGGACGCCTTGTCACCGTCTGTGGAAACCCTGAGACATTGCGACACGCCTGCGTCCTCCAGCAACCCTGAACTCTTGGACTCCTGGGGGTACCCGACTCCAGGACAAAGCCAAACACCCCAGCTCCTGGGACAGTGGGACCCCACGGCAATGCCCAGGGCACGGAAACTGGTCCAAAGAACAAAGGAGGAGGAGGATTTGCATTGGGTACAGGGCTCCCCATCCTCCCCCGGGGCACCCGCAGCACCTCGAGCCCTCCCACCCGGGACAGCCCTCGAGGACCGTCTGCTCCTAGGGCTCCCAAGCGGCGAGGTCCAGTCCGGTCCTCCCACCCTCTCCAAGGAAAGCTGGGTGGCTGGAATGCCTTCGCCCCTTATGCCAAGTGTTTCTGATTCCTTTAAACAGCTCCCAACTCCTAACTCCTTCAGGAAGGCTTCCCGGATGGAGCAAGTATCCTGGAGCCGAAATGCAGTGCCCACCCTACGCACGGCTCTCTTTTCATGCCAACCGAGTTGTACGTCATTGGAATACTCTGTCAGTCCTCACACTGGTTTACATGCTGCTGCTGCCGCCACGTATGGTCTGATTCAGCTTTGCGGTGGGCTACGGGTCTAGGCTCTCCCGGGGGCTGGGGCAGGAAAGTACTGACCCCTCAGGCCTAATCAGAGCTGCTGCTCATCAAAGACAAACTTCTGGGCGCAGAGGTGTCCTCCCCCTCGTCCCTCCCATGTGGACACTGCAGGGGCAGCAAGGGCCACATTCGCTCCAGCGAAAAGATGTGGAACTTGCGAGGCCCTGGGCCGGCTGGTGTCCTCACTCAGCAACCCTCTCCCAGGACCGATTCCAGAGCCGGGACACTTTCGGGGGCCTTTGGGGGCAAGCCCTGACAGCTCCCACCCAAAGGTCTGCCCAGAGCCTAGCGCAACCCCTGGGGCCGGTCATGGTCATGTCAGGGCCGCCCTCAATCTGCTCGTCCACCTCCTTCCCCACCTCTCCCGCAGCTGGACGGTAGCCACGATGAAGCCCCCCATTTACCTCCTTCTTCCGTTCCCATCTCTGCTGCCGGGATCCCAACCTGCATTTCAAAGCACAGGTCACTTGTCCACAGTGTCCCCTCCTGCCTGCTGCACCGCACTCACCCCACACACCGACCGGCTCCAGGCCACCCTGCTCTCCCACGCACCCCTTCCCAACTATTCCGTAGCACCTGCCCTGCCCTGGGATGAGCAGGAATCCCTATCTCCTCATCCAGTAGACCAGCAGCTGGCGAGCGGGGCCCAAAGCCGCAACCCCAGGAGCTCGTGCTTTGTCCACAGCGACTGCTTGACAGCAATCCTGAATTAAATGGAATAGAACTCAACACTGTGGGGGGAGGGGTCTTGAGGCTCCTGGAAGCTGACATCACAGCGGTCAAGGTCAAGTCCTGGCCCCGCGGCCCACCTGCTCTCCTGGCTCGGGCGGCCAACCCACCGACCAGTGTCTCTGTTTGCTCAGTTGTAAGCGCAGGGTCACAGGGTCACTGTGAGCAGTAAGTGACTCACTAAACCTAAGGGACAAGAATCTCATGCCCCACATGGTCTATGGGTGCTGGTTATTGGTAGGTCATCACTTGCTCTGGGCCCGTTTTCCTCCCGTGGAGCATCAGGTCCCAGGGCCCTGGGGAGGGCACTCCGCAGCCTGGGTGTGCTGGAGCCCGTGGCCTATGGCAGCTGCCTGCGCCCCCGAAAGGGAGGGCCTGCTCGGCGGCCGCCCCCGAGAGGGAGGGCCTGCTCGGCGGTCGCCCCCGAGAGGGAGGGCCTGCTCGGCGGTCGCCCAGGGCAGAGGGAGCCTGTGTCCTCCTCAAGGTTCTTCTCTGGGAGAGGAGCCAGACAGGGGGCCCCAACCCCTGAGCTCTCTGCCTGGGGGTCTCTTTGGGGGAAGCTGTTCCAGCCTGGTCGTGGTTCAGACCCTTTCACGCCTGGGCAGTTGTGTGCGCGCACACACGCGCACACACGGACACACACACACACACACCCCTTCGGTCTGTGCGTAGCTGCTAGGGGCCGAGTGTGCAAGTGTTTCTGTGCACCGCTCCACGTGACACACCCAGCCCCTGTGCACCCTCGTGCACACCCTGACTCCCAGCCCCATCTACGTCCTGGGGGTTTACGTCCGGACGTGAAGGTTTACGCGCAGGTTTCCCCACACACTTGCCTGTCTTGCGCTCTCAACCTTCACTACCTCCCTATGCAGCCCAAGGTCACGGCTGATGGCCTGGCTCTCCAAGAAAACTCCAGCGCTTTTCACCAGATCACTCCCAATGGCAGCACCCCAACTGGACACCCTTCCAGACGAGCCAGCTTCCCCGGGGACCAGCCTGGGCACACAGGGCCCACACCCTGGCTTCGCATGCCCGAGGCACGTGAGCAAGCACCCTGGGAAGTCGGTTCAGAGCGAGCGCTGCTGCTCGGAAATTAGAAGACGGTGCAGGAACCGCCCGCTGCAGAGGCCCTGAAACATATCATCGGCATGTCGAAAATAGACCTGATGAGGGCTCAGGCCAAGGCCCGCCCTGGCCACCGGCCAAGCTCTGGCCAGAGCTGAGCTGGAGAAGAGCCGCGCGGTAAACAGGCAGCGCTGGCGGCGAGAGCCTGGACACGGCCGGAGCCCGAGCCCTCGGGGTGAACCTGTAACGTGCCCAAGGTGGTGTCCGTGCTCTCTCGCCTCAGTGCCAGTGGGGACCCCGCACGTGCTCGCTCCCCCCACCGGCCGCACCCCTGCAATCTGCCCCTTCTTCTGCCAGAGGCACAGGTGCCGATCAGAGACGAAGAACTGGGATCCGCCCTTCCGGGCACACGCGGCTGCGACCACGCCGGACACGCCCTGGGCACAGCTCCGGGAGACAGACACCCTCCGGGGGCATCTTCCCGGTCTGAGCCCTGATGCCTGCTGGTCAGAAGGAAGCCTTGGACCCAGGGGGCTCCGGTTTCCTCTCCCTGCAGGGCCCGGGTCCCCAGAAGCCACAGTAGGGGAAGTTGCGGGGGGCGGTGCCCGCTCTGAGGGCTGACGCAGCCTTCCAAGGCTTCCACGCAGGAGCGCAGCCTGCCCACACAGGGCCAGCGAGCTGCGCCCGGCCCCCCGGCCTTCCTCGGCAAGAGAGGGAGGCTGCGGGCCCCGGGGACATCAGACGCAGCTGGGTAATGCAAACAGGCTGTGGGAGGAGGTCAGCCAACGCAAATGAGAAGCATGTGGTATCCACTTCCCCTTGGCTGGCAGGCCGGCCGGCGCGGGCCTCCAGGCCGAGGGAGACGCTGTGGGAGGGAGCCCAGGTCGGCCAGGTGCTGGGGGACAGACCTTATGAGGGGTGGAGGGTCCAGCTGGGGGCTGGACTCCACGGGGCCCAGGAATCAGGGGAACAGCTTGGCCCCTCCCCCTACCAAGTCTTACTGCAAAAGAAAAGACAGACGGGAGAAAGAGGAAAAGGGGGCGAAGGGAGGAAAGATGTGAGGGGATGCAGTCAGGCCTCTGAGAGGCAGGCCAGCCTGACCCGAGAGGATCCGGAGAGCAGATCTGCACCCACGGGTGCAAACTCTCAGGAGACAGAAACTCTGCTTAGCGGGCTTTCTAATAACGAGGGCTTTCCAGGAAAATGAGGTAGTGAGCTCTCTGTCACCGGGAGTGTGTAAACAGAACACCCACTTGCCTACGATGCTAGGAGGGAGTAAGTTCTGCTTTAGGTGGGTGGCTCAACCAGACAATTTCCACTGTGTGTTCTGTGAATCCCAGGGGGGAGGCGGGGTCTCTGCACGGAGAGGGTTCTTCTCTCCCGGCTGTACAAGAAGGCGACGCAGAGCCGCAGGGATGGGCCTGGGGGCTCCTCTCAGCCGGCTCAGCGCAGGACCCGCTCTCCCTGGAGCCACGTGGAGCAGCCTGCAGCCCCAGCCCTCGAGGTCACAGGCTGTGGGCTGTGGGCACGGGTGTGGAGGGGCGGCCCAGAGCAGGCCGAGGCTGGAGGTCTGCAGAAGACAAAGCCTCCGGTGTTGGCAGCTGGGTGGGGACAGGCCACAGGGGTGGCGGTTGCGGCCGCAGGAGATGTTAGGGGGTGGGACGAGGGCTAATGGTCAGAAAGCAGCCCAGGATTCCAGGCGACTTGGTGCTGTTCCGCCTTCAACCCCCATCCAGGAGGGCCTGGGGCCTGGGGGTAGAGCCGCTGCTGACCACCGAGGGCATCTTCCTTGAGAGAAGCCCTGGGCACTTCCCCTCCACGTGTCCTTGTCCCCAGAGCACAGGAGCTACCCCAAGGCCTTCCCGTCCCCCATCCGTTCTCGGCAGCAGCAGGGCCATGGCTGCCCGGGGATGGGGAGGAAGACGGCTTTGGCTGCAGCGGCCTGAGCAGGGCAAGGCCCAGAGGGTAAGAGCAGGACCCCACGGGCCCTGATGGAGCCCGAAGCCTAGCCCTGGACACGAGGAGAAAAGGAACGTCCTCTCCAGCGCTACCCTTGAGGAGGCAGAGGCCCCGCAGCGGGAAGGGCCTGTGCCAGCGGCCCCTCCGCTCCACACGCGCTCACCTGCAGGCCTTGCCTTCCTTCACCTGTGGCTCTACAAGCCCGGGAAGGCTGCAAGTCAGCGCCCTCACTCTCCTGCCGGGCCTCTGGGGAACCACTGGGAAGGCACCAGGAACGGCCCTGCGTGTAGAGCCTTGGGCACGAGAGTGCGGGTGAGCTTGCACACACGGCCTGGCTGCTCGGGCATTGGATCTTGGAGGACTCCCAAGAATCCTCCACCCGCCGACCCCCCAGTGCACTGAATAACAAGGAAGAAAGCCATCTGAGAAGCCATTTCTTCCCTCCCCCTATTCACAGCATCCCAGAATGTAATCTCTAGAGTAAATTCCCACCCCCCCACAAAAAAACCCACATCAACCCACTGGCTTAGAAACAGATAATTTCCTGACTTCCTTCCCCTGCTCTGTTTGGCCTGCGTCTCTGAGGGCCTAACCGTTGTCACGGCAACCCCTCACGTGGGTCCAGACACTTTCTGAGGAAGTGGGACCAGGCGCTCCAGCCGCCTGGGTTCCTTTGCACCTGACCTGGTCCCCTTGTCTGGAGGGCTGAAAAGGGGGTGCAGTGTGCGTGGGGTCACCAGACTGCTTGGAGGTCCTCGCACCCAGGGCTGAGGAGGTGGAGGAGTGTGGTCGGGACGGGATTGTGTACGTAACTGCTCTGAGTTAAGACAGGCTCTCTTAGGCACCTGGGGCCCTGTCAAGGTCTGACCACCTCTATCTGCACCCCTCCCTGATGCCAACAGGTAGGAGAGAGCCGTGGAGCAGCTCTGCCATTCACAAATGGGGAACGTGAGTCCCAGAGGAGGTCACAGAGCTTAGGACTTCTGCACAGGGAACTCAGGACTGCGGCCTCCTGCCTGCCCCAGACCCAGGCCAGGGGCCGGTGACCTTCCCTCTGGAGCCGAACTGCCTGACATGGACTGTCCACCAGGGTCCGAGGGCATATGATCCCTGAGACAGGCCCCCTTCCCCCGGACACTCACCCCTCAGTCTTCCAAGTTTCTAGGATTTCCCAGTGGGACCCTAGTTCTTTGGCAGCTTCCAAAGCGAGGGAAGGGCAGGGCGCCTGTCTGGACCATCTGGGCCCCAGCTGATTTCTGGCAAGCCATGATCAGCTTTCATTCCCTTTCATTCCAGAAAGGCTCTTATTCGGGGATGCCTCACTCCCTCTCCCTCCAGCAACCGGGGCTGGGCAGCTTCCGGGGTCTGAGATGGTCCCAGGGAGTAAGCGTGTCCTGACTTGGAGGCTCACGGGTGTAGAGCCTGCGTCCTTCACCACCATCCGGAGGCAGAGGCGTCCACTCATCTCCCCAGGGGCCACCCTGCTCTCCAGGGAGGGTCCTGACAACCCGGACACCTTCATGGGTTCTCCTGTTCCCCCACCCCATCCCACACAGGAGAGGGGCTCTACCTGGCCGTCATCTTCTCCCTCCTCCTCCCCTGCCCTCCCCGCTCCACCCTTCAATGCCCCCTCACTGCCCTCCTGGGACCAGCCCCGCCCGGGGTCAGTCCAGCACATTCACCAGACTTTCCACCCCTCTCCCCGCACCAGCCCCGCCGTGGGGTCATCAGGGCCGGTCTGGTGGCCCATGCCCAGCACACACCAGCTTGGTCAGGCCCGTTTGCCCGCTGACTCCCCTCCCTCAATCAGGTCCCCTACACAGAGCTGCGACTTAGCAATCAGGACAGACGTGCAGAATCTGCCTTCCCATCACTGGCTCAGGGAAGACTCCAAGCCCCTAGAGACTCTGACCCTGCGTTTCCGGACCGCCTGGGAAATGGGGCCTGTTCTCCCCTCACTCCCAGGGCACGCTTTGACACATGACAAGTGCTGAGTGGGCGTGAGGGGTCACAGCAAAGCCTCTCCCCCTGCCCTCCTCTCCCCTCGCCCACCAGCTCTACGACTATCTGCCAGGGTTTCTGTGGTCACTGCCTCTTGAGATGCAACTAAGAGGGCTTCGGCCAGGCAGCTAGGTCCTGGGGCAGTGTAGGGACACGCAGGGCTGGGGAAGCCCTGACCTTGAAAGGGGGCTGTGCCCTCTGCTCTTTGTGTCGCTGACACTCCCTCCACTCCCCCCAGAGACAGCCCCCGCTTCCTCTCCCCCATCCCATCCCACCCCACCCCCTCCCAGCCCTGCAGGGAGTGTTCTCCCCACCTGCCCCTGCACCTTCCCTGGCCTCAGTCACAGCTCAGTACCACCTCCTTAGAGGGGCCTAAGCAGGCCCCGCCCCCATTTTCTCCACAGCCTTCCTTGGTGCCTGGAATTACTTTCTTTCTTTTCTCCTTTACTGTCGGTTTCACCCCCATTAGACTGTAAGCTCCTTGAGGGCAGCACTCGGCACAGGGGGGAGGGGTGGGGGAGGGGTGAGGCCACCCCTCGGCTTCTGCCCCCACCCTCATCCCCACGGGTCCCTGCCTGCGGAGGCCGGGCCTTTAGGCCGCTGCGCCCCCCTCTTTGCCCTTGTCCAGCCCCCCGACTGCCCCTGCAGAGCCCATATGCGGCCTCCTCTGTGAGCCTCTGAATCCAAAGCTCCAAATCCCTGCCCCTGCTCGGGGGTCCCTCGTCCTGGCCCACACGGGGCCTGTGGGTCCCGGGAAGGTCGCGGTAGGTCGAACCAGTCTTCCCAGCTCTGACTTCTCCAGGCCGCCAGGCAAGCACCTCACCCCCCATTCCCACGCGCCCCACCTCGTCCTGCCCGTCACTCGGACCGCAGCCCGCGTCGGTCCCGCCCCTCACACGCGCACGCACACGCCCCTTCCCAGCCCCCAGCGGGGCTGGCAGCCCGCCTGGTACCCGGGAAGCTCGGGTCCCTCGGCGCCGGAGGACCCACATCCCCGCCACCGCAACAAGTCCGCGGAGCCACGGCGGCCGCCCGGCTCCGGGCCTCGCCGCTGTCCTCTCGTGGCCCCGGCACGGCCCGCGCCGGCTCCCGAGGCGCAGCAGCCTTGCGTCCCGCGCATCCCGGGTCCCTCCCTCTCAGGGCACAGGGTCCCCGGGGAAAGCAAGCGCAGTTCCGGGCCCGCTCCGGGTTTTTTGCTTAGGCTCTTCAGGCTCGGAGAACAATGGGGCAGCTCTCTGCGCTTCCTCCGCCCGAGCGAGCTTTGTTCCTCCCTTCCCGCCTGCTCGGCTTCCATTAGCCAAAAGGCAAAGGCTTCCCAGTCAACCAGGAGTCTCCGCGCGAAAGCCCAGACCTTTCCACACGCCCTAATAACCTGGGGAGTGGGGTGGGGTAGGGGTTTGGCCCAGGCCTGGGGCCGGGGCCGAGGTGCAGGACACGCGTCCAGATGCGGGCAGCTGGCTGCCCGCCTGCCCCCAGGCCCCCGTCGTGTCTCCTTGCCACAGCCCATACCCGGGAAATCCGACTCGTGCTCCCGCCGGGGATCCAGAGAGGAAGCGGAGCCTCAGCTCTGCTCCGCGGCCAAACAGCCCTCACATCTGCTTTCTCCACATCTGTGCTCTAGATCGGCTCCCGCCGGCGCTCCCCGGCAATGCTGAATGCGCTCTTGCCCCGCACAGACCGCACACGGCAGAGGTCACCACCAGCCCCCCAGGTTTTGCCGTATTAAGATTCTAGGCTTTAAGATCCCGGGAAGCTGATGGGCTCTATTTCTGAGGAGCTAAGCCCCCAACCCCATTGTCCAGCCTCACCTCCGGCAGGCCAGAGCAGAGCCCCAGCCTGGGGACGTCTCTACCAGGCGCACTTCAGCCATATGCACCTGGGGACGGGCCAGCCCTGTGCATCTGGGGTATGCAGTGTCCCCGCATAGCCCGACCCGGGGTCTAGAGAGCCCCGCCGCTCTCCCCACACCTTCCCTGGCAGCGGGCGAGGGGAAAGGCAGGGGTGGGGCAGGGAGGCAGGACTCACCCAGCACTTGGCTGAAGAGCAGCTGCTCCAGGTCTCCCAGCACGGTCACCACGAGCTCCGGGTCCACCTTGAGGAAGGCGCGCTCCTCCTGGCCCTTGGCGGGGGGCACGGGCCCGGAGCCCTTCTGCGCCTTGGCTTTGCTGGAGAGCAGCTCGTCGTCCGACTTGCCGTCGTCGCTCACGGCTGCCTCGGGAGCCTTGCTGAGCGGCTTGACCTCGGCGTAGGGGCCGCGCGGGATCCGGCTCGGCTTCCCCAGGCTGGGGGCGAGCGGGGCCAGGGGGGTCTTGGCGCCGCCCGCTGGGCCGCCCTTGGCCTGGAAGAGCGAGTGCTCGGACTTGGACAGCGTCTTGGACATCAGCGGAGCCTCGCGGCCTTTGGGGCCCGCCTTGCCTAAGCCCTTGGGCGCCTTGGCCATGTCGTCGCTCCACTCGGGCTCGTAGAGCTGCATCTTCTTCTCAGAGTCCGTGAGGAACGAGAGGTTGGTGAGCGACTTCTGCTTGCGCAGGTTGGAGGCGGGCGGCCCGCCGGGGACTCGGCCGTCCACGCTGCCGGACTTGAAGACCTTGAGCTCCGCCGCGCTGGCCTTGGCCATGCCGCCGCCGCCCGGCGCCTTGGCGCGCTTGGGCAGCATGCCTCTGCCGTCCGCCGCCGCCTTCCTGCCCGCGCCCCGAGGCTCGTCCGCGCCCTCGTCGCCGCCGCCGCCGCTCAGCTCCACCTCGGGCTGCACGCTCTTGACGCTGCCGCCCAGCATTCTGCCCGCGAGGAGCGCATGGACGATCCGCGCGTCTGCAGGCACCGGGGGCGGGGGGGGGGGGGGGGGGAAAGCGCGCAGGGAGGAGGCGGGGGAGGGGAGGGGGAGAGAAAGGACGGAAGGAACCGAGGAGGAAGGGGAGAGGAAGGAGGAGGGAGCGAGGGAGCGGGGAGGAGGCGAGCCGAGGCGCCCGGGAAAGAATCGCGAAGAAGGAAGCCGGGGAAAGGGAAGGAGCGCGGAAGCCGTGGAGCGATGGGGCGGGGTCGGAGGAAAAGGGGCGGAGCGGGGAAAATACAAATCAAAATCTTAAAATCAATCAAAGAAGAACGCAAGCCCCGCAGCTGGCTGGCGCTCGGAGGTGCCCGGCGCCGGGACCCGGTCCCCCGCCCGCCCGCCGGCCGGTGGGTCCCGTGGGTCGCGCGCCGCCCGCCAGCGGGAGCGGAGGCTGTGGGCTGCGGCTCGGAGCGCAGGAAGGAGGGGGGAGGCGGAGGAGCCGGCGGAGAAGGGGAGGGGTGTGCGCGAGCGCCGGGAGGTGGGGGAGAGAGAGTCTATTTCTGGCTCGAGAGGGGGTGGTATCTGCAGCCGAGAGCCAGGGGCGGATGAGTAGGGGGTAAGGGGAGATGAAGAATTCGACCCGGTCTTCTCCTCGCTTTCCCCGCCGAGGCGGGCAGGTTCGGGGCACGGGTTGCCCCCTGCCGCGCCCGGAGGTGGGGGTGGGGGTGGGGGGCGCGGTGGAAAGGTTCCTTTGAGCTGGTATGGGCGTGCGGGTAAAAGGGTTTGAGACTGGGCGGCTCGGGATGCGGAGGGAGAGTGGGCTCGTGGGGCCTGGGGGGAGATGCGGCGGGCGTGGAGAAACAATATCCAGGTCGCCCGGGAAACTCCCGGCCCCCCACTTGCCTTCAGTCTCTGGGGCTCCAGGCTGCCCTCCTGAAGTGCAGGATGCCTCCGGAGGACGGGGGCAGGGGGTGGACGAGGGTGGCTTGGAAAGACGGGGCCCAGGGTTGACTAGGCAGGGGCCTCAGGGCCTTGGAGGCAAGGACTGACTCTCGGGATCTGGAGACTGGGTTCCCGGTGACTCCATGACCTTGTCAAAGTCACTGCATCCCCCCCCCCACCCCCGGTCTTCTCTCACAGCGGTTATAGTACCAGCTTCAGAGGTAAAGGGACTTTGGACCTGCAAAGCGCTTTGTCAAACCCAGGGCATCAGGAGGAAGCTGAGCACTGGCCCCTTGCCTGCCAGAGCTACGGTGGAGCCTGCAGAGCACTTAAAAAAGACATTTTCCGAGCCCTTCTCCCTCCCCTCCCACCCGGGCCCAGGGAAGAGAGCTGGGGTGGGGTGGGGAGCGGAGGCTAGAGGCTGACGAGCAGGCAGCCGTTTGCAAGGGGCTGTCCCTCAGTAGAGGGCGACACTGCCCATTTTCCACGGCCTCCCAGGTCAGGGCCAAGTTGCCTAAGCAAATGGTTCTCCGGCAAGAAAGTGAGGGACAGGAGAAAGGGAGGAGTGGGCCCCAGCAGAGCCACACACTGGGGAAGGCACAGCCCTGAGAACTATTCGCCAGAAAGCACTAGCCATCGGATACCTGCCCACCTCATCCCCAACCTCCATCTCTCTAGCCCCAGGCCCCCCTTCACCCTAGAATCGGTGTCTCCTGCTTCACGCACTCTGCTAGCACTCATCACAGCCTGCCTGGTGTGAGAGGCATTTGTGTACGTGTCCGTCTCCCCCACCGGCACCCACGCTCTCAGGGACGGAGCCGTGTCTCTCGGCACCTTGGTGGAGCAGATGCTGCCGCTGTGTTGGTAACGTGGATTTGGAGGCCTGCGGGCTGTGCCTCGGGCCTGCTCCCTGCATGGCTCCTGGGTCCTGTCCCCAGGACTCTGTCTTCCATCATCCCAGGCCTGGACTGAGACACTATAAAGTCTGCAAGTCCAGGTGTCGTGGCAGAGAGGATGCACTGACCACAGTACTGAGCACTGACTTCTCAGGCAGAGGGGTGTTTGGTAGGAAACGTGGACCCTTGGCTGGGCATGGGAGAAACAGAGAAAGATGGCGATTCTGCCCTCAGGGAACTCAATGTCTGGCAGGACATGCAAGATAACAATACAAGACCTGGGAAAATAATACTCCTTTTCATGGGAAACAGCAATGTCAAGCACATCAACACATTCGCTGCAGGCAGACAGACGGAGGTGGGTGTATACTGATTACAGGAATGACAAGGGGGAGACTCCCAACCCCGGAGAACAGAGGCCCTGGCTGTCTCACTGATGCTGTAACCCCAGGGTCTGGCACTTACTTAGGAGGTCCCCAATACATATGAGCATAGGAGTAAGAGGTCGTGCTGGCAGGTGGGAGAATAGGTGGAGGAAATCTCAGAGGCTTCCTGGAGTAGGATGCACTATAAATAGGGAAGGGTTCAAATGGGGCGGGGGGGTGGGCAGGGAGCAGGGGCAGTGAGTGCAAGTTCACTAGAAGGTCCCGTGGCAGAGGGCACAATGCAGACTGGCCTCTGGGCCTGTGTCCAGCACTTAGGAGACTCATGGGTGGGCTGGGATCGCGATTTCAGATAGGGAGGGAGAAGCAACAGGATGGGTAAAGGGGCTTAAGTGGCTTCATGCCAGAACTTGGTCCGGGCACAGAGAGTGCCCAAAGGAGGAGGCCAATTAGGAGATCTCCCCTCTGGGCACACACGGGACACTCATGCTTAAGCCCAGACACAAGATCCCAGCTCAAGGAGGGGATCCAGTCCCATCGTCGGTGCCAAAGGGCTGGGTGACCGTGCGCTCCCTCCCCCGACACAGGCCGCTTTTCATGAAATCACAATCGCTTCTGAAGTCCTCATCCTTACTCAGGGGTCTCCTCCAGTTTGCACAAGACACAGCTAATTCAATCACGTGGGAATCTCACCATTCCTAAAAACAGCAGCTTGAGAGTCTGGGGACACTTGTTCCCTAGTGTACCAGGTTACAGTAGTTTGCTTGTTGTGTGTATGTCCTCCTCCTGTACACAAATTCAATCTCCTCCTTAGCAGACAAGGAGAAATGAACTAGCTGCCATCTAGCCGAAAAGCATGATTTGCGCTGTGGTCCATCCCAGCCCGTGCGCACTGCTGTAGACAAGGTCCGGCGCCTCCTCCGGCCCCTCGTCTCTGGTACCCACGTCTGTAGGTTCCCTCCTCCCACATCAGTCCCTGGAGTTGCTCTGACACTACTCCACCTGTTGCGCTGTCCACTTGCGCTTCCTGGTCCCTGGATGCCCACTGCCCTGGACCTGATCCTCCTTCCTTCCTGGGGATCTTACCCCCTCATCGGCTCCTGTGTTTCAGCCTGGTCCCTGCCCCGTCTCTTTATTCCCCTGTGTCTCCTCTTCAGGGATATCACACGCCCCAAACCCCATGCCCATCCCCTTCCTTCAATAAACAGCTCCTGAAATTTTGCCTCCTTTTAGAAAAGAGGGTTTTCCAGAAGAGAGGCACTAGACCCCCTCCATCCTCCCTCTGCATGAAACACCACCTGTCAATTTATGAGACAGAAAATACCTTCCGTGCTCACCGCCTGGGTTGATTCAGGGCTGATCCCCATGAGGACCGGTCCCCCCTCTGTCCACCCAGTACTGCTCACCTTCCCGCTGTCCCTCTCTAAAGGGTCTTGCTGTGATCACGGGGTGGTCCCTTTAAATCGTCATCTTGGCGTCCTGGAACTTATAGACGCTCCCCAGTGAGGCCTCTCCCTCTATCCGGCTCTCTTTATTCCTTTCACATCCCGAGTTTCCCACCATCCTCTACTGCAGTGGGAGCGCTCGGCTGCCGTGGCAACAGCCATTCCAGCAGCAGTCGATAAAGCCAATATATGCTTCCTCAAGTGATTCCTAAAAAGAGAGGATCCTGCCCTGTCACAGCACCCCCAATCCCAGACTGGAGCCCCTCCCACTGAGGGGTTCCTGCCCCGTCCCCTCTCCTCTCCCCACTCTGCAGGACCGCCTGGCCGGGAGGGTCCAACGAAGAGAGAAGGCGAGGGTCTGTGTGCTGAGGCAGAGGCCCGGCTGGGCAGGGAGTGGGTGCTGATGATGCAGTGGCCTGTGGCGGGGACTGGACCCTGCCCGGGCTCCAGAGGGGACTCGGGACGGAGGCTGGTTTGGAATCATGAAAGTCCCCAGTCTCCAGCCCCCTGAAATCGCTCATCACCCCACTCCTCTCTCTCCAAAGGCATCGGCAGTCTCTGCGGTGGGCGTGGGATGAGCGATTTGACCACATCTGTTGACCGATAACTTAAAGCAACTTGAGGAATGAAGATACAGGCACACGGCCAAGGACAGGCATGCAGTGTGATGTTACATCCCCCGCCCGTGACTGGAAATGGATGTAGCCCTGGTTGTGGGAGGGCATTCTGGGATCTGCCCCTCAGTTTGAGAGAGGATTTCTGGGGGTGGGGAGTGAGGAAGAGAGGAGAAGTTGGGAAGGAGGGCTAGGCTGCCCCCACCTGGTTGACCTTGAAAGGTGACCTTGGGAGAAGGTGGGATCTGAGGCAGGGGGAGTGGGCAGGTGAGTCCACACTTGGTTCCCTCGAGGGCTAAGGGCAGAGCAGAGAAGAGGGGAGGGTTCTCTTGATTTCTATGCCCACAGTCAGGATCTGGAGAGCAGGGGCTGAGCGACAAGCACCTTCTTTAACGTGTCCCCACCTGACCCCTGTGATGAGGTCCTTCATCACGTCCCGACACCTCCACCTTTGTGGAAAGCCCTCCAGCCACTGATGCCCACTTCCTTCTGCCCTTTTCTCTTCCATGTCACCCACCCCCCATGTCCTTCCACCTCTCAGCAGGGACTTCTTGAGCACCCAAAACATGCACGAGGCCAGGCTGGAGGCTGCGGAGGTGGCTGATGCCGAGTGGCGTCTCGCCTGCAGCTGGCCAGCCGGCCTCCCATTGCCCACACCTGCTCAGCGCCTCCGCACGCCAGCTCTGACAGGTGCTGCGGGTGCAGCAGAGAACGGGACCGACAAAAACTCTTGTCCTCGTGGGACGTCCACTCCAATGGGAGGGACAGGCAATAGGCAGAAACGTCAGCTACTGAGAAGTGCTAAGGAGAAAGAACAAAGCAGGAAGGGGAATGTGAAACAGCTGTGGGCAGGGGGTGACTATTTGATTCGGTGACCAAGGAAGGCTTTACTGAGAAGGTTCATTTGAGTAAAGATCTGAAGAAGAGAGGGGACAATCTCTATGGATATCTGGGGAAGAGGTTTCCAGCCAGAGGGAACAGCCCAGGCAAAGCCCTGAGGCAGGGTGTGCCGGGTGTGTTCGGAGAATCGCAAGATCAGAGGCGTATCTGCTAGAGAGAAAAGACGGGGCGGCGGCAGCCAGTGAGGTCAGGATGTGATGGAGGCCAGTGTGCGGAGGCCTCAGAGGTCATCACTTGGCCTTTCGCCCAGTGAGATGGGAGCCCCCCGGCCGGCTTGGAGCAGAGGACTGGCACAGCCTGGTTCCCCCTTGGAAGGGTCCCTTGGCTGCTGGGCGGGGCTCCTGGGCAGACTGCAAAAATCAAGGTGAGAGATGACGGTGGCTTGGAACTGGTGGTGACTTTGGCGGCGGTGAGGAATGGTCAACTCTGGGCATCTTTTGAAGCCGTTCGGGTTTGCAGATGGACCAGATGTGGGTCTGTGGGAAAGAGAGGGGTCAAGACCCTCCCAAGGATTGGGGCCTGGACAGTTCTAGGCCTGGGGTTGCTGTCAGTCAAGGCCGGGAAGACTTTAGGAGGAGCTGGCGTGGAAAGAGGATTGGACCCTCTGTTTCTCCTGGCCCTTCTCAAGGCCAAAGGGCCCTCCTGTGCGATGCCTTTCCTGACTCTCCCACACGCTTACTGCAGCCAATGCAATAATTGCCTGGCATCCAGCCAACATCCTTTATCCACTCCTCTGTGATTCCCAAGGATCCACCCTTGGTTGGCCTACTGACGATGAGCTTTTCCCAGAACCCATCACGGCTCTCTGCACACAGTGGGCTCTCAGAAATATTTGATGAATGACGATTGATGGAATGAATGAATGCGTGACTCAGAGCAGATGTGTGGGGACTGTAAAGAGCAGTGACGTCTCGGTACCTGCGGTGAGACAGCACAGCTGGTGCCGAATGGCAGCCAGGCCCGGGGACAGCGTCCCAGCCACATCTTCCCTCCCTTCCCTGCAGCCCTGGGCCACGGGGAGCCCAGCACACCCTCTCTCTGCCCTTTCGAGGAAGCTCCAGTTCTTGTGACCTTGGGTCAGGTCACAGCTGAGACCCTCTCCTCCCCCATCTCTGCCCTGCACACCTGTGGGGGACAGGGCGAGAGTGGGCAAGAAGTCCTCACATTCCCTCGTGCACCTGGCAGCCCCACCAGGAACTTGAGCCCCACCCTCCCCGGCCACCTGGAGGAGAAAAAGAGCCGGTGGACACAGTGGTCCAGCATGGATGCACCAGCTGGCTCGCACCTCATCCAGGAAGCCCTCCCAGACTGATCCTCTTGCTTCCTCCCAGCCTTTGCTTTCCAGGGCCTTGGTAGCTGAGACGTTTCTGCGGACTCTGCAGGGCCCTGGCTCAGCCTCTCTGGGCCCAGGAGGCTCCCTAAGCTTCAGGGTTGGGGGTTTTTCCTATGGGCTCCAAGGTCAGGAGTGTGGGCCCGGAAGAGATTTGCTGTCCACCTGTGTTGGGGAAAATGAGGCCCAGCAAACCCAAGGCTGGGCGTGGAGCCCGGGACCGTGGGCCCCAGTCTGCCTTCTGGCCCAGCGTCTCAGGGAGCACTTCCGGGAGGCTGAGAATGCTGAGGAAGTCTAACTCCAGCCCGCGTTCCTGGGAGCTCACAGCACTGGACGCCTCTGCCCTGAGCCTCCATGCCAACAGGACGGGGGCGAGCCCGCCCATCGTGTGAAGTAGGGGGCCGAGACGAGCCCAGGGAGGACACAGGGCCTGAGCCTGAAGCCCAGTGTCCCCAGCTGGCGGGCAGGGCTCTCCCAGGCTGGGAGGGCATAGGCGCTCTGGGTTGCGGCCCCACAGGGAGCGGGGACTGTGGCTGGAGGGCCTCAGACCCGGGAGGTGAGGTCCGATCTAGGGCTGGGCTGTGGCCCCCTGACGCCCCCCAAGCATCCTGACCCCCAGGCTAGAACACGGGACCTCCGTTCCTCGGCAGGGGCGCCCGGGCGTGCACAGCAAGGCACTGGGTTCCTGCTCCTCTTCTGAGCACCCCGCCCAGGACCCCTGAGTGCTGACGCCCCCCTTCTCCATTACAAGCCAGAACTCCGTGATGGCGGGCGGAGGTGAGCTGGGTGGTTTCCCAGGGAAGGACTGTCCCCCACCCTCTGGTGTCAGCCGCCACAGAGGCCAGTGCTGACACACACACGGCACTCGGCCTCCCTCCCCCGCCCCCGGGAGCCTTGCTCTCCGATGCTCTCCTACCCACCCTCGGGTCCAGGCCGAATCCCACGCCTGCACCTTGGCTGTGTCTGCCCTTCTCCCCGATGCCTTCTCTTACATGAGTTCAAGTCCACTTCACCCTTCAAGGCCCAGCCTTGGGGCCGCCTTCTCTGACTACATCCCACGCTGATCTTGAACTTTCCTCTCTACCGGTTATAGTCAGGGTGCCACGTAGTCAAATTCTGCCCAGTTGTATCCCAGGGAGAGATCCTCCCCTCTAGCTAAATTGTAAGCCCCCCGTTATAGACTGCATGTTGGTATCCCCCCCGAATTCATAAACTGAAACTCTAATCCCCAGTGTGGTGGTATTTGGAGATAGGGCATTTGGGAGGTAATTAGGTCACAAGGGCAGAGAACTGGCAATGGGATTAGTGCCCTTGTAAGAAGAGGCACCAGGGCGCTTGCTTCCTCTGAGCCAGGTGAGGACACAGCGAGAAGACGGCTGTCTACAAGACAAGAAGAGAGCTCTCACCAGGAACTGAAATGGCTGGCACCTTGACCTTGGACCTCTCAGCCTCCAGAACCGTGAGGAATACATTTCTGTTGTTTAAGCCGCCCGGTCTACGGTCCTTCTGTTAAAGCAGCTGGGCTGACTACGACGTCTCCCTGCATGCAGCCGCTAAGAAGGGCTCACTGATGCTTGTGGCGCCGCGGGGCAGGGGGTCTTTCCCACCACGAAGCACCTGCTATTCCCAGGGACCCTCTTAGACCTGTCACTCGCACTGTTTCGTCAAACCCTCCGACGCGGGGACTATCATTATCTTCATTTTACAGAGAAGTATGCTTGCCCAAGGTCACCCAGCAGGCTGCCGGTGGGATCAGGATTTGAACACAGATCTGCGGGTCTCTCACATCTTCCCACAAGTTCCTGCTGTTTCTCGGGACTTGCTGAATAATTGCACGTGATCCCAAAAAGGAGGCCTGGGTCCTGGAGGCGGGGTGGGGATTGGGAAGGACCACCTGTCCAGCCAGGAGCCTCCTGGAGCCCGGATGCCCACCGCACCTGGGGTCTGCCTGGGTCCAGGACTGCGGTCACACTCGGACTGGCCCGCAGAATCGTGGCGGTGGGGGACGGGGTGGAGGATTCCTCCTATGGACCCAGCTGCTTGTCCGCAGCACCATGGGCCCTTCACGGCTCAGCCTCGGGACCTCTGTCCTGAGATCCTTGTCACTGGCAGGGGACCTGGCAGCCCTAACACATCCAGGACCCCTTGGGGACTTCCTTATTCCCGAGCCTTGGGGGTCTCGGGTTCCCTTCAGGACTCGCTATGTGGCCTTAAGAGAATGCCCACATTCTCCACACTTCGGCTGGTCAGGAAGAAGTCAGGTCGGGGTGGAGGTGGGCTTCCAGCAGAGGGAGGCAGGAGGAAGCACCTGACCCAGAGGACTCGGTCTGAAACTGGACTCATGCAAAGTCAGACCTCCTGCTCACGGCTAATACACAGACCAGGGTAAGAAGTCTGGATGTTTCCCACACGGGCTTGGCTTGTATGTTGCCATGGCAACCGTCCCCACACACCTGCTGGGCCGTCCATTGCATACTGGGCCTCAGAGGAGCTCTGCAAGGCCCAGATACACCATCCTGAGACCAGGATCAGCCATCGGTTGTCATGGCAACCGCAGGCCTGAGAGGTGGGGGTGTGGGGGGCGGGCAGGAACCCTAGCCAGGGCAGCGGGAGGGCAGCGTGTGCTGGCTGTGCCCTGTGTCATGTGGGATGGAGACCCGTGAACTGCCTGTATGGGTATGTGTCCTCTGATGCAGGCGAACCTACAGTCCACTCTGACCCGTCCGTGCAGGATTGGCTGTTCTAAGGTCAGAGGAACCTCAAAGACAATCTTACTCAGTTTTCTGCTTTCGGGCAGAACTGGTCCGTTTGTAATCAATCCTATTACCTTGCTGTGGGCCAAGAAACCCAAAAGCCAGATGAGGCAAAACACAAGGCCCAAACCCAGGTTGTCTGGCCAGCCCCGTGATGACATCACTGCTGCAGAGCAGAATTTCTTAGTCTGGGTTCACAGAGCAGATACAGAAGGCCCAGAAAACCAAACACCACATGCAAGCTTTGCGTCGTGAATACGTCCACTTGTCTGGGAGGCGGATTGAGTGTCCACCAGCTTCTGAAAGAGGTCCTTGATGCCGAAAAACTAAGGACAGCTCCTAGAGGAAGGAGAAGCCTCTGCCCAGCTGGGCCGCGGAGCGCTGGGCGGCTGAGTTAACGAACCCGGCCTCCCCCTGCCTGCAGACACACTCCCATCCGGTGGCTGCTCAGATGGTACCTCTGTGCTTTATTAGGGTTTTGTCAGGTTTTTAAACAAGGCATTAAACGTAACAGAAGGACGCCATGGCTCCTGTCTCAATGAACGTTAACGGACTATTCACTGGTGACCACTTGGCACTTACAAACTGCCCGGCAGATGCCCAGGATATCCACTGGTGTGGGGCCGAGGACTCCTCCTCCCTATAGCCTGACCTCATCCCCAGACGCTTCCGGCCTCTGCTCCCCACTGCACACGCCCGCAAGCTCTGCCGAGGCCCAGCCTCCCGGGCGGAAAGGATGCAGCAGCTCACGGGGTCCAGCTCCTGCCCGGGACTGCGAACCTGGGCTGCCGGGCTCCACTGCCCCTGGGCCTGAGCCTCCCTCCTGCTGGAGTCCCTTCCCTCTCTGACCTCAGCCATTCTCCCCCCAGAACCTGCTGGCTTCCCTCCCGCCCTTTGAGAGAAGGCACAGCTAGGTGCTTCTCTGCCCTCCCCACCCCCAGGGCTTGGGCGACCCCACGCCCTCCCACCCTCCCTCTGCCCGGACCCTTTAACTATCTTCAGCTCCCTCTGAAGCTCCCGACCCCATAACCCAGGAGACATACACAGGAAGGCAGGGTTTTGATTCGGGCTGCCTCTTAAAGGACTCATGTGGATGAATATCATGACCAGGGGTGATTCTCAGCTCTTAATCCTCCTGGTCACTGTGTCCGTGTCCCCTCACTCTCCACTGCGTCTCCCAGAGCTCCTTCTGGGCGGGCTGCTGGGCATCTGCTTGTGGGGGTGGGGGTCTCCCAGCGGGGACCCTAATCCTCTCATCACAGGGGTGGGGGAGCTGTGGGCAGGGATGCTCTGCGCCCATTTCTGCCCATTCAGTGGTGCCCAGGGCGGGACTGAAGCCTTGCACGTCACTGGCTTGGAGGGTGCTCTCCACCTGCCTGGGCCTCCCCAGAAGTCAGGAAAGGAGGGGCCCCCTTTGCCCGGGGGGAGGGGGCAAAGCCTTGTGAAGCCGAGTCTTTAAGGGCAGCCCTGGAGGTGAGGCCTCTCCACCGGTCACAGAGGGACAGTGGTGGGAGTCTAGAAGTCTCAGCTCCTCCCATGGCTGAGATTTCTAGCTGCCCCGCGACCCCGGCTCCCTGCATAACTGCCCCGAAGTTGTATGGGGTGGTCTGATCTGCAGAGATTCCCGGTGACCAGGCCCACCTCCTTCCAGTAAGTATCCTTATCCTCGGGACCCGCCCACGGCCCACAGGCGCACAGAGGAATGAACGGGGTAGGATCTCCTAGGAAGAATGGAAGCAGTTCCTCTGAGACCGGAGAGTTGAATCTCAAAGCCCTGCAGGGAGGAGCTGAGTCCAGGACAGACAGGCATGGATCACAGGGGTGAAGCTCCAGGAAAACCACAGGGGATGTTTATCACCTTCCCTCCCACCATCCTTCCCAGCATCAAAGATCCGGGCTTTCCCAGCACTGAAGGTGGCCGCTGCTCACATTCTCAGGGGGAGTCTCACTGGGATGCACGCACACTCCAGAGCTGGGGCTTCTCCACCACGGGGCCTCTGTGCAGCTCATGTACAGTTGCACAGGCTGAACACTGCACAGCTCGACAGCCACAGACGCTCCACTGGGCAAAGTCTGTGCCTGCTTTGTCCCTGGATGTACCCAAGTGTCTAGAGGAGTGCCTGGCATGTACTCGGTGCTGGATAAAAATTTGGTGAATGGGTATAATTCTCTGGAGTTGGGCAACACAGGGGCCCTGTGTTCTTGGGCGGAACAGGAAGCAGGGAAGCTAGGCCCTGCCAACCCTGTGTATTGCTTTTTGAGCACTCGTGGGTGGTAGTCCCGGGGGACCTGGGCTGCCCAGCCTCTGCTATTTTTGACCCTCCACTAAAATGGGCCGAATCCACTGCCTGGAGGTGAGCCCCATTCCCAGCCAAATGCTGACGTGAGAAGTCCCCCAGGCTCCCCCCTCCCCCTCCCCTCCTCCAAAGAAACAGAATCCAGATGCCTCCAGTTTTTAGGTACCACACCCCGCTCAGCAGGCTACCCTGGATGACCTCACTGCCTGGCCTCTCTCCCTCTGCGGCCATCCCCGAGCCAGGCCCGCCTCACTGGTCATCTCACAGCCTCTCCGGCCTCCCTCTGTGCCCAGGAGCTGGGACGTGTCCCCTGCCCCCAGGGAGGTCACGGCAGGGATGGCCCAGAGCGTGACCTCTGAAGGTTGGGCTCCAATCCTGGCTGGACCACCTTGGGATGTCACCTACCCTCCCGTCACCTGTAAGGTGGGCACATTAGGAACGGCCCTCTCCCCACCCCAGGGCAGCAGCAGGTCATGCCCAGCATGCGCTGAGCGGCTCCCGTGTGCCGGGCAAAGCTTCTCAGCACTTTGCTTGTACGGGTGTATGTTATCCCCACAAAACCCTCAGAAGAAGGTGTGGGTGTCGTGACACAGGCACAGAGAGACTAGGAACCAGCCCAAGCCTGCACAGCCAGCAAGCAGCAAGGCCGCGATGCCAAGCAAAGGTGTGGGTCCCCACCTCGCCCAGTTGCTGGAAGGACTAGAGGCGCGTAGGGCAGCGCCTGGTTCAGAGGAAGCCCAGTAGAGTCGGCACTGCCATTCAGTGTTATTATTACCTCCTGTCCCAGGTCCTGGAAGCCTGCTCCATCCCAGACGCCTGCTCTGTTTATCCCCGAGCTCTACGCCCCTCCGGCCCTAGAGTGGCCCTGACCCGCTTGAGCCCTGAGAACACAGCTCATACCGCCTGCCCAGAGCTTGGGCTGTGTTTTCTAGTCAATTGTCTGTGCGTCCTCTCCCCACGGATGGCTGGGACACAGGCCCGGCTCAGCCCGAAACTCCCCAGAGGGTGGAAACGTGAAGCGGGGTCCGGGGGGTGGGGGGGGGGGGCGGTGTGAACGCAGCATGAAGGACACAGGCTTGGGAGGCAGAGACAGTGGCATCCTGGGCTTGGCTCAGGTCGGGGGAGGTGGTGGCGGGGACCGGCCCGTCCCCTTCCCGCCACCTGGCAGAAGTGAGGGAGACCCAGCTGAGCTTGAATGATGCAACGGGCAGCAGACGGGAAGGCAGGGGTGACCCCGGAAGAGGGTGACCTGGACTCCAATCCTAGTGCTGTGCATCCTCAGACAAGTTGTTTGGATAACCTCTCTGAGCCAAGCTCACTCATCTACAGCAGAGCAATGGTTCCACCTCAGAGCGTGTGTAACGTGCTTACGAAGGACTTTGAGCCTGGTGCTGTGCCTTGCACACAGTAAGTGCTCAATAAATAGACTTGGCATCAGCATTTGGGCCTCCCTGCATCTGGGGAGTCAGAGGCAGTGGCCCCAATTTCAGCTCAGCTGCTCACGAACCCCGCACGCTGTCCTGAGCAGGCCATCCTCCCTCCCCGGGCCTCTCTCTCCCCAGCGAAAATGAGGCCGGGTTTGGGTGAAGCTACAGTCCGTTACAGCTTTGACCCCCAGGGCCTTTGAGCCCAAGTCCTCTGCAGTCCCGGGAGAGGCTGGTGGGCATGCGGCCACCTGGGGGCCCAGAGCAAACCCTCCCCAAGGGGGGTTCCAGCCTCGCTCCTGCCCTGGGAAGACACACCAGATCTGGAGTTTTCTCTCCCAAACCCACACGGCGTGGAAAACTTGATTGTGGCTTAAAGATGGAGTCGACTCAATAACAGAGAGGGATAAGGAGAAATGCAAACAAGCCCAGCGCGAGGCCAGCTCCCGGGCCCCTCAGCCTCGTGTGAGAAGCCTGGCGGGGGCCGGGTGAGGGGGGCTCGTTCCCCGGTGACACGTGGTGTGAGGATGAGAAAAGGTCCCTTCATTCCCTGCCCACTCAGCGCTCACACACGCCACGAAGTGGAAGTGATTAAGACGACGGTGTCGACCTCGGGGCGACCCTTCCGGTCCCTCGCACACGGCCTCACACGTGGGCGCCGGGGACGTCGGCCCTGGCTTCCCCTGACTCTCCAAATTAAGATCCAACGGCGGCCCAGGCACTGTTTGTGCTGACGGCCACCAAGGGGCGTGTCAGCAGGGGACCAGTGCCAGGCTCTCCCTGGCACAGCTGGGTGGGCACGGGGAGGGTCAGGGCACCAGCACAGTTGCCCCTACACTGCCCGGGGCAGAGGAGGACAGGGCAGCTGCCGGCGGACGGTGGACGGACACTGGGACAAACGAAGGCCACGCCCAGCACCCTGCTTGGTGGCAAGTCATCATGGGAAATTCTCTTCCGGCTACACAAAGCCGGCTCCCTGGTGGTTTCTTGATTGAATGAGAGAAGTAACAAGTGAGTGAGGCCCTCCTTCCCCCCACCCCTTCCTCTCGTCTCCTCCGTCTCCTCGGGCTCAGAGAACAGGCCCCCCCTCCCCCACAAAGCACAGGCAGACCCCAAATCTCTCCCCATTCCACCTGTCAAAGAGCTCGGGGTATCCTTGGCCAAGACGGACACCGTGACCACAGCTACAGCCGGAGCACAAGTGGCGTGGGGGCCTTGCCCTCATCCCGGGAGACCTGGGGGAGGCAGGGGGCTCTCTTCTCGCCGTGAAGCCCACCTCCCAAGGCTACCCTGCACCCCCACAACAGAGAACCCCTCCCCTGCCATCCACCAGACACTTCCCATCTAGCTGGTGAGGGGGGTCCTGCCAGCCGACCAGCCCGGGGCTCCCGGGGCCAGCGTGCGCGGATGCTAGTGTGAAATTCCTCTCCGCGCTCATGGCATGGCGACGGTGAGCGGGCGCCTGGGTAGCCGGAGGCCATCAGGCCCTAATGACGTGGCACACACATAAGGAAGCCGTTACACTCGCAACACTGCAGATGCAAAAATAGAGCTTGCATAGTTTCCTGGTTACCGCATCCTAACACTCATGGGCTTTTGGTGCCAGCGAACTGAGGTCTCCTTCTGTCCCTGCAGTGCCCTGCTTCCCCTGTGCCTGCACCGCTGTGGAAGCGCGCGGCTTGCTTTCTAGACGCCCGTCTCTGCCCCACGACCACCCTCCGCAGGGCTTGCCATGGAAGGGGGCCTGCTGCTGCTCCCACCACTGCTGGGGACCAGGCCGGCAGAGGGCTCAACAGGGACCCCGGCCACCTGCCCTGCAGGGAAGGCAGGAGTGGCCACCACCGGTGTCTGGTGACTTCAGGGTCAGGCTGTGCTCTAAGCCCCAGCTTTGCCCACTGTTAGCAGGGCCCTGAGATGAAGCTCTAAGACAAATCCTGTGGACCACCTCAGCTTTGCCAAAAGCAAGTTCATTCCTGTCTTGGGGCAAGCCCCCCTGCTGGGAACGAAAGGATGGAGCTGGTTCCCGGAGCCTCACGTACCTCTGGGGTGACCACAGCCATGCTCTGGGGATTTTTTTTAATGTCGCAAGAAAATCAACACACACACTCAAGCCCTGCTAAGAGTTTAGAATTGGACCCCTTTAGAACCCAACCCCCGGCCCATGAGGCACTCACTCACCCCTCACCGTCCCTCCATCCAGAGACCCCCCACTGGGCACCTGCCGAGGCCAGAGGAGGGACGGGCCCTGGGAATGGCCGTGTCCCTGCCCTCGGGGGAGACCACCGTGTCGAGTTCTGGGGGTCCTCTTGGCAAGGCTCACATTCTGCTTCCCAAGGTGCGTTAGCGGCATGACACGCATTGGGGGCAGGTGTGACTACAGGAGGCCACAGGGAAGTGACCTGCAAGGGAGTGGCGGTTAAAAGTGGTCCTGGGGGAGGGGCGGATGTCGGGCCGTTGGGCAGGGGGCCCTGGACTGCCTGCCAGGTGCCCAGCACCTCCTCTGTCCTGGGCGGAGCTCGGACCTGGCTCTCGGTTGTCAATCTCCCAGCTTGTTACTTTCCGTCGCGGCCTCAGCGACACCCACCCCGGGCGTTGGATAAGCAGGGTGCCCGCTGGCTCCGTTGCTGCCCTGACCTTGCAGTGCTCCTGGGTCTGGCGGACCGACCCTGCGTTGAGTCGGGCACAGCACGAGCGCAAAGCGCAACTGACATGCTGGTGCCCGGCTGTCAAGCGGGGCCACTTCTCCCCTGTGGGCAGTGAGGAGAGTTCTGGCCCAGGGCGCCCCCCACCAGGAGGAGGGCTCGTCCCCGGAGCACTTACCCACGCACGAGAGGCTCTCCTCAGTCCTGCTGGGGGGGCCGGAGTAGCCGTCAGCAGCCCAGCTGCCCTGGCGGAGGGGGCCAGGCTCCGGGTCGGTCTGGGCCCTGCGGGAAAGAGAACGGTGGTCACTCACAGCGGAGGCCGCCCTGGCCTCGAGCCTCTCCCCTTGGAGGTCGGTTCTTCCCCTGTGGTGCTCTGCCCCCTGCCCTGGGCCGGCCCCCCCAATGGGCACATGTGTGCCCCTTCCCCTGGCAGGCAGCAGGCCTTCTAGGCAAAGTTAGGCCAGGGGCAGGGATGGGGGCACCCGAGGGCAGGGGGCCACCTGCTGCCAGTCACCCTTCAGGGTCCCCGAGTCCCATGAACGTGAATCACCCCCGCAGGGCGGAGGGACCCCAGGTAACTCGGGCTCGCGGCCTGTGTCCTGCCCACAGGCTGCCCTGTGCACCCACGCGAGGGGCTCCGTCTGCAGCTGAGGTCACTGGCCCCTCGAGAGAGCCCAGGAGGCCCGGCCCCCAGCGTCCAGGCAGCGAGGAGGTCGGAGGAGGAGGAGGGGCAGGCTAGGCCGGGGTCACCTCGACTCCCGGGGGGCCGAGTCCTCGCTGGGCCTGCTGTGGCAGCAGGAAGGAAGGGCGAGGTCTCCGGGCCCCATCTCCCAAGTGCACACAGGCCTCCGAGCACAAGCCCAACTGTGCAATCGCTCCCAGGAACAAAGGCTCTAGGAGCTTTTATTATAGGCAATTACCCAGGCTCTCCAAGCCGGCCGCCTGCCCCGCCCGCGTCTGCAGCTAAATGGACCCTTTGGCAGCTTGGTGCGGGGGGGACGCTGTGTGGCAGGAGGAGGAATCGATGCCTGGCCTGGGCCAGGCGGTGGGGGGCGGGGGGGGGGTTGGCGGTGGGGGTGAACCTGCCTCCCTCTCTCTCTAGTCTTTTTTTTTTTTTTTTTTTTTTATTTATTTATTTTTGGCTGTGTTGGGTCTTCATTTCTGTGCGAGGGTTTCTCAAGTTGTGGCAAGCGGGGGCCACTCTTCATCGCGGTGCGCGGGCCTCTCACTATCACGGCCTCTCTTATTGCGGAGCACAGGCTCCAGACGCGCAGGCTCAGTAGTTGTGGCTCACGGGCCTAGTTGCTCCGCGGCATGTGGGATCTTCCCAGACCAGGGCTCGAACCCGTGTCCCCTGCATTGGCAGGCAGATTCTCAACCACTGCGCCACCAGGGAAGCCCCTCTCTCTAGTCTTGACCGTTTCCAGCACCGAGACGGCCGGGACTCTGGCTGTGTAATGCAGAGCAGGCCTCTCCCCTCTGGGCCTCACTGGGTCACGGGGCGGAAGAGATGCCCTCGAGGCCCGGATGTCAGTTCAGGGCTGTGGGAGGTGTTTGCCGGCTCCACGCAGGCAGCTGGGAGCCCTCGATGGTCTGCAGGCCCCTGCGCCGGGGATGGGGACGAGCAGGGTGGGGGAACTCAGAGGAAGCAGGAGACCCCATTGCCCTGAAAAGGATGGGGTCACTCACCATGGGCTACTGTCAGTTAAATGTCGAGGGGCCAAAGAAAAACTGGAATTGCTAGGTTTCTTCAAAGAAATGAGCATAAACCTGGGTTTTTAAAATAAGGGATGCTGGGACTTCCCTGGTGGCGTAGTGGTTAAGAATCCGCCTGCCAATGCAGGGGACACAGGTTCGAGCCCTGGTCGGGGAACTAAGATCCCACACGCCTCGGAGCAACTAAGCCCGTGCGCCACAACTACTGAGCCTGCGCTCTAGAGCCCGTGAGCCACAACTACTGAGCCCACGTGCCACAACTACAGAAGCCTGTGCACCTAGAGCCTGTGCTCCGCAACAAAGAGAAGCCACTGCAATGAGAAGCCCGTGCACAGCAAAGAAGAGTAGCCCGCATGCAGCAACGAAGACCTAACGCAGCCAAAAATTAAATAAATAAATAAATAAATAAATAAATAATGCAGTGTATGGGGGGAGAAAGGGGATTCTAGGCCATGCAGAAACATTTCACTGAATAACGTCACACACATAAAGAGCTATAAGCACCGTCTGACCCTGAGTGGGCAGGCAGGAACCACGGCTACAAACAGGAAGACCTTGCTGTAGTGCTGACTACTGCCGTAATTGTGAGCAAGGGCGAGTGAGGGGCACACGGGCCGCAGCCCCCATCCCGGGTCAGTGAGGAAGCAGCCTCAGCTGCTCCGACCTCAGGAGCTGCACACTTCTACCTCCTCTTCCTGTATCTCCCCTGCAGGGCCAGGCCCCCGTGTCCCCTCCCTTCCCAGCCGGAATGGACAGCACCATCTATGCCGGACGTTGTTTGGAGGTTGAACCAGAGAGAAGAAAACCAACGAGCCGACACTCCTGACAGCGTTAACGGCACCCTCCTAACTGGGGTCTGAGTGAAGGCCACCCGCGACGGAAGGGGAAAACCCTTGGGGAAAGGAACCCCTGCTGGGGCTCTTCTCCCAGAGGGCAGAGGGCAGTGAGGGCGGAGATCTGAGGGAAGCAGACGGCCCCGAGCGGACCGAAGGGCGTTTTGCGCCTTCTCTGTCCCGGGAGCAGGGGTGCCCCAAGGGAGGCTGTACCTTGTCGTGGGGAAGGGCCGCACCCAGAGGCGCTGGCTGAGGAGACAGGGAGGACACCTGCTGGATTCGTTCCCCGGAGAAGCAGGTCAGGCAGGAGCGGCCTGGGGACGGGGAGTGGAGCCCGACAACCCCGGCTTCTGCAACGGGCTGGAGCTTTGCAGAGGCCAAGGTGCAGGGCGCAGGGGTAAGTTTCCATGAAGAGAGGGTGTCTGTGACCCTAGGGGGCCTATGGTACGTCCTTGCCGGGGTGGCCCAGCCCGGCACTCAGCAGAGGTGCCCACGGCTCTCACCTATTGCCTCTGGGGTGTCCTTGGTCCCAGTCTTCCCCTGCCCAAACCACAACCCTCCTGCAACCCTAACCCGGGGCCTAAAAGGGGCAGGTCTAGGAGGCGGGGCGGTGAAGACCCCTGCTGAGGTGGTGCAACGCTTTTCTGTTTAAAACACGAGGAGGCAACAGATGTTTGCTGAGCGGAGGAAACCCGTCCGTTCAGGTCACATTGAGACATTCAGAGGAAAAAGTCCTGAACTTTTTGGAGGATGTCAGATTCTACATCTGCCAGGGGGCTCGTAGGGTAGATAATGTAAAATCTTGAACAGTTGAATGCCTAGACATCTTCCCCCCAAAGATGGATTCAACAGGAAGGAACTCAGGGAGAAGCAAGTCCCAGAGTCCGCAGGGAAGCAGGTCAGGGCTGGGAAAGGACCAGTCCCAGGAAGGTGTCTGATCAGGTTAAGAATGGAAGTCCAGGAGGTCACGGGGAAGAAGCATCAGGTGTGCCGAGCAGAAGGGGTGCTCCGAGAGGCAGGGGTCCCCGGGGGAGGCCTGCTCCGGTCGTGGGGTAGCTGGGATTCCTGCAGTGCCAGGAAGCTCACTGCCAGTGGGTAATTTGTGAGCCTCTCTAGTTGCTGGAAAGTTCTTCCTCCTGAGCGTCAAGAGTCTCTCTACCTTCTAAGCACCATGATTCAGGGCGTTGAAGCCGCACCAAGTGAATCTAAGTCAGCTTACAACACGACAACCCTTCACGTCTTTCAAAACAGCTCTCAGACCCTCTCTCAGCCTTCTTCTTCCAAAGCAAGCTGCTTCGGCTCCTTTAATCATTCCTGTAACACCTTTTCGGATCCCTCACCGACCCGTCCGTCTTCCTCTCCATGTATTTTCGTGCACCAATGTCCTTTTAAACTGTGGAGTTCGTAACTGAATGCAGTGCTCTGGAGGAGATGGGACATGCTCTGGAGGAGGTGGGACATGCAGACGAGGTGTTGGGGCCCAGCTGTCTGTTACGTGGTGAAAGGGAGCCCAAGACCTTTCAGGGATCAAGTCACACCCTTGGCTTCGAGGGAAAGGTGCAGCTCCCCTCACCAACCCCAGCCACTCCAGCCTGGGAGACCCAGTGTCCAGGGAGCGTCTCCACCCAAACCGTGGGAGAGCTTGTCCTCGAATCAGCACAGAGAGAAAACCCAGGACGTTCGGTTAGTCAGGAAGGCACTTCCTTTGCATTTGAACATCCCTAACCCGTGTCATACTTGGGAATGAGAATGTCGCTTACTTAAGGTGGCCATTTCAGTAAAGAGTTATATTTTTATTAAAGAACCACAGTTGACAGAAGCATTTTTCTGTGCTCTCCACTTGTGGTGTCTGAAGAAAGCAGGACAGGCTAGCTTGTTAACCATGCTGGCATGAACGGTGGCCTGGCCACTGCCGACGGTGGTGACGTGGCCCAACGTGACCTCGTCAGACAGACGCACGTCTGAGCGCCCTGGGGACAGATACGCACAGGCAGTGTGGAAAGTGGGGAGAGAGAGGCAGCAGACAGGAAGATGCAGGGCATCAGTGGGGGCGGGCGGGGGGGCCACGGGGATTTCAGTGACCACAGACTGCAGGCACAGCCCGTCACGTGCTCTCAGTCTAACTCAGTGGTGGCAGCTGCCCCACTGGTGAGTTGGGTGAGACCGACCTGCCTACCCGCCTACCCAGGTAACTGGCTCTTCAGCACCCACGGCACCCTGACGCACGGCCGCGTTGGGGGCACCCCCCTTCTGAGCCTCTTTGTGGCGGCGTCTCCAGAGTCGGGTCTGGGTCCCCCTGTTAAGGTCCTAACCCCGCCCCAGCTCTCTAGTCCCCGCCCACCTTCTATTCCCTCCACCAGCCCCCCTCCCCTCCGCGGGCTCCGTCCCTCTCCACCCCACCCCCACCCCCACCCCCGACCCCCCGCCTCCGCCCGCTCCGCAGCTCACCTGTAGCGGAAGGGGGCCACGGTAGCTGTGACAGGCTGACTCTGCTGATGGACGGAGGAGAAGCTGACGGCCCCCGGGGCGGGCGGCGGGCGTGCGCTCCGCACGGGGCTGCAGACTGGGGAGCGCGACCCCGAAGCTGCCCGGGCATCAGGCTCCGAAGACCTGGGGCCCCCAGAACTTTTGTAGGGTACATCTCTTTGATCTTTTCCTGGGTGGTTAGATGGCTTTCGACCTTCGGGAGCCCCTGGTACTTGAGTTTCTCCAGGAGAACTGGTCCGGGAGGGGCTCCTGCCCCGGGTCTGGTGGGTCAGAATCCCTTCCTGGGCCACCCTCTTCTTTCCCTGGGTGCCCTGCGTCTCCCCAACGCTTCTGGACCCAGCCCGGCTGGAGAGGGCTGCTTTGGGGGTCGCCCTGGGACTGCTCCAGGGGGAGCAGGCGAGGCCTTCAGCCCCCTCAGCCGACTCCCTCGCTGCCCCAGAAGGCTTGGGGGAGCCTCTCCCCCGGGAGGCCTTGGGAGACGAGCCTCTGGAAGGGCCCCCCGCCTTGCCCAGCCTTGGGGAGGCCGCCCGCTGCGGGCTCAGGGCCAGGCCGGCCTGGTGCGGCCGCAGCCGGGGAGAGGCGGCCGGTGTGTGAATCCTGGTCTGGGAAGCAGCTCGAGGCACAGGGATGGAGGAGGCGTAGTGAGGGCGGCCGGAAGAGTTCACACTGGCCGTCCCGTCCATGGTCAGCGAGGCTGGCGGCAGGGCTACTGTGCTGCAGAGAGAATGGGGACAGTTAGGCCGTGCCCTAGGGAAGGGGCACTGGACTCCCGAGGTCATATCCTGACTCCGTCTTGGGCTACCCGCCCAGCTCGAGGCGAACCCCTCTACCTCCTGCAAACACACACGTGAAAGTGCCCGGGGATCGTAATGCCCTGTACAAACGGGGTAATCTGACCTTGACGCCGTTCCTGTCCACCGATCGGGGCCAGACTCCCCTCCCACAGCCCCTTCCTTCTTGGATCTCTCATTGTACCTGAGTCTAGAATGTTCTGCCCATGGTGAACCGACTCCCTGTGCCCCCAGCCTGCTTCTGCCACCTGCCCCTTTTCCTGACACCTGGCTCTCCCCCAGGACACCTCTCCAGCGGAGTGTAATCTCCCAGATCCCACCGGGCCCGAAGGCGGGCAGCCCATCACAGTTACAGATGCTAAACTTGTACCCCCACCCTGGCCAGGCCCCTGCCACCTGGCTCACACCACCTCTGTCACTGACGACACCCGTCCTGGTCCCTCCCCACCATCCCCACCCACCCACTCTGTCCCTGGAGATGTGGGCACCCAGCTCACAGCCTTTCTTTCTAGACCCTTCCCTACCCACCTCCTGACCTGGCCAAACTGACCTCCGCCCCTTCCTCCGGTCTCAGAGATGAGTGTCCCATCCCGAGACAAAGGCAGATCCCTCCAGGCACCCCCTGCCACCTGATCCTTCTCTTCTGGACCCCGATCTATGAATTACCCCATCTTTCTCACGTATCCTTGACCAGCTTCCCCTCCCTGCCATGTTAATGAATGAATTAATTGATCTATTAATGGCTTTCATTTCAAAGGGAATTCGAAGCCAGCTACAAAGACACGCAAAATCAACTCCAGATGAAAGAGTTCCACGTAGAAAATGAAATCATGAAAGAATGTGCAGAACATATGCATGGATGGTCTCATAATTTTGTTGTGGGAAAGGTCTTTATAGCATCACATCAAAGGTAGGAATCATAAAGGAAAACACTGATAGATTTCAGTTCATAAAAATTAAAATCCCTGTATGGACAGAAAAGCTCTTTCCAAAGGTTCAAACCATGAATAAACTGTAAATATACTTGCAACATATATAAGAAACAAGGAGTTAATAATACCTTTACATACAGGGAGCTCTACCAAATCAATCAAAAGCAAACACCCTGTAGAGGAAGGGGTCAAAGGGTTGAACAAGAAATTCATAAAATAATAAATACATTCGGCCAGAACATAACAAAAACAAAGGGCTTCATTAAAATTGAAGAGATGAAAATTAAATAAGTTATCATTGGTTGCTGTCAAATTTACTATCTCTTAGGAAATTATAATTTCCAGTCTTGGTATGAGTGCAGGACCACAGGGCCCTGACACACGGCCGTGGGAACAGCCCCGGATCCAGAAACTTATCCTTGGGGAATGACGACAGATGTGAGCAAATGTCTATACGAGGAGGATACTCGCGGTGACTGGGGTGGAGATGGAGACCGGGGACACTGGCACAGAGGAAAGGCCACCAGAGCATGGCCGGTCCACCCGAGGCCACCGGGAGGTGCCCTTCCCTGCTGTGCAGAGAGCTGCCGGCCACAGCACAGACCACAAGCTAAACGGAGACCCCGAAGCCAGCGGAGACCCTCGAGCGTTGATGGATTTATAGGACTAAGCTTGAAATGACCGTGGGAGTCTGGCTGCTCTGCTGACAGATGGAGTAATTTCCAAGAGACCCAGAAATGCCATGAACCCTCCCCCTTTCCTCTACTTTGCATGTCCATGACTTGGTACCAGTACTGGATGAGGTGAAGCCCCCCACCTCCTCTAGCACAGAAGGAAGACAAAGCCCGGTGTGACCAGGGGGCCACAGCTGGCTGCCCCACCCCCAGTGTCTGCCCATCACCTGGACCCACACGGCATCATGTCCAAGGCTCGCCTGACCCCACTTCTGCCTCGTGTACCCCCCGACCACCCACCAGCCACAGCCTGGAAGGACACTCTGAGTGGCCCCCCGCCTGCCCACAGTCTCTCCTGCAGGGCCTGCCGTGTCCCCAGCCCCAGCAGGCCCAGGATGGCCCTACAGGAGGGCCTGGGAAGTGCTTTCGTAAAGGCACTCAGAGGGCGTCAGGCAGGTACTGCCTGCAGCTGTGAGAATTCCAGTCAATGTCTTAGCCTCTCCACACCCAGTCTGCAAAATGAGGGTGGGATAAAACCTAGAAACCACAGTCGGGTGGGGAAAGAGGGAGTCTTTAAGTCAAGAAGAGGACACCGTGCCTCAGCCTGGCCTCAGGACCTGCAGTAGAACCTTCCCCGTGGAGGTGAGAGCAGGTTTGCTCTGTCACCCCTTCTAGCCACCGCCCCAGCGATCAGCTCCACGCATCTCTGACGATGCCTCGTAGGACCAGAGGCCCAAGTGCGGACCTGCTCCCAGGCTCACGTGGACCTGAGCGGCTGACTTTGGTCTTGGACACAGGGCTGAGCCACACGCTGACCAGCAGGGCCAGCCAGCTGACCACCTGTGAACAGGGCCCCAGACCACAGCTCTGCATTTCAGCATCCCCAAGTTCAGTCCTGCACAGGCGGGCACAGTGCCACATGACCCGCTGCCGCTTCTCCCCGCAGCCCCAGTGGGGGCACAAAGCCACGTGGCGCCCCAGACCACCCCTTCTGGGAGCCGTATCTGCGGGAGGACCCGGAACTGCATCCTGGCTCTGCCCGCATCTCTCCTGGGAGCCCCGTCCCACCCGGCTGGTGCTGCCCACGAGCCCCACTCACCTGCACTGTCCTCGGCGCACCCCCAGCTCCCCTCGATCAGACCCTCCCCTCCCCGCATGCAGGGGCCCCTGCCTCTGGGCCTGGCCGGGCTTCCAGCCAGAGAGCCCTGAGGCCGTGGAGGCTGCCTCTTCCTCACTTGCTAACGGAGCAGATGCAGTTGCTGCTTTCACTCCGTCACCATTTTTTCCAAAGCTCGATGGGAAGCGGATTTAAACTGGTCCAGTGGCAGGTTACGCCTGGGCAAGGGTGGAGTCCGAGGAGGAAGACCCCGGGGTTACAGGTCTCCAGCAGAGGGGGGGTGGGGGCGGCTGGGGAAGAAAGGGGAGAGATGTTCTTGAGGGTGGGCTCCTGAACCCCGAGGACAAAGGTGCCTCCATGGCACCCGAGCTGCGTCCTACATGGACCAAATGATCTGGGGGACTCGCGTGCCCGCCCCGGGCTCAGGCTCTCCTCCTGGGAAATGAGGGGACCCCCCCTCTGCCTCCCTGCTGCCCCGCTTCCTGTCTAGAGCAGGCTGGATAAGGGACGGGGGTGAAGAGGTGCGCCGTACCGGCCCCTGTCCTGGTTCTCAGCGCCCGACAGAGACGTCCGGAGAAGCAGGACGGGCTGTCTCTCTGGGGCAGGGCTCTGTTCCAGCCACGGTGCTCGGCTGTGAGCGCTGCTCGCCCCTCGGGATGCCTCCCACACGTCTGGGGAGCCTCAAGGGCAGGAGTGGCGGGGCTGGCCGTGGACGCAAGGCGCCCGCTTCCTGCCGTGCGTGCGTGCGCGTGCGCGCATGCGTGTACGCGCGTGCGTGTGTGCGTGTGGGGTGTCGGGGCTCCTACCAGGTCCCCTGCCCCTAAACACGCCCTTTCTGCTCTTCCTCCCTCCGAGTGCCCTGATCTGAAGTCTCACGCCACCTCGGTGAGCGGACTGAAGCCTCGGGGGTCCTTTAGCGCTCTCGTTCTGGGGTCCTCATCACAAAGCTCGTTGCAGCCACACAAGGACCCACAGCAGGACCCCTGTTTTCGCCGACCGTGGTGCCGGGGACCCCCGAGGGCTGAGCCCCGGGTTCTGCTCTCAAGGAGTTAAGTCTGCCCGGGAGGAAACACAGCCACCCTCACCACGGCACAGGCGTCGTGTGGACGGACGCGAAACCAAGCGCCGTGGGGAGCGTGTGTCACTGTCTGCAGATGAGGCGGGACCTGGGAGGCTTCGGGAAGAGGCAGCAGCGGGGTCGGGGCCGGGCGGGGGCGGTTTCGGGTCTGGGGAGCAGAGGGTGGGATGGCTGGCCCCGAAGCCCACGGGCTGCCGGCGCCCCTACAGCCCCTGTTCTCCAAAGAGACTCTGGTGGGTGGTGAGTAAAGTGCTGGGTCCAAAGCTTGTTTGCTGATGGTGAGACCTCAGGCAACTTCCATAACCTCTGCTTCCTCATCTGTGACAGGAGGCTGAGACTAGACCTGCCTCTCAGGGTTGCTTTGGAGATTAAGTTACTTACAAGCGTGAAGTGCTTAGAACAGTGCCTGACAACTAGTAAGGGCTACGATCGCGTGGACAAGGCGCCCAGCGATGGAGACGGGGCCGCCTGGCCTCCCAGAGCCCCCAGCAGAGCAAAGGAGGATCAGAGCACCTGCCAGTCCCGGCTCGGAAGCCTGCGACATCAGTAGGAAACACGCCTTCCATGTGGATAGGACGGCGTCCGGTGTCCATCCACCAGCAGAAGGGACAGGAACACGGGCGAGGAGAGAGTCCAGCTCTAGAGTCAGGAAGAGCTGAGTTCAAATCCTAGCTCTGCCTCGTCTTGCTATGTGGCTGTAGAGAAGTTATGTAATTTTTCTGAGCCCAAAGACCTCATCTGCAAGAAGCAGTCTTAGAATGCTGTGAAGATTAAATGAGAGAATAAAGGTGAGGGACCTAGCACAGTGCCTGGCACGCAGCAGGTGCTCAAGAGATGGCAGAAATGGTGTTAAGAACAGCTGTCCTCCTCCCGGAAGGGAAGGAGACAAATTCACACGCCGAGCGGGACAGTGTCGTGGGTACCAGGGGAATTGAGAGGCTGGGGGCTTCCTGGGTGGGGCGGCCCGGTCCCAGCACCCTACCCCCAGCAGGCACGTTCGCCTCCCCCAACCGCCAAGGGCTTCGTGTGTATCAACTCGCAGTTGCCCCACTCCACAGGCAGGGACACCAAAGCACAGAGACGTACGGAAGGCGCTGGTGGTCAGACAGCCAGTACACGGCGGCATCACGTAGGGCCGAGACCGTCGAGCTCTGGCCAGGGCTCTGCCTGCCCCGGCTCTGCCGCCCGCCCGCCCCCAGCCGCCCACCTTTCAGCCGGAACCATTCTGGCCCCCGGCACCAAGGGGACAAACAGAGCTACTGGCTCAAGGATCCAAAGACCCCAGAACCAGGACACCCTTTGGCCTACACATGCTTCTCTCAAGCTCAGAAGGAGGTGGAAGCAGGGGTGGGAGGAGCGAGGAGGGCGGTCCCCCCAGGTCTGCGGTCCCCGGGCAACATCGAGAGGCGCTGGTGCTGACGGGGCAACTCCTCCCACGGGGCGTGAAGGGGCCGCGCCTGCGCGCTGTGAACGCAGCCGGGGTGCCCCTTTCAAAGGGGTCAGAACACGTAACCACAGCACTCAGAGGTGGGATGTGCTGAGAGACAGAGAAAAAGAAAAAAATAAATACACAGAGAAGATATTTAAAAAAGGAAAAGCCTGGGAGGTGGGACTCCCGGGTGCTGGTCCCATGAGTCCACCCGGGGCTGCGAGAAGTGGGGCAAATCATTCCGTTCCCCGGTGCGTGGAGAGGGAAGAGAAGCTGCCCCTCAGGAAGAGGGGGGAAGGCAGCGGACTGGCGCGTGGAAAAGGACTCGCTGAGGCCAGCTCTGCACCGCGGAAGATCCTGGAGGCAGAGCCACCGCCTCCTCGCCCCACCCCCAGCGCAGGTCCGGCTTGTGGTCCTAAGTGAGTTACTCGTCCTGCTCCCTCATCTGTAAAACTGGGATCTTCATCATCATCCCCATCTTATACAAATCAGGTGAGTTATTACAAGAAAATCACGTAAGACAGTGCCTGGCCAGAAAACTCACTGAAGAAATGCTAGTTAAAGTCAAACAGATCATCAGCACAGGGTTTATCCCTGTTCTACTCAGATTTCCCACCGGAGCCTCTGTCACCCATTCCAGTCCCAATAACATAAACGTTTCCCTCTAAACTAAATTTCTACGTCCTTATTGGGTATCTGTGGGACAGCCAGTTTATACGGGATGGGGGTAGGAGGGTAAACAAAGTCAGACACGGTTCAAAGTAAACCTTGGGAGGTGTCCTTTCTCTGAGGCCCCTGGAAGCTGAGGTCCTCCTGCAGGATGAGGAGGGACGGCCCAGGGGCGACATTTCCACAGGCGGGAAGGTGGGCGGAATGACCTTCGGGGGCCGGAAGCACAGACAGATCCCTGGGCTGCAGCCCTGGACCATGGGCAGGTTTCCTACCCCAACTGACACGTCTGTTCTTCCACCCTGGAACCCTGACCAGCTCCTCCCACGGCCAAACCCAGCTCGGGCCTCACTTCTGGTCGGAGGCCCAGTCTGGTCCCCAGAGGCAGAACCACCCCAGGGGACAAAGAGGTGACTGAGCTGCCACACCCCTCGGACAAACCCCGCAAAAACAGTGACCCCGCTCACTCACACCCACCCATGTCAGTGCAGGGACACACACAGCTGTATGCACACATGCTCTCTCACACACACCCCACACACACGCCTACACACTTAGATGCACACGCACACCCTGGCTCCGGCTTTCTGCCCTCTCTCCATGTCCCCTGCATCGCTCCCCTTCGGCCCATTTCCCATCCGGCCGGGAGGTGAGGACACCCTCTGTGTCCTCCCGTCCTGGTCCATCTCCAGTACTCCCGGCTCGCCGGCGGCGCTCACAGGCTCTCCCTGGAAAAGTGGGCCCGACCCCCGACTGTGTGCACACAGCTTTCATCCCGCGCGTGTGGGCCCCAGACCGTGTCCAGCTCACACGCGGGCTACGCACGAGGCGAGAGCCAGGGGAGCATCCCTGTGCGGAGAGGAGGAAATGCAGGGCCTGGGCGCCTCCCGGCCCTCCTCCCCCCACCCACACCCGCGCTCTGGCTCCACGAAGCACCCAAGACCAGGCGTCATGGGGGGTTCCCAGGGCTGAGGACAGGCCTGCAACACCGTTTACTAAACGTTCCTCTCTCTTGTCCAGCCTCTAGCCTCTGCCCGCCTCTCAGGACCGAGACGACGGAAGACCTGCGCTGTGGGTGGGCACTGGGGCTGCAGTAGAAGGATCTCAGGCCCCCCCGCCCCGCCTCTTGGCCTCTAGACCCGGCTTTGGACTCCAGCAAACTGGGGCGGGGCGCCATTCAGCCGGGTCTGGCCCCTGGCAGAGAAGGCGATCACCCCGGATTCAGCCGGGTCTGGCCCCTGGCAGAGAAGGCGATCACCCCGGATTCAGCCGGGTCTGGCCCCTGGCAGAGAAGGCGATCACCCCGGATTCAGCCGGGTCTGGCCCCTGGCAGAGAAGGCGATCACCCCGGTCAGCGTGGAGAGTACAGGACGGACAGCCAGCAGTGTCGCCACTTCCAGGGGGCATGGGCAGACTGGGCACCGCGCTGGCGGGGAGCGAGGAGAAGGGTCCACCAGCTGGGACTTGGCGGAAGGTGGGGGGCGGCTCAGTACAGCAGCGCCCGCCTGGCTGGCTCCTGGCTCAGAGTCGGGGCCCGACTGTCCCCGAGCGGTGGGACTCAGCAATCCCCTCCCCATCTCCACCCCCAGAGTCGGGGCTCTGCCCACACCCTCGGGGATTCTGGCCAGATGGCAACAAGTTCTCACAGAGGAAAAATGGGACCGGCTGTGATCATCTCGGGCGACGTGAAATGGGTCAGTTTCCTGGCATTTACAGTGAGTGGTCAAGCTGGTGCCGAGACCCACCCAGCCCCGTCCCCGGGTCAGCTTCCCACGACTGAGCAGCTGCCTGGATCTGCTCTCCCGCAGCAATGCCATCTCTGCTTCCCAGAGAGGGTTCTCCAGCCCTTGGGGTCCTGGCTGAGTCCAGGCGGGGTCCAGGCCGACAGGCGGGAAGAAGGGAGACCCCAGAAAACCCGACGGAAGAGGGGCTCGCCCACCCCCTCAGAATCTCTCACCCATCTCTCTGGGCTGGAAGTTCTTCCCAGGGTCTAACCTCCACTCTTCCTGCTCAGGGTCCAGTTGCCTTCCTGGTCCCCATTCGGGGGGCTGTTTCTCTGGCCTCCGAGAGAGAAGCCCACCCGAGCTGCGGGGAGGCCCCGAGCCGCAGCTGAAGGCTCGCGTGTGTCAGCTGGGTGGCGTTTTTTACTGATCTGATCCATGTAAACGGCTCCGCTGTCAGGATCCTTGGTTCCTTTTCAATTAGCCAGTGAAAATCAATGATTTAAAACTGCCCCACAGGGACTTCCCTGGTGGCTCAGTGGTTAAGAATCCACCTGCCAATCCAGGGGACACGGGTTCGAGCCCTGGTCCGGGAAGATCCCACATGCCCGTGGAGCAATGAAGCCCATGCGCCACAACTACTGAGCCTGCGCTCTAGAGCCCGCGAGCCACAACTACTGAGCCTGCACTCGAGCCCGCGAGCCACAACTACTGAGCCCGGGTGCCACAACTACTGAAGCCCGCGTGCCTAGAGCCCGTGCTCCGCAACAAGAGAAGCCACTGCAATGAGAAGCCCACGCACTGCAAAGAAGAGTAGCCCCCGCTCGTGGCAACTAGAAAAACCCCACGCAGCAACTAAGACCCAACACAGCCCCCAAAATTAATTAATTAATTTAAAAAAAAACCTCCCCACAAAAACAAGAGTGGATACATGTATATGTATATCCCAATCACTTTACCATACAGCAGAAACTAACACAACATTGTAAATCAACTATACTCCAATAAAAAATTAATTAGAAAAACCAAGCTGCCCCACAAATCACAGGGGGCTGGAGGCCTCCGCTGTAAGTGCCTCCAGGGAGCTGAGCTGGCCTGGGGAGCACGGGCAGCCCAGAGCCGAAACCCCTCCGGGGGCTCCCAGGGCCCCAGGCAGGGCCCCTGTAACGCAGACGAGAGCTTGGGGTCCGTGTCGCGAGGGTGCAAAGGCCCAGACCCTGGGAGGTGCCCCACGACTGTCCTGCCGCACCCCGTCTTCCTCTCTCTCCCTCCCTCTCGCGTGACGCCCTGCAGGCCCGTCAGTCGCTAGAGGCCTGGCTTCCCAAGTGACTGCTCAGCCTCCAGATGGGCCCCGGAGGAGAAGGTGGCGGGGCCTGGGGCGGGGAGCTCAAGGCTGCCAGAGAAACTGGTGCCCACGCGGCCCCCCGGCAGCTCCGTCTCTGTCACACTCACTTCCTTCTCCTGCTCCCTCAGCTCCAGGGCTGGTCCAGGGGTGCTGGTCCAGCCAGGTGGACGGAGGGGAACCACCCAACAAGCGCCACATACTTCCAGGCCCCGAAGCCCGGGGCCACCGGGCTGGGGCGGGAGGGGTCTGGGGGATTCTGGACTGCTCTTAAATTAAGCTCTCCACCTGGAGACGCTGCCCCTTGGGGAGTGTGGGCTGGTACCCGCCGTGGAACACCAACCCCGTGGTGGCCTTTGGAGGGGCTGGACTGCAAACCCACGTGAGGTGCAAGTCAGGCCTCCTGCCTCGGGCCAGTTACACGAGCAAAGACCCTGGAGGGCGAGGGTGAGTGGGCATGGGGGGGCTGGTGGCAGCCTGGGAGTCAGACCCCCGGACTGGACTCCAGTGCCAAGCATCTCCCTGAGTCGTTCACGTCTAGGCCTCAGGTTTACCATCTGAAAAGTGGGGCAGGCAACTCCAGCGTGAGAGAGGAGTCAGGCCCTTCCAGAGCAGCAGAGAGAACACCCCCACTCCTGGTGCACGACGTCCCCACGCCGGGACAGCCCCCCTTTCGGCAGCAGCACATCTGCGTGGGAGTCACGCACGGAGGACCCCAATCTCAGAGAGCGGCTGTGAGGCTCCCAGAGCTCAGCTCCCCAAGGCCCAGGGTCCGCCAGGGCCGGCGAGCTCGCGGGAGACCCGCCGCAGCTGAAGCTGGGGGAGCCCCCTTTTCTCTCTCACTACCTGGGGGCGGACGCAGGAGCCCACACCCAAGGCCCCACTCGTGACCGTCTGTACCTCCCAGCACAGGGGCTCCGGGCAGGCTCCCCCCGCCTGGAAGGCTTGCTCAGGAGCTGGACCCGGGCCAGCCGAGGGGGGGACGCGTGGGCATTTGCACTCTTAGACCAGAAGCCCACAGCTATGCAGATCCACCGCTTACCCTGAACGACAGCTGTAACTTCTGGTAACTTTTCTGGGGCGTTGCTCAGGGCCTGGTTCTGCTATTTGTAAACTGTGTGGCTTTGTAGAAGTTACTTAAATCCTTCAAACTTTGGTTGCTTCATCTGAAAAACAAGGATAGTGACACCACGGAGTTGATGTAAAAATGAAATGAGATAATGTGTCTTAGTCCATTCGGGCTGGCTTAACAGAATATCATAGACCGGGGGGCTTACACACAACAGAACTTTATTCCTCACGGTTCTAGAGGCTGGAAGTTCAAGGTCAAGGTGCCGGCAGATTCAGAGTCTGGTGAGAACCCCCTTCCTGGTGCACAGATGGCATCTTCTCCCTGTGTCCTCACGTGGAGGATGGGGCAAGGGAGCTCTCGGGGGTCTCTTTATGGGGGCACTGATCCCATTCATGACCTAATCACATGCCAAAGACCCCACCTCCTCATACCGTCACCTTGAGGGTTAGGATTTCAACACAAGAATTTTAGGGGACACAAAAATTCAATCTAAAGCAGTGTGAAAAATGCTTAGCGTGGTAGCCCAGGGGAAGTGCTTAAAAAAGGGCAGTTCTTATAATAAAAGTAACATGCTCATTAGGAAAAACTTGGAAAAATCTACAAAAATATAAAGAAAAATTCTATCCCCTACTAGCCGATACTTAGCCTTTTTTAAGTGTTTCGATTTCTTCCAGGCTTTTTACAATTCACACTCATACATATATTCATCATAAAATTGTGATACTATACATACATTTTACACCTTTTTGCTTACTATGTAGTAAGCCTTTTTACTTTTCATTTAAAAATCTTCAGACATTTTTTCAGAAACATACTTGTTAATTGCTGATAAACTCTTCTGTGACTGCATTAACCAAACTGCTTAATCATTGCACTGTCACTAGCCATTTAGGTCGTTTCCAGTTTTCTACTATTTCCTGTAACACTGTGATAAGCAACCAGACCAGCTCTGCCTGAGCCTCAGATGACTTCCTCAGGCTACATTCCTGGAAAGGGGATTACTGGGTCCAAGGGGGGAATCTCATAAAAGGTCTCAGATACAAATTGCAGATCACTGTTCAGAAAGATTCATCCCACTTGTCTTCCCCCAGCAGTGTCTGACTCACTGCATCCTTCTCCGAGTTGCCTGGTACAGCAGTGGGGGGTGTAGCCTCTGTGGGGAGCCTGGCCTTCCTTGCGGCCACACATGCCAAGAGCTTTCACAACGTTCTCGAATAGTCAGGCCAGGCAGGGGAGCAGCACTGGAGGCAAAAGTGTGGGGCGGTGCCCTGCCAGCAGATCTGCTCCACCTCCCCACTGAACACAGAGAAGAAGATGAACCGCTCGACTTTGGGGCGTCAAGTCAGAGGCCAGGAGGAACTTTCCATCCGTGAAGAGCACCAAATACTGGGACTGGGGCCTGTCTAGTCCTGCTGGGAGGTTTGGAAGGCAGACAATGCTCACGGCCAGGTTCACGGGCAGCATTGCAGAGGACCCGGGCCTCAGGACAGCCGTGCAGCACGCGGCAGTACCACTGAAGCGGAGCCAGCGTAGAGGGGAGATTGGTGGGTTTGCCGAGGCCCCGCAAGTGCCCTCCAGGCCCAGGGTTGGAGGGGTCTTCTGTGCACCATCCGCCTTGAACAGTAAATACTGCCCAAGCAGGCCCTGCCGTGGCCGCAGGACAGGAGGTTCTGTATTCAAACATCTTTGCCCCTCTGAGGGTCCTGGGAGGCCCCCGCCATGCATCCAGGTCGGCAGTTCCTCTGTGCCCTAACTGGCCCAGGCCCCCTCCCCTTTCTTTTCAGTCCTTCCCCTTTCTGAGACCATCCCCCGACTTGCCTTGCAGGTGGGTTGCAAGCCACATGGTGACCACCTGTCAGGCCCTTGGAGACGGCGGCCAGGAGAGCCAGGGTGAGCCCCAGCCTGGGCACCTGGGGATCTAAGGCTTCCTCACTTCCTCCCATGCCTCCTCCTTCCCTCCTTTCCCTACGAGCTTCCTCCAGGCCTTTGGGGCAAGAAGACCAGGTGGAGGGGACGCAGCGGCTGCCGAGATCGGCCACTGCCTGGAGCTCGGCCTACTGGGAAAATCCACAGGGTTCACCCACCCACCGCCCCTGGGCAGGTGCCTGTGTGTCCAAAACCCTGTTTATGGTACCCCCCACCTCCCACTCCTGCCCTGGGTCTTAGCCTGTCCCTAAGTGCTGCTGGCTCCAGGCGTGGCCCTGTTCAGACACACCCCTCCCCATGTGCTCCTGCAACCCCCTCAGTCAAGCAGCGATTGAAAAATCCTCCCTCGTCCGCTGCCTTCCTGTACTGACCCACAGAAATGTGATCACGGGCCCCGCCCCACTCTGTCTCAATAAAAAATGTCCGTGGCTCTCATCCTGGGCCTTTGAGAGAATCTCCAGCCCCACGTGCAGCCGGTCAGCCTGGTGACTTGTCATCTCCTAGGTTTTGGTTCAGGCTACTTGTGACCCCCCTCTGGGGACCCTGAGAGCAAGCAAGTTACTACTGGCAAAACTGCACCAATGTCCTGGAACACAGGGTCTCACCACCGCCTCCTACCACCACCTAACTTCTTTTTCTCTCTCTTTTGGCAATACTTGTTGTCATGGAGATTCTAACACAATGGGGCAGGTAGGAAGCCTGTTGCTTGGCAACGAGATGCTGGAGGTACAGGATTGGCTGCCGAGGTCTGAAGGAGCAGCAAGGATGCTGAGGGAAGGTGGGAGAGTGGAGAAACACCCTGGGGGAGCACCAAGTTCGGGGCGGGGGGAGGGAAGCAGACAAGAGGACCGGGTGAAGAAGAAAAAAGGGAACACGGAACTTCCCCGGGGGCTGGGTCACCCTGTGTATTTGCTCTGGTGCCCTCAGTAAAAACAAGGCAAAATAAACACACAGTACTGTATTTTCATAGCTCTGTTTACACTGCAGCAGGATGGATGGAGATTTCCACAAAAAGAAGGTCCTACAAATCAGAGTGGGAAATGCTGCAGGAAGACCCTCCGGCACAGCAGAAAGAGCAGGACTTGAGGTCGAAAACTTGGATTTGAAGCTCAGCCCCACCCATTCCTCGATCTGTGACACCATCAAACGACAGCGTCTTAGCTTCAGTTTTCTCATCTGTCAAATGGGAACAGCAGCTTGCACCTCCCAGGGCTGGTGGGATGAGCACCAGCCAGCACGTAGCGGGAGCTCAGGAAGTGGTCGCTAGGGTCACTATGGGGGTCTTTTGTGACCCACCATTCCTTGTTCTCTTAGTCACCATCATCGTGACCAGAATGGAAAGGTTACGTGGCATGGAGAGAGCCTGGCTCCCAACGCCCAGCTGGCTTCCACCCAGACTCACGCACCTACTGTCTGAGACCCAGTCAGGCCCCCAGTCTCTCTAGGGGCCGGCTGTCCGTCCGTGAAATGGGGTAGCAGTCTGTCCCTTGGGACGCCATCAGGAGGACCAGATTCAAGTGGGCTCATGACAAGCCTGTGCCCGTCCTGAGCACCCAGCGGGTGCCCTAAATGCCCTAAAAGCCAAGGCGCCGTTCCTGAGTCCACGCCCAGGTCTGTGCTCCGAGGCGTAGAGCGTGGCCCCAGACTTTCTGTCTTCCTTCAAGGAAGGGGTGGCTCAGCAGCGCCGGGTGCCCTTCCCAGCACCCCGGTCACACGTGACCCCGGAGAGGAGAGGGAGCGCGCGCGGGCGCACAGAAGGCGAAGCAAGGACACATCCTCCAGGCTGATCGCCGCGCGGATGAGCGTGGCCCGAACAGTGGCTTCCGTCGGCAGACGCAGAGGCAGAAGCCACGGGCGAGGACAGACCACAGCCACCCCTGCACGCGTCATAGCGAGGCGGCGGGTCCAGGCTGGGACTCTCTCAGGACCGCCACGCGGGCGCCCCCAAGTCACAGAAGAAGAGGAGCTCAAGGGGGCAGGGCTGACCTGGGTTACCTGGGCAGGCGGAGCCTCGGCAAACTACTGGCTGCCTCGCAGGAAGGCGACTCCGCAAACTGCTTCGGGCCCATAACGTTCTGGAGTGATTCCTGATGTCTAGCCTGAAGCCCTCCTGCTGCAATTTTCTGGTCCTGTCCTCAGAGAGCAATGCAACTGGCTGAGCAGGGAAACGGCTCGCCAGCTTCAAGGGTCACGTCAGGACCAGGGGGGTGGGTAGACAGGTGGTCACACAGCCGCCTCGCTGTCTGCAGCTCGCCCCAGCCCAAGCCCCCAACGCTGAATCCCTCTGTGGTTTCGAAGCTGACTTTTCCAATAATGCCACAGGCATCAGAGGGATGCTGGTACCACTTCTGCTGGGCCTGAGCCAGGCTTGCCAGGCTGGGGCGGACGTGACTGTGGGCCGGGAGGCCTGGGGACAGCCCGCCCTCCTGGGGTAGCCCGGCTTAGAGCAGCCTCCGCGTGGGCCCTTTTCTCGGGAGGCCTCGGAAGGCCTGGCCCTGGGGCCCAAGCCTGAAGGACTCTAAGTGACTTCACGGTTAAAAAAAAGGATAATTTAGAAGAGGATTAATTCAAGAACACAGAGTTACTCTGGGTCTGACAGCGTTCAGGTCTTTTTCTCCTGCGCCGGGAGGAAAGACGGAGAAGAAAGCTGTGATTGCAGCAACAAAACAGGCTCAGGGAAGCAGCCCTCTGACACTCGTGGCGGGCGTGATCCTTTTGGACCCTTGAAGGGTGGACATTTGTAAAACCCTTCCCTCTGGTGGGGAGGGGAGGGGCAGGTGTGAGCCCCAGACTGGGGGCAGGGGCGGGGGAGCAATTGGTCCCGAAGCTGGGCAGGGCTCGGTGGTCCAAAGGGCTTTTGGGGACCCCGCTGCAGCTCCCATGAGTGGGTGGAAAGGGGTGCGGGGGAGCCCCCACTTTAGCTTCAAGTTGGTCTGTTTTAAACCTTGGCTCTCCACGTGAGATTCCATTTAGACGATGGGTTTGAAGACTCCTCCAGTTGAGTCACTCCCTGGAGTTGGATGGGGATCGGTGACCAGTAGGGCTTTAATCAGTCTGTCTTGGACCGGAAGCTGGGAGGAGAGCCCCCCCTGGGGGTCAGAGAGCTCAGAAAGAAGGAAAGGGAAAAAGCAGGTTTACTGACTCAACTTTTGCAGAAGCCCTGGGAGGGGGCCAACCTCCAGACTTCAGGTAGGGGACCACTGGAGCAGGAGGGCGGTTATCTCCGGATCAACCAGATGCAGGAGCTTTGCCCCCGGAGGGCGCTCTGCTTTCCCACGAGGATGGAGGGATCAGACACTGAAGCATGCTAAGCCTCACTATTCTTGAATTTCCTGACTCATCTTTGTTCTTTTTTTGTCCCTCCCTCTACCTTTTAAAAAATAAAGTTTATATTTTGAAGTAATTTCAGACTTACAGAAAAACTGCAAAGAGAGTACAGAGTCCCCGTGTGCCCCTCAGCCAGCTACCCTCATGCTGAAGCTTCACATATCCAGGTACGTTTGTGAAAACAAAGAACTTAACATCAGCTCGTTACTGTTGAGTAGACTACAGACTCTCTTCAGAGTTCACCAGTTTTTCCACCAATGTCTTTCTTCTGTTCCAGGACCCCCCATTGCAGTTAGCTTCCCTTACATTTTAAAATTTAAATTTTCTTTTGCAAAGTCCAGCCTGTCTGCACCGTGCTCCAGGGGACGAGGAGAAGGCATCTGGGCTGCTGTCACTCGGGAGTGACGGGCACGGGCGATTCTGGGCAGATCACGGGCAGCAAGAAAAGCAAGAGACGGGTCTCTCTCCTGGACCTTTCCTCTGTGCGAACGGAGGTCATTCAATGGTACTAAGGCTTTTAAGGGTGACTGTGGGGTCTCTGTCCCCAAGAGCTATAGGAATGAAGTGACCACAATCACAGATTAGCTGCCTTGCTCCAGACCCTTCCCCTCCAGGGCACACAGCCTGGCCGGAGCTGCCCCCTTGGTTCGCAGCCCAGGATTTGGCCTGATTTCACAACTCAGCCTGTTTCTGAGCACAGAAGATTTGGTGATGAACAGCAGGAAGAGGGAAGCTGAGAGGGGCCTCGGCAGAATTGTTTCCAAATAAAGTGTTATTCTTCCCCTCTCAAGCTCTCCCTGGAGATGACTGTGGAGCTTAAAACCCACTAAATCTCTCTCCCTGTTTATGACACAGACAGCCCTCCTCCCTCGGTACCTTAGCATGGTCTCTTTCAGGGCAATTACGCGAGGGGTGCTAAGAGTCAGAGCCGGCGCTAGGAAGCCTGCCTGATGGTCCCCTGCCCCTAAAAGGGGCTCACGGGAAGGGCTTTGATTTCCTAGAGACACAGATTTGTGGAGAGGAGCTCCCAAGACTGCAGCATCAGAGCAGGCCCTGAGTCCTGCATTCGGGGGGCTGGTGCCCTGATGCAGAACTGCCAGGAAATCCACCCTCCTGTGGCAACCGTGGGCCGGGGCCTCTCGAAGCCCCCAACCAACCTGTTTTGTGCTCTGTAGCCTATGATGGGGTACAGGGCGAGGGCCCGCCGGTGAGAGACTGATGGACTCAGGTGCTTATCCCGGAGTGCGGGTCACGGGGAGGCGGGCTAACGGGCTTCGCAGATATAAATCCTTTGTCCCCCGTTGCCACTTAAAAGAGGGCCTTTGAAGAAAAGGAGTCCCCTTCCAGCCAGAAAGACTGGGTTGGACACAAGAAAATGACAAGGCGAGGATCCAGGAAACACTGCAACGAGGGATCCAAGAGCAGTGCGACCTTATCGTCCCAGAAGCCCCACCCCGACCCTCTGTGGGATCCTGCTTCCCGGGGGACCACCCTGGGCTGGTGAAGTCCGTGTAGGAGGCGGCCGGCCAGCTGGCAGAGGTCTGCCTTGTTCTCCTCGTGGCCACGTAGGACCAACAGAAGCCCCGACCCCAGGAGAGTGTCCAGAAGTGCTTCCTGAAGGGCAGAGCCCTCCTGATTCTAATGCCCCACCTGACAATGGTCACCTGTCCAAGGAAGGCAGTGGGGGACGATGCCCCCTGGAGGGCTCTGCCGGCCCCAGAGAGACAGCACACCTGTCTCCCATCTACCCATCACCAAGCTGGAGCAGCAGAGCGGGGCTGGCGTCCTAACAGGGCCTCTACCGGCCAGCAATCCACAGTCAGCAGGACGCCCGCCCTCACCTGCCGCCTTTGCTTCCATCACCCTGGCTCCACCCCTAAGGTGGGATGCATTCGACGCATGATGAACTTGAGGTTCGGAGAGTGTGAGAGGTGGTCCAAGGTCACAGAGCTACAGCCAGGTTCCCGATTCCAGGCCAAGGATGTCTGGTCAGACCTGCGGTCCTGCCGGCTTTTCCTGACCCCTGCACCCTCGTGCCACGGCCCTAACTCAGGTCCCTTTATTTCTCACAAGGACAGATGCCTTGTTCTCCTGCCCCGCGGCTGGTCCACTCACACCATTTCCTCGCTGCAGCCACAGGACCCGGCCAAACTGTGGGGCTGACCACGACTCCCCCGTGTAATCAAACCAAGCTTCTTGGGGGCCCAGAGACCCCCCTCGACTTGACTCCTCCCATTTCCCAGCCTCACCTCCCAGCCTCTCCCTCTCGGACTTTACCCTCCAGTCTTATCATCCCCCCCCCCCCGCCTGCCCCTACCACGTGGCTCCAAGTCTTCCTCCAGCTAACTTCTCTTCACCCTTCCTGCTCAGCTCGGACCTCGTCCCCTCCAGGAGGACCCCCGGGCCCCCTGGCACTGTCTGCACAGCTGGTTCTCTGTCTCCGTGGGTCTTGGGCTCAGCGCCAGAGCTCAAGGGATGGAGGAGCCTGAGACTCCGGCACCAGGTGCCCTGAGCCCCGCTGCTCGTCCAGCCCAGGCGGGTGGGGGGCTCCCGGGGCCCAGGAAGCCAGGCCGGGCAGGGACGCCTCACCTCTGCATGCTGAGGGGGCCATGGGAGGGGGGTAGGAAATGAGAGGCAGCTGGGGAGGAAGCAGGCCGGGAACGTGTCCCCACTGAACAGGAAGCAGGTGGGACACTGTGCACAGCTTCCTGAGGCCTGGGGGGAGGGGAGGAAATCTCGCCCCTTTGCTGGACCGGCTGCTGGGTGCCCCCAGCTCGGCCCCCAGCCCGGTGGGCACAGCGGGAAGGGGTCTTCTCGAATCCTCCCCTCAGGCTGTAACCAGAGGCCCCCGGGGCGTGTCGGCGGTTATGTGAGGCTGTGGTCTGCACAAGGAGACTTACCCGGAAGCCCCGGGTAAGCAGCTGCCTTCAGGCTGGGGCGGGAGGTGGCGGAAGGTGTGGGGAGCAGCGGGGCCGAGGCTGGCGTGTGTGTGGCCTGGGAAACGCTGGACGGTAGGGGATGGGCAGCAGGAGGGCTGCAGGAGGCCTGGACCACTCCTTCTCCTCACCCCCTTCACCCTCCCCTTCCTCATCCTTCCTCTCATCAAAGGCTCCTCCTCAGGGGTCATTTCCTGTCATCCCACCCCAGATCCACTGCTTCTCTCTTGTTAAATCCCATCCCACCTGGCTGGCAGCTCTCCTGGGCGGGACCGTATTTGTGCATCGTTGCACCTCCTGCACCCGTGTACACAGTAGATGCTCAGTAAATGAGGTCCAGTAGATGGCTACACGGACCAGCCTGGGAATGATGGGAAAGGACCCTCACAACCAGCCTGGTGGGAGACGTGGGCCTGCAGCTGGACCAGGCCTACCATTTGGAGGACGAATAACAAGGCTGACGTTTATGGCCACTCTCCCCCTGCTCCCAGCACGGCACCTGCCTCAGCCCAGCTCATCTTCACAAAACCCAGGAGGTGGATAATCTCACCCTCTCATTTTACAGCAGAGGAAACCTGGGTCCTCAGCTACGTGGCGGGTCCAGTGGCCACTGCAGCAGGCCACTCCCCTCCCGGTGATACAGTCAGACTAGAGGCATGAGCGATCCTCCGATGCGTTCGTGTCCCTCCCCCGGGGCCACAGGAGGTGGAGAGCAGAGCAAAGACCTCGCCCTTGCTGGTGCTCAGAACTGAACACATGCTGCTTCTCTCCCCTACCCGTCCCCGTCCCCGTCCCCGTGGAGAAGGGGCAGAGATCCTCTGCTGGGCGTTCCCCTTCTCTGCCTGACCCCCGACGCTGGTCTCTCAATCCCTGGGGCAGAGAGCGGGCAGTGGGCCACAGAGGGCCCCTGGGAGAGCCTCCTGCGGGCCAGGCCCCTGCTGGTTTCAGCAGGCTCCGTGCTGGACAGCTCCCAGGGCCCCGGCGGTGGGCGAGGCTGGAGCTGCCTCAGGCCTGCTGTTCTGCCTGGGCCTCTGCTCGGGTCTCTGCTGGGCCAGGCCAGCTTCGGCGAGGGCCAGCTCCCTCCCTGCTGCACCCCCCTCACCCCACCTCTCCCGACCCGCCACGTGTCACAGGGAGAATCCTGCCGAGCCGCCCTCAGGAGTTAGGCCCACCTCCCGCCTGCCTTGCCCGCCCCCTCCCTCTGGGGGAACCCAGCGGCTCAGCCGTCCTCCTGGTGAAGGTGGGCTCCACGGAGAGCTCTGCTAGAGCCTGGTCTGACCCGGCTCCACCTCGGGCTACTGGTCCCGAGCTGTCCTCAGTTAGTCTGACCACAGACCCCTCCGCAACCCGCTCTGAAGGCTTCTTCCCGCGGCCTCGCCTTCCCATTCTGGCGGCGCCTCCTCCCTTCCTTTCTCCTGGGTCGTCCCAGGAGCCCCTACCTTCCAAGCTTGGGGGCATGAGGCGCACAGCGCGGCAGAGAGGAGCCCCGCCGGCACAGTGCCGGGGTGACCGCCCGGGAGGGCCTTTTGAGCCGCCTGTGGGGCCGGGCTGTGTGGTCCCGTCCCCGCAGACAGACCAGACCCCCCGGCTCCCGGCTCCCGGCCTCTCAGGATGCTCGTGCACTTGGTCTCTTCTCCCACCTGCTCCCAGGGTGGTCACACTACAACGACCGTGGGGCCAAAAGTGAGACTGAACACCCGCTCGCAATTCATCTCCATCCCGGGAGCCTCCGCTGGCCCCAGGCTCCTGTCTCTCCCGCAGCCGGGCTGGAGCAGAGGCAGGAAGGGCAGGGCCGGAGGGGGCGGCTGGGAGTCGGGGAGGAGCCTGCACTGGGGCCCCTGGGGTCCCCAGCCTGGCGGTGAGTGGAGACAGCACCCAGGCTCAGGCCACGCTGCCTGCCCCCCCCCCCCCGGAGTACCAGCAGAGGCCCTGTCACAGAGACTCACTAAAGACGGCAAGCACGGTGCACGCCCGGCACACAGAAGCCAGAAGAACTGCTGAGACAAGGAGGAATCAGAAGAGAACGGGGCCAGCAGGTCACCAGCACTTGGATAAGCTCTCGGTTCTGGATTTGGTTCTGCAAACCTCTGGCTCATCTGTGTCTAGGCAGTGCCCCGGGGCCTGACGAACTGGGGGAAAGCTGACTAGGGCCAAAGACGACAGTGGTCCAGGTTGTGGAGCCTGGGGTCCCCGGGCTGGGGAAGAGCAGAGGTCTTAATTTAGGGGCCTGCAGCTGCCCCGCGCCCGCCCCCTCCAAGGGAGGGGAAGTTGTCTCCGGCCTGGAGCAGACTGAAGCTTGGGAACCAGCGTCGCCCCGACCTGCTGACAGGCATGGTGGGACTGATGGATGAGCTAGGCCTGCGCTGGAGACTGACCGCGGCTGGGAAAGGCGTCAGGCACCGAAGGCCCGCGAGAGCCAGGCGCGGCGGGGGTGATTGGACACCTCTTTCCCCGGCCCACGCTGAGCCGCTGAGCGCTTGGTCGCAGCCCCTACTCAGCCCCAGAGACCCAAATTTCCGCCTTCTGAGGGACCCACCGCTCGGGGCTTGGAGACGTCTTTGTTGTGTTTGTCCACAGAGACCCCTGGTGATGGGAAGGAGGGTGAGGGGACATGGCCCCTAGCTGAGAACAGCAGCCTCTGAGAGTGACGGGGCCACCCACGGAACCCAGTCGCCACTGGACTCGCGCATGGTCTGCAGGTGCTGCTCCGATGGGAGATAATGGCCCCGGGCCACCTGCCCCTCCAACAGCGAGCCTCCTTTTGGCCATCTGGGCCACAAGACCTGGCTCAAATCAACCTCACGTCCCGTGGACACAACCATTCGCCTCGTCCTGCCACTCTTCACGACTCAGCCTTTAGAGCACGATCCTAACACCGCCTCTTCCAGGAAGGCCCCCATCCTTCAATTCCTGATCCCCACTCACTGTCGACCCCTCACAGCCACTAAAGGGACAAGCCAGCAAGGCATGGCCTGCAGAGCACCGGCCTGGTGGTCAGGGGACCCTGCTGTGTGCTCTAGGGAAGCCCTCGCCCACTCTGTTTCCTCTGCTTCCTCAGCAGCAAAGCAAGGAGCTGAGCCAGGCGCCCTCCAGACCCCACTCTAGGCCTGGCGGTGGTTTGCGCCTCCCTCCCCGTGTCCCCACCTTTGCAAAGTGACCGTAGGCTTTCTCAGGGCAAGGCCTGTGTGTCTCCCTCAAACTCGGATCCAGGGTTGTGTCGCCACTGCTGGTTCCACCAAGATTTGCTGACGGCGGATGTTGCGGGGGTGCGTGCGGAGCAGAGGGGGCTGAAGGCAGAGGAGGGGCGAGGCAGGCAGCGTTTGGAACAGTAAAGGCCCAAACCTAGAAAGCTGGCTTCCCACCGGGTGGGGCAGCTTCCCACACCTCCGGGCCCTCCCCCTCCCCCAGGGGGAGGAGGGGGGCAGAGGGGGGAAAGGAGCTCGGCCTGCATCTAAGGTGTCGCCAAGCCCTGCCTCATCTCACTCCAGATCGTGAGTGGCGTGTCGGTGAGGGAAGTGGACATTTGGGGCTCTGGGCCTGAGTAGGGGCTGCAGCTGGGAGCTCGGGGATGGCGCTGCCGTTCCAGTCTCCCCACCTCCTGACTCAGCTTTCTCACTCTCTCAGACCTCGCATGGGGGTGGGGGGCGCTGAGAGGGAGGAGCAGGAAGGGGGATTCTCGGCCACAGGGGACGGCGCACCTGGGGTGGGCCCCGGGGTGAGGCTGTGGGTCTCCTACCCAGAGACCAGCACTGAGGGCAGCAGCAGAGCTGCAGAGATTTGCATATATCTGCATACATTTGTATGTGCTTATTTCCCCAGTGCCAACCCGCTCCCCACGCCGCCCCCCCTTGATGCCAGGCCTGCTCAGCCCCTCCCCCAGGCGGGAGCAGCGGGGGCCCACCTAGCCATGACACTGAGAGGCTACGCAAACAGCCCTTTCCCTCCCTACCACCTGACAAAGAGGCCCTCGGGCACACTTCTCCTTATGGGACCAACCGGTCACTTGCTGCTAAGGGGAGACAACCACTCAGCAGCCTCGCTCCTCTGCCTCTTTGCTCCCAGGCGACCCCCTGGTGCATTGAGTGGAGGAGAAAATCCGGAGCGTAGAGCCAGAGAGAAGCCTTAGGGATCTTGGAATCCAACAGCCCGTCTTACAAGGCGGCAAAGGAGCGGGCTGGGTCCTCATTCTCAGGGCTGGGAACTCAGCCCCATCGTCCTCCTCAGAGCAAAATACGTTCTAGTGAGAAGAGAGGTGATGAAGAAGAAGACAGGAGGCAGGCTGGGTGGTGCTGAGGTTGCAGAAAAAGGAAGCAGCAGAAGGGCACCAGGAGCGCCAGGTGGGGGTGACGTTGCTGCCGTGAAGACAGTCACCGCCGGCATCGTGGGTGAGCCAGTCACAGAGTCAGAGGTGCGGTCAGGCCCGGACTCCTAGCTCCGCCCAGGACCGCAGGACCGTCCAGCCTCACCCCTTCCTTCCCGGTGCCCGGCCACGTGCTCAGCTGAAAAGGTGGAGGGAGGCCTGGCTGGCAAAGCTGATGAGCCTGAGGCCCGGCCCAGCCCCGGCTCTGACCAGACGCTCTGCCCTGGCCCCCAGCTGCCCCCCAACCAAGCAGCAGTCCCCACCCCCCTGCACACCCTCCCCGCTGGGCTCGGGCACCTACCACCTGAGTCCAGAAAGGCAAGGCCGGGGCTGCCGGGGCCAGGAAGCAAGGGATCAACAGAAACTTTCTGAAGAGCTAGAAATGTTGTAAATCATGCTTGTGAAGGCGGTTAAAGGGCTGTATCCGTCTGTAAACGCTCGCTGGGTTTCATTTCCTGTAAACCGTCCCTCCATAAACCTGCACACATACTAAGTCAGGCAGGGCCTCACTCCTGGGGACATTTTAGGCTGGAACTAGAGGCCACAGGTGCCTGGAGTTGCAGGGCTGCTTGCATCCCTACCCGTCCTTTACTAGCGACATGGCCTTGGGCGCTACTAGCCCGGCCTCGACTCTCACTTTCTGATCTGTGAAGTGGAGACACTGACGTCCTCCTTATAGGGTGGCTTTAAGGAAGAAGCTGTACAACTTACACTTGGTGATGATCCCATCGCATGTGCTCCGGTAATAACAACAACAAGTGTTTTCTTCCTTGTTTTACATATATTAACTCATTTAACATCACGGCAACCCTACAAGGTGCTAAATATTATTATCCTCATTTCCTACATGTCTATTTCTCCTTTGCTTCTCTGGAAACTGGGAATTCTCAACCTGTCCCCATCCAGTTCTCTTGGGTACGCACCAAGAAGTAGAATTGCTGGGTCAATTGGCGTCTCCATGTTTAAGTTTTTGAGAAATTGCCCAACTGTTCTCCAGAGCAACTGCACCATTTTACGTTCCCACCAGCAATGCATGAGGGCGTCCACTTCCCCACATTCTTGTCAACCCTCGGTGTTTTCTGTCCTTTTGATGACAGCCATCCTAGTGGCTATGAGGTGACATCTCACTGTGGTTTTAATTTGCATTTCCCCGATGACTAATGATGTTGAGCATATTTTCAAGTGCTTGTTGGCCATTTGTACGTCTTCTTGGGAGAAATGTCTATTTAAGTCTTTTGTCCATTTAAAAATTGTTATTTGTCTTTTTTATTGTTGAGTTCTTTATATATTCTGAATACTGAACTCTCGTCAGATACACGATTCGTAAACATTTTCCCCACTCTGTGGGCTATCTTTTCACTTTCTGGATAGAATCCTTTGAAACACCAAAGTTTCACATTTTTTTTTTAACTCTTTATTGGATTTGTTACAATATGGCTTCTGTGTTTTTATGTTTTTGGTGTTTTGGCCATGTCGCACGTGGGATCTTAGCTCCCCGACCAGAGATCGAACCGGCACCCCCTGTATTGGAAGGTGAAGTCTTAACCTCTGGACCTCCAGGGAAGTCCCCAAAGTTTTACATTTTGATCAAATCCAATTTATGGATTTTTCCTTTGGTGCCTGTGAATAAAGAATTCTGTGGAGCCTTTTCTACGTCAATGCGGATGGATATTCCAAGAGGCAGATGGACTTGACTGCTTTTGCAAACTGTAGCTGACCACAGGGCCCCACCTGTGTGCCCCCCCCCCCTCACAGGACACGCTCTGAGATGTGCGGCTCCCAGGCTCTCACGCTCCACAGAAAAGCCCTCGGCAAAAGATGAGGCACCACGAATCCAGAACCCTCAAACCTGGGGCATCCAGCCCAGGGCCCGACTTCAAGGAGCTGCTCAGAGCTTGAGAGACGGGGTGGGGGGTAAGAGCGGGGCCCCCGACGGCGGTCCCAGTGCGGAACCTGGTCAGGGAGCATCGTCTTACCTGCTGGGCTTGGCGGGGAAGGGCTGGGGAGGCGGGTGGGAGGAACTCAGTCAGCTGCTTCCAGAGGGAGGACTCTAGGCTTGCCTCTCACTCTTCTGAGCTCCTCAGTTTGCAGACGCAGGGGCTCTTCCCCCCACTCCCTCCCTCCTGGGACTCCAGGGTCTGGGCTCCCTGCCAGCCAGCCAAGAGCTTCCTGGACCCCCTCCAGCCCTGTGTGCTCCAGACTGTCCCCAGACCCCTCTCTCTGGATGACTCAGGAGCAGACAAGCCATCTGTGCAGAAGGTCCAGGATCAGGACCTTGGTGAAGCATCCGATCTGTCCCAGCCTGTCAGCCGACCGATGGGTAAGCCCAGGTCAGCTTCTGCAGACTCAGGAGATTCTAGAAACGGGCCCAGGAGGGGTCTCAGCGGGCGGCAGGGGGCTCTGCTGCCCACAAGCTCATCCCAGCCTGGAGCGGCTGCTGATTTAACAGCTGTGCTTCATCTCTGGGCTCAGTTTACCCAGATGGCAACAAGAGCCCGATGCCTGAAGATTATATAAACTCTTTTATTTTACTTTCAGGGTCTCCACACACATCTCAGGCCATCTCTCAGTCACGCTGGAGACCAGAGGGAGTGTGGTTCTTTCTCATTCATTCTTTCCTGGACATACCGTGATTCCGGAGAAGTTAAGGGGTCCGAATTCAGACCCCTTTGTCTTAAGTTAGGTCACTTCTCCCTCTGCATTCAGCCCCGTCTTGTAAGGAGTCTTTTAGGCGGGCAGCCCTCTTAATACACGGGGTCATGGAAGGAGCAATGGCTTTGCAGCCTCGTCAACGTGGATTTCAACCCAGAGTCCTCTGTGCACTGGATGTTTGGCCTTGGACAACTTACTCAATCTCTCTGAAACTTATTTCCTCACATTTAAAATGGGAAAAATGATACACGTGCAAGTCCTGGCACATGCTAGGGGTTCAGTAAATGCTAATTTCCTTCCTTCTCAAATTGTGTTGTATAGAAGAAATCATGGTGGGTAATGGGATTTCTCAGTTGGAAAGGATCTCGGAGGTTATCCAGTTGGATTTCTTAATTTTTCAGAGGAAGAAACTAGAGCACAGAGAGATTAAGCGACTTGCTGAAGGACACACTGAGACGTGGGGCTGCAAATCCTATTAAATTCAAGTCCCTTTGGGCAGTTCAAGGTCTCAGCCAGCAGATCCCCCGGCACGAGCAGCTCTGGTCATCAGGCTTCATCTAGAAGCACAGAGTCTCGACTGCGGGAAGGACTGTTCGTACACGACTGGGTAAGACCCGGGATATACACAGTTACTCAAGGGAGCCGACAGCTCGAGCAGCTTCCCGGGCAGAAAAGCGGGGAGGAAAGGGTTCCCAGGGCTCAGAGAAGGTCACCTGTCTGCCCAAGGTCACCCAGCGAGGCTGTGACAGAGCCCTTCCCATCAGCCCCAGCTGCCTGCGGAGCTGGCTCTCCTAGGACCAGAGGGTCCCGACGACAGCAGGGAAGGGGTTAATGCCAACCTCCACCGGCCTCTGCAGGTGCTGCTTCTGAGAGAAAGCCCTCAGCAGAGTCTGCAGATGATACAGCAGGAGATAACGAGCTTTCTGTCTTAATTGCAGCCGAGGAACAGGCTGGGCTTGTTGGTGGCTTGGACAATTAACACAGCAGGGCACCGGGATGCTGGGTCCTGGCGGGGGCCTCACCCCACCAGGCCCTCTCCAAGCGCGGGGACCAAGGCCATTGTCCCCACACGGGTGAGCTGGGTGAGCGGGGGCCAGGCCAGGCAGAGAGGAGCCCCGGGACGCCCACGTGGGCTGGCCCCGCCCAGGCCTCGGCGGGGGAGATGCTGAGGTAGGTGGCACACAGGCTCCAAAGGCTGGGCAGACGGGGAGCAACCAGCACTGGAGCTTGACATCAGGAGTGGGTGTGAGTTTGAACGTCACGAGGGGAGCGGCTGCATCTGGGGTCGGGTCCAGCTTGTTGAAGGTGTCGAGGGCTAGGCCCCGGGTCACCAGGCCGGGCGGACATGGGCCTCGGCTCCTTCCCCGAGGTCACCGATGCTCTCCTTGGCTCCTTCCAGAGCACACTTCCCCTCGGGTCATCAAGCCCTCAGAGGCCCCAGGCGCTGCGGAGGACTCCCTTCTTGAGCCCCCTGGGCCCCGGGCCCTGCTCTCTGCCCCTGCTCACCCCACGCTCTTCCCCGTGTGTGGCGGGGGACGGCCAAGCCCTGCAGGGGCCTAGCCCGGGGTCCTAAGCTCCGGCTCCTGGCTGAGTCCTGCCAGCGCAGCCCTGGCACCGGGGTCCTCTCTCCCTCCCTCTCTACCTCAGGACGCAGCTCTGGCAGCACTTGGGTGGCCCCGGCCCCTGCCCGACTGGCCCTCTGGTTCCACAGGCGCCTGGTCCTCCGGCCGGCAGTGGAAGCCACTTCCTCCTCTGTTTATCCCTCACAGAGTGGGCTCCCCGCGTGATGCTTTCCTCTTGGAAACGTGGGAGGTGGTCCTGGTGAGACTGATCCAACCTCGCCAGGGGCCTGCTCTGACCTTCCCCGTCCTCCTCCGAAACGTGGTGGCAATGCTCTGGATCTTCTTTTTCAAGTCTCAAAGCCTCCATGATTTTCACTCCCAGCTCCACGTGACGATCCCAACCCCATCCCTCTCTCCGGCTTTAACGTCTCTGCTGAGACACGTCTGCCGTCCTCACTGGGCTGTTCAGACTCTCCAAACCCAGCGCGTCCACAGCCGGACTCCTCCCCTTCACTCTCGTCCCCTCTCAAAGCCTGATCTCCTTCTCTCAGCTGGGGCTCCCCTCCTCCCGCCTCCATTCCACCCTGCAAATCTTGTCTCCTAAATACCCCCCGAGGTCACCCCTGCGGTCCACCTCCACCACCGCTGTCCACGTCCAACCCTCGCCTAACAGAACCCCGCTTGCTGGCCTCTGCACTTCGTGTGTCATCCCTTCCAGGATGACTGGCCAGGAATACAAAACCGACTGTATCATTTCATGCTTAAACCTTCAGGTTAGCACAGCACACAGTGCGCTCTGTGGTCCCGTCCCCACTCCCTCCCTCCCTCCCTCCACCAGCTTCCTGGGTTTCCTCACAGCCCTCCCTTCCAGCCATGCCCCAGCCTCTGCAAACAGCCTGCAGTGAGCTCTCTGAACCCTGGTGCTGTCTGATGCCTCTAAACCTTTGTACCTGCTGTGTTCCCCGCTGGAATGCCCTTTCCTACCACGTCCAGCCAGAAGGCTGCTTATCTTTCACAGTCCAGCTCAAGTATGACGGCCTCTAAGAAGCCAGCCCTGCCCCCACCCCACCTCCTTCCAGCCCCCAGCACACGGCATCTAGTCTCCCACCAAAATACTTAGACTGCACTGTTTGATCTATTTGTTTGCACATCTGTCTCCTCTCCTTTGAGCTCTTTGAAAGCAAAGAATTAATTTCGTTTGTCTCTGCATCCCCAAAGGTTGGCATAGCCAGGTGTTCAAAAATAATTCTGGGAAGATGTGGAGTACTTCTCCCTATTAACCAATGAAGTACAACTAAAAACCCTGGACATCATACATAAAACAAACACGGGAGGACCCTAAAAGGTGGAGAGAAAAAGGCAGATTGGAAGGGAACCTCCCGAGGCTCTCATGGTGGTGAGGTCCCTGGGTTTTCTTTTTGCCTCATGCATCCAAGACTTGGAGCTGAAGAAGCCAGTAACTCAGAGACGCCAACGGGCACAAACAAAAAAAAGCCCCAACAAAAGCCTGCTCTCTCCAGCCAAGGGACCAGGAAAGAGGGAGCCTAGCAAGATAGAAAACTTGCGGGCAGTAACTGCTCCACTCCAGCCAATAGCACAGCTCAGCCACCTCCACCCACGCCAGCAAAGGCTGAGTGGGGAGCAGAGGCCACCCTCCCTCCCCAGGCTGAAGCTGCAGTGAGACCCCTGACAGGGTGGTGTCAGAATGGGCCAAGTTGGAGCAGGACCCCCCCCCACCTGCTGGTAGTGAGGCCACGACCCCCAGTTCATTGTCAGTGGAGACCAAGTGAGGAGCTTGGATGCCCACCCCCAGCCAGGGGTAATGAGGAGCAGAGAACAGAAGATATAAAGAGGAAGCAAATGGAAAATGTTAAACTGAAAAATAGAAGAGTTGAAATATAAATCTCAGTGGATGGAATCAACAGCAGAACGGAAGAGACAGAACAAAGAATCCGTGAGCTGGAAGGCAGAACAATAGAAACTACCCAGGATGAACAGCAGAAAGAACAGCTCAAGTATGATGAAAAAAATAAGCATACCCTTAGGGACCAAAAGACCTAATTCACGTCCTCAAAGTCCTAGTAAGAGAGGGGAAGGGGAATGGAGCTGACAAAGTACTCTAAGACAGGGGTCCACAACCCCCAGTAACGGTCTGTGGCCTGTTAGGAACCGGGCTGCACAGCAGGAGGTGAGCAGCAAGTGAGCAAAGCTTCATTTGCTGCTCCCCATTGCTTGCATTACCACCTGAACCATCCCCCCAACACTGGTCTGTAGAAAAATCGTCTTCCATGAAACCAGCCCCTGGTGCCAAAAAGGTTGGGGACCGCTGCTCTAAGAAATAATGGCAGAAAATGTCCCAAAGTTGGTAAGAGACATAAACCTACTGATCCAAAAAGCTTAGCAAAAGACAAACAGGATAAACCTAAAGAAATTCACAAGACACAATTACACTTCTGCAAACTAAAGACAGAAAAAAAAATCTTGAAAGCAGCCAGCAAAACAGGAAACCTTATCTACAGGGGGAAAAAACAATTGAAATGACAATGGATTTCTCATCAGAAACCGTGGAGGCCAGAAGGAAGTGGCACAATATTTTTCAAGTACTAACAGAAAAGAACTATCAACCCAGAACCCAGTAAAAATATCCTTCAGGAATGAAGGGAAAATCAAGAACATTCTCAGATGAAGGGAAACCAGGAGCATTTGTTGCCAGAAGAAAAGAATGGCTAAAAGAAGTTCTCTAAACAGAAAGGATATGAAAGGGAAGAAATCTTGGAATATCAGGAAGGAAGAAAAAACACATTAAGCAAAAATATGGGTAAATGCAATAAGGCTTCCTTCTCTTGAGTTTTCTAAATTATGTTTGATGTTTGAAGCAAAAATTAGAACACAGTCTGATGTCCTAAATGTATATAAAGGAAATACGACAATTATGTTATAAACAGGGGAAGGTAAAGGGATATAAAAAGAAGTAAAGTTTCTATACTTCCCTCAAATTGGTAATAAGAAAACACCAGGAGGCAGTGATAAAGTATGTATATGTAATTTAATACCTGTAGCAACCACTAAAAAAGCTACGCAAAGATAAGCATAAGACTTATTGTGGGGACTTCCCTGGGGGCGCAGCGGATAAGACTCCGCACTCCCAATGCAGGGGGCCCAGGTTTGATCCCTGGTCAGGGAACTACATCCCACATGTGTGCCACAACTAAGAGTTCACATGCCACAACTAAGGAGCTGGTGAGCCGCAACTAAGGAGCCCACACAACCAAATAAATAAATAAATAAATAAATAAATAGATAGATATTTAAAGAAAAAGACTGAATGTGAAAGACTGAAAGTTTAAAAAAAATAAAGACATCGTGGTGGTCATTTTGCAATATACACAAATATTGAATCATTATGTTGTACACCTGAAACTAATATTATATGTCAATTATATCTCAAATAAAAAACTACAGATAAATTAAAATGGAATTCTAAAAAATGTTCAAGTAACCCACAGGAAGGCAGGAAAAACAAAATAGAGGCATAAAAAACAGAGAGAACAAGCAAAAAACAAAAAATAAAATGGCAGACTTAATCTCTAACACATCAATAATTACATAATTGTAAACAGTCTGAATATATTAATTAAAAGACACAGATTGGTTGAATGGATTAAAAAACACAATGCAACAATATGGTGTCTATAAGAAACTTACTTCAAATATAACAATATAGGCAGGTTGAAAGTAAAAGAATTATGTAAAATTAATCAAAGAAAAGCAGGAATGAGTATATTGATATCAAATAAAGTAGACTTCAGAGCAAAGAAGATTACTAGACACTGAAAGGGATATTATAATATAATGATAAAAGGATCAATCTACCAAGAAGACAGCAATCCAAACTGTGTATGTACCAAACAACAGAACTGCAAAATATGTAAGGCAAAAACTGATAGAACTGAAAGAAGAAACAGACAAATCCACAATTACAGTTTGATTTTCAACACTCCTCTCTCAACAATTGGTAGAACGACTAGACAGAAAACCAACAAGGACAGAACTCAACAACATCATTAACTAATAGGATCTAGTCAGCATTTATAGACACTTCATCTAATAACAGCAGAATACACGTTATTTTCAAGTGCTTTTGGAACACGTACTGTAGACCATATTCTGAGTCATAAAGCAAACATCAACAAATTTCAAAGAGTAGAATCTATGTAGGGTGTGTTCTCTGGTCACAGTGAAATCAAACTAGAAATCAGTAATAGAAAGATAACAGAAAACTCTACAAAAACCAGAGTAAACAACACACTTCTAAATAATCTAAGAGTCAAGAAGGAACTCAAGGAAAATGAAAAAATAAATTGAACTAAATAAAAAATGAAAATACAACATATCAAAATTATGGAACACAGCTAAAGCAGTGCTGAGAGGAAAATTTATAGCCTTATGTGTACATTAGAAAAGAGAAAAAGCCTCAAGTCAATCATCTAAGTTCTCATCTCAAGATCCTGTAAAAAGGAGAGAAAAATAAACCCAAAGCAAGCAGAAAGGAGGAAATAGTGAAGATAAGAACAGAAATCAGTGAAACTGAAAACAGAAAAACAATAAAGAAAATCAATGAAACAAAGAGCTAATTCTTTGAAAAGATCAATAAAATTGACAAACCTCTAACAACGTTGACAAAGAAAAACAGAGAGACTACATAAATTATGAATATCAGTAATGAAACAGAGGATATCACTACAGATGCTGCAAACATCAGAAGGATAATAAGGGAATAATAATAACAAGTCTACACAATTTGACAACTCAAGTCACAAATAAATTGGACAATTTAGACAAAATGGCTGAATTAGGGGCTTCCCTGGTGGCGCAGTGGTTGAGAATCTGCCTGCCAATGCAGGGGACACGGGTTCAAGCCCTGGTCTGGGAGGATCCCACATGCCGCGGAGCAACTAAGCCCGTGAGCCACAATTACTGAGCCTGCGCGTCTGGAGCCTGTGCTCCGCAACAGGAGAGGCCGAGACAGTGAGAGGCCCACGCACCGCGATGAGGAGTGGCCCCCGCTTGCCGCAGCTGGAGAAAGCCCTCGCACAGAAACGAAGACCCAACACAGCCATAAATAAATAAATAAAATATAAACAAAATGTGGTATATATACATACAATGGAATATTATTTGGCCTTAAAAAGGAAGGAAATTCGAACACATGCTACCACATGGATGAACCGTGAAGACACTACGCTAAGTGAAATAAGCCAGTCACAAAAAGACAAATACTGTGTGATTCCACTTCTGTGAGGTCCCTAGGGTCAAATTCAGAGACAGAAAGAGGAAGGGTGGCTGGCAGGCCCTGGGGGGAGCGAGAAATGAAGAGTTGTTGCTTAATGGAGTTTCACTTTTATAAGATGAAAGAGTTCTGGAGATTCCCTTCACAGCAGTGTAACTGCACTTAGCACAGCTGAACTGTACACATAAAAATGGTCAAGATAGTCAATTTTGTTATGTGTAATTTTTTTTTAATTAATTAACTTATTTATTTATTTTTGGCTGTGTTGGGTCTTCGTTTCTGTGCGAGGGCTTTCTCCAGTTGCGGCGAGCGGGGGCCACACTTCATCGCGGTGTGCGGGCCTCTCACTATCGCGGCCTCTCTTGTTGTGGAGCACAGGCTCCAGAGGCGCAGGCTCAGTAGTTGTGGCTCACGGGCCCAGCTGCTCCGCGGCATGTGGGATCTTCCCAGACCAGGGCTCGAACCTGTGTCCCCTGCATTGGCAGGCAGATTCTCAACCACTGCCCCACCAGGGAAGCCCCTGTTATGTGTATTTTACCACTAGTTTTAAAAAAAGAAATGCTTAGGTGCAAATCTAATAACACATGTACAGGTTTTGTAGGCTGACAACTACACAATGCTGATAAAGAAATCAAAGATGATCTAAATAAATGGAAAGACATATCATGTTCAGAAATTTCAAGATTCAACATAGGAAAGATGTCAGTTACTCCCAAACTGATATACAGGTTTGACACAATTGCTATCAAAATCCCAGCAGGAGTTTTTGTAGGTATAAATGTTGCTATAAAATGTATACGGAAACACAAGGGAACTAGAACAGCGAAAACAATTTTGAGAAAGAAGAATAAAGTAGGAAGAATCAGTCTACCCAATTTTGATAATTACTCTATAGCAACAGAAATCAAGGCTGTGTGTTATTGGCAGAGGGGTAGACACAGAGATCAATGATGAACAGAAGAAGGAAGTCACAAATAGACACACAAATATGACCAGCTGATTTCTGACGAAGGTGCAAAGCAATTCAATGGAGGAAAGATAACTTTTTCAACAAATGATGCTGGAGCAACTGGACATCCATAGGCAAAGAAATGAACCTCAAAAAGAAGAAAAAACAAAAAAAAGAAGAAAAAAAGAGAAATGAACCTCAACCTATGTTTCACACATTACACACCTTACACAAAAGTCAATTTCAAATGGATCACGGGCTTAAATGTTTAACATAGAACTACAAAACTTCTAGGAAACAGGGAAACATCTTTGGGATCTAGGTCTAGGCAGAGAGTTCTTAGACTTGATAACAAAAGCACAAACCATAAAAGGAAAAGCAGAAAAAAATGGACTTCGTCAAAAGTTGAAAACTTTTGCTCGGCAAAAGACGCTGTTAAGAGGATGAAAAGACAAGCTATGGAGTAGGAGAGAATACTTTCCAATTACACATCCAGCAAAGGACTAGTAGTATGTTGGATACATAAATAACTCTCAAGACTCAATAGTCAAAAAACAAACAATTCAATTAGGAAATGGGCAAAAGATGTGAAGAGACATTTCACCAAAGAAGATACACAGACAGTTAAGTAAATACATGAAAAGAAACTCAGTATCCTTAGTCATCAGGGAAATGCAAATTAAAGCCACAGTGAGGTATCACCACACAGACACTGGACAGCTAAAATGTAAAAACAGTGACAACACCAAGTGCTGATGGGGATGCAGAGAAACTGGACCATTCGCACGCCGCTGGTGGGAGTGTAAAATGGTGCAGCTACTTTGGAAAACAGCTGGGCAGTTTTCTTAAAAAACTAAACATGTGACCACCCACAGCTTTCCTTAGGTCCCTGGCACGATTCTACATACTTTTCATATAAGAGCTCATCTAACCACCTCAAGAACCTGGGAGATGCCACCATTGTCCTCACTTTACAGATGAAGAAACAAAGTCCCAGAGAGGTTAAACGGCTTGCCTAAGGTTACACAGCTCGGAAGAGCAGACACCAGAACTTGAACCCAGAAATCTGGCCCTAGAGTCCACTCTCAGAGCGGCTGTGCTGTCGGGGCCTCTCTTAGAATTTCCTGGACAGAGCTGCTGTGGGTTGGGCTGGACCAGGCTGTCTAGAGACCGGGTGGGCCTGAGGGCTGGCTCGGGGCGGCTGGGGGGCTATGGACGGGTCTTCCCTCGCCCCACCGGGCAGAGTGGGCAGGGGCAGACCCCACCACGCACAGCTGCCTTCTGGGAAGGGTGGGCTCTTGAAGTCAGTGGAGGCCATGCAAAGCCACAAAACTGCCTGGGCCAGCGGCTGGCGGCCCTGCTGCTGAGCTGGTCTAGGCTTCCTTGTGGCCACACCCAGGGCAACCACGTCTGGGGCCAACCGCAGGGGAAGGCAGGCCGGCCTGGAGCAGAAGACAGTGTGGGCATTCCTCTATCATTATGGAGGGTCCTGACTGCAAGACAGCAAGGGGGGCTGTGTGTGTGAGATGGGGGGTAACAAAAGCTCTGTGTGAGGGACGGTGACAGGAAAAGCCGGTCCAGAGGAGGGCAGGGCAGGGGCTGCACACGGCTGTACCCGGGGTCACGTGGCCCCTCTTCCAAGATTTGCTTTTGTTCCCTCCCTCCCTCTTTCCTTCCTTCTCCTTGAGAGAGTTTAAATGTGGCAGGGGTGCATGCACATGTGTACGCACACACACACACACGCACGCACACACACATACCCTCATCAGGAAACAAACAAAAAGTTCTCTGGGGTCAGCAGCCGTATTCTGGGCCAGCTCCCTGCGGTCTGCCTTGGCTGGACGTCCTGCTGCCTGTACGTCCTCTGAATCAGTCAGGGTGTCTGGCCGAGCTGGTAAATTCCTTAGGGACAGGCCCTGTGCACGTGTAATTCAATCTGAGCAGGACCAACACAAATAAACACTACGTCAGGGCTTTAAACAAAGTTTGATTATTTACTTTTGAGGGGAGGGCCCATCCGTGTTGGAGGCTCCCATGATGACGGCGGTTTCAGGTGGCCTGGCCTGGGTGCTGGGCTCACAGAGCCTGGCCCGGGTCCCATGGGAAAAGCCCGGATGGGATGGGGAGTGGCAAGAGCTGGACAGCTGGGAGGGGACACCCAGAAGGACACAGCTGGACGCCATGCCTGAGGGCATCTACTGGGGCAAAGAGCATCTCGTCCCGGAAAAACTAACCCTGCATGTCCTCCTGCACAGTTAGAGAGGGCCCTGCAAGGCCTCCTCTGCACCAGTGAGGACTTGTTGGAAGTAGGTCAGACAGGCATTAAAGTCCCCATTTCACTGACGGCAGCCGAGGCCTCAGGGTGGAAGAGGAACTCGCACCTGGGTCTCTGGACTCCAGTCCCGAGCTTGTCCTGGCCCACGACGCTCTCCGGAGCTAAGAGTACAGCTTGGGACCTGCAGGTCTGCAGGCTGGAGAGGGTTTGGTCGCCACAGAACCGCCACGCGGCACCTTGCACGCCTCAGCCTGGAGGTGTTCCAATATCCCTGCTCCCCCAGTGTCCTCACCGTCCCATCACGATCCCCCGACTTTTCTACTGCATCTCTGATCACACTCCCATCCACACACACGTGAATAAAACACTCTGTTGTAAAGGCCTTTGCTCCGAAGGGGCTCAGTGAACGTGAGCTGCGTGGACAGTCAGAGGAAGGTGCAAGGATGACGGGATGAATGCACGAACGCGCCCCAGGACGCACGCGGCACCGCAGATGGTCCCCTGCTGCCGATGGCTGGACCGGGACGTCGTCGGCACCCCGGGTGCTGGGCCCGCTCAGACTGCTTGCAGCCTTTCCCCTGTGATAAACGATCCTGCAGAGAACATTCTTGCTGCTAGATCTTTGTACACATTGATGATCATTTACTTAGGATAAATTCCTATGTAATCCCCCTTTAATAGTGGGATAAACAAAACCATATTAGGAAGGGAAATTTACTGCAGAAGAAAAATAAAACTATAATAAGCGATTCTCGGCAAAACAGAAGGCTGGCCAGGCCCCCTGTTCTTGACTGTGGATAATCTAGGGGCCCCTGTAGTTGCAGTGTTGGGCTCCCATAGCCAGAGACCCAGGGTCCTCACCCCGGGCCCCCCTTCACCCAGGCCTGGCCCCTCGGCTGTGCTGCAAACGCGGGCAAGTCAGCCCACCCACCGCAGAAGCCCAGAAGTTGCTCAGCAGATGCAGACACTGTCTGCAGGCAGGTGAGCCAGGACGTCGCAGGGAAGGGAGGGAGCTGCCACTTATTCGTCGGCACCTACAACGCGCCAGGCTCTGCGCTCGGAGCCCCGCCTGCACAACCTCATCCCCATCTCATGTCGTTCTCACAGCAGCCCCACCACCGCCTCGGCGTCACTGGTGAGGACCAGGCTCCGGGAGGTGGCCCGACGCCCCCCGTCACACTGCGGGCGCGGGAGGTTCCGGCCTGGCCAAGCCCGGAGCCCAGTGCCGCAAGCCCGCGTGGCTCGGAGTGTGCTGACAGCACGCACACTGTCACCAGGCCACGGTCACCAGGCCTGGCAGGGACGGAGCAGCCCGAGGCACCTCCACCCTGGCGGGGGCGGGGTGCACGTAGACACAGCGGAAATGGGTGCCAAGATGCCGTGAAGCTCAGGAAACTCGAGGCTCGGTTGCCTTAGCAACGGGCAACCAGGGTCAGCGGCAGAGCAGAGGCAGCTGCAGGGCTGGTGCTGGAAAATAGGCCACGCTGTCCGGCCCGGGTTCCAGGGACCGGAACTCCCGGAGGCCACGCGCTCCCACACCTGCGCTCCCGGGAGCAGGCCCGCGCTCAGGGGCGGGAAGGGCCACCGCCACCCGGGTCTCAGCACTCAGCCAGCCTGGGGACACCCTCCAGCAGAAGCCAGGCGGTGAACAAGGTGGAAAAGCCCTGTGTCCCACCCCCTGGGCACCAGGCAAATGTCCCACAGCCGCTCTGAAGACTCACCTCCTGTCTCCTCTAAGGACAGACTCCGGAGGGCGTGCGCCCGGCTGCGGGGCCCCTTCCCACCAGCCGACCTGTGCCTCCTGGGACTGCAGGCCAGATGAGGACGGGGTGTGTGGCCAGACGCCCCCGGAACTGGAGGGGACCGGATTCAGGGCTGTCTTGCCAAGCCCTCCTGACCCTGGCAGTTGCTCGCTCTTGGGATTTGCTGCCCTGCAAGGGAGGGAGGGGTGGCCCTGGGCACGGCCTGCACGTGAGCCACAGGCTCCTACTAGGGAGGGAACCTGCTATAATTTTTTGTTTGGTGTTTTCCAGGTCAGCTTAATCAGGACACAAGAGAGGCCAGGGGCTTCCACCAGGATGGCTGCGGTGCCACTGTCATAATAAACACATCCTAGTAAACGATATAAATAATAAATTATAAATCATAATGAATAAAACAGATACCGTATTTTACGGTTAGAACATCTTCACATGCATTACCTCACTGGGTTCTCACAATAATCCCGTGAGCCAGGCAGGCAGGTGATAGGTTTCCCTTTATTTCGCAGGTAAACTGCAGATGAGAAGTAAAGTGACTTGTGGGCCACCCGTGGTCGGAAGCCTCCAGGGCCTGGTTCTTTGCCCTCCGCCAGGGTCTCGGAGGGTGTCCAGCTGAGCTAAGGGAGCACTCTGATGGGAAGGCTGGAAGGGCTTCCTAATGCACCCTGAGGGGGGCCCCCCGCCCCCGGGAACAGCACCCCTTTCTTCGTGCTGCCCCACAAGCTCCCAGCATCACTGCACTTTCCCTAGATGGTTTTTTCCACCAGAATCATTCCATCAGCCCTTTCTCGAGCTTAAGGCCACAGTCCCCTTCCTGCAACTACTCCCCTGCCCCACTTGCCCCAATTTAGGTATGAACTCCGGGTCTGTGGGAAGAATCCAACTGACCTCGGTTTGTGGCAGATTTGTGATGTTTATATTCTTCAACAATGCCTTGTGTCAATCACTTAGATTGTGTGAGTTCAAGCCAGGCCTAAAATAGCAAAAGAACGAAAATACACCTGAAGGACCAGAGATGTCCCAACATGTAAAAAAGCTCAGGTCGGGTCCATGGAAAGCTGTGGTTTTTATCTTGTTTCTTTAACTTTTCTGTTTATTTTTGATTAACTTTTTGGAAACCACCCTCAAGTTAGAGAAAAGTTCCAAGTCTTAGTACAAAGAACTTTCCCCCCTCCCCGAACCATTTGAGAGTACATTGCTGACTTTAGGTCATCGCCCCAGATTACGGCAGTGTTTACTTCCTAGAGTCCGTACCTTCCATGTAACCACCACCCAACCTTCATGGTCAGAAAATCAACACTAATGCACTGTCGCCGAATCCTTGTATTCTTTTCAAGCTCTGCCACTGTCTACAGGGTCCTTTGTAGTAAAGAGACCCCGTTCAGGCCCACGGACTGTATTCGGCCCTCCTGCCTCTTCCTAGGTAATTGTTTACACGCAGACACACTCCTGGCAATCTAGAACGCCTCACACGGCGTCAGATCACAGAGGGTTAGTTTCAACAACCCCGGAAGTGAAGAGAAGGTCCGGGGCCCATGACACCCTCTGAGTGTCCCCGGGGCTGAGTCAAGTGCTTCGAGATCCCTGGAGTCCTTTGCTTCAAGAACAGAAGGTGATGTTAGTTCTGGACATCAAAATCCTTCACAAATCCAAGCCCCCTTGGGGCCGGCCCCAGTATCAGAGGGGTTCTCACTGTGGCTGTGACGCCCCGCACCGTTGCCCTGGGTACCAGGAGGTGGCAGGCACACTCCCCCTGGAACAAAGCCCATGGCGGCCCACCCGACGTCAGCCCCAAGCCTGGATCATTTGAGCATATCTGGCCAGGGCTGGCTGTCCACCTCGGACAAGCCTCCAGCCAGCTCAGCCCTGTCCCCAGGGCTGCTGACGGGGCCCAACAGAGGTCCTGGGGGTGGGGGTGAGGGAATGGCCGGGTTTGCCCAGTGCAGGGAGGAAACACGCTTCTCCTGGGTGTCCTGCTGACAGGAAGCAGCTGGGAGGAGGGGAGCGGAGGGGGACCCACCCTACACAGCAGGCCGGCCCCAGGGCCCTGCCTCCCCAGGGCCTAGAAGGCCCCCCCAGAAAATTCTGTGTGCACACAAGGCACATCTGGACTTTCAGCCCAGGTAGACGCTGGGGAAGGGGGGTCAGTGAGCAGCCTGAGGCTCAGAGCCCCTGCAGTGGAGCCCCTCTCTGAGCACACACCCTGGGACAGGCTCCGTGCACACGGGGGTCGCTCGCATTCTCTTGTTGAACCCAGACAACTTCATGGAGTGACTGTCATTAACATTCCCACTTTACAGGTGAGGAAACTGAGGCCCGAGGAGGCAAAACCACACGCCTAACGGCCACAGTGATTGTCGAACCCACGTCTGCCCAGCCCATCACGCGGGCAGCATGTCTGGGTCCGTGTGTGCAGGCAGCACGGAGGTCCTCGCAGGAACTGCACGGGGCCCAGATGGGGCCGGACGTGCCACCGCCCAAAACTCAGAAGGGACGGAGACAGCGTTGATCAGACGGGGGTCAGGGCCGCAGCCTTAGGGGGCGGTGGAGGTGGGAGTGGGTGCTGACGCTGTGTTAACAAGTAGGCTTTGGAGCGTTCCGGGAAGTACAGATTCAGGCGCCAGGACTCCGGGACGGGCAGCCCAGATCTTCCCAGGGGACCTGCCAACTGGGGACAAGAAGAGCTGTCCCTGGAACACGGCCACCGCACGAGGGGTTCGCTCTGGGCTGGGGCCAGCCCCTCCCCACGCCGGAGGGGCAGGGGAAGCCCCTGGCTGCTGCGCCCCCCGACCCCGCTGCACTCCAGCCCGCCCCGTCTCCCTGCTCTCCGGGGGCCCGCCACGCCTCCTCTGATGGCCGGGGCAGCCTCCGGGGTCAGAGCGCCTGTCGGGGGTCTGATGGAGGACGACGGTGGGGCACAGCTGACCGCACAGCCAGTGGGAGCGCTCGGGGAGGCTCCGTCTCCCTGTCTGACCCTCGTGTGGGTCTGCACTGTGTAGAGAAGGGCATTCCAGAAGTGCGGCCCGGCACCGTGGGCATGCCCGGGTGCGGACGTGGCTGGGGAAGTAGGTGTGTGTGGACTGGGGGGAGGCACTGGCCACGTTGGCTTTGAAGGGAGGTCCCGGGGAGCTGTAGGTCCCGCTCCCTGGGCCTCAGACGGCCCGGGGCACATATACACACAGCTGTCTATACACACAGTGATCCCGATTGCGCCTCTCTGAGCCGCGTGGCAGCAGAGCCGGGGTGGGGGGGGCAGAGCCCAGCATCTGCCCAGCCCTGCGCCACCTGGCAGCCCCCTCTGACCACAGACACTCCTCGAGTCTGGGGACGGCCTCATCAGAGAGCCCAGCAGAGACAACCACCTGCACGCACAGAAGCTGTTTCCCCACGAGCAGGGTGGGGTGTTTGTCAGCCCCCTGCAGCCAACTGCTTTCCCCTGTGTCCGCAGGAAGGGCAGGGTGTGGGGAGGGCGTGACGCTGATTTCCAAACTCCACCTGGTTCAAGATCATAATCAGAGACCCGCGAAGAGCAGCTGGTCACCTCTCTTGTCTTCCGGAGGCTGGGGGTAGGGGTGGTCTATTCCAAAACACCGACTAACGAAGCCAGCACCCTATGGTTTGGGATCACAGACCGTCGAGCGCATTATGGAACACCCATAGGAAAGAACGTTCAAAAGGATGTGTACGGAGCTTTGCCTGATATGGAAAATGCCTGAGAAAATATTAAGCAAAAAACACAAAACCGTAGGCAGGGAGTGACACTGACCGTGAGAGAGGAGCCTGCCTGAAAAGACAGGCCAGCAGGGAGTTAACCTGTCGCTTCTGGAGGGGGTGACGTCTGTTCTATTGCCCCATCGTGAGCTCCATCAATCAGCAAAAAAATAATTGTTAAAACTTAAGGGGGAAAGGAACCCTGGCAGGGAGTCTCTGGTGCGACACTGTTGATTCCCAAGGGAAGAGGGGGGTTGTGTGTGCCCGTGGCGGGCTGGGGACAAAGCCCCGTGAGGGCCAGTACAGCCAAGGGACAGCGGGGCAGGCTGCCCGGGAGATGCGGACACCTCTCCAGCCAGGAGCACAGCTTAAGTACCGGGGCGGGGGAGGGAGTGAGCCCTGAGCAGTGTCCCCGGGCCCCGAGGGGCCGGGGGAGCAACAGTGGGGTGCTGGGGAGTGCGGTGGGCTTCCTGGAGGCCACAGGCCTGGCGCGGGCCTCCGACGTGAACTGGGGTGAGGATGGGCTGCCGGGTGCTCCGGGGGCAAGGGGAGGACTCCTGGGGAACAGAGTGAAGCTGTCAGATTGTGTGTGTGTTGGGGTGGGGAGGGGTCTGGATGTGGTGGGAGGGCCCAGAGCCGGCGGGGGCGGGGGGTGTGGGGGCACAGGGCATCTGAGAGAAGGACCGGACAGGAGGCGACTGCATTTCAAGTTGGTCTTTTAGAGGAAAGCCTGAGAGGGGCCACGGGGCGTGTGGGCATTGATTTTGGGTCTGGTCCAGTGAACCGGGGAGGGGGGCTGTTGGGGGGGAACGTCTGGCTCCTCTGGTGACGCAATGCTGGTCAAATCCTCTCCATCGTGTGGCCGGGGGTCCGGCCTCTGGTCATGGGGCCCTCAGTGTCCTCCGGAGAGGCGGGGGTGGGTGACAGCCTCCCACTGTCCTTGGATCCCCGGGGCTCCGCTAATAAAAATGATTGTAAAACACTTTGCAAACAGCAAGGCTGCTCACAACGGAGGGTTTCTTCCCCACAGAGGGGCTTCAGTTCCCTCGGGGGTCCGCCTGGAGCCTTGCTGCCCTCTGAAGAAGGGGCCCTTCTGTTCCCCCGCAGTCTGGGTGGATGCCGCATCCCCGGGAGAGCCTGGGCCGGGCCCCATGCCCGCGGCTGGCAGCCGCCCTCGAGCAGCACAAGGGGACTTTGTGTGTCTCCTCGGCCTGGAGCTGGAGCTGCCCAGACCCTCTGCTGGTGAGGACACCAGGGCACAGGGAGAGTGACACTGGAACTGCAGCTTCTCCCTCAGGAACGCAGCTGAGGACTAGCGGTGACGCTGAAACCACGGCCAGACCCTCACTGAGCCCTTCTCGGGGGCGGCCAGTTCACTCGTATTAACTCCTCTCAGCAACCCTCTCTGTGATAGGGACCCCCTCCCCGCCATGGTCCGGGACCCCAGAGATGCCCTGATGCTCTAGAACCTGTGAACATGTTCAAAAGGGTCTTTGCAGATGTGGTCAGGGGTAAGGACCGGTGATGAGGAGGTTACCCTGGACGAGCCAGGTGGACCTGATCTAATCACACGGACCCTTCAAAGCAGAGCTGCTTTCCCGCCCCGCTGCAGAGACAGAGAGAGGGCGGCATGCGGAGGGCCTAGCTGATGTTCCTTAAAAATGCAGGCAGGGCCTCCAGCCAAAGAGTGAGTGCAGTCTCCAGAGGCTGCTAAGCGAGGCCACAGGCTCTCCGGGAGCCCCCAAGGGAACGCAGCCCGGCCACGCCGGATCTTAGCCTGGCGGTTCCCTGGCGGACCTTTGACCTGCAGAGCCCTGGGGTCACAGGTGTGTGTTGGGCAAAGCCACCAAGTTGGCGCAAATCTGTCACAGCAGCAATGGGAGCACACAGCTCCGCCCTGCAGGTGAGGGACCGCAAGGGTAAAGCCCTGCTGGCACCGGTGGAGGAGGATTAGCTCCGACCACTGGTCCTCTCCCCAAGGGGAGCTGCCCCCTCCCCATGCGCCAGACCCCGTGCGAGGCCCACGAGAACTGGGGCCCCGCCAGGCGGGTTGGCCTGCAGAGCCCTGCTTGTCAGCCCCGCGGCTCTTCCCCGGTTCCTCGCTTTAGCCTCACAGCACCTGTTCAAACAGGGGTCAGTGCCCTTACATTGCAGATGAGGAAACGGAGGCTCAGAGAAGTGGGGCGGGCGGGGAGGCGTGTCAGTCAGAGTCAAGTGGCCCCGTCGGGCCTGGAGCACACACCCCAGGCGTCCGATTCCGCCCGGCCTCGGGATTAGGGGGCTCTGGGGTCTGCCCCGCTGCGCCCCCGCACCTGCGGCAGGGAGCTGGGTCCCACCGCCCCCAGGCAGCATCCTGGGGGCGACCGCTCTCGTGTGCTCACCCCTGGTCCAGACCCGCCGACTCCTCCCAGCCTGGGCTGCCCCAGGAAATCACTCTGGGGCAGCGACCCCCAGTGTGGGCCCCTGTGTCCGGAGAGGTTCCTCCCAGGACAAGTGTTTCCTGCTTCTGTGGATGCTGAGGAGTGAGCCCAGGGCAGCTCCCCAACACTGCCTGCTAAGCACGTCTGCACCCTCTGCCTATCCTGTCACCTCTTAATGGGTCTGTCACCTCCTCACACATCCCTCCCCCCAGGGCTTCCCCACAGGACAGGGCAGCTGAGTCGAGGGCCCAGGCCATCCATCCTGGCAAAAACTGCTCATGAAGCCCGTGCATTACCTCATCGACTGCCCACCACCTGTGCTGCTTTCACCCCCACTTTTTGGAAGAGGAAACTGATGCTCAGACAGATCCCATGACGTGTCCCAGATCATCCAGGCACAAAGGGCCCAGCATCCGGACTCAGGTGTGTGGTTTCAGAGCCCACCTTCCTTCCTGGCGACCCGCTGGCTCCCAGACAAAACACCAGAGACAGGACCAGCCCGCCCTGCCCTGCCTGCACCCCCGACGGCCAGCTCGCCTCCACCGCCCCAGCCTGGAGTGCCCGCCTACCCCTTAGCTCAAGCAGAAGAGGTGCCAGGGCCTGCTCTGCACATTCCCAGGGTGGCCTGCTTCCTACGAGGCTTTTAAGCCCCACCCAGCGGGAAGGTTGGGGCTGGTGGTCACAGGCGCTTTTATAAAGCAGTCAGTCCTGCCAGGATCCCTTCATCTTTTCCTGCTGAGATGCAGCTGTGCCCGAGGCGAGGACACCACTGCCCTCCCCCACCCCGGGCCCGGCCCACCAACCCCGTCCCTGTGCGGCCAGCTGCGGAGGGGCTGCTGTGACGGGGGGCGGGGGGCGGTGAGTCACAGAGCCTGGAATCCAAAGCCTCCCAGGCCTCCATCCACCCCGGCCAACTCTGCATGTGCACCCCAGATGCCTCCACTGCAGAAACACCTTCTGCCAACAAGGACCCGACACCGAGGCCCAGGGGCGGACACGGCCTTAGAAGACTGCTCTCCGAGCCCACCAAGCACGTGGCGTTAGCTACCTGCCCTTCAACGACTGTCAAACTGAACTCCTCTTAATCCTCAGGTGCCTTTGTTCCAACCTTGAAAATCTTGCCCCCAGTCTGATGGCACAGGAGGAAACAGCCCCTGCCTTCAGAGACAGCGCCCAGTCTGATGGGCAAGGCCTAGCTGCCAAGTTTACAGAGGCCGAGGATGCGTGGGGAGACAGCCCTTGCCTCCCGTAAACCCCACACTGACGCGGGAAAAAGAGCCCGGCCCCAAGGGAGCCTGCAGTCTGCGGAAACATCTTCGGTCCCTGGGACAGAATGTCTGGGGCAAAAAGACTCAGAAGGAAAACTTAGACACACAGATGATGGAAAATGAAGCTAACGTCCCTCGAGGGCCTGCCATGTGCCAGCTACCCTGCAGGTTTAATCTTTAAGCCTCATAATTTACAGCCTAGGACACTGAAGCACCGTAGTCAGCTACCCAGCCAGGAAGTAGCAGAGCCAGGATTCAAACCCAGGCCTGCGCCTGCCCACACCCGCTTTAGGACAACAGCATGCGTGCGGGGCAGGGTGGCCCCCCTCATTCCCCACGCCGTCCTTTAGGCTGGGAGCTACTGCTCCTTCCCAGCCACAAATCACCGCTCTCACAATATTAAAAAATCACTACGCTTAGGACAATGCATTGGTTGCCAACATCCCACTGTCCCAGCAGTAAGGGGACTGCCGACACCCTCCCTTTAAAGCAAAGAGGAGGACTCGGGGCAGGGCAGGACCTCCCGAGGCTCCCGGGGTCCAGGCAGGGACTCTGGGGTCTCAGCAAGAGAGGGTTCAGAGCGCCAAGTCCCCACCCCAGCTCAACCCCAAGCCAGTCCCTGGACGGACGCCCCACTCAGGACCTCTGGAGGGAATGAAGACTGGGAGCAGATGGGAGGGCCCTCGGGGGGTGGAAAAGCAGCAGGACGCTGACCCCTCCCCAGGCCCAATGTCCGCTGTGTGCCCCCAGGGCTGGCCTGGAACCACGGCCTGGCCTCAGGGCTCATGACACAGACCCCGGAGCTCTGCACAGCCCCTCTGTCCCGGGAAAGGGGCCCTGCAGGGAGCAGAGGCAGCAATGCAACAGATCTGGATCGTGGAGACCCTGGTTCCCGCCACGGGACGGTGACTTGGGCCCTAAAGGACCAGGAGGAGGGCTTCAGGGAGTCCCGGTCTCTCAGGGCCTGCCATGGGGCAAGGAACCCAGGGCCCAGCGCCAATCCAGCCCCCTCTGCCCCACTCTGGGGTGTGTCGTCCCCTGGGCACCCCAAACCACCACCGACGCAGGGTCACTGGGCTCCTGCCTGCTGATTGCTGGCCCAGGGCGGCCAGAGCTGGGCCGGCAGTGGGATGAGGAAGGGACAGCCCCCAAGGTGCAGAGCTGCCCGCTGCTGCCCGCTGCCCACTGCCCACACGGGAGAGGGCGTGGGGACTGGGCTTCTGCTGGGCAACTGCGCCCTCTGGTGGCCGCGGTGGGAAGAGGCAGGACCTGCAGACAAAGGGCGAACCCCATCCCTTCTCCAGCTCCCAGAATCCTCTGCACTGCCCTCACTTACTGGAGGGTGGCACCGGGCCCTGCCCGGGGGGAGGAGAGTGGACAGGCACCACCCTGTTCCCGAGGGCTCCCAAACGGAATCCCCCAGGAGGAAGGTGACCTTCCACAGCTCCAGGCACTCCGGCCCCAGCAAACTTGCCCCCTCTGCCCATCGCTGGCCCCAAAGCCCTGCTCCCAGCTCCTCGACTGAGAAGCCAGCTCTGCTCCAGAGCCTCGGCCTCCCCACCCAACACAGGGGTCCAGGCAGTACCACCCCCCATGTCAGACCCTCCGAGGGCACGGGGCCAGTCCCTCCAGCTGGACTGGAGGTGGTGGGTCAGGGGCGACGTTGACCAGAGCCGGTTCACGCCAGCAACTTATCCTCCCAGCTCACGGGAGCCTCCCACGGGCCTGAGCGGGGAGGCCCGAGAGCAACACAGTTACGGAGGAACCTCCCCCCCAGGGGCCAGGCCTGACAGAGAGTTGCCCTTCCCCAGGCCAGATGCCATGGGTTACATGGGTGATGTCATCCCACCCTCGACCAGTCAAACGAGCTGGGTTAAGATGGTCCCCACTGTGCAGGTGAAGGCGTTCTGGGGACGCATCACCTGCACAGACAACTGGAAAGTGGTGGAAGGGTAGGAACCCTGCTGCCCCACCTCCTCCTTACCCTCAGCCCCCTCCCCGGCCCCCCAGGAGCCCTTTCATCCTCTTCCTGGTGCAGACACAGCCGCCCTGTGCCCCTTCATCCCTCCTATTGGAACAGACCACGTCTGACAGCTCTCAGTGTGACTATAGTAAATGGACTGGGTCCTGCTGTCTACTCCTGGGCTTTACTTACTCATTTATTCCAGTCTAAGTGGCACGGGCCAGGTGGTCCTCACTTTACCCACCTGAGAAGTGGGAAGATCAAGAGGTATCTCTAACATGTGACCCCAGCAGAGGAGGCTATGGGTGAGATCCTGACCTGGTTCTCCCTCCGGCTGACCCCAGGGACCCCTGGGGAAGGTGTGGCTTTGCAGGTGACGGCCCCAAGGAGAGTTAATGTCCTGATCGAGGCCTGACGGGGCCCCGAGGCTGTAGCGGACTGGGCTGAGGGACTCAGGCAAGCACGCAGCCCAGCCTTGGGTCTCTTCCCAAAGCACCGAGCGCTGCCTCACAGGAAGGGGGGCGCAGAGGCTGAGCTTTGCCCAGATTCCTCAGAAGGCACCGGATCACCACCCACACTGGCTGAATGACCACGGCTGGCATGTGGCATTTCAACAGCACTGCTGGTGGCCTGGGGACGCAAAGGTGTCTCAGCCTGACACTCCCCGAGCTTCTGGACAGAAACAGCCTACAGTCCCCTCCCTCAGTTAAGGGGGCCTCTGCTCGGGCAGGGCCAGGAGTCAGGGCTCCCAGGCGCGGGCTGACTGGCCATCGTCCCCTGCCCCAGGGCCGAGCCAGCGTCCGAGCTTTGGCCAGTGACGTTTGCCACGGCAGAGACCTCAGCAGAGTCAAGCCTCTGTTTTTCCGGGGGGAGTGATGACTTTCTAAGGCTCTTTAAGGAGACGGCACTGGAAACCCCCCCGTGTCTTCAGCACAGGACACGGGAGACAGCGCTCTCGGCCGGCCAGGTGTGGGGCGGTGCTCCGCAAGGGCCCAGAGTCTCTGTGGAGGGGACAAGGGCTGCTCTGAGACCACCAGCACCCCGGAAGCCCTTCCTGGACAAAGTCTGGGCCAGAAGAACAGAGGTGAAGAGTGTGCCTGGAACAACCCCGACCCCCTTCACAACCACTCTCTGCCTGACTCAGTCCTGGGAGCCAACGGCACTCACTGCCCAGGAGGTCCCCACCCCCGCCAGTGCCTACGATTCCTTCCTCTGTCTCGTCCCCCCGGCCCTGAGCTGCCTCTGGGGCGCTTGTGATAACCAGGCTGTATCGCTGGTTTGCTTTCTGGACGTCTTTTGTAACCGAGCCTAGACCACCTGTCCTGGCGCCCAGCACAGCCCCGGCAAGTGTTCGGTGGATGAATGAGCGATGGTGAGTCAGTGAACACGGCACCTTCAATCGTCGCTCCACCTGAAATCCCGTCTCCCAGCCGAAACCCCTCCTGGGCCTTTTCCACGGGCTGTTCTCGTGAACACAGACCCCAGGCAGAGCCAGAAGCCAGTCCCCCGAGCAGCCCTAGGCCGCCCACTGACCCATCGCCCAGCTGCCTCCGCAGAGCCTTTCCTCCGGGGCCGGGGGACCCATCTGTCCCCTGAATCCCCTCTAGCCTCTCCCTTTTCTGGCCTCTCTTTAGGAAACACCTTTTTCCTGCCCTCAGGCTGCTGTGTTTCCTGCCCAGGAAGAGGGCCTCTGGATCGGAGAGTGTTATTTATAGCAGGCCTCCCTCCTTCCAGGCCTCACTAGGTGAGGGTCAATGGCCCAGGGCTACACACAGAAGATGCTCAGGACTTGCCAGGGTCCAACCACCATAGGAAGGAAGGGGCAGGCCCAAGAGGGAGCATCTTCTGATGTTCAGACTGGTCCCCTGCCCAACCTCCCCGTATCTGTCAGGGACCCCCACTGCTCTCCCAGGTTCCCGGGCTTGAAATCTCAGAACCGCAGAGGCAAAGACTTACAGGATTTAGATCTGGAGAAGAAGCTAGAGACTAAACTTGATGAGGAAATGGAGACTCAGAGAGGGGAGGGAATTTGAACAAGGGCACATGACGTTAAAGCAGGTCCTCCAGCCAAAATCACCCCCGGCACTGGCCTTACACGACACAGCTACAAAGGAGTTGGTATGCACTGCCTTATTCCATGTCAGGAGGCAGGTGGTACGTGAGGGGCTGAATTGCATCATCAAGAAAAGATCGTTGAAGGGGTGGTGGTGGTGGCATGAATTGGGAGATTGGGATTGACATGTATACATGAATATGTATAAAATGGATGACTAATAAGGACCTGCTGTATAAAAAAATAAATGAAATATAATTCAAAAATTCAAAAAAAAAAAAAAAAGAAAAGATCGTTGAAATACTAACCCGCAGTGTCTCAGAACGTGACCTTATTTGGAAATAGGGTCTCTGCAGACGTAATTAATTAAGACAAGGTCACACTCAAGTAGAGTTGCCCTTATCAGTAGGGTGCCCTCGTAAGCAGAGGGAAATCTGGACACAGATGCACATGAGGACCACAGGGAGGAGGTGGCCACGTGGTGACAGAGGCAAAGACTGAAGTGATGCATCTACCAGCTGCGGGACACCAAGGACGGCAGGCAACTCGGGAGGCCGGGAGCAGCAAGGAAGGACCCCCCCCCAGCACAGGTCTGCGGGGGAGCACAGCCCTGCCGACACCTGGAGTCCAGACTTGCAGCTCCAGGAACCGAGACAATAAATCTCGGTAGTTTTTGGCCACCCCGTTTGTGGCACTTGGCGATGACAGGTCCAGCAAGCTGACACAAGGGGTTGGTCCTCTTTGGCAGACGAGGACTCTGAGGCTGGGGCAAGTCAAGTGCATCCCCCCGGGTCCAGGCTCAGGGCAGCAGGTTCGCTGTCTCGCCATCCTGGTCCTTCCCGTGTGCAACTCACTGCGTCCTGCTGCTTCCCACCCGCTCTCGCCGCCCTCCTGCAGGGCCGCCCTCGCCGACTGTGACAGCAGATCTGCCGCCTGGCTCTCCCTCTCTACCCCTCAGTCCACTCAGAACCTCTCCTGGGAGCCCACCGTGCGCCAGGCTCGGAGCACGTGCTGGGGTCCCTCCAGAGACCAGAGCCGAGCTGGAGCTCCGGACACGGGGTCAGACGCCCTCTCGGACCTCGGGTGTCTCCCCACCGGCTTTGTGCCACCAGCAGGGGCGGATGTTCCAGCTGTCCCAGGATCTGAACCTTCCAGGAGGGAAGGTGCCTCCCAGCCCGCGAAGGAGAGAAAAGGCACCAGGGCCACATACAGGGGGCCACGAAATGTGGTCTGGGCACAAAGAAGACGGCACTGCCAACCTCAAAGACCTCCAGCTCGGGCTTCCCTGGTGGCGCAGTGGTTGAGAATCTGCCTGCTAATGCAGGGGACACGGGTTCGAGCCCTGGTCTGGGAGGATCCCACATGCCGCGGAGCAGCTGGGCCCGTGAGCCACAATTGCTGAGCCTGCGCGTCTGGAGCCTGTGCCCCGCGACGGGAGGGGCCGCGATAGAGAAAGGCCCGCGCACCGCGATGAAGAGTGGCCCCCGCTTGCCGCAACTGGAGAAAGCCCTCGCACGAACCGAAGACCCAACACAGCCAAAAATAAAATAAATAAATAAATAAATAAATAAATAAGAAAATCCTTTAAAAAAAAAAAAAAAAAAGACCTCCAGCTCACCTTCACTCTCAAAACCCCAGCAGAGATCCCAGTGATGCGGGTAGATGTGACGCCTGGAACACGAAAAGCACTGGAAGCTTCCCCCAGAAACAAACCGGTTCGTCCCCACGGCAGGAATTAAAAGGAACAAAGTACATCGTTCAACATGGGTGGGCCTCAGGAGTGGTACGTTGAGCGAAGGAAGTCAGACACGCAACAGAACCCACCTCACGATCCACGTACGTGAAGTTCAAGAACGGGCACCACGGATCTGCGGCGATAAAAATCAGAACGGTGAAACAATGGTGGGAGAGGTGTCCTGACCGGGAGGGACAGGAGGAAACTGGGCTGATGGAAATGTTCTATATCTGGACTGGGGTGTGGTTACCAAGGTACGTTCGTTTGTTAAAAACACACGAGACGGGACACTTACGGTTTGTGTATTTCACAGTTTGTCAATCATACCCCAATTAAAATACAACAGAATAGGGGGGAAAAAAGGAGAAAAGGGTTCCTTCCCTCTGGGTTGGAGGGAAAGGCCAGCCCAGGGCCCAGAGTGTGGGGGGTGCCGTGGACGGTGAGGGGAAGCGTTTTCTTCTACTGCTTTGCAGGCTGGAGTCTCGCTCGGGCTCTGCTCAGCCCGCGGCCAGCCTGAGGCGCCGGCCACCTTCACTACACAGAGGCGGGTGGACGCGAACAGAGTAGAAGGCCCCCCGTCCACGGGCTGCTGAGCACCGCTCTGCCCGCTCATAAATCAGGCCCTCCTTCCGCCTGAGGCATCCCGGCTGAGCCCTCCCTGGTGTCCTGCTGCCATGGCGACCGCCCCAGCCTGGACTTGGGCTCCTGGGGCTTGAGCTCATCCTTTCAAATCTCCCACCTTCGCATATACTCTGCCTCGGCCACACCTGCGACCTCTCCTCCCGAAGCCGCGGCTCTGTGCGATGCCCTGGAAACACAGCCTGGGCCAGCGGATGGGCAGGCTCTGCCGAAAGAGCCCCAGGTCCCTCCACTCCCCCTGCCCCCCCAGAGGCCTGCAGACTGGAGCCCACTGGGGCCCAGAGGGATCACACATCTTAGAGCCGCACCTCTCCCCCCTCCCCGTCTGGCCCTGGCAGGGAAGCATCTCCCCGTCCGGCATACAAACACCCCTTTGGGGATCAATCCACCCGGAAGCGTGGTCTGCAGGGCTGGGGCACTGAGTGCTTGCGGCCTCCTTGCTTTGCCCTGTCGCTGGCCCAGCCAGCGTTCACCCTCCAAGGCCCACATGCAGCGGCCACAGGGGCAGCGTGGGGCGCCCGACAATAGTGACCAGCACCCGCTCCAGCCAGGCAGCTCCTGACACACTAGCCCTAACCCTAGGACGGCTCTCGCCATTCCATGGGGTAGCAATGACTGTCCCCATCTTACAGACGAGGGGCCGGAAGCCCGGAGCGGGTGTCGCAGGAGCCCGGGTCAGACTGACCCCCATCTCCCACCGCAGACGCCCCAGGAGCAGCTGAGGACCCAGGAGGGCGCCTCTCACCGGCCAGGGAGAGTCAGGACCGGCGCTCCCCTTGGCAGGAGAGAGGGACGGACACCCACGGCCACCTGGCCCTCAGCTACGAACAACCCACCCCTTCCCCTCGAGGCATCAGTGAGCAAGGATTTCCTGAGCCTGACTCCGTGCCGGGACCCAGCCAGGCCACCTCCAGCTCGAAGGCCAGCCTAGCGTGGCCCAGCGGGCTTTCCTCTGCCCTGGGCGGCCTCTCCCAGACACGTCGGCCCGCCAGCCCCCGCCCGGATCCCAGACGCAGGGCTTTGTCTGCGCTGGACGTGGTGCCGGAGTGTCCCGGGCCCTCTGGCCAGCTCAGCAGGGCCTTCCCGCCCTCTTCCCACAACTACTCCAACCCTGTGGCCACGTTCCGGGCCCCCCTAGCGGCCAAGGCCAGCAAGAGGAAGCGGTGGGATGACTCAGGGGTGACGAGGCCTCAAGAGATGTACCCCTGTGATGACATCTGGTGGGGAGATGGGCAACGGCGCAGAGGTCTGGATTCACGGGAGGTGTGGGCCTCGGGAGGGGCCAGTGTGTCAGCTCCAGACCAGCTAACAAGCCAAAGAGTCTCAATGTATTGCCAGATGAACACAGGCTAAATTCATGCAAAATGGTTATTTTCAACTCTGAGGAGAAAATGAGAAACAGAACTCAAAATACAACACTTTGACAGTGTTCCTTGGACTAACTGGGTAAAATTTGCAGGAGTGATAAAATTGGCACCCAGAGAGCCTCTGCTACTAGTTCTTTGGGTGGTTACCCACACAACTGGGGATGATACACTAATAACTCAATTCCCTGTTTTGCCACCTTTAGACAATATCTACCGTTACCCGACGAAATAGTAGAAAATAAGAATCTTTCTCTTTCTCCTTCTCTTCCTCCCAATAGTTTATTTTCATTCCTTTTAATGGTTATTTCCCACTTATAATCTTGAGTTTTGTTTTCTTGTTTTAGGACACTTTGACGACTCTCTTGAACCCCCAGCTGGATAAGACGAGAGTACTGGAGAACCTCCTGCCCGCTCCCCTTCCCCCCTCCCCTTGGTCACATACACTCGATTCTCCTTTGCCCAGCGACAACCAGCCACACTGAGCTTGCTTCAAAAGGACAATGCAGGTCACTTATGGTGTTTGGACTACGGGAGTGTGGTTGATACCAGCCTTGGAGGCTCCCAATCTCACTTTCCTCATCTGTAAAATGGGGACAGCATAGCAGGTCCTAATGCCTCACAAGACAAGACGGGGAGGACAAGGAACGTGAGTGACACTTACAAGGCTTTTTGTAAATAAGATCACATGACATGCAGCCTGGAATGGTAACGAGGGCTCACATTGGTGGGGCTGCTTGGATAACTCTCTGAACCTCAGTTTCTTCACCAGTGAAATGGGGAGAAGATTAGTGCCCGTCTCGCTAAGAGGTTGAAAAGACTAAATGAAATCATAAAAATCAAAGTGCTTTGCACTGTCCCAATTTAAGGGGTCATGACCCCAGTTCTCTCTTTCGGGAGATAAAACTGCAGCTCAGGCCCCAGCACATCAGGCGGAGGGGAAATGCACAGCTCTCTAGAGGGCATTTGGGGAACAACGGGGAAATCTGAATGTGGCCCATTTGTTATAAATATATTATTATAAATATAATAATGCTATTAAATTCACTATCATTGGGTGTGATTGTGGGGCTATAAGTTCTCACTCTCAGGAAATGCATGGGCAATAGTTAAGGGTTAAATACCACCATCTCAGCAAGTTATTTTCAAATGGCTCGGGAAAGTGTTATTATATATACGCTGATGTGGATAAATGGAGAGAGAGAGACACAGCATCGGAGCAAAACGTTACCAGTCAGAGAATCCAGTCACTGCCCTATCACTCACCTTCTCTACTGATTTGACATTTCTTCAAAATAAAACATTATAGGGAAAAAACTTTCCATGTTGGAAGCACCCTAAGTGTCGTGGCGCCTTTCCTGTCCCCAGGGAAGCAGGGGCGGGCCCTGACCCCGCAGCTGCCACCATCCCCTGAGTGCGTGCGTGGCATGGGGGTGCTGGGGAGGGCCCAGGGACTCCCAGAACCACCCCGGACGAGGGCCAGGCGGGCGGCTGCCGGTGGGCCCCGGCCGGGGCGTCAGCTGTCTCCTTTGTTAAAGGAGAGCAGACAGACAGTTGGCATCTTAGCCGCACCTGGAGCCCAGCCTCCTGCCCAGTCAACTCAATTATCTGCACCAATGAGCTGGGCGAAGAGGCGCTGGTGACTGGCTTTACAGTCACCTACTGGGGACCTATTCTACACTCTGCTCCAAGTCTGCAAAAAGCTAGGGAACAGCAAGAGAACACGAGGCAACACAAACAGGAAAGAGCAAAAGATGCCACCAGACTCTCCCTGCTTTAGGCCTTATCCCGTGTCCCCAGCTGGACAGCCAGCTCGCAGGCTCTGGGGGGGCGATCCACACGTCAGAAAGAGAGCTGCCTTCCCAGCTGATGACAGGCGATCTGCCGACGTGCAGGGAGCTCGGGACTGGAGAGCCGTCCTCTGTTCGGATGGAGATGGACCCCGGCTTGTCCTAAGGGTGATTAGTACAACGAGGAGGGTGAGGGGAATCTCACCCTGACCGTCCCTGGACCAATCACTCTCCGAGTGGATTTCCCAACCTGGCCAGATCACAGGAATCACTGTGATGGAAGGGGGAGTGGTGGAAGGGTGGAGATCAGGCGACTGGGGAACAGTGCCTTAGGAGTGAAGCATTTTCATTCAACTCTCCCTGGGGAAGAAGTGGAGTCTCCACCAGGTTCTCTGGGGGCCCAGGTCCCACAGACAGCACTGAGGTCAGTGGGGAGAATACGATTCCAATCGCTAATATCTGTGGAATATTCATCATGTGCTGAGGACTTTGCGTGCAAAGTCAAGACCTGAACCTTGACTCCCAGTCTGCCTCACTTCATGGTCCAAATTCTGACTATGACATCATCCGTCTTCCCAGAAGACACTGGCGATCATACCCAGTGAGGATGATGTGAAGGAAACAGGGCCCGGGAGGAGCCCGGGCAGCACGTGGCACCTGCTTCCAGACCCTGAAAGGCTGTCACCGTGCGGGGCAATAGCACTTGCTCTGCGTGCTTTATTGCTAGCCCCCCACTTTATTTGGGGGTGCATTTGGTGAAGCCCATTCACCTTTGGTATCTTCGCCAGAGGGTGACAGTCACACCCACGAAAGATAAACCCAGGAGGAACCCTGAAGGACAGAGCATTCAAACACAGAACCAGATGGTTTCAGCACACAGTCATGGGGGGTCCCCAGCCGGAGGACCCCGGAGGGGATGGTTTAGAGGCGCCTGTGGTACCTGGAAAGCAAACATGGGGCTTCGTGACATGGTTCTTTCCAACTTTGAAAGTTTAGTTCTACAGAAGTTGGCATTTATTCTATTTACAAATGGATTTTAAAGTCGGGGAGGGATGTAAAGTGGGTCAGTTTTACTGTCCAGATGGGGAGGGAGTTGCATCACTGAAAGCGGTGACCAGCCAAGGGTTCCAGGGAGGAAATCAGCTCAGCCGCCGAGCGGTCGTAACCCTCACCGTGCATCAGAGTCACGGAGGCAGCTGTGTCCAAACCGAGGGAAGCCGACACTCTGGGGCTAGGCCCAGGGACCCGTCCGACCTGGTCAAAGCTCCCCAGTGAGTCCAACGGGCCGTCAAGATGGAGTCACTGAGCTGGAAAATGCAGCTCACGCTGGGGTGGCCTTGGTGCCCTCCGAGCCCCGTGAAGACCCAGAGTCAGTTCACATCTACACCTGGGTCAGCTCAGGTCTACACCTGGGTCACTTCATGTCTATACCTGGGTCAGCTCACGTTGACAGCTGGGTAAGCTCATGTCTACACCTGGGTCACTTCATGTCTATATCTGGGTCAGCTCATGTCTACACCTGGGTCAGTTCATGACTACACCTGGATCAGCTCATGGCTACACTTGGGTCAGCTCATGTCTACACCTGGGTCAGTTCATGTCTACACCTCGATCAGCTCATGTCTACACTTGGGTCAGCTCATGTCTACACCCGGGATTGTCAAAAGTCTCTGACACAGGGACAGTGGTTGAGCGAGTGTTTGTAAGTCAAAAAAATCTGAATCAAAATCCCTCTAAGGGGCTTCCCTGGTGGTGCAGTGGTTGAGAATCTGCCTGCCAGTGCAGGGGACACGGGTTCGAGCCCTGGTCTGGGAAGATCCCACGTGCCGCGGAGCAACTAAGCCCGTGAGCCACAACTACTGAGACTGCGCGTCTGGAGCCTGTGCTCCGCAACAAGAGCGGCCGCGATAGTGAGAGGCCCGTGCACCGCGATGAAGAGTGGCCCCCTCTTGCTGCAACTAGAGAAAGCCCTCGCACAGAAACGAAGACCCAACACAACCAAAAATAAAAATAAATAAATAAATTTTAAAAATTTATCTCTGTAGTGGTCATTTAAAAAAATTTTTTTTAAATAAATAAATTAATTAATTTTTAAAAATCCCTCTAAGATGTTCCCTTTGGACATGGGGTGAGGTCCTTTAATCGTTCAATGCCTCAAAGTCCTGACTTTTCTAGTTACTACAAAGTTTTCACAAATTCACAGACATAGAAAGTAGGATGGTGGTTGCCAGGGGTTGGGGGGTGGGGTGGAAGACGAAGAGTTACTGTTTACTGGGGACAGAGCTCTAGTCTGGGAAGATGAAAGAGTTCTAGAGACGGATGGTGACAATAGTTATACAACAATGTACTTAATGCCACTGAACTGTACACTTGAAAGTGATTAAAATGGTCAATTTTATGCTATATATATTTAACCACAATAAAAATTTATAAATGTTTAAAGTACAATAACTATAAAGAAAACTATAATAAACATGCACCCACCCACCCAACTACAGAATGTTAGCACTTTGTCAAATTTTCTTCAGATTTTTAAATAAAAAAATGAAAATTTGCATATTTTTTTATAAAAAGCTTTCAGAGGGATTTTTCTCAGGAATTCAAGGGTACTTCAACATAAGAAAATCAATGTAATTATCAAAACACATGATGAACTCAAGTGACAGAAAAAAAGCATTTGACAAAATCCAACACACTTGCACGATAAAATACACTTAGAAAAGTTGGATTAGAAGGGATTTCTTCAACATGATAAAGAACATTTATGAAAAACCCACAGCAAACACTCTACTCAGCGCTGAAAACTGAAAGCTTTCCCTCTAAGATCAGGAACAAGACGGGGCTGCCTGCTCTCACCAGCCACTCAACGCTGGATGGGAGGTTCCAGCCAGAGCAGTTAGGGAAGAAAAAGCAGTAAAAGCCATCTGCACTGGAAAAGAAGAAGTAGAATTATCTCTATTCACAGTTGACATAACCCTGCATATGGAAAATCCCAAAGAATCCACCCATACAAAAGCCAAAAAAGCTAATAAACAAATGTTTCAGGCGACAAGATCAACACACAAAAATCAATTGTGTTTCTACACACCGGCAGTGAACAATCCAAAAAAGAAACTGAGAAAACAATCCCACTTAGGAAAGCTTTCAGAGCATCGGAGGACTGACTGGGCATCAGAAGAGTCTCAGGGCCCCCTGAAGTGGGGACATCTCGTTATTAATGGTCCTTGGTGGAGGAGCATGCATCAGTGAGCAACTTTAATTTTTCATGTGTGTTAGTGCATCTCTTACTAGAACCAAGTAGAGCAAACAGATCTGATGGGGATGATGGTCTGTGCAAGAGAAACGGAACCACGGCCGCAGACAGGCCAGAGTGACCTGGGGCTCAGCCATCTTGCCTCCCTTCACATCTCAAGAGCCACAGGAAGCTGGGAAGCAAAATCCCAGGCCCCTTGGAGGAAATCAGGCCTGAGTCAGCCTTCCTAGGAGGGGGAGGGAACAGATCAGGCCCAGGAAATTGTTTACGTGGGGGGGGTGTTTTCCACTTGAAAAGTTGGTGGTTTTTTTTTTTTTTTTCAAGTTGAAGAAGGAACTAGAAGTGTTTTTAATGATTGTTTTGTGACTCGGGGCCAGAATGATGGAGTGTTTGCCAAGGATAGACACATTTCTCAGTTCTCCGTGGTCCCTAGACTCTAAGAGCTGGCGGTTGGTTCCATGACAGAGATGCTCTCCTTCCCCCTTGTTTCTGTTCCTCTCTCTTGCCAACAGCTATGGAACATCTTCTGAGATCTACGGATGGCAATACTAGGAAGAGAAACATTCTGATGCACGGAAGTGATTGGCTGAAAGGGAAGGAGCCCTAGACCGGGAGCCGGAAGCCCTGCGTTCTAGGCTGGCTTCTGCAGCCCCAGCTGTGCAGCATTGAGCCCCTTCACTCCCTCCTGTAGGCCTTGATTCCCCGCTGTAAAGGGGAGGGCAGGGCAGGGGCTGGGAGGGGAAGACCTCTTTAGACTAGTGCTTGTAAAGGCCAAACCCTTTAAGAATTCAAAAGAACTTTAAAAGAAAAGGGAAGTGACATTGATGGAAAATGGAAAGATGAAAAGAGAGACAAGTTTTAAAAGATGGACAAGAGCTGTTTCTTCTCTAGGCCATTCTTTCCTACTGGGCCAAAGCTGGGCTAATACCAGAGGCTCCCAAGGACTCAGGAGGGGGCCAGGTTTGGGAAGGGAAGGAAAAACAGCATTCCTGTTCTCAGTTTGCTCAGGCCAGGACTTCCCAAGGAGATCCCAGGAAAGGCCTGCATGCTTAAAGCTTGCCCACCTGTGAACAAATCAACCTCATTATGGACCAGGTTTTCAGGGGAAAAGGGGTGGTGGTGGTGGTGGCGGAGACGAATCAAACGACTCCCAAAGAAAGACATAAATAAGAATAAATGGGCACCGGAGTTGGATGGGAGACCTCTGGGTGGTACCTAAATTTTTTTTCCCCAATTGTATTAATTTGGCAAACATTTGAAAGATGCCTGCTGAGTGTTGGGCTTGGTCAGACAGGACAGCGGGCAGGAAGGCCTTCACAGGGAGATAAAAACACAAAGCAGAATGGAAACCTGCCCCGGGGGAGTTCAGAGTAGGGGCTGTTCCCTCTAAACCTGGGGAGCTCGGGAAACAGACCCTAGACGCTGGAGCACAGATCAGAAAAGCCTTGGCCATTCTTTCCCGCTCCATGGTACACAAGTAAGGAACGACCTGCTCTCGGGTCATCCAGGAAGTGAGCAGCACAGGCTGATACAGAACTACAAACTGATCAGCAACTTTCCCCTAGAAAACACTGGTGAAAGCACCGACCACTGTAAAGCTCATCTCGGGCGAGGAAACTCACAATCACTGCGATTCCCTGTCTCATTTTCCCAGTTTAATCCCGAAGGCACACAAACCCAAATTCAAAGCAGGATACAAAAAATTCATAAGCAGGCTGGAGTCATCTGTGTCTTTGGCCTGAAGGGAGCCCAGGTCTACCTAGCGGCAGCTCCGCCTACTTGGGGGAGGGTTCTTTGTGTCAAGTCCTGCAGCCCCATTATAGAAGAGTCGCAGGGGACACCGCGTAGGGGAACAAGACGCAGGCAAGATGCAAAGCCAGGCAGACCCTCTACCTCTGCAGCGCGAACAAGGCCGCAGGCTTCTCAGCTTGAATCTGAACGAGCCAATGGTGTACCAACCACGGAAACGGGAAGCCAGATAAACAGCGCGTTATCGAGGGGGATCCGGCGCGTCCCAGGAGCCGGCGCCAGCTGCGCCCTGGGCTGTCTTAACAAAGTCCCATTGACTCACCAGCTGATGTTCCCACGTTGGGCTCGGGGACAAGGAACCCTCTCTGCAGGGTGGACGTCACCGCTGCACACCATCCCCTCCGCCCCCACTCACGCCTCCCCGATCCGGCCTCCCCTCTCTGCCCCCTGCAGACTTGGCGAGTTCTTTATCTTCCGACCAGTTTCTGTCGGCTCTGAGCATAGAAGGGACCACAGGGCCCAAGCACCGGGGACCCTTAGGTGAGCTCCCAGAGCGGCCACCCTCTCTTTTTCCCTCCCTCCCAGCTGCTCCGGGAAGCTTTCTCGGGCGTACCAGGAGGACAGCCTCCGGGACCCGTGCGACGCTTCTCGGTGCATCCCGGGGCCAGAGAACGTTTTCTGGAACAGTGCGCCAAGGTCACCTGCCCAGCTGTTCAGCTCGCTCCGCTGGGGTGGTTGGAGAAGATGTGGGCAGGGTGTGTGTGCATGTAATGTAGCCCTCGGTGTCCCTGATCAGAGGATCTCAACACACTTTCAACAGCAAGGCAAGGGAAACCGAGGCTCAGAAAGGTTGGACTTGGGTGGCCCATGGTGAGTCAACTCCTGGACCAGACGCGCAGCCCCGCGGGGACGTGTAGACACACACCTTCCCGGGAAGCCACCAACAGCCGGGTTGTTATTCCAGCGCCTCTCCCGCGCCCTGCGCTCAGCCTCCCGCGGGCGCAAGCTCACCCCCCGGGGCTCGGGCCCTCCTGCCCCGCAGGACCCGCCAGCGCAGTCCCGCAAAGCGGGGAGCATCAGACTCGAACCCACCCCGCGCCCGCCCCGTCCCCGCGCCCGCCAGGTCCCTGCGCGGGCCACTCACCCGCGCGCCTGCGCCCCGGGGCCCCGGGTCCACGCATCCCGACGGCGCCGGCAAGGCCCACGGCGCGAGGAGAAAGTTCTCTGGCTCCCGCGCTGGTCGGCCCCCCACCCCGGAGTCTCGGCGTCCGCGCTCCGCTCGCGGGTGGCACTAGGGCCGCCGCCGGCCCGGGCCCCAGGACGCGGAGGGAGGCGGCATCCCGAACAAAGTGCGTCCCCTGCCGGGCGCGGGGCGGAGCCTGGTGACCCGCTGCCCCGGGCACACGCCGGCCGCCTCCCCGGGCCGGGGGCGGAGGCTGCGCCGCCGAGCGCCCCGCTCCCCCCGCGCTGTGCCAGTTGAACCCGCAGAGGGGCGGAGGCGCCGGGCCCTTCCAGACTTTGTCATTGGAAAGCTATTCCCGTAACCCTTTCCTGCCTTCGCCTTCCGTCCCGCCTCCGCGGCCGCAGAAAGGCGGAGCTGGTTGGCGGGGCAGGAAGCCTCCGCACAATCAAGCCTTTCCTCGGCCGGGACCCTCCGCTTCCAGGCCCGGCCGCCCCACCCCCACGCGCCCTCGGGCTGCCGCCGGCCGGCAGTTCTTAGGAGCGCGGACAGAGGGGTCGGCCGGCCTTCCCACCCCCTTCCGCCCGCGCCCCCTTCCTTCCTCTCTGTTCTGTTCCGCTTTCTGGGCTGGGACGCGGATGCAGAGGGGAGGGGAGACCCCAGAAGGGCCGGGCATATAGTAGGTGCTCAGTAAAATGCGTGGGGCTTTGCCCCACCTCGCGACCCTGCCACGGCCCTTTCTCCTTCTAGGGCCTGGGATGGGGAGGCGAGGGGGAGGGGGAGGGGGAGGGGGAGGAGGAGGAGGGGGAGGAGGGGGAGAAGAAACGACCAGACCCAGAGAGAGTGGCTGGAAGTGGGGCCTCGGCCAGAGCTTAGTGCAGCCTGTGCAGTGCGGCCTCCACCGACCCTGCCTCCCGGGACAGGGCAGCGGAGGTCAGGTGCCTGGGCTTCTGAAGCAGGCTTTGAGCTCCGGGAGAAAGGCGGCAGTGCGACCAAGGACCCACCAGATTGGGACCAGAGACGTCGCCAGCTCCAGCCAGCAAGCATGATTGATTATTTCCGGGGCCAGCTCCCTGGGAGGTCTCCCAAAGTTTCACCAGCAATGGGTCAACCCGAGGGAAGCAGGGTCAGCAGAGCCCTGCCCAACCCCGTCCAATCAGCCAGTCAGGTCACAGTGGCTGTGGACCTAAGGGGGTGATAAAGGGACACTAGACAGTGGGCTAGCAGTGACATTGAGGAAGTTCCCAACTAACCAGGGAAAAGGATTTTTATATGGCTTTTGTCCTTGAAAGGAATGAGTTGCCTTTTCTTTGCGGGGGAGGGGGCTGTCTCAGAGGGACGCGTGGGGCGAGTCCTTGCCCTGTGGGTACAGTGGCTGAAAGTGTGGGCTCGAAGGCAGATTGCCTGGGTTCATATCCTGGATCTGCTCCTTAGCAGCCATGGGAACCAGAACGGATTCTTTAACCTCTGACCATTTCAGTTTCTTCATCTGTAAATTGGGGTAATGACAGTTGCCATCTCCTACGATTGTTGGTAAGAGTAAGTGTGATAATCTAGGTGCCACACTCAGAATAGTGCCTGGCACTACTCAGTAGACATTAATTATTATTTTGATCTCTGAGTCATGTAACCCTGCATCCAGTTTGGCACTCAGCCATGTGCTAACTGGAATCTCTCTTGCTTTTCACAGACTCCTTGGCCTGCAAAGGGGAGCCTGGTCCTCTTGGAAGAAGCACTGTCCTTTCTCGAGGGCTCATGGGGTGGGCCGGCTGAGTTCCTCGCCTCCTCCGTCTAGGGACCAAGGATTACACAGCAGACTTGCAAAGCAGTTTCAGAGACTGAACTGCCCTCTGGTCCACGGTGAGGCTGCACACGGGGCCCCACCCATACTGGTAATGGCGGGAAGATGCTGTTCCTTGGGTGCTGAATGGGGAAGAAGGCTAAAGCCATGGTTTTCTTTTTCTAATTTATTTATTTATTGGCTGCGTTGGGTCATTGTTGCTGCACGAGGGCTTTCTCTAGTTGCAGCGAGCAGGGGCCACTCTTCGTTGCAGTGCACGGGCTTCTCATTGCGGTGGCTTCTCTTGTTGCGGAGCACGGGCTCTAGGCCCGTGGGCTTCAGAAGTTGTGGTGCGTGGGCTCAGTAGTTGTGGCTCGCGGGCTCTAGAGTGCAGGCTCAGTAGTTGTGGCGCACGGGCTTAGCTGTCCGCGGCATGTGGGATCTTCCCGGACCAGGGCTCGAACCTGTGTCCCCTGCATTGGCAGACGGATTCTCAACCACTGCGCCATCAGGGAAGTCCCAAGCCATGGTTTTCTAAGGGTTAGATCTCTTCCATCGTGAGATCGGTATTTCTCTCCCATTCACGAATGGCTGATCATACCAGTCCCCCGACCCTGCTCCAAATGCCCCAGTCACAGACCTGCAGCAGTGAAGTGTGTCTGGATAAACACGCTGGCATATAGCTGGGTAGGGGGGTGGGCAGGGGATAAACAGACCAGCTCTAGTTGTGCTGAAGGGCAGAGGCAGTGACAGCTCCTGAGAGACAAGGTGGTGGGACAGGGTGGCAGAGAGAAGCCACAGTGACCGTGGACGCAGGGCTGCCTGGGTGGGAAGCAGGGTCCCGCCCAGCCCAGGAGAGGCCTCTACCAAGAGCCTGCCTGTGAGCGGTTTTCCTCCGAACACAGTGATGACTCTTTTGCTCTAAATCAAGCAAATGGCTTTTCCTTAAATATGAAAATCAATAAGAAGTAAAGGCAAGGGCCTGGCCACCGGGAGAGGAGAGTGGAGGGGCTGGCCACGAGGGAAACGGTGAGATTCAGGCTCAGGATCATCCCCCCACCCCACCGCAAGGCGGCCTCCAGGCCCTGCTGACCTCCCTCTGACTCCTTAAACCTGACAGCTGCCCCTGGTCCCCTCCTCCATCCACAGCTTAGAGCCCATCCTGAATCAGGGCAGGAGATTGTTAACAAGAGGATTAATGTCAACGTGACAAATAGGTTTTAAAAAATCAGCCCAGGAGCCTGTTGTCACCCCGTGGTCTCAGACCTGGCTTGAGTTGAGATGCTCTGGGAGCCCCAGCAAGCTCAGCAAGTAGCATTTCCAGGCCTGGCCTGATTTCCTGGGGCCCCTGCCCATTTCCTGCCAGCTTGAGCTCTGAGGACCGATGCTAATCTGTTTCACGTTTGGGATCTGGGAGTTTGCGCTGTCAGAGCGCCCACATCCCATGTGGCCCGCGAGGGTCTGTCTGCACCTTCCGGCTCCTGTTAGGCGTGCAGAGCCGTCTGTAAGGCAGGGGTGGGAGCACAGCGCATCACTTTGTTTCTTGAGCCTTTAATAAACGTCGTTAGAGGGAGCCTCTGGCTTCCTCCTCGGAAGAACAGTGGAAAAACACCGGCTGTCAGAGGACCTGAGTCCACACTCTGGGGGGGCCCTCGCCGAAGCACATGCTCGTCCGTAAGCGGGGTGACACCCAGGGGACCCCACCGCCTACCGAGGCCTGGGTGAGCGTTCAGTGAGAGAGCCGAAGGGAAGGTGTGGTACGTAGTGCGGAGCATGTGCCAGCAGAAGTGCGATTATCAAACAGAAAACACATCTCATACCCCCGCCCCGTCCCCCCCGCATCACATCCCCTCGGGTATACGCTCCATGTTTGAAAACTCGCTTTTTTTTTTTTAACATCTTTATTGGAGTATAATTGCTTCACAGTGGTGTGTTAGTTTCTGCTGTATAACACAGTGAATCAGCTATACATATACATATATCCCCATATCCCCTCCCTTTTGTGTCTCCCTCCCACCCTCCCTATCCCACCCCTCTAGGTGGTCACAAAGCACCGAGCTGATCTCCCTGTGCTATGCAGCTGCTTCCCACTAGCTATCTATCTGTTTTACATTTGGTAGTGTATATATGTCCATGCTACTCTCTCACTTCGTCCCAGCTTACCCTTCCTCCTCCTCATGTCCTCAAGTCCATTTTCTACGTCTGTGTCTTTATTCCTGTCCTGCCCCTAGGTTCTTCAGAACCATTTTTTTTCTGTTTTTAGATTCCATATTATGTGTTAGCATAATGGCCACCATTATGCTATGTTAGAGAAATGTTTTTCTCTTTCTGACTTACTTCACTCTGTATGACAGACTCTAGGTCCATGCACCTCACTACAAATAACTCAATTTTATTTCTTTTTATGGCTGAGTAATATTCCATTGTATACATGTGCCACATCTTCTTTATCCATTCATCTGTCAGTGGACACTTAGGTTGCTTCCATGTCCTGGCTATTGTAAATAGAGCTGCAATGAACATTGTGGTACATGACTCTTTTTGAATTATGGTTTTCTCAGGGTATATGCCCAGTAGTGGGATTGCTGGGCCGTAAGGTAGCTCTATTTTTAGTTTTTTAAGGAACCTCCATACAGTTCTCCATAGTGGCTGTATCAATTTACATTCGCACCAACAGTGCAAGAGGGTTCCCTTTTCTCCACACCCTCTCCAGCATTTGTTGTTTGTAGATTTTTTGATGATGGCCATTCTGACCGGTGTGAGGTGATACCTCATTGTAGTTTTTTTTTTTTTTAAATTTATTTATTTATTTTTGGCTGTGTTGGGTCTTCGTTTCTGTGCAAGGGCTTTCTCTAGTTGTGGCGAGCGGGGGACACTCTTCATCGCAGTGCGCGGGCCTCTCACTATCGTGGCCTCTCGTTGCGGAGCACAGGCTCCAGACGCGCAGGCTCAGTAGTTGTGGCGCACGGGCCTAGTTGCTCCATGGCATGTGGGATCTTCCCAGACCAGGGCTCGAACCCGTGTCCCCTGCATTGGCAGGCAGATTCTCAACCACTGTGCCACCAGGGAAGCCCCTCATTGTAGTTTTGATTTGTATTTCTCTAATGATTAGTGATGTTGAGCATCCTTTCATATGTTTGTTGGCAATCTGTATGTCTTCTTTGGAGAAATGTCTATTTAGGTCTTCTGCCCATTTTTGGATTGTGTTGTTTGTTTTTTTGGTATTGAGCTGCATGAGCTGCTTGTAAATTTTGGAGATTAATCCTTTGTCAGTTGCTTCGTTTGCAAATATTTTCTCCCATTCTGAGGGTTGTCTTTTCGTCTTGTTTATGGTTTCCTTTGCTGTGCAAAAGCTTTTAAGTTTCTTTAGGTACCATTTGTTTATTTTTGTTTTTATTTCCATGTCTCTAGGAGGTGGGTCAAAAAGGATCTTGCTGTGATTTATGTCATAGAGTGTTCTGCCTATGTTTTCCTCTAAGGGTTTTATAGTGTCTGGCCTTACATTTAGGTCTTTAATCCATTTTGAGTTTATCTTTGTGTATGGTGTTAGGGAGTGTTCTAATTTCATTCTTTTATGTGTAGCTGTCCAGTTTTCCCAGCACCACATATTGAAGAGGCTGTCTTTTCTCCATTGTATATTCTTGCCTCCTTTATCAGAAATAAGGTGACCATATGTGTGTGGGTTTATCTCTGGGCTTTCTATCCTGTTCCTTTGATCTATATTTCTGTTTTTGTGCCAGTACCATACTGTCTTGATTACTGTAGCTTTGTAGTATAGTCTGAAGTCTGGGAGCCAGATTCCTCCAGCTCTGTTTTTTTTTCTCAAGATTGCTTTGGCTATTCGGGGTCTTTTGTGTTTCCATACAAATTGTGAAATTTTTTGTTCTAGTTCTGTGAAAAATGCCATTGGTAGTTTGAGAAAACTTGCTTTTGAGTGATAGAAATCTGACTGTCTACTAACAACCCTCATCCTCTCTGGCTTGATCTGTTAACCAGCAAGGAGCTTCACGGGAGTGGGATGGGGTGGGCGTGGGTGTGGCAGTTGTCCCCATGTGGCTACCCTGGCCTCAGGGTGCCGGGCCCCTGTGTTGATGGTCTGGACGAGGACCCGGGAGGAACGGTCTGTGAGGAAGAGCTGGCACTGGGCTGCATGTTTCAGGAGAGTGAGGCTTGCCTTATGGGGAAGGTGTCGTTTCTCCCTTTCTATCCCCAGGAAGTGAGCCATGCTGATAGCCAGTCACAGTGTTTTTCCAAAGATGGCTTTTCCAGAGGGGTGCTTCTGGAAGGGGCCAGCAGGGTAGGGATGGGGTGGGCAGGGAGACGTGCTTCCGTTTCGGGAGGCTGGCTCTGGCTGGAGCTGCCCCGAGAAGATAATAACAGTCCGACTTACAGAGCTCTTGCTGGGTACTGACTGCTAGTCTAAGCCTTTAACATCTGTCTCATTTATGTCTCTATTTTGTAGGTGAAGAAATTGAGGTTGAGGTCTTGCCTGGGTCCCCAGCCGGTCAGTGCTGGAGCCGGGACTTGCATCCCGGCAGCCTGGCACCCAAGGCCACGTGCCCTGGTGCCTTGCAGATCCGCAGAGGAAAGGGGGGCTTGGCGACCATTTGGGGCCCGGGGGCGGGGGGGGTCTGTCACTCAGCAGCTGTTGCACGTTTCTTTCTTTCTCCCTTCTTTTTTTTTTTTTTTTTTTTTAATTTTAAGTATTTGTTTATTTATTTATTTATGGCTGTGTTGGGTCTTCTTTTCTGTGCGAGGGCTTTCTCTAGTTGTGGCAAGTGGGGGCCACTCTTCATCGCGGTGCGCGGGCCTCTCACTATCACGGCCTCTCTTGTTGCGGAGCACAGGCTCCAGACGTGCAGGCTCAGCAATTGTGGCTCACGGGCCTAGTTGCTCTGCGGCATGTGGGATCTTCCCAGACCAGGGCTCGAACCCGTGTCCTCTGCATTGGCAGGCAGATTCTCAACCACTGCGCCACCATGGAAGCCCCTCTTTCTCCCTTCTTAATGGCTTTTTTGGAGTATAATTGACATACTATAAAATTCACCCCTTGTAAGTATGCAAGTCTATGATTTGTACTAAAGCTACAGAGTGGTGCTGCCATGACCACAACCAGGTTCTAGAACACGTGCTTCACCCCAGACGCTTCCTTGCTCAGTTGCTTTAATGAGTCTCGACTCCCTTGTCTGTAAAGTGGGAATGACACCGCCTGCCTTGTAGGCCTGTCCCAAGCATTAGATGAGCATGTAAGTGGCGTATGGTAAATGCGTGAGCTATTACCATTCTGGTCTCTTAGAGTCACTTACACACAGACTTTCAGAGCTGGGCGTGGTCTGGAATGCTGTCGAATCCCACCCTCTCCTTCAACATATACGAAACCAAGGTGCCAAGAAGGTCAGCAACTCCCCGCTAAGGACACGCCGCTCCGGGCGTGCAGCACATTGGGCAGCAGGGCTGGACTGGAGGCCAGGCCTCTTGGTTGGTAGCTCGGTGCTCTCTTATCTCCCACGAGACTTCCCCCTGAGGCACAGGGGAGGTGTCATTGCCAGCACCCCCCCCCCGCTCTTTTGGGGGGCCCCCAGGGCAATGCTGACCGGCAGGCATGGACTGTCGGAGTTTGCTTGTGCTGGTGGGAGACTGCCCAGGGCTCTGGCCTTGGAGAGAGAGTGCAGCGGGGAAGGCTGGGTGCAGAATCCAGGGACACGGCCCAAGGTGGAGGCCGAGGCAGGAATGTCCACTGTCGGGACAGAGGACGCATTGATTCAAACCACCCACAGGCCGGCCAGCTTCACGGGCGCGTGTGCAGTCACACGGGACCCCGTGTTTGGTTTAATGCTTTGCTGTTGCCCCCTTCAAATTCTTACCAAGTTTTTAAACAAGGGACCCCACATTTTTATTTCGCACAGGCCCCCATAAATTGTGTAGCCAGTTTTGCCCACGGGACAGAGAGCAGAGCCCGAGCTTGACTCTTAAGGTCCCAGTAAGGAATAGCATTTCTCCACCCAGAACTTACTTACATATGAGCTATTTATGTACACGACACAATCATGGAGTCTTAATATTGAGAATTAAGAGAAATCAAAGTTGCAAAACAATCAGCACACTCTGATCCAAGTTATGTCAAAAGATGCCCCACAAAACTATATATTTCTAGGTGCATTATACCTGTATGAAAATACGTTTTTAGAAAACTCTGGAAAGTCTCCAAACTGATAGCAGTGGTTACTTCTGGGGAAGAGTCACCCAGGGCATTGCTAATTCTTTCCGTATGTTTGAGTTGCTGGGGGTTTTTTCACAAGGAGAATGTATTCAGGAATTACATAATGACAGGTAAAATGGTAAGATACTCCTAGTATATTCTGTGAACATTTTCTTATATCAGTAAATATTCTTAACACCTTAAGAAGTGTCTTGTGGGACTTCCCTGGCGGTCCAGTGGTTCGGACTTGGCGCTTTTCACTGCCGAGGGCCAGGGTTCAATCCCTGATCGGGGTTCTAAGATCCCGCAAGCCGCACAGTGTGGCCAAAAAAAGAAAAATTTCTTGAGAGGGAGAAGGAGGGACATGGGGACACTGAAGCGTGGAAGGTAGAGGAAAGAAAGAGCTTTGGGCGAGTTAGGGCTGCGGGGAGCAGGCTGGACACGGGGAGGGGAAGGCTGGGTGTGGAAACCATCGCCCAGACGGTCCGTGGGTGTTGGGCGTGGCCCCCAAGGATTTGGAGGCCGCGGGGTCCACTTTCGTGGTGGGCGGGTGAGAGGAGGTGTTAGGGGCATGAGTTGCCAAGTGAACCGGGTGACGAGGTTGTAGAGGTGACTTTGGCTGTGGTGAGCAGAGGTGGCGGAGGCAGGGGTGCAAGGAATCCCCTCCACGGGAGGAAGAGATGGGGCCCTGGTGGGGGATGTACCAGGAAATGGGAGGTTTCAGGCAGGGTGCCCAGTGGACAGAGCGCAGCTTTGGGGTCAGGACTGTAGTCAAGCCCCAGATTCACTGAATCCTCACCGTGTGCCCGTAACCTGGGTCTGTCCCCTGGGAGACAGAGGGTGCTGGCACTGCACACCTGGCGGGGATGTTGGGAGGATTTGATGAGATGATGTCGGTGAATCATTGGACCCAGTGCCTGGCTCAGACTGGGAGCCCCAAATGTCCCCCTTTCCCTTTAATTGACTGTAGTTTGAGGCACTAACGTGGCCAGAAGTATTTGCATGTATGAAGAGCCTTCTTTCCAGTACCTCCCTCCCCATTTTCTAGGCGAGCTGCCGAGAGCCTCCTGGGTGCAGCCTGCCAAGGCTGAGCGGAGCCCGCCGGGAGGGGAGAAGAGCTGGCTACAGCCAGAGGGCTGGGCAGTGAGACAGGAGGACGCAGGCCTCCAACCCCCGAGCTGCAGGGCAACTTGGCCAGGGGTCCCACACTGGGATCCCGGGAGGGGGGTGCTCTATGAGCGCTGATACCAGTTCCCCCACATTTCCCTCCCCCCGGCCCTTTGGGCTCCCCCGCCTCCGGGGGTGTCCCCGCGGCTGCTGCAGCCTTCTCCCTGTGTGCAGTTGTGCCCTGCGGCAGCTGGAACGCCCACGCGCACCTGTTGCCTGGATCAGCGGCCGAAACTCCACTCCAGGGAAGGCAGGCCAGGTGCCGGGCTTTGCCGGGTCCTCCCTCCTGCAGGCGGGAAGGCAGGGCATCTGCCCGTCCTGGCTGCGCGTGGAGGCCGCCTGGAAAGTGCTGGGCCTAGAGTCTCAGCACAGACTGGACCCTCTTCCAGCCCAGAGCCGCTTCCAGCCATGCAGCTGTCCCCTCGGCCCAGCTGGTTCGCTGGGGGCTCCCACACCGGGGTGGGGAGGCTGGGAGCGATCCCGGGGGCAGGGGCGCAGTGGAGCGGAGCAGCAGCCTGGACCCGGGGGGTCAAAGGCAAGCAGAGCTGGGAGAAGGCGGGCAGTGAGGCCAAGGACAAGGATGAGTCTGGGAACAAGAGCTAAACTGGCTCCGTGTGGCTTTGGCCGCAGAGATGTCGTTCTGGAGACGCTGGGATGGAGAATCCCCTTCCCAGCGGAGGGTGCGGGGGTGGCGTGGCCTGGGCAGGCCTCGTGGGAGCCCGCACAGCCACGCGGGACTGCCAGCCTTCATGGAGAGTGCGAGTACCCGGCCAGGACCCCCGGGTCTCTGAGAAAAGCTCATCGGGGCAAATCCAACACACGCACCTCTGACATCCAACCCGCACACGGCACTGCACATGTCAGTACACGTGTAAACCTCCCGGGAGAAAGCCGGGCAGTGAGTCCACATCGCTGATGTCTGGGTCACACATCCACTCCCCTGTCAGTTGGTCTTTGAATGAACGTAGTACCCCACCCCCGACTCAGGGAGGGGAGGCTTGAGCCGGTGGTGCTCAGAAATGCCGAGGTCCCTACAGGAAGCTGACCTCCAGCTCCCGTCTGCCTGGACCAGCCAGGACCCATAGCCCAGGTGGCGGGTGGGCGCCTCCAGCCGCACGTGGGACACTGCTGACCCCTGCTGGCACTTTTCTCCCCAGAGCCAGCAGGCAGAACCCTAGGGAGAGTGGAGTGTCGGAAAAACCTTGCCATCCGTCTGGGAGGGGGTGGGAAGAAATAGCCCAGCTCAGAATCTCCCCCGCTCGGGCTCCTTTGATGAGACCAAGAAGAAATTAGAACACAACCCAGACCGTGTTTCTGGGAAGAGTGAGGCAGAATGGCAGCATGTCCTCCCAGCCTCTGTGGCTTGGTCAGCTCCTTGCTACCCATTCCCTAGAACCTAAACCGAGAAACCATTAGCAACACTCCACCAGCCAAATTCAACTGGATAAAAAAGGAAAAAATGAACTTTCAGCTTAATTTATTGTGGGTCTGCTGCACCCTTTGGACCTGGGGCTAACGGGATAATTATGGCTTTACTGTCTCCTTTTCCATGAGAGGGGTTGGTGTTACACTCTTTGGGAAACTGCAACCAAGAAAGCTGACATCTGGAGTATTTGCCTCTGTGGCTAGATATTTTAAAGATCATTTTGTACAGCCCAGGGATGCAATTTAAGTCTTCCAGAATCTTTACTGGAATCATCCCAGGGACCAAAGGAACACCAGGCTCCAACAATTCCGACAGAATTGGTGTGGAAGCCCCTGGGAGAAGTGAAGTCACTCCTTTTTAACCCCCTCCTTCTCCTCTGCCCCCCATCCCAGCAGCAGACCGGAGCTCTCCTTCGCTTCGTGGCTAACCTCCTTCAAGGGCGCGTGCACTCCCTACCACCAGCTGCCCATCACCCTCAGGCCTCCGCTCGCTCTGGACACGGTGCTGAGCCACTCCAGCAAAGGCAATCGTTGGCCTCTTGAAAGCTAAATCTTAAGTGCGTTTTCCAGCTCTCATTTTACTTGATCTCTATAGCATCTGACATCTTAACACTCCATCATTTATTAATTTAAAATTTTATTGTGAAATATTGTAGACATGCCAAAGGTATGGAAAACAATATAGCAAACATACCTGTTGCATCCGTCAAGGTTCTGCAGAGAAACAGAACTAATAGGATATTCATTCATGCATTCATTTACTGACTTATTATAAGGAGCTGGCTCAGGCAGTTAACGACAGCTAGTTCCAAGTTCTGCCGAGGGAGCTGGCAGCCTGCAGACCCAGGAAAGCCAACGGTTTAGTTCCAGTCTGAGTCTGAAGGCCTGAGAACCAGGTGAGCTGATGGGATAATTCTGGTCTGAAGGCCAGCAGGCTTGAGACCCAGGCAGAAGCTGATGTCCCAGTTTGAAGGCAGCCAGGCAGGAGGGATGCTTTCTTATTCGGGGGAGGGGGGATCAGCCCCTTTGTTCTATCCAGGTCTTCAGCTGATTGGACAAGGCCCACCCACATTAGGGAGGGCAATTTGGTTTACTCAGTCTACTAATTTAAATGTTAATCTCATCCAAAAACCACCCAGAATAATTTTGGCCAAATATCTGGGCACCCTGTGGCCCAGTCAAGTTGACACATAAATTTAACCATCATACCTGTGAACACCATACAGTGTAAGAAATAAAGCAGTGCGAGAGCATAGCTTAAGCTCCTCCCCTCTTGAATTTCTCTCTCCCCACAGAGGGGATACTATTCTGCACTTGGCATTAACCATTCCCATACATCTCTTTATGCTTTTACTATGTTATATACTATACATGCATAGACTATTTTAACTATACGTATGAAATCATACTGTGTGTGTTCTTCTGCAGCTTTCTTTTTTGACTCAGCATGTACTGTCTGTCTGGGTCATGGATGTTTCCAGAACTCCTCTGGCTCTCCTGAACTGACCAGATCAGGTGTGACTAGGACACCAGGCACAGTTTTTTCTTTTCTTTTTTTAAAAAATCTGACTCTGTTCTTCTTCTTTCCTTCCTTTTCTTTGTTTTTCTTCTTTCCTTTTTTCACTATGACCAGTTACTATCTCAGGCACTGGACATGCAGAAGTTGACCAAGACACAATTCTGTCCCCAGCTTCGTGCTTCTCTGTAGCCCTTTGTAGCAAAGGAAGTTTTGGCTGGGACCACGTCTGTGCAGCTCAGACTACGAAGAATAAACCTAATCCTCCTAAAGTAGCATAAAGCTGCCCGCAGGGGGCTCGGGTGATGCCCGCCGGTGCTCAGAAGTGGAAAACACAGGCGATGGGCTTTAGCATTCTGCGTCCTGGAGAGAGAGCTGGACCAGTCCTCTGCAGGCTGGGGCCCAGGCTCCGCAGAGAGAAGAGCCGCGGTCCCCTTCCCTTGGGTCTCAGGGCCCAAATGCGCTGCCTCTGGAAGCTTGTTTCTGAGACATTCGGGGGCTGCGGAGGGCCAGCCCCACCCCCATCCCCCTTCCCAGACAGCCACGCTCAACCTCACCATTCCCAGCTCGTCCAGCCTTTGAAGCAGGCTCACGCATCCTTCCCTAAAGGCTGGTGGGTGACACGGAGGGTCCTGGGCATCCAGGCCTGCTCCCAACCAGCCCGTGGGCCCTCGCGCTCCGCCGTGGTCCTCGATCTCGCTCCCTGCGCACTGCAGTGCCACCCTGCCTTCTCACGGCGGGCTGTGTCTTCTCTCCGAGCGAGGTCTCGCTCTGCACGAGGACCGCTCCCGGCTCCTGTGTGACACCCACACAGGGAACTTCCCCGTGACCACGGCCATACCTCATCTCTCACTGTGCCGCGGCTTCTCCTTACTGGTCGCTTCCCGCGTTGGGCTCTGCCCATGGCTGCTTGAGAAGACTCAGCGGGGCAGAGTCGCTGGCTCTACCTGGCCACTGGCTGTGGTGACACCAAGTGGATTCTTCTCCCTCTGGGAGTCCGTCTCGGCGGAACCTCGCTGGACGGGCCCCCTCCCCCAGAGGCCACTACTCCCTTGCCTTGGTCAGTGCTGGCCGCCAGCCAGAGTCCCCGACACCCCCTCGGGGGAGCAGTCTGCATCCACCTCTTTCTCTGAGGATCCTTTTCAGAGAAATGTTTTTGCAAGTCTTAGTGAGGACGGCTCAGCAGATACTTCTAATCCCTCATGTTTTCTCTTGGCAACACCCCATCTGTAAAAACTTTCTTTCTTAGGAAATGCATCTCTGAAGGCAGCATAGCTGAAGGGATCCACCTGGAGTGACCTCCCGCCTCTGGAAACTGTCTTTTCCCAAAAGGGCTGTGTTTCCCATCCCACGTGCTCTTCTAGAACCTTGCCACGGTGCACATCAGGAGGCGGGGTCTGTGTCCCCTTTCCTTGAAACTGGGTGGGGCTTTGGGACTGTCAGCGGAGCGCGGTGGGGGTGGGGAGGGAGTTCTGCTCTGCACCTTCTGAGGCTGGTTGGCAAAAGGCCAGACAGCTTCCTCCTGGCTTCCTCTCTCCCAGGACACTTGCCCTCGTAGCCCCGCCTGGCCGCCTGGTGAGCTTACACGTAGGGGTTCCCGCTAACAGTCCAGCTGCCAGCCAGCATCAGCCGCCGGCCACATGAGCAGGAAAGTCCCCCTGATGACCGCAGCTAACCATCACCTGACTGCATCACATGTATGGTCTGAGCAAGAACTATGCAGCTGAGCTCATAAACCCCAGAACCATGAGAGAGAAAAGTAAGTGACTGCTGTGGGTTTAAGCTACTGAGCTTGGGGTGACTCGTTACGCAGCAGCAGGTACCGGAAGTCTGTCCATTTCCACGTGGTCCAGCTCATCAGCGTGTGCAGTAGCTCAGGTAAATCTGTCCCGGATTCCTGCAGGGGATTCTCCCTCCTGAGCCCACAGTGCTCTTTGCTGTGCCGGCCTCCTGCATCACATCCAGCGCCCACATCTCCACTGGCCCTGGGAAGCCCCGAGTCTACAGCCCAGCGCTTGGCACATAGTGGGTGCTGCTCGGAGGAGGGGGAAGAGGATCCTGGGGAGAGAGGAGGGCCCTGAGCCAGACAAGCTTCCACTACCTTCAAAGGCCTTTTTCTCTGAACAGCGTCCCAGGACTTTTGGCTTCTCTGCTAGGAGCCTAGGATGTCTCAAGTGAGAGTCAAAAAAATTTAAGTAGCAAGTGATCCCAGTGAACAAAGGATGAAGGGCTCCTTAGGCTAGGAGGCCCCTGAGAGTGTGATTCACAAATTGGCCGGCAGGTGGCAGCCTCGCTCTCGGTTCTTAGCCTGCAAACTGGAATGAACTTTTTGGTGCTGGAATTCGTAAAACATAAAAAAACAAAGTAAAGCCAAGCACCTCTCCAGGCAAGGTGCGTGTGAGCTACAAAGGAGACAGAGCCACAACCCTGCCCCCTGCGGCCGTCCTATAAAGAGGAAACTCTGTCTCTTGAGCTCATCTTTGGATTGTCGTCCAGCCCTCTCTTCTGTCTCGGGGTCTCATTTCATACGATTGACCCGGATGGACCAGAGGCGTCAAAGGTCTTGCCTAAAGCCTGGTTATTTTCAGTCTACTCACTGCTTACACCTCTGCTGTCTGGCCAGATGACCACGGGGATGTTGGAGGGTCCTAGACAGGAGGCCAGGGAACGGATCAGGAGCCGAGGAGGCTGGGTGGAGGAGGCAGGTCTGCCGGAGAGACTGCCCGGCCACACTTCTCCCCGGAGCTGCCAGGCCCCGGGCCCTCCTTTCCCCTGTCTCCCGGTGCCTCCTGTCTCCCTGCCCACAGCGGCCTGGTGTGGACGCAGGCTGCTGAGAGGGAAGTGGCCTCACAAGGCCATCGGGCCGGGGTGGGGGGGAAGGGGAAGTGGTGGATTTAACTGAAAGTTATCCAGCCTGTTTCACAACACCCTGAGGACCCAGCCCCGGGCCTCCCCCAAGGAATTTCTGAATCACCTTCCAAGCTCCCTGGAACATTCCTTGTGGTTCACAGTGTAAAGGGCAGCTTGAAGATGGGAACACATTTCCCTGTTGGAGCCCCCATAGTACCCTTGTTCCTCTCCACGTGGATTTCCCCCTTTCTTGCTTCCAAGAATTTTATCCTCCTGACGTTTACACATGGACTTTCCTGCCTTTTCTTTTATCTTCGGCCGTCAGGCTCATTTCTCCTGCAAACCCCGAGAGGCTCTGGGACTCCTCCTCGGGAAACATGAAGACAGGGACTGAGGGTCCTGGTCAGGAATCCGGGGCCATCCCTCAGCCCCCTGTCACAGCCTCAGCACTGCAGATCCAGGCAGATCCAGCGAGATCCAGGCAGATCCAGCGAGATCCAGGCAGATCCAGGGAGATCAAGCCTGGGAAGAGCCTTAGAGCCACCCCAGGCCCCTTGCTGGGCTTGTCACGGTCCAGGGTCCACAGAGGCTGGCAGGACACCCTTTCCAAGAACCTCTGTTTCTCTTACTGTAAATAATTTTCAACATTATCTTTTTATTAAAACAAACACAGGCATCTGTGAAGGAGAACGCGAAATTTAAACAAACTTTTATAATAAAACCGAAGACTTCAGAGCCCTGGGAGTGACTGATCCCGCCAACACTCTGAGCTCCCGGGAGCAGCGAGCAGCATGTCCCCTCTCTGCTGGCAGGGGCACCTCCGTGGGAAGCTTTGAGAGTGCGGAGCTGGTCCCAGCCCTCATTTCACACATGAGGAAAACCGGGGTCTGGATCACGGTCACACGGTCACCAAGCTGGTTACTGCCCAGTGGTCACCTACGTGCAAAAGAGGTGAAAATAGTCCTACAACCTTCAGCCACCGGGGAGAGTAAGGGGAGCTGCTGTAAAGGGCCCAACGGGCAGTTGGTGCTCAGCAGTTATTTGTTAGTATTGATATCATTTATTCTCAGTTTTATTGGGATGTAATAGACATAGAGCACTGTATAAGTTTAAGGTGTGCAGCATAGTGATATGACTTACATACGTCATTATCAGGATAAATTCAGTGACCATCCGTCATCTCGTATAGCTAGAGTATTAAAGAAATAGAAGAACTTTTCTCCTTGCGATGAGAACTCTTAGGATATACTCCCTTGACAGGTTTCCTATATAACAGACAGCAGTGTACATTATCATGTTGTACATTACATCCCTAGTACTTATTATTTTATACTGCAAGTTTGTACCCTTTGCCTGCCTTTATCCAATTCCCCTCCCGCCACCCCCTGCCTCTGGTAACCACAAATCTGATCTCTTTAGCAGTTTGTTTGGTTGTTTTTTGAATCACAATTGACCGACAGCACTATGTTAGCTCCTGGTGCACAACACAGTGATTTGATATTTCTATGCATCTCAAAATCCTCCCCATGATCTGTCTGGTTGTCATGAATATTATTTATTTATTTGGCCATGCTGTGCGGCGTGCGGGATCTTAGTTCCCCGACCAGAGATTGAACCGGGCCCTCGGCATTGAGCGTGTGGAGACCTAACCACTGGACAGCCAGGGAATTCCCCATATTATTATTTTAAATGCTTGATGATGGAGCTGAGGCTCACAATACAAATTCAGCCCTGGTTCCTTCAGAGTGTCGCGGCCCTGATGATCCAAGGGCCTTGCTCTTCCTTGGGGGTCCGTCTCAGGCTGTGAAACAGCTGTGACCACCCCCAGGCGTGTGGACAACGTGTTCATCTGCATCTTTCTTCCTCGACCCTCATGTTTCCTCCGTGCCTGGGGAAGCTCCCAGCAGAACCTCAGCCCTGCAAGAACTCACTTTCTCCGGGAAAACTTCCTGACCCTGTGCTCCCCCCGGAGAAGAACAAAGCATGCAGGGCGATCACATGGCCTGGTTTGCCTGGGACAGTCCTGCTGCCCCAGTGTCGTGTGGACACATCCCTGTGCTCTCCACTCAGCAGCCTCCCAGGAGGCAGGGCTCAGGACACAGCCACCAGTTTACGAGGTGCTCCAAGAGCCTCCGGGAGAATCCAGGTGTGACTGCCTTTTCCTGGACCTTCCCTAAGGACGTTTCACAGCACAGGTTGGCTGTCCTCACTGGGGAAATCCATCAGCAGCCCCATCGCCCAGACAGGACAAACCCAGACCAAAGAAGGAAAAGCAGGAGTTTGCCTTTTTGTAAAATCTTGGGCAAGACTCCAAAGCTCCTCTCTCCCGGGATCCAGGGAACTGAAGGGAGGCGGGATAATCCCACGAGACTGCCACCTCTGGACAGCGAGCCCATGGCCTCTGACGCTGATGTTGTTCTGCAATGTAACGGGCCTGTTGATTTATCGCTCGCGCGGTGCAGGGGTGACCGGGAATTCTCCTGGGTTCTGCTCTTACATCTTGGTTGGGTCAGATGAGAACGGCCACCCAATCTGCAAGAAATCCTGGTCGATGCTCCCAATCTTGGGGGACCCTGTTTGTATGGAGGGCCCGGCCCAAGGAAAGATGTTTCTTAGGGTAGAAAGTAAGAAAAGCCTAGATAAATATAATACTCCATTTTCTGGATTATGAGATGCTTGCCTTTACTCCTGGAAGAGTTGATTCAGCCACCTGGGGCTTTAAATGAAGCCTGTGAGGGTCTGAGGCCTTGATACCTGTCCAGCCTGGAAGACGTGGAAGCTGCATCTGTGGGTGATCTGGGGGAGGGGTGACCAGCTGCCCAGCAGACCTGCCCCCAGTTCACTGCCTTGGGCAGAAGGAGGCTTCCTTCTCACAGAGACGCTGGAGCCCAAGAGAGAAGCAGAGAGTGACACACAGACAGGCGCACAGCGGACACAGTCACAGCGAAAGGGACTCCCAGGATGTGGGCAGGCCCTGCTCCGTCTGCCTCTGCATGCAGTGCAAATGGGGTAATTCAACCTGGAGGATGAGAGGGAGTTTCCTCTTGACTTAGAAACGCAGTGAACAAGCTACAAAAACTGCAAACTAGAAGAAAGTGCTTTGTGTCCCGAGGCTCTCCCAGTGCTGGGAACACCAGTGTCTCAGATTCTCATGATCCTCCGGGTCCAGATCCACAAGGCCCAGAGGGCAGTGCGCCTTGATTGGCGCGGGCAGGACCGTGGGGGGAGAGGGTGGCACCTTCCTTTAAAGCCCGGCTCTCTCTGCTCCCCACCGGGCCCTCCTTGCCAGGGGCCCCCGGGAGCTCCTTCTCTCTCCAGAGCACTGGGTTTCTGAGCTGTACCTGCGTCCAGGAAAGAGGTGCGAGCCTCTCTGCCCTCTGAGATGCCAGCAGCGGGCTTGCGGGAAGGGCTGGGAGGTGGCGAGGGCAGCCCACCCACCTGCAGCTGCCCCTGGGCAGCTTGGCGAGGCCCAGATAAAAGCCCAGCTGAAGTACCCACTCCTCAGAGCTGCTGTTTGGGGGTCGGAGGGGGGCCCCTTCTTTGGATAGCAGGGGAGATTGGGGAAAGCTGAGGGGACAGAGCTGTTTGGCGGGGTTACACTCATTGAAGGGCACTGCTGAAGGCTTACTAGGCCTATACAATCTGTTCCCCCCGCCTCCCCCCCCCAAAAAACCCCACTTCCTTCTGGATTATACCCCCTTCACAGATGTGGAACCTGAGGCCTAGGGGCGGGGACCAGCTAGTACGCGGAAGGGGAGGGATCAGAGCTTGGCCTATCTTACCCCGGCGCCCCATGTGACACCCTGCCACCAGGACACCAAACGCGAGACCACCTCCCGTCCCCCCCACACCTTCTCTTGTGGCACAAGTTTATCAGGAGTCTTATCTCTTGGATCACGTGTCTCCACCCTCGTTATTAGGCTGCTGGGAAGCCCTGAGAAGTTCCGGGCACGTACGAGCCGCTGCTTCCTCCGCGGCGGGGCGCACCGGGGGTCCCCAGGGCGCAGCCGGGACGCCTCCGGCCTGGGGGCCGCGCTGCGGTACTGCGCCGTGACATCAGCGCCGGTGCGGTGACATCGGCGCCGGTGTGGTGCAGTGTGCAAAGCCCACTGGTTGGCGTGGCCCGGACACGCCCTCCCCGAGCGGAACAAAACGCCGCGCGGGCCGGGCGCGCCCAGCCCCGCTTCCAGAGCGCTGCCTGCCGCTCGCCCGCCCGCCGTCCGCCAACGCCGAGTGCCCAGCCGCCGCCAGGTGAGTGCGCCCCGGCCCCGCCGCGCGCAGGGCGCCCCCGGCCTTCCGGCCCCGCCGCCGCCCGGGAAGCTGCGAGGAGGGTCGCAAGGAAAAGGGGCGGCCGGGGCCGGCGCGGGCCGCGGAGGGGGGAGAAGTGGCGGCGGTTGGTTCTCTTTCCAGGAGGCGCGGGACTCCTCCCCGCCCCGGGCTTCTGGGACACAAAGGGCCCCCACGTGCCCCTGACCCGGGACGGCCAGTCTCCCCGCCACCTGCACGTCCCGCGGCGGAACAATCGGCGATTCTGCGCGCGCACTGAGCTCATTGTACAGCGGGGGATGAGGGCGGCCGTGCCACCCCCCGCCTGCCCCCTGGACAGCGCGCCGCGGGCAGGGTGGGGGAACATCCAGGTTCAGGGCCCGCCTGTGCCCCGAGCTGTGTCCCGAGCCCAGGTGTGAGTTTCACCTTTAGGAAAGGACCAGATGGCAGCCGTCCCCGGTCACCCCCCGCCCCGTTCACACCCCCCCTCGCCCCTTGTCTTGGCGCTGCGTGGGGACCATCACCCCAGCCTGAAGGAAGCCGCAGTGTTTGGTGGCCTCAGTCCCTGAAGGCCGGGGAGCAGGAAGGGGCTGCTACCTGCACACTTGAAGCAAGCTGCAGTATGTTACCCAGCAAGCCGCCTCGAGGCAGGCGTTGTATCTGCTCTCACAGGCCGCAGAATATCCTGCAAACGCCTGTCCCATTTGTTGTGCTCTGATCAAGCCCTGGGTCTAGGCGGGAGGGTGCACGGGCTCAGCCCTTCCCTGGAGGCCTGGGCTCTGCCCGCCACCCCTGCTCCTGGGTGTGGATAGATGGGCAGCCCCCTCCCAGCTGAGAGGGCGTCACCTGGGCATCCTGTCCCAGTGGCCCCGGGAGGTCCAGCGGGCTCTCGTGGAAAGTGTGGCCCTGACTGACCCTGAGTACTCAGCCGACCGTGGACAGGGGACTTCGCTTCTCATGCTCAGCTTCTTTGGGGGGTGGTACGGGGAGGGCGTGACACAGGCCTGGAGCCCAGAGGGGCCAGCTGCTGTCTTGTCCCTGGGCCTCGCCCCAGCCTTTCCCCTGCCCCCCCGCCCAGACGCTGAGGAGGCTGGAGGAGCTCAGAGTGCAGGCTGGGGGTTTCTCCCGGTGGGACCTGGGGACGGGGTGTTGTGCCCCTGCCGCTGCTCACCTTCAGCCTCCTGATGCTCAAGGTGGGCTTGGGCTTTTTCCAGAGAGACCGCCTTGTGGCTGGATCCAGCCCTGTACTGCCCACAGCCTCCCAGGGAATGGCCCAGTCCCGCGGGGAGGAAATCCGGGGGCGGGGGGGGGGGGACAGGCATGCGAGGAAGGAAGTTTATCCTGCAGAGGGTGCGCTGTGGGCCAGGGAGGGGGAGGGGCAGCACTACCGCTATGGAGGGTCTGGGGGGTGAGGGATGCAGAGGAGAAACTGAAGAGCCGGCCCACCACCTCTGCTGCTGGGCTGCTAATAAAACGGGAAGCACAGCAGGGCCACGGCCTTTGCCTCTGGGCCGTCCCAGCACCTGCCTTCCCAGCCCAGGTGTTTTCTTTTCTCAAGGCAAACGTTTGCCTGCTGGTGAGCTGCTGAGTCCTCCCTGGCGGGGAGTGTAGTGTTGGCACTTGGTTGGCGAGCGGTAACTATTTGGTGAATGAAGGGGGTAGGAGTGGGCGGCTCGCTGAGCTGCCCTACCGGCCATGTGTGAAGCTTGCAAACGGGGTGCTCTGGTGCTCGCCGGCGCCCCTGTGAGTGGGCTTGAGGCCCAGGTCAGGGAGGAGAGGGACGGTTTCTACTTACTCTGGGCCTCCTGGTGGGAAGGCAAACTGGGAAGGCTTTTTTGAGAGGTTGCTGGAATTTAGATATTTCTGTAAGCTGGCTTATTGTGAAAAGTTGGCTGGAAGAGGACAGAGGAATCCTGCATTAAACATTCTGAGGCGCTGGTGAGAATAAAGTTTCACCAGTTGCCACCACTCGGGCGTTTTGGCAAATAAGAACCGGACAACAAGCGTCAGAGCTGGCCCTTCCCAGAGAGAACAGTAGGCAGATGTCTGTGCTTGCTGGGCCCCAGGGACTGGCCTGCGTCCTCCACGTGTGTGTTATCTGGGACAGTCTGTGAGGTGGGGACGGACGCTCCCCATTTTACAGACGAAGAAACTGAGGCTCAGAGGTGATGAGTAACTTGCTGGGGGTTGCAGCTGCCATTCAGACACAGGCAGACTCCTTGCACACCCCCGCCCAGTCATTCGCGTTACAAAGAGCTTTATGGCGGTTCATAAACTACTTAAGGAAGATGTGGCTGGATGAACGTGAACGTGGATGGAGTCCTGTTAGAACTCACAACCTCTCGGTCTTCCCTCTGCCGCACGGATGGGGAGGAGGAGGGGGCCCTTCTGGAAGTCGGGGCCTGGGTCCCAGGTGATACGCTTTCACCAGGTCTGATGCGTGTTTGAATTTTGGTGCCAGGTTTGCAGGAAAGAAAGGAAGCCTGGGAAAGAGCCTGCTTCAGGAAAAGACACACACACACACACACACACACACACACAGTGGAGCTGGGGGTGAGGTCAGGGAACTGCTGGGTGACCGCAGGAGCAGCTTTGCTGCGGTTTCCAGTGGGCAGGAATTTCTGTGGTGGTGATGGGGCCGCACTACGCAGCTACCCAGGAATTTGTCTGACGTCAGCACTGAGTGATTCCCATGTATGGTAAGGAGTGTAAACACCGAGGCAGCTAGCATTTCCACCTCTTCCCAGGGGCCGGAGGCACTGCCTGATTCCTGCAGCGACAATGGATCACAGGCTCGGCCCCGGCCCGACCCACCAACCCGGCGAGCACACCCCCTCTGCAGTCCTCCCGGCTGTCTTTATACAGGAGCCGCGGGGGCAGGGGCTTCCCGAGACGTCAGCTGCAAACAGCCTGTTTTATAAGGTCTAAGGGCTCATGGGTTTTGTTTTTGCTCTTTAAAAATTAATCCAGGAAAATCGTTCAGACCTTTCCATCATGGGTAACCAATTGTTACTAAGGTGACATCGTTCCAGACACAAGCAAAGACAGTTATCTGTTGGTTAGTCTGTGAGACCTTGTTATGATATAGGACTTCCTGTGACAGTTTGGAAATACTTAAAATGAATTCTAGATCCCCATTTGTACCTCGGTTGACCTTTGGACTTCTGAACCCGGGGGGTGGAACGCTCTGTTATAGGAGGCGCTGGGGGACAGGCACCACCCCAGCCCACTGCCCCACAAGGGCCTCGGGGCCTGGACTTGAAAAGACAGAACTCAGGGAGGGAGGGAGGGAGCCAGGGTGACAGTCGAGTTCTGGGAACCCTGGGGTCTGGAGGGATCGCAGCGCAGCGGTGCCGGCCGGCTTCTCCCAGAGGCTGAGTCACGTGCAGGGTTCCCAAGAAATCCCGTGAAGCTGAGGCCGGGCTTGTACCGCATGTTGGCCCTTCGTCCCCCCAGCAGTGACCATTCCTTTCAAGGCAGGACTGTTTGCCGGGCTCTCAGGTGGCACCTCTAAGACCTGGGCTCTGAACCCTGAGCGGCGGGGTGCCCCCGACCCCCGCCTTGGCTGCCCTCCTGACGTGGGTGCGGGGAGGAAGGGGCTGAGCAGCGAGCTGGAAAGGGTGACAGCTCCCCTGTGTACCTGGCTGGATACGACACGGCCAGGTGACTCTAAGTAGGCAGACACCTGATATAGGTCTCTGCCAGACTGCGTGGGTGGGGACCTGAACTCTGTGCCCAGAAGTCACCCTTTGGCCCTGGGGAGCAAGAGGTTTTGGAACGGGAGAGGTGAGGGTTTTCCACTGGAAAAATAAAGACATGGCGTGGATTGTCAAGTCAAACCATTGATTTGAGGAGAGGAGGCCTTCCCTCAGACGCTGGCAGCCAGCAGTTAAGGGTTGAGCATCTCTGAGATGGTTTCTGAAACTTGAAACCTGACCACACTGGACCGTCACCTCAGCCCAGACTTTCACAAGATGTGGGGTGAACGTGGGAGTGTTGCCCTGTGTCCGCTTCTCCCTCTGCTGCCCTGCGAGCCCCGTCTTGGGTCTCTGCTCTCAAGACAGAGGATCTGATGAGACAGCTGCACAAGAAGGAGGGGGCAGCAGACTGAGCCGGCCGCTCGTCGGAAGAGTTCAGTCCCGGGCTTCTAGCTTCCGACCGGCCCTGGATCCTGGCATTTCTGGTAAATAGCTTCCCAGGTATTTCCAGCCATTCAGCGGAAAATTGAAGCCTGGTTCTCTATCGAGATTGTCGACATGTGAAGTGGGACAAACTAGAACTCTCTGGAGGAACCCACTGCAAACCCAGAGTGGCTGATGTGACCACAGGGACAGCAAAGCTTCTTGGTCACCCAGAGCAGAAGACAAAAGAGTTGATGTTAAGACAAGTCTCTGCTTGCATCTGGGGTGCCGGGGTGATTACACCCCAAGGAAGGGCAGGGCACTCGTCCCTAAGTCAGGGATTCCAGGTCCCTGTTTGGCTTGCTACTTCTCAGGCCTTGCTCCTCCCAGACGTGGCCTGGCTGGGGAGGAGAGTGGACATCTGGCCCTCGTCTGGGCCCGTCCTGCGGGTGGTCATCAGGAGTGAGCCTTTACAGCACACCAGGCCCTGGGCCATCGCTTTATAATTTCTTTCCTGATCTTTAGAACAACAATCTAAGGAGTCAGTGGATGGTCCGATTTAGAGACAACCACATCAAAGCTCAGACAGGAAAGTAACTTGATCGTTCAGCTGGGAAGGGATGAATCCAGGTCCCTTTTTCCTGACCTCTGAACTGAGCCTTCTGAACTCTGACCCAGAGAGCATCTCTCCTCCCCGTCGGCTGCAGGGCCTCTGTCCTCAGAACTGAGAAGGCAGCTGAGAAGGAGCCGGGCATCCCTATAGGAACTCCAGAAGGTCTGAGAAACAGTTTCCTTTTAAGGCAGTGGGCCTCCTGTCCGCGGAGTCTGGCTGATGAAAAGATGGGGCTGGTGGGAAGGACGGGGCGGAGCAGGAGCCCCCCCTCCCCATGGGAAGGAGGCGGCTGGGGCTCCCCCAGCTGAGACTCCCCCCGCCCACCCGTAGATCCCTTGGAGGGGTCCTCATGTGGGCGGGGGGAGGGGAACCTGTCCACGGGGCTGCGCGGGACCCTCCTGGCAGTGGACATGGTCACCGCGCTTCTCCCCAAGGCGCCGGGCCCTGTCCCTTCTCTGGGCTCCTGAAGGGGACCCCCCCAAGTGGCCTGGCTGAGGAGTGGCCCAGCAGGGAGGCGCCCAGGCGGATTTCGCCCATCCTGCCCTGCCCCTGGTTCCCTGGGCCCTGCTGGATGTGGGCCCCTGACCCGGAGCCAGGGAGAACAAGGGCGGCCTGTTGGATATGTGGGTCTCCACGAGGGAGAAGGGCTTTTGTGTCGGGAGCAAAACACCGCTGGCAGCAGCTCCGCCCCACGGGGTAGGGGACGCCTCCTCCCTTAGGGGCGTCCTCGGGGCTGGAGGGCGTCCCCTGTGGGTTCACGGGGTGGGAAGCAAGGTGCGGGAGGAGCCCGGGCGCCCCCCGAGTGCAGCCCCCCGAGCGCAGCCCCCCGAGTGCAGCCCCCCGAGCGCAGCCCCCCGAGCGCAGCCCCCGAGCGCAGCCCCCCGAGTGCAGCCCCCGAGTGCAGCCCCCCGAGCGCAGCCCCCGAGCGCAGCCCCCCGAGCGCAGCCCCCCGAGTGCAGCCCCCCGAGCGCAGCCCCCCGAGCGCAGCCCCCGAGCGCAGCCCCCCGAGCGCAGCCCCCCGAGTGCAGCCCCCGAGTGCAGACCCCCGAGTGCAGCCCCCGAGCGCAGCCCCCCGAGCGCAGCCCCCCGAGCGCAGCCCCCGAGCGCAGCCCCCGAGTGCAGCCCCCCGAGCGCAGCCCCCCGAACGCAGCCCCCGATCGCAGCCCCCGAGTGCAGCCCCCGAGCGCAGCCCCCCGAGCGCAGCCCCCCGAGCGCAGCCCCCGAGCGCAGCCCCCCGAGCGCAGCCCCCCGAGCGCAGCCCCCCGAGTGCAGCCCCCCGAGCGCACACGATGGCACCAGCACAGTGATGGGGTGGCTGGAGCGGGCTGGGTCCCAGTTCTGCTTCCTACAGCCTGGTGACCACAGGGGGGTGGCCTGGCCTCCCCAGCCCTGTGTCTTCACCTGTGTCACGGGCGTGTCCCCAGCCCCAGGCCGCCAGGAGAAGTGGATGGTGTTTGCAGACTGCCGGGCACACAGTAGGTCAGCACGCACAGTGATGGGGTGGCTGGAGCCGGCTGGGTCCCAGTTCTGCTTCCTACAGCCTGGTGACCACAGGGGGGTGGCCTGGCCTCCCCAGCCCTGTGTCTTCACCTGTGTCACGGGCGTGTCCCCAGCCCCAGGCCGCCAGGAGAAGTGGATGGTGTTTGCAGACTGCCGGGCACGCAGTAGGTCAGCACACTCAGGGCAGGCTGTCTGCCGGGTGCCGCGGGCAGGGGTTTGGGGGTCGCGTCCAGTCACCTCGTCAGAGAAGCCGCGTGGCTCTGTGTGAACCAGAACCTCTCCCAGGGCTCCCCTCCCGGTGGCTGTCCCTGCACCGCCCCGCAGGGCCTGGCGTCGCCAGGGGGCTCAGGGGTCTGGGCTCTGCCCTGAGCCCCTCCCTGGGGTCACTTGGTGGAGCGGTGGATGCCGGATTAGAAGGGGGCTCTGCAGCGAGGGCGGGGGGCGGGGGTCAGGGAGGTGGCTGATGGTTAGGCAGCCGGTACCGACCTTGCTCCTCCCACCCGACAGTCCTTCATGGTTTGCAGCGCCCAGCTGTGGCTCAGCAGGGCAGAGGGGCGACAGGAATGGCGGGGCCTCAGAGGCTGGGGATGGGGCTGGCCCTGGGGCTCCGGGAGCTCGGGCCTCGTGGGTTATTTGAGGAGGCAGAGCGGGGCCGCGTGCAGTTAGAGAAATCCTGTCCTCTGGGGGTGTGGGATGTGCGGAAGCCTGATGAGCCGTGGACGGCCCAGAGCCTGGGAGGGGAAGGCCCTGTGCAGGTCGACGGCCCGTCCAGACCCACGTGGGTGAGGACGGTGGGCGTCCGCCCCGTCCAGCCTCCCGCATCCCAACGCACAGGCTTCGACTGAGGGCTTCCACATGCCTGGCCCCGGGCTGGGGCAATTAAATCACCAACCCTGAGGATGTGTGAGGGGCGGTATAGCAGGAGACGGAGCTGGGAACGTACTCCGGGGAGGCTCTCAGGGTGAGGAGTGAGCGTCCCCTTCTATGCCAAGAAGGTCTGTGGGGGGGCGGGGGGGGGGGGCTAGGAAGGGGATTCCAGAAACAGGGTGGCCGGAATTGTCCTCTCTGGGGATGCATTCAGGTGTAGGGTAAGTGGCTTAAACAGCAGGGGAGCTTCTTAGTTTGTTAAACTGGAGAATCGGGAGACTAGTCAGCATGACGTCTGGCCTTGTCCTGTGGCTCAGCGATGTCAGGGCAGCTCCCTTGCTGCTTTTCTCAGCTCTGCCTTCCCTGCTGTCAGCTTCATCCTGGGGCGGCTGGTCCCCCTTGGAACCACACCCCCAGAGCCCATGGCTCCCCCTCCTCACTCAGGGGAGGGGGGCTTGCTTCCAGGACGTTCTCCCTGAAGATCAGGATGTTTTCTTCTCCGGAGCCCCCGGAACTCCCTTCTGTCTCCTTGGCCTGAAATGCATAGCTGGCCCGTCCCCAAGCTGGTAACCTGGGCTGGTCAGCTTAGGTCCAGGCCATGTGCCCTGGCTGAAAATCAGGGTGGTTCCCAAGGAGAAGGGGGCTGGAGCGTGGTGCCCCCTCCGAGGGGGTCGTGGGCCAGCTGAGTGAAGGTGAGTGGGAAGAGGCCCGGAGAGGCAGGGATGTCAGGGTTTGGGGTGAGCAGGTAAAGGGGGCACAGAGCAGGTGCAGCCGCGAGAGGAGGAGAACTTCTCCCCGTTCTAGGGTTTGGGATAAGATTCCTCAGTGCTGGAGAGAATGGTTGGGGTTCCAGCAGCAAAAAATGGACAAGTCAGGAAAAAGAACAAGTTAGAGAGAAAAGGTAATGAGTTCAGGTGGCTCGTGTTGCAATCGAGGTGCTCATGGACCATCCAGGTGGAGGTGCTCCCGTGGAACCGGGTGTACGAGCCTGGGCTCAGGGCAGAGGTCAAGGTCAGCGATGAATGGAAGTCCTTGGCAGGGGTGACCTCAGGTGCAGTGGGACCAAAGGAGACTGGGGGGAGAGAGGGACCAGGGTGGGACCAGAGGAACCCCAGCTTTCAGGACACGGGAGGACAGAGCAGGGGCAGTGAAGAGTGACTGACTAGTCCACTCCGACAAAGCCTTGCTGGAGATTCCCACGGTCTCGATAGTATTCCAGCCTGGGTCCTCGGGAACTGGTGTCACCAACACCCCTTCCCCACGTGGGGCCTGCTCTCATCCCGCACATACCCACTGAGCATTGTGAGGGCCTTGGGCTCTGCAGAGATGGAGGGCATGGCCCAGCTGTGGCTCTCACTATTAGGGGAGCCGATTTATTGAACACCTGTATGAACACCTGTGTACAGGGAACTTGGTAGTGAACCTCGACTGGACCTTCTTCTTGAGTGGAGGCCTGTGTCCACTGTCCGGGGGGGAAGAAATTTTCCTCCACCCTTCTAGCTTCTTCTGACTGGAAAAAAATTAAATTGACACGAGACAGATGAACAGGAGAAAATCAAAGTTCAAGAACATGTCTACATGGGAGAGACCCAGAAAAACTGAGTAACTCCCCAAAGTGGCTGAAACCCTCACCTTAAATACCATCTTCAGCTAAAGACAAAAGAGGAAGTTGGGGGTAGTGGTTTGGGACCTCAAGGGGGAGGAAGGCAATTTACATGGAGAGGGAAAAGCAAATGCTTGGTGAGCGAGTGTTTGCTGAGCCGGCAGACACAATGGGACAGAGAGGACTCTGGTCTCCAGGCCCTGCAGACCCTCCCACCACACCCGGCCCGTGTTCTTTTCAGAGATCTCTGGCGATAGCTCTGTTTGGGGAACAGGCCCTCTATCGAAATTCTTTTAGGCAGTTGGGGGAAGGTCAAAGTTTCTTCCCGAGGCTCTTGGGCCTTGATTGTTTTCAGCTTGAAATAATCTGCAGGACAGAAAGACGTTTCGGGATGGCAAGTTTTGTCCCTACACTGCGTCAGATGGGAAGCTCCGGGCAGTGGAGACCACGTCCCCTCTGCCCTTGACCCCGACTCTTTAGCTGCTGGCAAATGCCTGGTACCAACAGGGTGGGCTCTGGATGCCCCATCCCTGCGTTCGGTGTTTCCATGACGCACGTCCCGGGGGGTTTGCCTCTCCCCTGCCCACCCTCCATTTCCCAGCACCCTGAGCCCTACTCACCCCATCACCCATCTTGTACCCGCAGTCGCCGGCGCCCCCCATAAAGCCCCCCACCCCGTGCACTTCTGTCCAAAGAGCTGGAAGGGTCGCCGTCCCCCCGCAGCCAGGCATCTGTTGAGAGTGGTTGAGATAGGCCTTCCCTGATCTCGGGCTCTGCGGGCATCTGTGTCTGTGCCACTCGGGCTCTGACCAGCAGTGTCGCCTCCCCTGTGCCTTGGATTCTTGCACTAATAATCGTCACCGCACACTCAGCACGTGCCAGGCACTGAGCCGCGCCTTTGACACGCCGTGTCTCACTGAATCCCCGGAAATGATCTATGAAGTAGGTTTTGCTTTTATCCCCGTTTTACAGATGTGGAAATCAAGGTTTAGAAAGACCAGCTACCTTGTTCAAGGTACACACAGCCAGTGAGTGGCAGGGTCAGGACTGGACCAAACCCATCTGGCATCAGGACCCCAGCTCAGAACCAATACCTAGAGCATCTCAATGCTGTCCCAGACCGCCTCCTTCGGACTCACTTGGGTGCTTGTTAAAAATTCACCTTCTTGTACCTCATCCTCAGAGGTCATGATTCATCGGGTCAGAGTTGGCGCTGGAAAATCTGATTTTGCAAAAGCCCCCCACCTCCCCCCATTCTAATGGACTCTTAACTGTGCCCTGTGTGCCTGCCTCCTGCTTTAAAAAAGAATGGTTTTTTTGGTGAGCTATATCTTATATACAAAAGAGCGTATGAAACCTACATGTGTAGTTCAAAGAATAATTACAAAGGGAGCCTCTGTGTGATGACCACACATGGCTGGTGGATTAGCAGCCCCCTTTCTCTCTCTTTGAGGTAACAAATCTAAGACAGTAGTTTGTGATACTCACTCCCTTGCTTTTCTTTATAACTCTCCCACCCATGGGCCCCTCCCTTGACGATAGAATTTTGCCTGCTTGCGGGCCTGACACAGGTAATTTGTGTTTTATGAGTTCTAGCTTATCTGCTTCTTTTGCTCCAAATTCATCTCTGTGAGATTCATCCGTGTGGACGCGTGTAGCAGGTGGTTCGTCGTTACTGCTGTTATGGCCTGTGTCTTGTGCTTGTGTGCATCCTTTAGAGTGACGGGCACGGGGCTGAAAACACAGCGGTTGCTCAGCGATCACCTGTGGGCTCTGGGGTGGGAAGCCCCCAGGTTGCCATTCACGGAGGGCCCTGCCCTCCCCGCCCCAGCTCCCGCCTCGGCCTCTGTCCCTGGGTGTTCTGCTGTGGGCCATCTGTGTCTCCACCTCCCCGGGGAATTAATTCCCGTTTCCGCGTCCGCTTTCAGCATGCCGAACTGGGGAGGAGGTAAGAAGTGTGGGGTGTGCCAGAAGACGGTGTACTTCGCTGAAGAGGTTCAGTGCGAAGGCAGCAGCTTCCACAAATCCTGCTTCCTGTGCAGTGAGTACGCACCCCTCCCAGGCCCTGCTGTTGCCATGGGGACCGGATGGGCCTGTCGACACCCCGGGGAACTGACCCCACGGGAGGTAAACAGCTTGACATTTGGCTGGCACGCAGCTGAGCAGGGAAGCACTTCAAGGCCTCTTTGTTCCTCAGAAGCTGTTTTCTGAGGGGAGGGGGTGGCGGAGGCACAGGGGCTGAGTGCCAGGCAGGGAAGACTCGGGTCGGGAAAACTTTCCACCCACTCTCTCTTCTTTCTCTCCCTGCCACGATCCTGGCATTTAAGAGGAAGACACCTTTAGCCCAAAGTTTCATCAGTCTTTGGACCCAGATTACCCCTTGCTAAATGGCAACAGAAATCACAGATGCAGAGGACAAACTAGTGGGGAGGGGGAGGGGGGAGGGCAAGATAGGGGAAGGGAATTAAGAGGTCCAAACTACGATGTATAAAATAAATAAGCCACAAAGATATATTATACAGCACAGGGAATATAGCCAGTATTTTATAACAGCTATAAGCGCATAACTTTAAAAGTGGTGAATCACTATGTTGTACGCTTGAAACTTATGTAATACTGTACATCAGCTATATTTCAATTAAAAAAACATTTTTTCAAGGCAGCAGCCTCACAGGAAGCTGCATCTAGGGAGGAGCTGGGCTCTCCCTCCCCTGCGCCTGCAGCCCGAGGCCTTTCCCCTCACTGCCCATCCCCGCCTGACAGTCTGGGGTAAGAGGGGGATGAGCAGGAGGTTCTTGGACGTCGTCCCGACAGCCGGACCCAGACCTGCTGCGATCACAGCCTGGATGAACAGGAAGCCGGGCAGCGGCCGCCATCCAGCGGGAGCTGTCGGGTGGTCCGGGGGATGCCGGGGATGCAGAGGCCGCGGTGCTGCCCTGGCCACGGCCCGGACCGGGCAGCCTCTCAGAGCTCCCGGCCCAGGAGGTGGCGGACGGAGGGAGCCTCCCCATTTTCCTGAGTGCCGGGGCTCATTGCGACAGAGCCGAGGTTCTGGGTTAGGAGAAGAGGTGACCTGCGTTTTCCTTGAGCCCAGGCAGAGGGGGGAGGCAGGGAATGTGTGGGGTTAAGCTCTGGGTTTCAGAACCAGTTGGTCAGGGTTTGGATGTGAATTCTGTTTTTGTTCTCTACGTGGTGATGGGCAGGTTACTCGGTTTCTCTCTGGTTGTGCTTCCTCAGTGTTATGGGGGGGATAACGGCACCTACCTCAGGGCGGCAGGGGGGTGGGGGGAGAGAATCAACAGGGAAGGGGCTCGGAAAACAAGCAAAGCAGGTGGAGCAGTTGTGAGTGTGCAGTAAATGATAGCAGCTCCCCAACACACACACATACACACACACACACCACACACACACATACATACACACCACACATGCACACATACACACACATACACACACACCACACATACACACATGCTCACATACATACACACCACACATACACACCACACACATACACACACACATACACACACCACACATACACACATGCACACATACACACATACACACACACCATACCACACACACATACACATACACCACACACATACATACACACATGCTCACATACCACATACACACCCCACACATACACACCCCACACACACGCACACACATGCTCACATCCACACACACATGCTCACATACACACACACATGCAACACACACACCACCACCACCACACATACACACACACATGCCACACACAGAACACATCCACACACACACCACAACACATACAAACACACACACACCCCACACACCCCACACATACACACACCACACACACACGCGCGCACACCCCACACATACACACACCCCACACACACCACACATACACCCATACCACAACACATACACACACCACACACACACACACGCACACCCCCCACACACATACACACACCACACACACACCACACATACACACACCACAACACATACACACACCACACACACACACCCCACACACACCACACACACACATACATACACACCACACATGCACACATACACACACATACACACACACCACACATACACACACCCCACACACACACACACCACACACACACACACCACAACACATACACACACACCCCACACGCACACACACACCACACCCCACACACACACCCCACACACACACACACCACACACATACACACATGCTCACATACATACACACCACACACGCACACACACACCACACCCCACACACACACACCACACACACACACACCACACATACACACACACACACCCCACACACACACACACCACACACACACACACCACAACACATACACACACACCACACACGCACACACACACACACCCCACACACACACACACCACACACACACACACCACAACACATACACACACACCCCACACGCACACACACACCACACCACGCACACACACACACACACACACGGCCCTGGGGGCTCCCCGGCAAGATGGTGTGGCTCGAGGACCCCTCAGCAGCGGCTGGCATCTCAGCCTGTCTGGGGGCTCTGGGAGTCGGGCCCGTGCCCCCGGCTTCACACGAGCGGAGTCGGGAGAGCTTGGCTGCGTCGCTTCCAGGAGCTCGTGGTCCAGCGCAGGGTCCAGACAGGCCAAGGGCCACCTGCCCCCTGGATGAGCACCAGAGCCCACCTGCTGTGGGCGGAGCAGCCGGAAGCCCCGCCCCGTGCAGCCGCAGCCTCCGGCCGCTGAGACTGAGCGAGGGCTGCCGGCGGCCAGCAAGCTTGGGTGGGGCCTTTGGCGTCCAGCCCGGAGGAGGCCGCCCACAGCAGCGTCGTGTAATCAGCAGTTCACTGCGCTCAGGACTTTTCGAGCTGTTTATTTTTTTCAGAGGGAATAAGAGGGTTTGGCTCTGGCCAGGGAGAGGGGCCAGACTCCTGGCCCCAAGGACCCCTCTCTGCCCTCAGATGTTGCTTTAATCACAGACTGAAACGGGCCAGCTGGGCGGGGAGGCCTGCAGGCCTGCCTGTGGAGGAGTGGCTGCTGGCCAGGAGGTCCAGGGAAGCCAGGAATGCGGGGCGGGGGGCGGTACAGGAAGGAACAGGCAGGCCTGGGGCAGGGGTGGGGTGCAGAGGACCAGAAACAGTTGTGGGAGGTCAGGCCGGGGAGCAGGGCGGGGAGGGCTGCTGTAGGACTACTAGCAGCTGTAGGTCAGCCTCCTGTGTCTCTGGGGTCTCCGGCTGCGGCGGAGTTCCTGGGCACCGGAGCTAGAGGATGTCCCCTGTCTGAGCATCTTCACGACCTGCTGATTCTCGGGGCCTAGAGCAGCACCGGGCACGCAGGTGTGTTTACGAGTGGAAGGAGGGTCACTTCTCTTTCAGTGACGTGGGCCTAAGTGTCCAGCTGGAATCAAGAATGCAGAATCACCCTCGGAATCAGGGGACCTTCACCTCCAGAGGCAGAGAAAGGCCAACAGGGTGTGGGCCTGGGTGGCATCAGGGACCTCAGCCCCTTGCTGGCCAGGCCTGGCTGAGTCCCCGAGAGAAGGTCCTCTGACCGTCCTGGTGCTTGCCTCTGGTTCCTCCTCAGGTTGGCACCCACGATCCCTTTCCTGGGGCCTGGGCTATGCGGGACGCTGCCCTAGACGGTTGGAGAGGGCAGCCTCCTCCCTGGGCTCGGCCCGCAGGGTACAGCCTGGTGGTGTGAGGAGGGGCCCCCGGTCCCCACCCGCAGGCAAGAGGGCTCGGCTCTGCAGGGACCTGCCCCGAGGCTGCTGCTTCTCTGAGCGGTAACGGCTCCCACCTGGGGCAGGTCAGCCCTGTGGGCAAGCAGAGCAGGGCTGGCCTCTCCCCGAGGTGGCAGCTGCCGGAGCTGGGCTGCCCCCCGGGACCCGGAGCACCGGGGCGCTCTCAGAGCCCTGCGCGCCCCCAGCTCCAGCATCCCTCAGCCGCAGGCTGTGGTCCCACGCCCGGCCCGCCTGAAAGGGCTTCTGGGCTGGCAGGGAAGAATCAGGCCTGGAGGTCAGGCTGGGCTCCGGCCGGGCCCTGCTTCTGGCTGGTTCTATGAGCTGGAACTTTTCTGTGGGCCTTGGTTTTCCTTCCAGAAACAGAGAACTACTCTCTGTCTTGGGGTGGGGTGAGGGGGCCCTGGCCTCTCACCTGGGGCTGCATCTACCCTGTGGCATCTGGAGTACATTTTCCCAGCAAATGCACACAACCAACCTGTAATTAAGTTTTTCTGTTTGTTTGGTTTTTGCTTAACATGGTTTGGTAGAAATTGATTTAGGCCTTCCTTCAAAATTCCCCTTAATGGAGTTTCTGGAGGAGCCTACAGGTGCCCAGACTGGACCGGGATGGAAGGCAGAGGCCAGGGCCTCTGGGAGAACAAGGCAGAGCGGAAGCCGGCAGCGAGGTCGGGGTGTCCCCCTATAGAAGCTGGGGCTCAGGCAGGGGGCCGTCTGGAGGGGTCAGTCGTAGACCCTGGAGTCTCCCCTGGGCTGAGCCCCTGGGTCTCCTGCTGGCAAGGTCGGTCTGAGGAGACCTCCCTTCCTCTCGCCGTTCTGTCTCACTTTCTGCCTCCCCTCTGGTCTTGGAATTTCCAGGTCCGCTTGGGTCTTACGGGGAAGCAGTTCCAGGCCAACTCCTGACTTCCCACCCAAGAAGGAATGTTGGAGCCCCACCCCCTGCTGTTCCCGCTCCCTCCACTCCATCCGGGAGCCAAGCCCTAGGGAGGCGGCGGGAAGGTCCATATTTGGGTCGCCTGAGTGCCGTAAGGACGTGGGGATCTCAGGGACGGGACCAGAGGGTCCTTATTTAGTCTGAAATCTCCAACCTGAGCCCTGGGGGCAGAGAGCCGGCCTTTAAAGGCAAGGGGATGGCTGAGAATTCCCTGGCGGTCTAGTGGTTAGGACTTGGAGCTTTCACTGCCAAGGGCTCAGGTTCAGTGCCTGGTCAGGGAACTAAGATCCCATAAACCACACAGCGGAGGAAAAAAAAAAATCTGAAGGCAACGGGATGGCAAGCTGGCCAGAGCTGAGCGGAGCACCTCTTTGCAGGGAGGAGCGGCCGGCTCCTTCAGGGGTTCCCCCGGAATCCATCTTCAGAAGCACGTGTTTAAGGATGTGGTCCAGGTGGACACACTGAATCCCAAATCTGAGGACCTTCGTGGGACCCAATTAGAATCATAGGACAAGACCTAAAGAAGCAGGGGAAGTCGGGTCTCTTGAGAGAAGGACTTGGGGTTTGGAAGCCGATGATATTTGGAGGCCTGACCCCCCGCCTTGTGTTCCCACGGCACCAGCTCTGTGCCACTATAGTGTCACACTATAGGAGCAGCTGACGTTTATGATGACCTACTGTGCACAGGGTACTGTGCTAAGTACTCCCTGGGTGAGGGCTCATTTAATTCTCACAGACACCTTTTGGGGGGAGGCTGTCATCCGCATCTACCAGTGGACGCGTGGGCTGGGAAGGGGCGGGGAGAGAGATTGGGCTCTGGGCAGCTGACTCTACATGACCCTGGGCTCCGAGCTGTTTTACTCTGGGTCACTGGGCACAGCCCTGCTCTGAGATCCACAGGAAGATACAGGCGGCCCGCAGGCTTTCCAGTTAATCCCATTCCAGTCTCTTAGCCTTGGAGTCAGGAAATTCTTCCCAGCATCTGACCTCAGTCCCTCCCGTGGCAAAGTGATTCTGAGATTAGAAATTGCAGATCTCGCTGTCGTGTTGCGCACAACCTGTATCTCATTTCAAAGCCCGCCATGCCGGGCGCTTAATAAATATTGCCCTTGCCCTCTGGGAGCGTCACTTCCCTTGCACCCCTGCCCCCAAGCCTGTAGGGGTGTCCCTTCTCGATCCCATCGCTGAAGGCAGGAAAGCCCTGCCCTTCTTCCTTCCTTTCTTTTTTTCCTCTTCTGTCGGGACGCATGGTCTCTCTGTCAAGGGCAGAGTGAAGGTCCAGCAGGCTTCCTGGGGCTTGGGGTCAGTCTAGGCTCTTGGCTACTGAACCCGGGGACTTCTGAGAGTGCAGAGGACCAAGGAAGGCCCATGCGGTTCCTGGTCGGGGGCGGCTCGGCCAGCATCCTTAGACGCCCTCCTCTCTCCTCCCAGCTCCCTGGCCTTCCTGACCCCTGTCACCAGGCTCCTGAAAGATCAGGATATTATGTGTGCAGAGTCCCAGAGAGCTTCGGCTCTCGGGGTGCTTGCAGCGAACCAACTCTCCCCCCTACCCTCTTCCCTCTGCAGTGGTCTGCAAGAAGAATCTGGACAGCACCACCGTGGCCGTGCACGGCGAGGAGATTTACTGCAAATCCTGCTATGGCAAGAAGTACGGGCCCAAGGGCTACGGCTACGGGCAGGGCGCGGGCACGCTGAGCATGGACAAGGGGGAGTCGCTCGGCATCAAGCACGAGGAGTGAGTACACCCCTCCCAGGTGTAGAAGCACCTACTGTGTGTCAGGCCAGTCAGAGGAGCGGGGGTCCAGCAGGGAATGAAACAGGCCAGGCTCTTCCCTATACGGCAGAGCCGCAGCCCATATTTTCATGGCGTCAGAGCTGGGAGGGGCCCCAAGAATTCCTGGGTCTCATCTCTTCTTTCCACAGATGAGAAAACCCAGCCGGTCTCAGTGACTTGCTGGGGGCCCCTACAGCCAGTGAGTGTCCGAGCCGGACCAGCTCGCACCCCTGCTCACGGGGGCGTCAGTTCCCTTCCCCGGAATCACGGGGTGTCACTAGGTCCCCAGCGCCCACTGACCACTGACCTGCTGTGAGTGGAGGTGCTGGCGGTCAGCCTGCCAGCTCCTTGGCCCTGGGGGGATGGACGGAAGTGACGGATGAGTTCCCACATTTCGGCCAAGGTCAGTGCCCCAGTGGGGGTGATTGGTCAACAGATTTCTCCAGGGAAGACTCTCATAATCGGCAGGCCGAAGGAGTGGGGGGCAGAGGAGGGCAATTCCTAGCAAACGAGGTGTTCTGTGACTCCAGTGTTTTAACTGGGGGGCTGAGCGAAGTCTGATGTGTCGGTGAGAGTAACATTGTGCTGGCCCTTGGTGTGTCCATCTGTAAAGTGGGAGGTGACCCTACAGGCCCTGGCAGCCGCGGCCTTGTAACCGGCTAGGCCAGGTGGAGGCGGGGTGGTGCCCACACAGTGCCAGACCCCCGCCCGTACTGCTGCCTGTACGTCATGTCACCGCACGTCCTTCCCCACGCAGGGGCCCCAGCCACAGGCCCGCCACCAACCCCAATGCGGCCAAGTTTGCTCAGAAGATCGGCGGCTCTGAGCGCTGCCCGCGGTGCAGCCAGGCCGTCTACGCCGCCGAGAAGGTGATTGGTGCTGGGAAGGTAAGGCGGCTGCTGGGCCAGCGGTGGGTGTGGGGACGCGGGCCGGCCAGGCCCCTTCCTGAAGCGTGGCTTCCAGAGCTCTGCGAGTGCGACCTTAGCTCTGCTCAGCCAGCCCGAGCCCTGGGCTGCAACTCCCTCCCTTCGTTTCAAAGCCCACCGTGAAGGGGGAACCTTTGTCCCCGGGCTCGCTTGTCCCCTGTGCCTTCCGGTCTCCAGGGGTCTGAATCCCTCCCGATCGAGCGTAACAGCCTCACTCCTGGTGGAGCTGATTATTAAGCGCCTACGGGCACTTCCTAGCGAGCTGCCAATCTATGGGTGTCTCTAGAATCAGGGGCCGCAGACCTCTCAGGGTGCGTGGACACAAGCCCTGAAAAGAATATGCAGACTTTTGTGGGATCCTGTCTCTCCCTGGGAAGACAGGCCATAGCATCTGTCAGATTTTCAAAAAGATTTGTGATCCAGAAATGTTAAGAACCACTTGAAAATCCACGTACATCCTGTTTCAGAGGATGTGGACTCAGAAACCCACCCATGTCCCCGCAGGGCAGAGCTTCCCAAGGTTCAGGCCTATCACAGCCTCCTGGGAGGCAGTCTTTTCTAACTGCCTCGCCTGCCCTTCCCCCTCAGTATTCCCATAGTAGCCACCCAGGTCACCAAAGCACAGTGGGGTCCCCTCCCTCAGAGAGGCTGTGGGCAGGGGTCAGGGTTTGCAGCCTGGGACCAGCAGTCGGGGACCACTGAAGGGGCATATTCAGGATGGGTGCCCGGAGGGGGTTTCTGGACCTTCACACGAGGCTTGGCCAGGCTCACACGGTCAGCTGTGCAGCCATGGGGCCTGGAGCCTGTCTGCAGCTTCTCTGGACCTGCGTCTTGGCCTCCGAGGCTTTTCAACCTTGAGGAGGGGCCGGGGGGGTGGACGGGGAACTCACACGTAGGACAAGTCTAGACCCAGCACTGGTGCCTGCTGGGGGGCTAGGGGCGCTGGGGTCTGGAGCCTGCCCAGGGCCCCGGACTCCTTGGCCCCTCGAGCACCGGGCAGGAGGCAACATGCGCGGGTCTGGCTGTCAGGAAACCGGAGGGCATGCAGTGGCTGTCAGGAAACCGGAGGGCATGCAGTTTCCTTTCTCATCTCCACCCCAGGCACGGGCAGCCGTTCGAGGGAGTCTATTTGCCCTTAAAAGGCCTTGTTTTGTCCCGTCTGCTGCTGCCGGCCTCTGGCTTTCCCGGTTCTGCAGAGCTGTCAGCCCGCTTGGCTGCGCTGCCCGAGCTGGCGGCTGATCCGGCTTTGGCAGGCTCCTGCCAGGGGTGCAGACCCAGGCCACCTTCCCCGGGGAGGCTGTTGGCTGTGCTGCCTCTGAGCTCCTCGTAGAAGCACGAGGGGCTTCTGTGGCCCCCAGGGAACGAGGCTCCTTGGCCTTTCCCTGCGGGTTCAGCCCAGCTCGTGGACCCTCTCTCCTTCCAGTGGTGCTGGGCGCCTCCTCTGTGCCAGGCCCCTGCCCAGCTGCGCCACCCCTCCTGCCGCGGTGACGGCCTTTGGGCAAACCAGGCACCTGTTCTAGGATCCAGAGGCCTGGCGGATCATGAAAGCCTGCCTTGTGGCCAGGCTCCGTCTGTCTGGTCCTCACATCCGGCTGCAAGGGTGGCAGCGGTCTCCCCGTGAGGGGTGAGAGGGCCGTGCACGTGGAGGTGATGCCAGGACGGGTCCGAAGCCCTCGCCCACTCCAGTGGTCCCGGGCAGGATGAGGCTGGACCGGCCCTGACGGTGGGAGCTGGGGAGCAGCTGCCTTGGTGGTGGTCCCACCCCTTGCCTGCTGCCGCTGCCCACCCAGCGCTTTCTCCAGGAGGTGGGGTTAGGGTCCCTCCAGCAGCAGGGCTGGTCAGGCTTCACGAGTGCCTTCATCACGTCTAGGGGAACGGCTGGGGGGGCAGCACTAACTGCCTCCTTCCCTCCCCAGTCCTGGCATAAGTCCTGCTTCCGGTGCGCTAAGTGCGGCAAAGGCCTCGAGTCCACCACCCTGGCCGACAAGGATGGCGAGATTTACTGCAAAGGTGGGTGGTCCCTCCTGCACGTCTTCCCTTCCTGGAGGTCTGAGGGGCAGAGGGCCGAGCAGTTAGGCCCTTGCCAGATGCAGACCCACTCCGGGCCTCAGAGTCCGTTCCAGAGCGTCTAGTGAGACCCTTTCCTGTTAGAGCTGAGGAGGAGCCCAGGGGAGGAAGTGACTTGGCCAGAGTCACGGGCAGATCAGGGCAGGCTGGGGCAGAGCCTGGGCTCCAGGCTCCCGGCCCAGAGCTCTGACAGCAGATGACGCTTCCCCTGGGATTTCAGCGGCAGGGGAATGGCCACACCGTGGAGCCAAGAGCCTCCTCACCGTTGGAGTGGATGTGGAGGGGGCAGCGCTGGCAGGCTTCGCTGCTCCCGGGGCCCGGCCAGGCGCTGCGGTTGCGGGAGCTACGGTGGGAGGGCCGGGAGGTGTGGCCGGGGGCGTCCTCACCCCTCTGCTCTCTCTGCAGGATGCTATGCTAAAAACTTCGGGCCCAAGGGCTTCGGCTTTGGGCAGGGAGCTGGGGCTCTGGTCCACTCTGAGTGAGCCTGCCCGTCGCGTGCCCACGCTTGTGCTTCTCATCACCACCCCTTCCTGGCAGCCTCACGACCTCCAGGATTCGTCCTCCCTTCAGCCCTGCACGCGTCACTAAGGACTTGAACTGGGGTGTCTGGCTCCCTTTGCTTCGGGCGTCTGCCGGAGGCCTCACCCCTCCAGGGCGCTCCCTCCGCCTGGGACCTGCCGCCATCACTAGCAGGAGGCCTTGGGGCTCTGGGTCTCCCCCTGGCCCTGCCCCACCCCGCAGACCCCTGTCCTCAGCCTCTTAGCTGCATGTCCGTCATCAGTGGAGCCCAGCGGGCGGGGAGCAGGACCGGGTGGGGTGGGAAAGGCTGTGCTTCTTGTTGGGGAGAGGGGCTCCCTGAGGTCCCTCAGAGCAGGCCTGGGGAGTCCCAGCTCGGGAGTTCCTGGGGGACACGCAGGCAGGCGCACACCACAGGGGCCACCTGCCCCGCTCGGCCTGGTGCCTTTGAGACTGGGGGCAGGTGTCCCCCGACTCGGGCGGAGAGCAAGCCAGGCCTAAGGGCCCCAGAGTCAGGATGTGGTCTGGCCTCCCCAGGCTCGAGCTCCCTGTGGGACGGGGACCCTAATGAAACACTCCAACATCGCTGCACTGTCAGAGGCCCAAACCTGAGGGTGCGTAACTCTGCCCCCAGCCCTGGGTCCTGAGGCCGGGGCTCTGTCCTTAGCACGCCTGCCTGACCCTCAGATGTGGAGGGAGGTACACGCAGCCTGTCTTCACCTGGACACCCTTCCCCTGCCCCCAGCCTTCTCCAGTGATCTCTCTCTGGCCACACCACCCACCCCTTCCAGGCCCCCAGGTCCAGAGCAGCAGGAGGATGGGGAGGGGCCAGGCCCCGCTGCCCCCCAGGGACAGAGTGGGGCTGCCCTCTGGACCGTGGGCTGCAGCGCGGGCTGTACTCAAGCTGATTCCGCACCCAGTCAATAAAGCTGTCAGAACAGAACTCTGGTGCCCTGTCCTGCTCTGGACCCCCGTGGGGCTGGGAGGGGACTTGATGGGAGCAACCGAAAGTTAGCAGGAGGTCTGGTGGAAAGAAAGTGGCCGCTTCCTGCTGTGCTGGGGCTGCTTCCTCCCTAGTGTCCGTTGTAACTGAACCCGCCGTCCCGGAGTGACCCGACTGACCCAATCCAGCTGCCACGTCTGGGGGTGGGAACTGTGTGGGCTTGGAATTTGAGGGGCTCGGCAAGGCCCCCAAACTGTGCTGAGAACTTTTCCCAGCTTGGAAAGTCGTAGAGTGAGAGGGAAACTCAGCCCGAGGAACGTGCATGTCAAATCCAGAAAGCTCACTTCTGCCCAGGAGGAAGGCAGTGGAGTGAGGGCTGGGAGTCCGAGATCAGGTCCAAGATCGCTGTCGTCGGGCAGGGCCTGCTGCCTGGCTCACAGATGGCCGTCTTCTCACTGTGTCCCCCCCGCCCCCGTGGCGGGAGGAGCGGGAGAGAGTTTCCAGGGGTCCCTAATCCCACTCATGGGGGCTCCACCCTCCTGACCTGATCACTTCCCAGAGGACCCGCCTCCAAATACCATTAACCGGGGATCAGGTTTCAACCCATGAGTATGAGGGGTAGGGAGGACAGCATTCAGTCAATAGCATTCTGTCCCCCAAATTCATGTCCTTTTCACATGCAAAATTCACTCACTCCGATCCAATAGCCCCAAAGTCTTAACTCTCCTTCCAGAGACTTAAGTCTCACACGGTGTCGTGTACACTGGATGTGGGAGAAACCCCAGGTCTGAGGCGTCCTGAGGCAAATTCCTCTTCAGCTGTGAATCTGTGAAAAATACGTGTTCTGTGCTTCCAAGGGACAAAGGTGGGACACACAGAGGATAGACATTCCCATTCCAATAGGGAGAAATAGGAAAGAAGAAAGGAGTGACAGAACCAAGTAATTCCAAAACCGAATGGGGCAAGTTCCACTAGACCACAAACCTTGAGACCAGTCCTCTGCCTTCTGGACCCACTGGGGTGGGGCGGCTCCTGGTGGTCCCCTCACCGGAACCGTGGGGTGGGGGTGGCCCTCGCACTTTTTTTTTTTTTTTTTAATTAATTTATTTATTTATGGCTGTGTTAGGTCTTCATTTCTGTGCGAGGGCTTTCTCTAGTTGTGGCGAGCGGGGGCCACTCTTCATCGTGGTGCACGGGCCTCTCACTATCGCGGCCTCTCTTGTTGCGGAGCACAGGCTCCAGATGCGCAGGCTCAGCAATTGCGGCTCACGGGCCCAGCTGCTCCACGGCATGTGGGATCTTCCCAGACCAGGGCTCGAACCCGTGTCCCCTGCATTAGCAGGCAGACTCTCAACCACTGCGCCACCAGGGAAGCCCCGCACTTTTTTTTTTAAATGGAAGTTTTTTTAAACGTTTTTAGTTCTTTTATTTATTTATTTATTTTTAATTTATTTACTTATTTAATTTATTTATTTTGGCTGCGTTGGGTCTTTGTTGCTGCACGTGGGCTTTCTCTAGTTGTGGCGAGCGGGGGCTACTCTTCGTTGAGGTGCACGGGCTTCTCATTGCGGTGGCTTCTCTTTGCCGTGGCTTCTCTTGTTGCGGAGCATGGGCTTTAGGCGCGTGGGCTTCAGTAGCTGTGGCACGTGGGCTCAGTAGTTGTGGCTCGCGGGGTCTAGAGCGCAGGCTCAGTAGTTGTGGCGCATGGGCTTAGTTGCTCCGCGGCATGTGGGATCTTCCCGAACCAGGGCTCGAACCCGTGTCCCCTGCATTGGCAGGCAGATTCTTAACCACTGCGCCACCAGGGAAACCCCTTGCCCTCGCACTCTTGTGATGGGAGTGGCGGCCCTGGTTTCTGAGTCACCCTCTGGGCCATCCCCCCATTGTCCTGGGGAACAGCACTCGGCTTCCTTGAGGGGCTGACCTGTCCTAATCTTATCGTAGGTCACTCAGCCGCACCCTGAGTGCTCTGTTTCTGCAGTAGGGTAGGCTGGGAATGTCCAAATCTTTAAGTTCTGCTTCCTGTGTGCTCCGCGAGGCCAGCCTCCAGGCACTTCTCTCCTCTTGTGCTTCCATTTCCTGGGAGGAGCCAGGCTGGTCCTTCCACACTTTGCTCAGAGCTCTCCTTGGCTAAATACCGGTGCTCTCAAGTTCTGCCTTCCACAAAGCACCAGAGTCTGAACATGCTCGAGCCACGTTCTTTGCTACTTTATAACAAGGGTTCCCCGTGTCTCCTTTCCAGTAACACACCCCTCACTTCTGTCATCAGAATGGGCTTTGTCATCCATATTCCTACAACATTCTGCTCAGAATTACTTCCTCCTTATTCCGAGACAACTCAGGCTTTCTCTCCAACGCTCTCTTCTTTGTGAGCTCTCACCACAATCCCCTTTAAGGGTCCGTTCACAACAATGTAGGTTTTTTCTAGCAGACGTTTCCAAACCCCTCCAGCCTCTACCCATCACCCAGCTCCAAAGCCATTTCCACGTTTGTAGGTGTCTGTTACAGCAGCAGCCGACATCCTGCACCCATTTCTGCCTTGGTCAGTTCAGGCTGCTCTAACAAAATTCCATAAGTTAAGTGGCTTATAAACAACAGAAGTTTATTTCTCACTGTTCTGGAGGCTGGGAGTCCAAGATCAAGGTGCTGGCAGATTCAGTGTCTGGGGAGAACCCACCTCCTGGTTCATAGACGGCCGTCTTTCTGCTGCGTCCTCACATGTGTACCTCACAAGGGGGTGAGGGGGCTCTCTGGCTTTTATGAGGGCACTAATCCCACTCACTAGGGCTCCTCCCTCAAGCCCTAATCACCTCCCAAAGGCTCCATCTCCTAATACCATCACCTTGGGGGTTAGGATTTCAACATATGAATTCTGCAGGGACACAAACCTTTAGTCTCTGGTGGGTCACCTCAGCCAAGTCCACGGAAGAGCAAACTTTTTCTAAATGAGCTCGTCTGAGAGCTTGCAGTGTCCATCTGAGGGATGCCTGTCGCATGTTTTGGGGCTGGGCTTCCCTGCCCACAATGTGAATTCACAAGACAACAATAAGCAGCTGCTTTAACAACAGCAAATCTGTGCATCATGTCCGTATGACCAGATCCAGCAGGGGCCTTGAGGGACCCCTTCCCTGACTCTGGGAACGGGCCCTAAACATACAAGATTGGTATAGACCAGTCAGTGCTATAGAGCTGTAGGTAAGTGCAAGGTGAGTTCCCGGCAGGGCAAGGGCTCCATCATCTTGATAACATCTCTATGTCCAGCCCAGGATGTGGCCAACCGGACGTTCTCCCCGAGGGTTTGTGCATCGGGGAGGATGGATGGTTCCACAAACAGATCATCCAACCACAGCCTGCCCTGGGAGGGCCCACAGGAGTGGCCGGGATGGGACGTCTGGGCCCCAAAGCTGGGAACAGGCTGCCCTCTGCTGGCAGCTCGGGGGCCCCTGGCGCCCCAGCACAAGGCCATCTGCCAGGCTCCTACACTAGCTGTCAAGCTCAGGAACACTGGTCATCCAGAGTAGCCATGGTGCGGAGGGGGCACATGCACCTCCTGGGAGTGAGACTGGGTAAAGGCAGAAGGCTGTACCCAGAGGCTGGTGGCTGCCCAGGAAGCCCCTAAGGGCAGCATGGGGCGGGCAGCAGGGGAGGAGGGGGGTGGAGGCCCACCTGCAGTGAGTGAAACCCAGTTCCCCTAAAACTGAGCCCCCCTGCCGAGTTCATGATTAATCTCTCTACCCAAAACTTTATTCCCTTTCTTATCCCACCCCTCAGGATTGAGGAGTGTCGAAGTAAAGGGGGGATTGAAACCAAGCAGGACCCTGCAGGACCTTCCCGGGTACAAAAGCCCCTCCACGTCCCCCATTTCTTGTTTGCAGAAAAAGGCTTTGGTCTCCGGGGCCTTCTCCGAGTTCCAGAGAGCAGGCTCAACAGTTAATGATCAGGACAAGATCACAGGCCTCCTAGTTCCTCCTGAAGGGATGTAGATAAGAATCTTTGAGTCGTTCTGCAGAATCTAAGACCCCCACCTGCTGCAGGATCGTGGCTATGTGCTGACCACAAGCATGTAGACCCCAGACAGACTGGAACCAGAAGGTTGATGGTTGAGAATCCCGAAATATCACCCTGTTACCTCACCACCAACCAACCAGAAGAAGGTCCAGGAGCGGATCAGACATCCCATAACCCTCTCCCCTCACACTGTCTTTAAAAACCCTTGCCTGGAAGCCTTCATCTCTGGAGCATGAGCTACCCGTTCTCCTTGCTTGGCGCTCTGCTAGTAAACCCTTACTTTGCTGCAAACACCAGCTGTCAGAATTTGGTTTTCTGTGCTGTGGGCACACAAGCCCTTGCTTGGTAACGTGGGGGCCCCAGAGGGGGCTGCGGGGAGGGGCCGTACCTTGCAGGTGGCGCCTTGCGGTAGGCCGAGAAGCAGGCGCCCCCCAACCCCATTCCCCGGGGTCCCTAGCACCCCACTTCCTGCACGTAGGTGCTCACCTCTGGACCGAGGTGAGTTTCTCCCTCGCAGGATTTGCATGCTCGTAGGGCCCTGTGGTCTGCCAAACCCAAGTGACCCAAAGCAAGAGGGGCCGAGGGTCTTTGCCCGTTCCGGGATTTCTTCTCATTTCTGTGATGGTTGAGCGAGGTGTCCAGGGCCCCTCAGGAGATGCATCTGTGGGAGCAACGCCCGGTTTCGAGAGGGGCCACCCTGTGGGCTCTTGGGGTAGGACGGGAAAGCGCGGTCCCTCCTGGGGGGAGGCAGCTGAGGATGGCCGGAGGGGTGAGGACAGGGAGAGGAAGTGTGAGGGGTGAGAGCTGCTCTCAGATGTGGGAGGAAACCCCCGACGACTGAGCAGGGTCTCGTTCCCAGACCTAGAGGTGCTGACGTGTGGAGCAGGAGAAGAGCCATCAGGGATCAGCGACTGGACGATTCCGGCCCCCGCCCCTCCCCTTCCCTGGCCCCCTCCGCTGCCGTCTTCCTCCTCTGTCCCCCTCCCCCCTTCCCTCTCCCCTGCCTCCCTCCTCCCCCTCCCCTGCCCCCTTCCCCTGCCCCCTTCCTCCTCTGTCCCCCTCCCTTGCCCCCCCTCCTCTGTCCCCCTCCCCTGGCCCCTTCCCCTTGCCCCCTCCCCGTTGCCCCCTCCCCTGCCCTCACCTCCCTGGCCCCCCCTCCCCTGTCTTCCTCTCCCCTGGCCCCCTCCCCTGCCCTTCCTCCCTGGCTGTGCCTCTAACCCCCTGCCCCCCACCATGAGAACCACAGGGGGAGGCTTTAAATTGGATTCTCAGCCCCACCCCTAAGAGTCTGATTCATCCACCTGGGGGGCCTGGGAATCTGTATTTGCAGAGCCCCTCAGGTGATTCTGATGCCCGGGGTCAGCTAGGCTGGAGGATCTCAGGAGGAGTCCGGCCTCTGGGCCAGCGCCTGCCTCCACCCCCAGCCTGAGCTCTACAGCCCACCTGGCTGCTGGTGCCGCCTCTGAACAGGCCTAATGATTGCAGACGACCTCCCGGAACTTGCTGTTTCTGTCCCTGGAGTCACCCAGGACAGGCCCACCCTCTCGGCTGACAATCCTTCAGAGACGCTGCGTCTGCTCCTGGGCCGGGGTGGGGGGGCAGGGGGCAGACATCCCTGCCTCCCCGGAGTTCCCGACTAAGGCACAAGGGGCCCTGTTTGGCCATTTCATCCTCTGAGAAGGAGAAACATGGCCGGGGTGGGGCTGTCCCAGGGCTGGAGAAGCAGACTGGGGGCTTGCACTGGGTCAAGGGCAAAGCAGAAGCCGTCCCCTCGGAGAAGACCCCACCCTGCCGTGGCCGGCTCCCTCCCCGACTCCCGCTTTTGGACATTTTGGAGGTTTCATTCCTTGTCTTGTGCACTTAGTGCCGTGGCCTCCGTGAAGTCCTTAAATGCATTCACTCATTTAATCCCCACAAGAGCCCTCTGAGCCGGGCGCTGTCATTACTGCCATTTACCAATGATCAAATCGACTGCAGCTGAGGATCTGGCTCAAGGTCAAACGGCAGAGCAGGATAGAAATGCAGATTGCTGGGTCCAGGCCCGGGTCCTGCACCACGTACCTGACACTCTGCTTGCGAAGAAACTGCCTCAGGCCGGGAGGTGTGGGGTGCGGTGCTGGGACTGTAGCAATAGCCAACACTCACTGAGCACATCCTGTGTACTCAGGCATCGGTCTGGGTGTTGTCAGACATGACCCCTCCACCAGCACTGAGAAGGGGTCATCTTATCCCTTTATTCTAGAAGAGTAAACCGAGATGCAGTGAATTTTATGTGGCTTATTCAAAGTCACTCCCAGGGGTGGGGTGGAGATTGGAACTAGCTGTGTGACCCTGGGCCCACCTCCTCCCTCTGGGCGTCAACCTCTCATGTGTGAATGGAGACGTTGGCCTCAATTAATTCCAGAGAAGCGCTGCTCAGGCTTGAGAATCTCCTGGGGATCTTACGAAGGTGCAGATTCCAGTTCCGTGGTTGGGTGGGGCCTGAGACCCGGCACCTCTCTTGGGCTCCCAGGGGAGGGAGGTACGGATGCTGCTGGTCCCAGGAGCTCATTCAGCAGCCGGGCTCTGGGGACACGCCCAGCTCTGATGTTCTGCGTTTATGGGCCTGGGGAGACTTGCCCCAAGGCCGTGAAAATTCCGGAAGCAGGTTATGGTGAATAAAGCGCTTAGTGGGCATTTTCCGCTCTTGGCCAAGCCCCTGGCCCTGGGCCTTCGACACTTCTACTCTGCGACCTCAGCCTGACCCCTCCGGAAGGTTCAAGGGCTCCGTCCTGGGCCACTCAGTGTTGCCTCTCCCTACAGAAGGAGTGAAGGAGGTCCCTGCTCACCCTGCCTCGTCCCAGAACACAATTCACACCCAGTATGACTCACTCTGACATTCCTTCCCACCAATTGCCCCAAAGATCATATTAAAGAATATGCTAGGGGCTTCCCTCCCTCTCCTCAGCCCCTCCACCTTGAGCCATCTCTTAGCTTCTCCTTGACCCCAGTCCCAGGCTGCACAACTCACAGCCTTCTCTGCCTGGTCTTGACAATGGCACTTAGAGGAAGGTCTCAGTCATCAAAGTAATACAAGTGAAAATTCATAATCCTCGCTATGAAACTCAAAAGCAAGCAGGAAAACCCCAGCGCCCACGGTCCCCTCAGGTAGAAGGAACTCCTGGGGACATTGTTACCTTTCTCTCCATCCTTTTTCCTCCATCACGCCGCTACCCCCTGTGACTTTAATGAGGTCCTATGAATGGTTGCCCTTTAGGAGGAGAGGGGAGAGCCACCCACCAGTGCAGGAAATGTCAGAGCTGGAAGGGGACTTACGAATGCTGGGACAAGCCCCGCACATGACCAAGGAGAAGCCTGCTGGATACCATTCTAGGTGCAAAGGTGTGTAAGCGAAGACGCCAAGCTAAGCGACTCTTGTCTCTGCGGTTGCGGGACTGGAGGAGTGGAAAAAGATACTTTCTTGTCTTGAATTTTTTACAGCAGAAGTGCATTCAAGTGTTACTTGCACTTCAAACACTTTGTTATTGTTAAAAGACAAAGAAAGCCATGAGCTAGAAAGCATTCTGTGTGCCCGAGTTTGCCCAGCTGGTGCCCGCAGGTTGACTGAGGCCTCTAGTTCCCTGGGCAGCAGTCAGGCTTCTTCTGATGATCTTGCCCCTTGACCCAGTGTCCCCGAGGATGAGGGTCATTCCAGGGAAGCCCCTTTGCTCCTAGAGCAAGGGCATCCAGATGCTTGGATGACGTGGGAAAAGGGAAAATTCTGCAGGCCCCGACCTGAACCCACAGTCCAATCTCTGCCAGACCCAAACTGGGAGCAAATGCCTTCAAGCCCAGACTCAGCCCCATCAGAGAGGGGGCAGTGGGCGCTCTCAAGACGAAAGGGAGCCCTGGTGAATCAGGAAAGTTATTGGGCTGGAAAGTGATTAAAGGCTGAGCGTGGGAGGGGATTTCCACCGAGACAGCCCAGCCCAGGAGCAAGCCTGGGCGGGCCAGCGGGGCCGCTGCCGGGTTGACATCTGTTGCAATGGTGCCCGTAAAACCCAACTCGCTGGAGACTTGAAACCTTGATCCATTTTTCCTCTGTTGCCCTTTAGAAAAACAGAGATCCGAGGAAACCCCAAAGCCCTAGAACTAAGCGCTCTACATCAAAGGGGTGTGGGCAGGTCAGGAGAAGTCTCAGGGAGAGGAGGGCAGGGAGGAACTGTGGACTGAGGTTGCGTGTGTGTGTGTGTGTGTGTGTGTGTGTGTGTGTGTGTGTGTGGGTGGTGCGGGGGGAAGCAGGCTGTGAGCAGACCCACTTTCCTGTCCCATCAAGGTGAGGGGAGCTACCAGACCTCAGGGACCTGGGACTGTGAAGCAGACAGGGGAGGAGAAGAAATGCTCCTCTCGTCTCACCAAAGGGGAGACAACCGATCCCTCCAGAAACCGGCCAGACTTTCTTACAAATTTAACACAGGCTGGGCAGCCTTCGTTTTATGGGACCAGGAAACTGAGGTCAGAGAGGGGACAGACTTGTCCCAGGTGTCATGGAGCTGGGGCCCCGTCTCCCGGCTCAGTGCTCCGTCCTCCACACCAGTGGTTTGGGCTCATCAAAATCACCCGGAGGCTGGTTACAACACAGGCCCCAAACCCAGAGTTTCTGACTTGGCAGGTCCGGGGTGGAGCCCGGAACCTGCATTTCTAACAAGTTCCCAGGTGCTGCTGCTGACACACTTGAGAACCGCTGCTCTAGACCCTTGCTGTCCAAGTATGTTCCGTGGAAGCTTCTAGAAAAGCAGAATCTCAGGTGTCACCCCAGACCTACTGAATCAGAATCCGCATTCACAAGACTCCCCAGGTGAACTGTTTGTACCTTGCAGTCTGGAAGCACTGTCCGCACCGCATGGCCCCTTCCTTCCTGGGAGTCCAATCCAGGCAGCCTGGAGGAGGCGTCCAATCCCAGTTGCCAGGGGTCTCGGGGGAACCTGGGGACTCCCGTGTTTCCCAGGGTAGGGGATGGGCGAGCGGGCCACAGGGGTAGGAGGGGCTGCACACCCAGCCCAGGGGCTATTCTGCTGTGGTGCCCACCCCCAACTCCAGGAGGCCCTGCAGTGCCCACCCGGGGAATTGCCAGGCCAGCTCTCTAGCTAGCCCCAGGGATTTTATTTTATTTTAAAAATATACGTAATACACATGTATTTAAGGTCATGTATCCACCATTACAGTATCATACAGAATAGTTTCACTGCCCTAAAAATCCCCTGTGCCCATCTGGTGGCTATTATTATCATTCTAAATAATATACCTAGACCTCTCCTTATTAGTTCATTCACTCTAGGTAGCGTTTATTGACAACTGACAATGAAAGAATGGGAAACTCCCTCATTAGCCCTTTTCCTCCTCCCAGTTTTTGTCAGTTACATTTCCATTTCATCCACTCACTCAACAATTATGTGCTGAGGCCCCTCTGTGTGCCAGGCAACAATCTAGGTGCTGGATCTACAAGGGTAAAGAAAACAGATAGAACTCCCTGCTGGCATACAGCCTACATTCTAGTAGAGGAGACATAACAATAACTAAGGAAAATATCAAGACTTGTAGATGGTGACATGTGGTATAGAGAAAAGTCAAGCAGGGAAGGGGATGCAGTATGTGTGCCTGTGACTGTGTGTGTGTGTGTGTGTCTGTGTGTGAGTGTGACTGTGTGGGGGGGGATGTAAACAGGGTGGTGGGGACGACCTCACTGAGAAGGCGATGTCTGAGTACAGAGCTGTGTGAGGTAAGGAAACGAACCTAGACATGCTGGGGGAGGAGCGGTCCAGGCAGGGAGGAGCCCGTGGCCTTGTGGGCAGGCTGGTGAGGAGACTGGCTGGAGGTGGGGGAGGGGTGGGGTACAGGTCAGGAAGAAAGGGGCAGGCCCCCCAGGGCTGCATCACCGAGGGGCCTCAGGCTCTGGAGGATTGCAAGCAAAGGGGTGACTCTCCCTTCAGTTTAAATTTGTACCGTGTTAATACACATTCTCTTTGTAAATATAATGATCTTCAATGCTTGTTCTGTGGACTGAGCCTCACAATGAATGAACACTAAAGCGAATTTATAATAAGATTAAGTAAACATTGTAGAAAACAGCAGAGATTTTACTCCTTGAGCCTCTCTGGGCCCCATCCTTCCTTCCATCCCATCCTGTTCCCATCTTCCTTTCTACCCCGTCCCAGGCAGCCACCTGGAGTGGACCGGGTGCCCTACTCCCCACCAGGGAGGCTCAGAGCACTTCCAGCCCGCTGCTCCCTGGGGCCATTTTGCAGTCCAGCCCATTCCAGTTGGATGCAGACGGACTGACGGTGCAGACCAACTTCCCTGGGGGGGAGGTGCAGGGGGCAGAGGGACGAGCCAGCCCCGGTTCTGTCCAGCAGTCCCCTGTGGAGTCAACAAGTCCATTAGAATTGAGTGAGTGTCTCCGGGACTCAGCACTGCCCCAGCCAAGCCCCAGAGGCTGAGTGAGAGCTCCATTCCCGGGGCAGTGTACCCAGGGACTTGGTACCCAGGGGCGGTGTTCCCCGGGGGTGGGGTACAGATGCCCTGGCAGGCAGGGAGCGCCAGCACTAGCCCCCTGCACCCTGCCCCTCTAGATCCTTCTGAGGCTCAAGTAATCCAGCTTGAGTCTGAGCCTCTCCCAGATGGGGTCACCAGGCAGACACCAGTCTGGGGGACAGGTTTAGAATGAGCCATCTCCCCTCGTCCCCGGGGGTGGGTGGGGGCCAGGACTCCCAGGTTCCAAGGACCTACACAGGACACCGGGGAGATGTGAGGCTGGGAACCGGACATTTAATTGGTAGCAACCTTTCCAGCAATAGAGTACGCCCTGCTGAATTTCCTCCCATGGCCTCCCCTTTACCCAGTGCTTCTGTCTTTTTTCGGCCCATTCTCCTGTGTCCAAAAGCCTGGCACCGCTCCAGCCAGGAAGCTGAAGAGGACAGTGTGGGCGGCTAGTTCACGTCTAAAAGGAATGCTGTGTACCCAGATGCTTACAGAGAGGTGGTATGGTGTCAGCAAAAGATCCCGGGTCCTCTCAGCCACCACACAATCTCATCCCAGCTTTGCCATTTACAAAGCTGTGTGACCTCATCTAGGTTGCTCGGCCTCTCTGATCTCATCTGCCACGAGACTCAAAAACACGTGAGAGCGCTCTGTAAACTTTCAAAGCCCATACGTTTGTGAATTCACCTGGGTCTGGAGAGAGCACCAATGTGTCCCAGGCCCGGAGGAGGAGGAAACAACAGCGATAAAACAGTCAGGAACAGAGCTGGTCTAGAGCCCTGTTTCCTCAGTAGAACTCTGGATCATGCAGGACTGTGCTGGGTTGGTGCGCTCAGGAGATGCCTATGGAGGGATGGAGTGGGGGGCGTGGGTGTTGGAGGCTGGAGAGAGGGCCACAGGAGGGCATGGTTGGCGGGCAGGCTGAGACCTTGGGGGTCCCTAAGGCAGGGCTGCGGGCCCCTTGAGCTCCCTCCACTGCCGCCCTCTGGAGCTGTCTATCATGGTTGCCTCTCTTCTCTCATGGCCTGACCACTCCCTCCCGTGGAGGGGCGTTCTGGGAGTTAGGGGGTCAGCTGGCCCACATGTGCGTGCGTGCATGTGTACGCATGTGTCTCCTGCAGCACACGGGCTGCAGAGCTGTGGGTGGGAAGATGAGAGCTCCTGACTTGGGTGCTGCCGGGGAGGGCGCCCTCCCCCTCCACACTGGACCCTCTCTGTGCCCGTTAGGCTCCACATCACTGGGCAGGAGGGTGGAAACACAGGGTGTGGGTACAAAGAGGTCTTATTACTATCATGATTACAAATCATTATTCCCATAATAAGCTATTATTACCATGTATATGAATAGGTCCCTAAGAAATGGCAAGTCCTGGAGGAGCTGACCAAGATGGGGCGGCATTAGGACCCAGGGAGCCGTCTCCCAGTGCTGGGCCCGGGTCCTCGTTGTCCTCTAAAGTCAGTAAAACTGGGGGAAGGGGTGGACTAATTCTTTTTTTCAATTAATTTTTTTTTTTTTTTTGGCTGCGCCTCACGGCTTGCGGAATCTTAGTTCCCGGACTGGAGCCCTCAGCAGTGAAAGCTCGGAGTCCTAACCACTGGACCACCAGGGAATTCCCTGGAATAACATTTCTTGAGACTCTGAGAGTTACCAGGCTCTGTCCTGGGCTTTCCACAGATGTAATCTAACTTATTCACTAGAGCTCGTGAGATAAGAATCAGTTGATCCTCCCATTTGACAGATGAGGAAACTGCAGGATGATGAAGTTGCCCGAGGTGGGCGGGACACAGCCACCAAGGCAGAAGAGTTGAGGTTGGAACCCAACTCTGCAGAGATGGTATCTTTACACCACACTCTCCAGGCAGAAAAGGGAGGAGAGCCTTCTTCCCACCCCCTCCCTCCGTCTTCAGCTCAGCATCCGGGGAAAAGTCCCTTCTGGGGGCGGGAGGCGCGGGATGGAGGGAGGTAGATTGAATCTTTGGAGGGGAAGCAACAGGCCCGGGTCGCGCTTGGCCTGGGGCTGACTCCACCAGGCTCGCGGTCTAGGTGGGCTGAACCGCAGGCCCCTCCAGTGTGTGCGGAGGATGCAGGCAGTGCCATTGCCAGGTGATCCGTGGGGGGCGGGCCCCTCCTCCTCCACCGCGGGGAGGGGAGGCCGAGGGACCTCCAGGTTCCACTGTCCTCAGCCGCACTGGATGGGGGCAGGCGCAAGACAGTGGGTCGTCCAAGCAGGGACAGCTGTGGGCAGCCTGTCTGAGGCCCAAACCGAAAAATCTGCAGATGGGGGAGGAACCCAACTTAGGCTTGATCCCCCCCCTTCCCCCGCCCCAACCCCAGGATCGGCCTCATTTTTCTGATTTCGCAACGCCAAGGGGGAGCTGGTCAAGCTAGGAGAGGGGGCAGAGGCTGGGGGCCAGGACTGCTGCGGCCCGGGAAGCTCCAGCAGCTGTCTGGCAACCCCCATCCCTTTCGAGTCCCAACCGGTGCCAGTGCGCGACCACGGACCACCCCCCTCCCCCCAAGCTGCGACCCCCTCACGTCTGGAAGACGCCCCCTCCTCCTCCCCCTCACTATCCCCCCCCCCCCGAGTCCAAGGCCTGGAGGAGCTGTGGCCCCCAGAAACGGCAGACAGGAGGCCTGAAGGCGCCCCGCCCCCGGGCGCGCAGGGGAGAGGAGCGGAGCGGAGGGGAGGGGAGGGGAGGGCCGGCCGGGCAGGAGTGCTGGGCGCCGGAGGCGGGAGGCGGGCGCGGGACACGTGAGGGCACATACCGCGAGCTGCCGCCCGACGCGCAGGCGGCCCGGGGAGCGAGCGGGCGAACGGGCGAGAGCGGGCGCGAGGGCGCGGAGCAGCGGCGGGGGCCGAAGCCCGGCGCGGGAGGCACCGGGCGCGCCTGCCGGGCCGCAGGGAGAGCCGGCGGGGCGCGCCGCGGCCCCGGCCCCGCGCGCGCCCATGACGGCGGCCGTGCTCCGGGAGGGCGTGCTGGAGAAGCGCAGCGGCGGGCTGCTGCAGCAGTGGAAGCGCAAGCGCTGCGTGCTCACCGAGCGCGGGCTGCAGCTCTTCGAGGCCAAGGGCGCGGGCGGCCGGCCCAAGGAGCTCAGCTTCGCCCGCATCAAAGCCGTGGAGTGCGTGGAGAGCACCGGGCGCCACATCTACTTCACGCTGGTGACCGAGGGCGGCGGCGAGATCGACTTCCGCTGCCCGCCCGAGGATCCCGGCTGGAACGCGCAGATCACCCTGGGCCTGGTCAAGTTCAAGAACCAGCAGGCCATCCAGACCGTGCGCGCCCGGCAGAGCCTCGGGACCGGGACCCTCGTGTCCTAGACCGCAGGCTAACGTCTTCACTTCCCGCGGCCATGGACGCGGTGTCGTGGGTCGTGTCAGGTGAGTTCTTGGGGTCTGAGCCCTCCTTCCCTCTTGCCCTCCGGTCTCCTCTTTCCCCTACGGAGGAAATGTCCGCCCGCGCCCCCCCCCCCACCAGCATGCCGCCTCAAAGCTGGCTGTCCTAGGGCCAGTGGGGAGGGAGAGCCCAGGAGCTGACCCTGGGTGCCTGGGCCTGGGACCAAGAGCCGGCCTTCCCCCAGGGCGCCGGGCAGGGTCCTGAATGTGCCCGCCGTGCCTGAGAGGAAGGTGGGCAGGATGAGCACCACTGCCCCCAGGTTGGTTCTGCCCTGGCTCAGGTGGAAGAGGCTGGCAGAACAGACTTCCAGGAGGCTGGGCCTCTACCCCCGCCAAGGCAGGGCTCCTGGGCTGTGGCTTTCAGGGAGCTGGGGAGGGCGGAGGGGCGATGAGCTTGCCCCCCACCCCTTTCTGCTGCGATGACGCTCGTCCTGGAGCTTGACCGTGGGATTGAGGCAGGAAGACAGCCTCCCTCAGTGGCAGGGTTCTCAGGGTTGGGACCAGAACCAAGGAGCCGTAGTTCCCAAGGTGGGACCTTGGTGGGAGCTGGGCTGGGCCTGGGAGCTCCACTACCTGTTCTCAGCGGTGGGTTTTGGGTCCTAGGGCTGAGCTGTTGGGAAACCAGGAGATTTGGGGGGTGTGCAGGCTAGGCCACTGATGCCAAGGAGGGTGGGCCTGGCCCCCTGCCCCAGAGTGCCCGCCATGCTGGCTGGGCCGAGAAGGGAAGCTGGAGGAGGGGGTGGGGGCGGGTTTGTGGTCAGCAGGCTCAGGGGAGGGACCAGGAATAGAACCTAGAAACTGTGTCTCCTGGCCCTGTGCCCTCTTCCCCAGATGCCGCTCCCTCCGGGGGGAACCGGGCGCAGGTTGAGGAAGGATCTAGCTGTCATTTCTCCCGTGGAAACCCGTATTCCCCTCGCCCCACTACCACCTCCACCCTCCTGACTCTCCCTGTCCTGCAGCTTCTCACCTCACCAGGTAGGGTCCATGGCGCCTGGTGGTCGGTGCTGCACACCCCCGGCCCTCCTGTTAACTGCCTCTCGTGGGGCAGTGAGGGGTCACTGAGAGGCCAGGCAGGAGGCAGACCTGCTGTCCTTAGAGCTGATCCTCTTTGATCCCCCAGGCCTCAGAGGCCGGGAGGAACAGCTTCCTGCAGTGATCACAGGGCGCTGTACAAATGCTGTTTTCTCCTGAAATGTCGGAGCAGGTTGGGAAGCTCTGGTACAAACAGCTGCTGGGGATACTCACCGCCCCAGTGTCTGCCCTGCCCTGACTGCTGTTCTTTCTCGCCAGCTTCCATGCCCCCTTTGGCTCGTGGGGCGTGACTGTGCTCCATTTGGTGAGGCAGAGGCCGTGGACGCGTGGAGGAGGCGTTGGAGCGTAAGGGGCGGCCGGGGCCGGGGAGCAGGTCAAAGGCCCCGAGGGACTGAGGATGAAGATCCAGCCCCCGGGTACTCAGACTCTCAGGATGTACCGGCTCAGGACCTTCCGGCCACCGGCCTGGCCTCTGAGATTGTGATGGGGAGCTGGCATCCAAGCCCCTCCCGCCACGGCCCTGTGTCTCTTCTGCAGACTGCTAATCAGCAACCCCCCCCCCCTCCCCGGCTTGGTGCCGTGCCTGGAGGAAGGCAGTGCCCCGGGGGCGCTGAGCCAGCGCCCCAGGACTCAGGAGGCCAGGCTGGCGCTCAGAAGAGGAACCAGCTGGGCTCGCCTCTGGATTTACTTTGGCGGGGGTAGCTGATGGGTCTGAGGCCCACACCTGGGGGTCATCTGCTGCTTGGGTCCTTCTGGGACCCCCACCCATCCAGGCCTCTCTTTGCACAGTTCTTCCCCCTTCCTGCCCCTCTTCCCCACTGCGGTACTAGGCCTGGAGGTGGCGGGGTGGTTGGGGGGTCAGCCGTTACCATTTCACACCTGTCCACAAATGCAGACGCCCTGCAAAGGGCAGTGACCACACTGTTCGCTTGCTGAGTGAAATTCTTTGCCCGCCGCTAAGACCTGCTGCTTGGAGCATCTGTGTCCTCACCCCCACTTTCCCAGTCCACACCCCATCTTGAAATCTCCAGCCTGGGGAGGGAGAGACCCTGCAACCCAGGGGACATGGACTCAGAGGTCCTAGGGGAGGGACCGTGAGACCTGCACGGGCCAACTGGGTCTCGAGAGATGCCCTTCTGCCTGCTCTCCTGGGGGGGCGGCTCTGCATTCTGGGTAGGGCCTGTCTCTGTCATTTACACACTTGGGCCTTGTACATTAACACCGGAAGTCTTCTCTACGGGATGGTTGAAAAGGAATAATTTCAGCAGTGGGGAAACCGAGGTACAGAGACACAGCTGTCCTGAGTTGCACAGAAACTGCTGATCGGGTGACCCACGTCCGGCCTCCCCTGTTGCCGAGCGGTGACTGCTTGGCAGGAGCAGGGAGGCTGAGTGTCCCCTGCAACAAGTCGGGGTCCCTCAGTGCTTCCAACCTGTTTGTTCCCCTTCAGATGCCTCCTCCTGTCCGATCACGATCTCTGTCCTTTGTCCCCGTCCCTCAGAGTCCTCCGCACCTTCTTGCTTATCTGATATGTGAACTACATCTTACAATCAAATAAGAACTTACAAGTTACCAAGGAATTTTTACAGATATCTCATTTATGACCTCCTTAGGCTGCATACCCAGCCCAGGAAGGCAAATAAGCATCACCGTCCATGCCAGCTAGTGTGCTGTGATCAATTGGTGATGTCTGCCGTGAGCTTTGGGAGAAAGATGGGGAGGTTGGCAGCTCTTATATGTATGTGGGTGGAGGAGGTGGGGAGAGCATGGTGTCTGGCCCTGTTTTCTTGATTGAAGCTACATGAAAGGCTTAGCTTCTCCATCCTGCTCTAACACAGCAGCCTCTAAAATAGAATCCTAAATAAATAAATAAAAATAAAACAGAATCCTTGCTCTTTCCATCGAGCCCAAAGGTGACTTTGGTGATGGTGATGGTGAGGATTCAGGGAGGCGTCCAGACACTCAGACGTGGGAGCTTGTTTGTGAGCAGGTGGGATCGGGGTGCAGGACACACCCATCCAGCAGACATGCCCATGCCTCTTGCAGCCAGGTGCTGCACTGGGCGCTGGGGTGCGGAGATGAAGAAACACCTGACCTGAGCCCAGAGCTCAGGGCGAGGAAGTGCCCGCCGTGCCAGGAGAGGGGTGTGAGCAGCACAGGCAGTGTCCTGTCCTCAGCGGAGCTTGCAGGGGTGGTTCCGGGGCTTGGCTGCTCAGGACAGCAGGGGGCACAGCCAGTGTGGGATGTCTGCGGGGCACACGCAGTGCAGGGGGGGAGCGGGCCCCCCCTGCTTTTTGGGAACAGCCAGCCCTGCTGGTTCCAAGTATGCTTTGGTTCCTGTCCAAACCCAGCTTCGGCTGCTCCCCTTGCTAGGAGGTCCCAGCCCCTCTAAAGGGGGTGCTGCTGCAGGACCCCCAGCACAGACCCTCGAACAGACTCTCAGCAGACACTAGTGCCGGTGGCGGGTGTTGGGATGGGGATAATCACTCGAGCCCCGTCGCTGCTTTGGAGGCGCCAAGAACTCGCAGCACGGGGATCGGGGCTTGCACAGCGAGTCGTTTTTTAAAAGATTCGTGACCTCTTTGGGGTGTCTCTCTGCTTCCTGGGATCAGGGGTGTCCTCGCCACTCTGGCAACTGAGTTTGGGAGAAAGAGCACGGGCCCTCACCCCAGGAGTGCTCGGCTGGACCACAGAGCAGGGTCAAGGTCTTCTGGGGGCACAGAGAGGCCCCGACAGTGCCAGCAGACATGCACGAGATGGAAAAACTTCGCTCAGTTGGGGCCCCGCGGATGCCGTAAGGCCAGGGCGGGGCAGTCGCCACCATCTTTCCATTTGCCTCGGCAGCCATGGCTCACTCCTGCCCGATCTCTGAGTCATCAATGGGAAAATGAGACGGGGCAAGTCCCAGCCTGGCGGCAGCTGGGAATCCACTACTGAGGCCGGGTGGGGAGGCGGGGGAGAAGGGCCGGGCTGGCTCTAGTCAGGTGAGCTGGGCTGGGAGCTGAGGCTTTGGCAAGAGCCAGCCTGTTGCAGGGAATGGGGACGAGTTCAAAGAGCTGCCGGAAGCAGAGGGTCTACAGCAGGAGGGAGCGGGCATCGCGCCCGTGACCCTGGAGTCTGGCCTTTCCCGGAAGCCGGGGTGTGGAGGTACCGTGGCGGCCGCCCCACCAGGCCCGGGCGCAGGGACCCCGGCAAGACTCTGTGGTTCGCTGTGCGCGGAGCTGCCAGGAGGCTGCACGTGAGCCCGGGCTGACCTCCTCCCAGCCACCTGAGTGTCCCGCCCAGGACGCAGTTCATCCTCCGGATTAAAACCTCCCGAGGTTTCCCCGATGCACCGGGAGGAAGTCCCAGCTCCCAGGAAGTGTGCCTTCCAATGTCAGGGCTCTTTCCAGTGTCCGTCCCCACAGTCCCCAGCCGGGGCCCCTTCATGGGAAGCGCCAGGTCCCAGGACTGGCTGGGGGCCTTTGCACCCACCCCACTGCTCACCCCACACCCCCCGCCATGGGGAGCCTCCCCGCTCAGTCCAGGCCAAGGAACTGCTCTCTGCTCCTCAGCCACGGCTCTCCCGTCACCACACTGCCTGGCGACAGTCGGTCACTCCCGTCACTTGTATGTTCCTGCTGCCTCCGAGTTCCTGGGACAAGGCAGGCGATTCATCATCACGATGGCAAACGGTAACCGAGCTTGCTCCGTGGGCACTGACCCACGATCAGCACAAGGGAGTCATGGAATGTCCAGCTGCTGAGGTTGTGGATTAGGTTTTACATTCAGAAACTGAGGCCCAGAGAGGTTATGTGACTTGTTAGGAGTCACACAGCAGCTAACTGGTGGAGGAGCCAGGGTTCGACTGGGCAGTGGGCCTCTAGATGTGTTCTCTGAATCCACACCAGACGAGTACTTCTCACAGGATGAGCAGGTGAGTGACAGAGTGAGTTTGCCTGCGATTTCCTGGGAGAAGGGCGCTCACAGGTGGGCACTGAGAGTACGCACTGAGGCCTGGGGGCCGCGTGAGGGCCAAGAAGGGACCCTCCACAGACTCAGGTGGAGGAGGCTGCAGGGGTGGAGGGGTGGCTGCAGCCAGGCCTTGAAACAGGAGGAGACACAGGGAGGTGTCCCCGGGTTGGGAGGATCTGTGGGTGCCCACAGGATCAAGGCTGGGGCAGGATCCCCTGGAACAATGGAGGGACCCCGGGTCGGGGGAGGGGCGTGAGAACGCGGGGACAGTGCCAGTCCTGTGTTGGCCCAAATGCTGTTTGTCTCATCACCTGGGTACAGGGACTCCATCCTGCAGGGACAAGGGCTCTGGGCTCAGCAGATGTGACCCCATGTGGCTGCACCCTGGTCCCAGAGCCCCACAGGTAGGGCTCACCCCCTGCTGGGGCGACCGACCATCCCAGCTTGCCTGGGACTCTCCTGGTTTGAGCACTGAAAGCTCTGTGTCCCCAGAAGCCCCTCACTCCTGGGCACTCTGGGACGGTTGGTCACCCCCCTCCCAGCCCTGCCCAGGGTCAGGAAGCCTGGCCTCTCCCACCCTCCCCATCTCAGCAGTCAGCTCCGCCCACAGCCCTCGGCCCTGAGAAGGGACCATGCAGAGTCCCGGGCTGTGAGCTACCGTGCGATGGCCCATGGGCTCCTCCGTCCCCTACGCTGGCTCCAGCAGACTTTCCTGCTGTCCTCAGAGGACGGTCAGGTCCCGGCTGCAGGGAGGAAGGAGAACCAAGTGTCCTCAGGGCTCTCCAGTCAGCTCCACACCTGCTGCACCAGTGCCGAGCCTGCACCACCTGCCAGGTGCTGGAGCCAGAGCAGGCAGACTGGACGGGGCGGAGGGCTGCGCGGTGAGGGCAGAGCTCCGGGGGTGGGGCGGGATGCAGGGAACGTTTCAGGTGGTCCTTCCAAGGGGGTTAGGATTCTGACTCTCAGGGGGCGGGGAACGCACAGGGGAAGACCTGGCCTGGGCAAAGTTGCCAGGGCTGGAAAAGGTGAGGTGGCACAGAGCCTGGGAGTACAGCAGGTGAGCACAGAGGAGGCGGCTGACTTGGAGCCCCCTGGCCGTGATCTCTGCTTCTCTCTCCAGGCAGGGGGGAGCCCATCTCAAAGCCGCTGTTCTTACAACACACACCCCTTTATTTTATTACATTGAAGAAAAATGTGAAAGGACAGAAAATTATAAAGAGGGGAACAAATATCATCTCTGTGTTCCCATCTTTGAGGTAATCTTTGCTAGCATTTTGGTATATTTCCTTCTACATTTACTCCTATGCAAATATATATGTAATATATAATTATTATATATGATTTGTAATATGTAATTATTTTTCACACATGGGGTCATTATGTATATTATATCTTGATTTTTAATGTATTAATATATTGTGTTATGAGGCCATGACATTAAATATTTTAATGCCTGTATATTATTCTATTATGTTTATATTATTTATTTGACATTCAATCCCTCATTCGTTGGATCCCCATGTTTTTTTGATTTTTCCTTTGTTATATATAAGGCTGCAACGAACGCTTGCCTATTTAAATCTCTGTGTCTGGGGCTTCCCTGGTGGCTCAGTGGTTAAGAATCTGCCTGCCAGTGCAGGGGACACGGGTTTGAGCCCTGGTCTGGGAAGATCCCACATGCCGCGGAGCAACTAAGCCCATGCGCCACAACGACTGAGCCTGCGCTCTAGAGCCCACGAGCCACAACTACTGAGCCTGCGCTCTAGAGCCCGTGAGCCACAACTACCGAAGCCCGTGCACCTAGAGCCCATGCTCCGCATTAAGAGAAGCCACCGCAATGAGAAGCCCGTGCACCGCAATGAAGAGGAGACCCTGCTCGCCACAACTAGAGAAAGCCCGTGCGTAGCAACGAAGACCCAACACAGCCAAAAATAATA